>NC_140953.1:137215028-137925028 GCF_014529385.1 Adiantum capillus-veneris
AGGACTGCTACTGTTTACCATTTGTTCTGTTTGTGGACCATTCTACTCGGGTATTGTTGGAGGCGATAGTAGTTTTCACACTGGGATGCTCTTTAGACTTCTTTGGTTCTTGGTTTACAGTGGCTTGCTCCTTTGCTTTAGGAGAGGTCCTAGGATTGCTACCACATGATGAGGGTGCACTTCCATCATGGTTGTCCTTGCGTATGTACGGATTTTTTCCATGCAGTATATTTGTACAATAGATCCGTATGTACATTTTTTATTTAAAAACAAAAAATCCAGGCGCGCTTATCTGCGTATGCTCACCTATGTTGGGCGAGGTTTTTTTTGTCCTACTATATTTAGAAGTTTTCTTGATAATAAGAGAGTCACTACAAAGAGTGCACGCAGTGCAAAGAGGGCCGAACACCACTATGTCTCATGAGGCCAAATAGTTGTGGAATTCATTGCTTCTCAGTTCTTGTAGTCTTGGCAATGAGCAGTTATCAATTGTCACTTTGTGGGATTGAAAATTGAGATCATATCATCGTACAAGTCACAAATATTGTGTTTGAAGTATGTATTCATGGTAATAGGTATTGTGCAATTGTTAGCGTACAGGTTGCAAGTGACAAGCAACTTGATTGATGTTCGGGGCAAGTAGGTCTCTTCAATCAGCTACAAAGAGGGGTAGTATATATGCTTGTAGGTTTCTATTGTGAAATTCCTTTTTTTCTCTATTTTGTAAGGTGTTTTAACCAAGGGTGTGTATTTTTAGGTACCTTAAAGCTCAATCCGAAAACCCCCTCTCAACACTGGATGCTGAACGAACCGCATGAAGCCGAAGATGTGAGGCAAATGATGAAGATGTGTGATGCAATGTCCACTGAAAGACAATACTCCGACGAAATCCAAGAGTGTAGCAGTAGTCTGGGGTGTCCCGACCGTCAAGTAATCTCCATGGTAAAGTGCCATCACGAGCAGTGTAGCAAACTGTTGTACTCCGCCGATACAGGGTGAAGATACTGCGTGAAGGTCGCGAACTGTGTAAAAACAGCTCCTTGTCCTGAAAGGAGTGCCAATAGACCTGCAAGTGTCCTGCCCAATAGGATTTGTGGTGCCTGTAGTCAAACCGTCTGGAGAACATGGGGAAGCCCAAGAAGCGTCGTGGGAATGATCGGAAAATTGTCAATGCATGAACCTGTATCCTAGTGGGGCCAGGTGGCTAAGATGTGAAAAACTCCAAGAAGGCGAGATGTAGTAATCTGCGTCGTAAACGTCCTCCGAAACAAGGAAAGCCAGACTAAACGGTTTGCATTGTAGAAGTTACTGTAAGCTCAGTCACTGGTAGACCGCATAGACCACCACCGGATGGTGTCCTGTCAATAGGTAGGGTAATCCAAGATGAGGGGAAAGCCAGACTAAACAATCTGCGATGTGAAGGGCCTCTGAGAAGAGGTGTGGTCAGACCAAGCTGTCTGCACCGTAATTATCCTGTATGAAGAAGGGAAGCTAGATTGAGAAGTCTGGGCTTTGAAGATCATCTGCGAGGAGGAAAGGCCAGACGTGCTTGTATCTCCTGCTACCAATCCTCCGGTGTCTAACCAAAACAGAATCCGCGCCAACGCCTCCTTGAGCTGGGAATGAGAATGTGTCTCTCTCAATGTGAATGAGCTGGGAGTGCCCTACTGTCCAGGTCGGGAGATAAGGTTACTGAGGGTGAGAGTAAGCAACTCTGAAGGTAGCAATCCAAATGATCAGGAGTGTAGAAGAGCAACTGCACTACCATCCAAGCCAAGCTCCGGGTGACTCTGGATGTAGTCGCGGGATGCCTGATCTTTCCGCATCTCGCGGGTAAACTCTCCAAGAGAGTCCAAAGCACCGAAGTTCCACTCCAGTCTGTAGATTCAAGTCAAGTGTCCGTCCACCCAAACACAAGCCATGTGGCTGCTGTCCACCCAAAAACATCACAGCGAGGTGATGAAAACGCTGCTGTCCAGCGATTTTCAGCGTGCTCGTACGCTCCCAACAGTGTTTGGAGCGGTGCAGAGGGTCTGGAGATGGTGGTGAATCAAAGTCATTGCCCCTGATGGGCTGTAAACAGAGAACACAGCAGGTGTATATGGCTGAAATCTGTAGCAGATGAAGAGGAATCACGCTGGTGAGGCACCGGATGCCAAGCCGGGTAGGAGGGCAAGATCTGTAGAGGGTGTGGCTAGCGCTCCCCCTCTCTTACAAAAACACTGCCCTGCTGTCCAAAAACGCAGGCTTTCAGCCCTGAAATTGCAGATTTGCCAAAAAGGCAAATTACTGGCTGAAAACGCAGGTGGTAGAGAGGGTTTTCCGGCGAGGAAAGAGCTTGAGAAGGCCAGTACTAGGTGCCAAATCTGGTGATCGCCATGGGAAAGCAAAAAACGCAGGTGGAGAAGGGTTTCTCCGCGACAGAAAAGCTCGAGATTCCATCCTGTGCCTGGCTGATGCAAAACGCTGGCAGATCTGCAGAAAACGCTGGCTGATCCAGCCCTTGGGAGGAAAACCTGATGCGAATGATGCGCCTTGGACTCAACCGGCGTCTGATACCATGTGAGAGTGCGCGTGTGCGGAAAAAAGAGAGAGAGAGAGAGAGAGAGAGAGAGAGAGAGAGAGAGAGAGAGAGAGAGAGAGAGAGAGAGAGAGAGAGAGAGAGAGAGAGAGAGAGAGAGAGAGAACACCACCAAAACGCTGATCGCCCCCTTTCCCCATCTCTAGTTTTTGTGGTCTCTCTCTCTCTCTCTCTCTCTCTCTCTCTCTCTCTCTCTCTCTCACCAAAACGTTGATCGCCCCCTTTCCCCATCTCTAGTTTTTGTGGGTCTCTCTCTCTCTCTCTCTCTCTCTCTCTCTCTCTCTCTCTCTCTCTCTCTCTCTCTCTCTCACGCTTCGGCACACGCGCACTCTGAGAAACACACGGGACGAGGAGTGGTGGAGTTCCACCCCAAGAGAGCATTGGCCCCAAACCCTAGCGTCCCTTTCGGTATTTCTTTATAGTGCTTGAACTCAGTTCAACGATGACGTCAAATATCTGCACCTTCTCGCGGAAGCATGCCAGATATTGAGTCCTTGCCACATATTTAAAGGCCCTGGGCTTATCTAAAAGTAGTACATGAAAAGTATCAAGTTCTAAAAGCATTTGGTCCTAAAAGCTGACGCCCAAAGTTGCAAGCATGTTTCACGGAAATCTGTGCAGCTGCCACGCCATCCATGTAAAACGCGGGCCTCCATATAGTTGTCATGTCATGAGCAATTTATGCAAGAGAGTTTGTGAGTGCTCTGTCCTGCTTTATTTATGGTCCTAGGCCCTTGGGCCCCCATCGCACAGTGTCCCATAAGTCGGCAGCAACTTCTTTTAATATTAGGCCGCATGGCAAGATTTGTAAGTTGGTAAAACTTCTTCTGTTGCTTCTTCTCTTAGGGTTTAGCCCCCTCGGTCGAGATTTGCAAGTCGACTGAGGGCTTCAGTGGCTTGACACGTTAGCCGTTTGTGACAATGTTTTACGTATGGTTCTACCTTGACTTCCATTAGCTCTTGTTCCACAGCTTCGGCCAGGGATTAAGAGAGCTTGGCGTTGATCCTCAATCTTGTGGCCGTTTGACATTGCTGGTGTATACCTTTGAGGTTTCAGGTCATTGGTTGTTGTCACATGGATTTACACATTCACTAGGGAATGTCAATGGATTGCATCACACTAGTATTAGTGGCCCCAGACAGAATTTGCTTCGTAGAGATTTGCGCTCTCATGTAGATGGTGATGTGGATATTCTTGTGTAGAAACACAAGCTATATCTCGATAGGTACCGTAGATTCTATTGAGAGATTGCGATTGGCGAGCAATATTCTTACAGTGGTTAATGAATTTTCATAGGACCTTGTTGACGCCATTGTGAAGGTGATCATGGTACATTAGTAGATGGTAGAGTGATGTGGATTACTCTAGAGATGGATGAGTCATGACTTTCTGGGCGCTCACTTCAACTCAAGAGAGTCTTGAGTTTTGGCAGCAGATTGTGGTTATTGGAGGTGATTTCAACAATGTAGAGACCATCGAGGACTAGCGAACTTTTTAGCTTCCCTCTTTACCATATGGAGCACCATGTGAGAGAGATGCTTGGGACAGATTCCTTTTTGCAGTTTCTGGTACACACGCGTGGTGTATCCCATCAATTGCTCACACTCCACAGTCATTGCAGTTCACGGGGTATTTGGAGGCTGTTAGGCCTCTGCTAGAGTGACTAGATAGAAGTATGGGGGAATATAGACACTTGGCTTAAACTCGTTCTCGTTTTATCCATAGACAAATGGGCAATCGAAGCCAGCCAATTTAGTGGTTTTGGACTTGTTGAAGTCATATATTTTTGATCATAAGTATCAATGGGAAAAGTTTTTGCCTCTGGTAGAGTTTTCTTACAACAACACAATTCATACGGCTACGGGGAAGGCGCCATTTGATGGTGCCAAAAAGATTCCACCCATTCTGAGCACTATGGACAAGATTTTTGAAGCAGATCATCATACATAGGATCTAGACATTGCTTTTGCCAAGGTAAGGAAGGCTTTGTAGAAGTCTCAAGCACGACATACGAAGGCACGTGTTGGAAAGATGAAATGATTGTCTAGTCACGTGACGCATGATGTGAATATGATAGTAATGAGATTTAGTATGTGAAGACATCCGTCAAAAGATCAGCACAATCTGGATGTGATTGTTAAAGAAGTTACAATTATTATGATTTTCATCTGAGATCTCATGTGAATGATGACTTTCGCAATGTTAGATATGTGTGGTCTAGTATGACAACACTTGGAGTCGGTGTCTACTGAGCCAATTTTTCTTCTATGTCTATTTTACAGGCGTAATCGAGGGCGATTACAATTCTTTCAAGAGGGGGTATGCCACAAACTGATGATGTGGCATGGCTCTAACTTGCAGATTATGGCCGAGAGGCCTAAGGTATTAGGGTTTTAACGGTAACCCCTCCCAACTTACCCAAAACCTAGCCAAGGGGCCCAACTCCGCGAAAATAAAGCAAGGAGGCCCAAAAATTGCGTAGGCTGCTGATGTGGCATGTCCATACGGCAGTTCTGGATTTTGTGGCAGATTTTGGGTGCCAGCGTTTGGGACAGGGGTTTTTGGGGGCTAGTGCTTTTAGTGAAGAGCTTTTCATGTAATTTCTTTTGGCCAAGGGCCGTTTTAAGTGTGCCAGGGCCTCTCCTTTTGGCAGATTAGCTTGGGAGCATTGCAAGAGAGAGAGAGAGGACCCTCGGACATTATACCTTTGTCAAGCAATAAGAAAGAAATATCGGAAGGGGTGCCAGCCTTTGGGGCCAGTCCATTTGGGCACGGAACTCCACCGTGTCGTGTTGACTCTCCTCTTCTCGCTCTCCCTCTATTGAAGTTTTGTTCAGTTGTTTGCAGTTTTCTCATGTGCGTTGTTGTAGATTTTTGGCTTGGAGTGTCCAAGTCTATTACAACCTACATGGCACACTTGCTGTGTTGTGAGAGAAACTACCTCACATCCAAGAACAGCCACAAAACAGCCCTCACTCCCTAATACTCCCATATAGAAATAGGGGGACGAGCAGCTCTACCCAGAGCAGCCAAATACTCTTGCCATTAGAAGTAAATGAAATATGGTAATAGGTGCCAGTTTTGGGGCCAATGCCTTCTGAGAGGAAGTGAAGTACTCTCCTGGGCAAAGTGTGGATGTGGCAAGTGCTCAGTCAAAGTAACTTTCAATTATCGTCTGGCAATCTCTCATGTGATTTGAGTTTACTATAGCTATACCACCTTTGAGGCTTGGTTGGCCAGTCTTCCACTTACCCTGCGATAGGGTTGTAACTTGTAGCAATTGTAATCTGTTTCTAGAAATTTAGCTTTTGGTGATCAGTCATTTTAGCTCCCATTAGAGTGGATGTTCATGCAGCTGATCATAAGATATGGATATGTTCATGCCACTTGAATTGAGCCCGTTGTCTATCCTTGTACTTCTTCACAAACCACTGCTTCTCCCTGTAATCTGTTCATGTTTAACTACTATAAACAAGTTGCAATCTTAGCTGTTAGGTTTGGTGGGAGGGGTTTTTTAAACACACAGGATGATAATAGTGTATGGATTCAATAAGAGTGAATGTGTGGTGAGCAAACTGCTACAATCATAGCAAAGGTGAAAGGGTAGCTAGGGGTGACTACCAGTGTTAAGGGATAATGTTTTAAAACAGAAGTCAAAAGTAACCTACAGAATGGCCTTTTGGGATCAAATTTTTATTGGCTTGTGGTGGCGGCTAATTTCTTAGCTCATGCGGTTTTGGTTGTGCTGTTGTAGGCAACAAGAAGTTTTTGCAAATCAAGTGTTTGAACTACACAAGCTCATTGAGGTAATTAATAAGCCACGTGTAATCATCCGAAACCTTGTAACAAGCCTGTACAAGCCAGACTGATAGTATGACAATTTTGTGTGTAAAATGCAGGTTCAGAAGTTGCTGGCAAAGATGCCCAGCACATTGATTGAGAGTCACTTGATTTCTGGGATGGATTTGGATATGGTTGTGGGCGACTTAGATCCTCCTGAGGTCAATTCTGAGAAGCAAGAGATCTCCAACAAAGTACCTGCTCCTTGCAGGTGCGAAGGTCAGCAGGCTCATGAATCCAGGCCCCTGCAAAGAGCTTTACATCTGCAGGAGAGAGAGGGTCAGGTTGTTGGGGTAGAGTCTCAGACTAAAAGGCGTTCTCATAGTTCCCATTGGGCTCAACCCATGACAAATACTCCAGTCGGTCGAGCTCCCCATTCTTCCAGCTCTGATGGAGTTAGTGCCTGGGGCTACCCTATGGGATCCTTAAATAGGCCATTTCTTTACCTGCCCGGTGTTAGTCGTATCCCCTCTGGAGCAAGCCTTGGCGGGCCATATGTTGTAGGCTCAAATCCACTGGCACCGTATACCTTCCCTTGCTATGCTCCAAGGCCTGAACAGCCAGCGCCTATTTTTTGCCAGAGTAATCAGTGGCCTACTCCGATGTACCATAATCCAGTTTTTACCCCCATGGCCAATGATTGGTTTGCCATGAACTATCCGAATCAAGTACCCCTTGCATCTGGCAGTGAGAAGCCAGGGCCAACTAATTCAGTACCATCAATTAACATGAAGGCAGAAGCATCATCACAGAGCGTTCAGCCTGTAGTGGTTCCTCTCTCGCGACGACAGCAGGTGGCTGCGAGCAGTTGCGCGAAGCTTGTTGCTGCCAAATCCTTAGGATCTTTTGGTACTGCAAGTGTGTCCGCCCCACGGGATTCCTTATCAGGAAAGCCTCCTGGTTCAGGTTATGTGCGTGAGCACAATCCAGCTCCAAACCATAGTGGAGGCAGCAGGGTCATGCCGAAAGGGTATGGAGGTGAGAGCAGGCTGGCAATCGAAGTGAGGGGCTCATGGAGAGACACAAAAGAAGGGGTTCAAGTGCCTTGTTGTATCAGAGAAGAGAGGATGGACATGGATCGGCTGTTGTGCGAAAAGAATGCTCTGAATTTATTTCCATTGCAGCCGACAAACAGTTCAGCTGGAGCGAGTGAGGGACAAGTGCTGAGGCGAGACGAGGGCAGTCATGGGCGGATAATTAAGGCTATTCCTCGTTCTGCGTTAGCTGCCTCGGAGTCTGCAGCCGGAATTTTGCGCTCTCTTCAACGAGAAAGGCAGCTATAGCTTTTGAGATTGTTGAATCTTTGTACCTTGCACTCCCTCTTGCATTGGTGCTTGTGTACAGTATTAGAGTGATCTGTATGTGAGGATAATTTCTGAGAATTTATGGTGTCCCTTGTTTGCTTAGGTCTCTTGAGCAAGTTTCCTCGATGGTAAGATCTGTGCTTCATGTCAAGGGGAGTTAGCCTAGCGATAATGGTGAGGGACTCTTGAGTGCGCCGCCTATGGTTCAACCCCTGCCACATGCAGGTGTGGGTGTGTGGGCACAATTCCATAAAAAATACTTGTGTCTCCAAACGCATCACACTACTAAGGCCGTGGTCATGCGAGGCATAGTTATCAGTGACTATTGATAGCTATGCTTCATCCAGTGTCACACGTGCATCAGTTAGTTGTTAGATGCAACAATGACACAGTCTATTCGTAACCACGTGCCTGCATGGAGGTCTTCCAACTAACTTACAAGTAACCTTTTCCAGCCACGCAATGGCCCTGTTGTTTGGGAAGGCTCTCCAAACTCTCTGGCCCATGAGGTTTCCCTCAAACTGATCACAAGTAGCCCATCTTTGTCTCATTTTGGCTTTGAGCTCTCTTCAAAGGGACCTAATGTGCACATCATGTTATTATCACCTACTAACCATGTCACACACTGAGCATTCTCTAGGAAAATCTGTACTGAAGTCTCATCTCATCTCATGTTTATCGTGGCCGTTAGCACATGTAAATTTCACTCATATTTATTGTGTCCCATTTTCTTCATTTTTTTCTGCATCGTGCAAAATTTTTCTCATAATGAAAGGGAATCCACGTCCATTTGTGTTGACATTTGAGCAAGTCCTCTGGCTTGCATGGGTAGTTTGAAGAGACACTGGCTTGAGATGCGTCTCATGTGCTATCATATGAATTACTACCCATAGCTCTTATTTGATGATAAAATATTTGGGAAGGAAAATGGGCTCAACCGAGTTGAGTGGGACCCCTTCACCATGGCAAAAGGGTCAAACAATGCTTCAAGATATTAGATATGCAGGTGGGTGTGCAGGTGCGATCCCATACGACTAGCTGGCGAGAAGCATCAGATTGCGAAAAAAAAGCAGAATAAGACATTAGTGGGTTGTCACTACCAGTTACGTTCTTTGTGCCCTCTCCATGATTCTGCTTTATATGAGAGGGTGGCAGCTTATTTATTTGGGTGCTTTTGGGTATGTGGGTTCACTCTCAGTCAAGCAGCTGCATTGCGTTTGATCTGCAAATGTCTGAAAATTTAGCTACAAAGCTGTGTAATGGCTTGCGTTTCATTTTGTGAAGATTTATGGGTCCAATTGCTACTGAGGTTTTGATGATGCAGGGGACACCTAGGTTTTATATCTAGCAAGAGAAGCTTGCAAATCTACACCCAAAGGTATGTGATCACAACCCACCAAGAAGAGCACAAACATAGCGTCCTCTGTTGCGGCATCTCTCTTTTCTAGAGTGAAGTATGAAGTGTGCATTATTTGCAAGCACTCCCTCCCGTATTTATTGTGGTTTCATCCTTTTTCAATTGCTTTAAACAGACAGCAAATCAGAGTTCCTGGTTTACTCATCTCCAAAGAAGATTAAAAACTCTTTTAACTGATAAAAAATCTTTTGAGATAAATGCAAGACTGACCTTCTTTTAATTACACAATGTGGGCAACTCGTAGCCTAGTGCTGTGAGTGTAATTTGTGTGCCATAAAGACCCAATTTCACTTCTTGATGCATAATTTTGCCTAAAAAAATTGCACAATGCGTTTTTCAAAAGCATAAAATGATGTAGTTGAAAAATATTGAAGGGTAATGACACATTGTGGTACCAAACATACCTCAAAACAATGGCATAGTCTGCTGGCTTTAAAGGATTTCTCTAGCTATGTGTGAGAAAAGTTATTACTCAATGTCGATTTTCTCAAACTTTGTTGGTGTAAATACACACTAAGGGCCTCCCCACGATGAGTTTCACAATTTGGTGAGCTGAGCCCTCTCCACATTCCCATGCATGAAACTTGATATGGAAAGTAAAAAGGGCTTTTAAAAATAGTGATAAACTTTTCATTCTCACCAAACATAGGCCTCAAAGCTAAGAAACTATTCAAATTGTTTGAAACTTTTGCATATTTGCAAAAACTTCCCAAACACGCCATATCTCCCTTTTTTCAATGAATCACACCTACTTTAATGTGTGTGTGTGAGTTATGAAACTCAATGTTGAAAGGCCTAATACAACTTGTTTTCATAAGCATTGTTTGGGTGGACAGTTCTCACTTTGAACTTGTAGTTGTCTCTCTTTACAATTGTTCACCCACCCTCTTTGACAGAAAGAGTAGTCAACAGATTCATGCTAGACATGCTTGGCATCCTCAATACAATTCAGACGCAAGAGTCATGTATGCAAGCTGGCAACCTGTTTTTTCTAAACATAAATATACAAAGATTGTAACAAGAAGAAAACTAGACAACATACCTGAGGTTAGCAACCTGTAGTGCTTGAAAGAATCCTAGGTTTAGAGGAATCCCACCTACATATATCGAAATGTACCTCTAAATGTTAAATTTGAAGGTGAGAAAACCTACAACATTTAGACAAATCTAGTGTAACAAGGTGAAGGCTCACTTTGGCATCATAAAACAAAATGCTGAATAGAAAGTCATGAGGCTTTTGAATGAAGTACCCATTTACAAACTATGAAAACCATTAAGATTTGAGGAGCAAGTCATGAGGCCCTCAATGAAGGGGATCCATTTACAAACTAAGATAAGAAAAGACATTAAAAAATTAGAATGCCTTTCTCCCTTCTCCTCTATAGCATGTTTTCAAATATAGGTTATTACCTCTTATGTTTTCGATGTAGGTTTTTCAAGTTTTTAGAAAAAGCGTTTGGAGCCTTGCCTACAAGCCTTTAGATGAGCTCAAGGTTTTTAGGATGTTGCGAGTTGGCACCCTTGCACTATTTTGATGGGTCATTTTTGGGGGGAACACCATCTGTGAATTTGTGTAGTTGCTCCTGTTTTGGGGATAGTTGTACTATGTAGTGAGCCCCTATGTTCTTGTATTCTTAGAGCCTCCCTTGGGTAAATCCAAGACCATTTGTAAACGTGCATCCATACTACCCGAATAGCATAGCTCAATTGGTTGGGCCTTCTTGATGTAACCCCAAGGTTGACGGTTTGAGGATCACGTGCTATGCTTGATGGGTGTATCCCACATGGAAAAGAAAGGTTAACCAAAGGCAATCATCAATGTTGATTTGCATCCTACCATAGTTTACATACCCCTAGCTCTTGCATACTCAATCAAAGCTGGGAATCTGTAGCTAACTTGTTGAGATATGTTGAATATTTTGAGACCTCTGGAAGTTGTTGCCTTGCTGGAGTCCTCTTTCCAAGTGCCACCTATATAAATGGTGAGGGATTCTTACTTCCCTCACTTAGCCTTGCATTACTGTTTACTAATGTGTATGAGAGAGGGTCGATGTGTGTTGTGCATCTCTGTCGACTTGAAATTTGTGAACAAACTGATGCTTGGGTTATTTTTAACAAACTATTTCTGTGCAAATTATTATAGGGGTCTTTTCTTATGCATAAATGATTCTTTTGATATTAAAACTTGTTACAAGAACACTTGTCGTCATAAGTTGCATCTTGGCCTGTTACATACATTAATTTTGTGCTTCTTTAGCTATGGTCTATACTTAGAGTTATGAATTGTTAACAAAAATACAATTGATGTGGATGGCATGTGTGATCCTAGATAATGGTAGTTGTTGTATGCCTGGCTAGTGATGGTTTTTCTACTACCTCCTTGTTATTGTGAACATAGTATGATTTTGATGAAAAATATGATGGAATTTTGGTACTAGCTTTTGTTGTGCTTGCTTTCTTGACAATACAATTCTGATTGTATTTTTTCTGATGGGGTTTGGGTTCCATTTGGATATTGATTTTTCCTTGATCATAGTTTCTTTATGGGTATTTATGGAGCCTTCTGATGATCAGCTTCACTTTGGCCGCTTTGATCTTAATGGGGTATATATCCATTTGAAATGGACAACCTAGAATGTGGATGCAATGGCATTTGGATTGCGGCTAAACATTGTTTTTTTTTGCTCTAGGGTGTACTACACTTTGCCGTGCTGTCTTACTAGTTATAGTCATTTAAATTGAAAGAGTTTTTTCTTGGAATGGACTATACATAGGTTTTTTTTGAGGTTTTTTTGGTACCATTTGAATCATTCAAAGATCTATACATTCAAAAATGCAAAATACCTTACAAAATGATGGGTATAGAAGATACAAAATGTTTTGTGGGCAAAACTGGGAATAAAACACTTGGATAAAAAGGGGTGGTGGCTTTTTGATCATAATTTTATTTATATAAATAGCAATAAAAAGTAAAATTTTTTTGGGGACATATAATAACCTTATCTATAACCTATATAAATTCACTTATATCTTAAAGTAGTGATGACCTTTTTGATTACAAGTTTAAAAGGAACTTACAAGGAACAAAAAAACTCACACCTTATACTATTCAAAAACAAGAATACATGATTAGTTTGGACAATAGTTTTTTAAGTTAAAAAGGTTGTAAGATGGACATGGATAACAATTGATAAAGTCCATTGACACCTGTAAAATGTATTCAAGGTTAACATATATGTTGTTTTGTTTGTGTGGATGTAGGTGAGGACTCTATCCTTTCTTGGATTTGTTTTGGCTTAGCTGTTGTCCGTCACTGTTATACCAAACTCTTGCTACTTTTGTGAAACGATCAATTCAAATTACCCCATGTATATAAACACTAGAATGAGACCTCATTCTTATAGCTATGTAACAAAATTATTTGAAGGCTAAGTTGTTTTTGTGGTATCCCTTGTCACTTGTCTAAAGCCAGTTGTCTTTTAAACTTTTATGTTCTTTTGTGTATATTTATTAATTTAAAACAACAAGACAAATGTCCTAGACACAATTCTCTCCCAGTTTTTAGGCGAAATCAAGACGATAGCTTCATTGATTTTTTTGGACTATAGAGGTACAGACCCACTGTCTATAATTCCTATTTAGGTTGGATGGTGTTAGGCGGTCCCTCTTAGATTATAGTTTAGGATTCCTACTCACGGCTATTGTAGTCTTTTGACGTTGCCCAATTGCCTATACTTAATTTACAATACAACCAAGATTTAGTTCAGTTCTCTTTCTCTGGGCAAAGCTGTCCAACTTCTTAAAAAATTATGCGGCCTCAATCCAACTTTTATTAGTACCCCTACTACTACAAAGTTCATTTCTCGCACATACTGGTACACTTTTAAAAAAATCCATTAGTCTAAAGATTTCTCCCCCTCATCGAAGGTGCTGCTTCCCCTCCCTCTACCATCGCCGTCGCCATCTATCCTACCTACAACGCCCATGCCTGCATTCTCAATCCCTCCCACTCCATGCATGCCCTTACGTCCTTGTATTCTCCCCTATTAAAATTTAACACCCAAGCAACCTCTGTCTAAACTCCATGGCTTCTTGCACATGAGCCTTGGCTTTTACAGGTTCTTGAGCGACAAGTCTCTCTCTCTCTCTCTCTCTCTCTCTCTCTCTCTCACACACACACACACACACACACACACACACACACACACACACACACACACACACACACACACACACACACACACACACACACACACAGAGGCATGCACTCACGCAGAGAGGCCTTTGCTATCCTAGGGGTACGCGCGCGTGTGCGAGAGAGAGAGAGAGAGAGAGAGAGAGAGAGAGAGAGAGAGAGAGAGAGAGAGAGAGAGCATGCGTGCAGATGGCCTTTTTACAGGGAGTGTGTTTGAAAGGGGAGAGAGAGAGAGGAGGCCAAATTCACCGCAAAGCATCGTATCTTCACGTATTCCATTTAATTTCTAATTTATTTTAAATCGTAGGCACATACTCCTGCTATCCCACAAACTGGTGGTATCTTTTGCAGAGACAATGCTAATTTAGAACCTGTCAAAGAATTTCAAAACATCTTTTGCTCCCTTAGTGATTCTAACTTGTTAGAGATGGTTCCCAAAGTCTCCAAAGTCTTCCCCTTTCTGCCAGTCACACAAATAGAAGTTGAATCATTCATAGTTGACCATCAACTTTGGATCCTCCCAAACAGAGCGTTTTTGGCACCTATACTAAGTGAGACGTGGGTTTATCTAGCCAACCAACCTACTTCCATTATGGAGGAATGCAGACTCAAGGTTCTAAAAGGCGGGCAGTTCTTGGACAAAGGGGAACTCATCAAGGCGCACTTTAGCATCAACTTTGTTGACCACTCTAAATGTTCGTATAATGCTGGTCTAATATATTCGTATGAAAGGGAATATGGATTTCGCTAAAAGAAATCCAGAATTCTACACTGAGTCCATTTGGAATGTTTTTTGACCATACCTAAAATATGCTTGCAAGTTTCCGGACCTTAAAGCCTCATGTGATTCCAATGTTATGTGGTTTGACCATGAAATTTGGTTTATTCTTAATCACTTAGAACAACTCTTCCCTGAGAAGCCTGTGGAATTTCATTTGTCACTTATTTGCTCCTGGTTGGGCGAGCAAGCTAAGCCATAGTTATTGCTCAAATTACTTTTAACATCTTTCGCGGCCTAATGCTTGTTATTCTTAAAGAGCTCAAATCTGATGAACCGGACACTTATCTCACCACTTATGCCAATTACAAAGGTATTAAAATTATTAGTGGATTATTCAAGCCTTGCATTCAAGATGATGATTCCCCCTCACTGAAAAGTCCCAATTCTTTAACCACCCCCATTTTCACATCTTTTCTAACACCTATTACTTCTGCTAGCTTTAATAGAGGTAAGTCTTGAAGCTTTACTAGAGGAAGAGGAAGAAACACACCTATCCATCACCTCGTTGACTTATAATCCTCTTTACCTTCTTGCAGGAGATTTTTGGTCCTTGTGAAAGGAAGTGCCTCTCAAAAAAGACTTCTACGACATATCTCATCTATATACACTCTTTGTACCAGAATGAACTTTTGGAATTGTTTTCGCCCAAGTCTATCTTCTGTGAGTGTTTTGATCTACTTTTTGGAAACCATAAAATATTAGAAAAAGTCTTAATTGGCTTGACTTATCATCAGCCTATTAAAAATTTAGATTACAACAACGACTTTCTACGTCACAATACTATCCCTGAATGTGCTTGTGATAAGTTTAATGCTTTTTGTAAAGAATTTGGGGATTTAGGCAGGCATGTCTTCACTTGTGATCTCAAGGTAATTAATGATCCTACAATCCAAAAAACTCGGGGGGGGGGGGGGGGGGGGGGGGGCTCGAAATGTATAAATTGTGTATATCGCGTGCGTTCAAGGACTATTTTTAAAACTCCTTATTTGCTATTTTTTAGCAAATAAAATACGCCCTTTTTCTATTAAATTGGTAATTTTTTCCCAAATTTATTTTATGATATCCTTCTGTATGTGAAAATGTGAGATAAAATGAAATTTAGTAACCCCTTCTGCTGCACTCACGTGATAGTCACAAAATTCATAGGTGACCCGAGCAAAAAAGTCATGGCTAAAGGACTGAATCACATTCCACTTTTCCCAAAGAACCCCTACCTTGTCCTACCAGCTTTACTTAGCTGTTTGACTGACCTTGTCAGTACTCTCTAACTGGAGAAGACATTCCTATTGGACTTAACCAAATTGGTTTAACAATGTTTTTTTGCAAAAAGTAACTCATTTAGCACATAAATGGCTGTCTACTGATAGCACTTGGATCACACCTGACCTCAACTTAAAGTTTTTAAAACTTGCACAAAATTGGTTTGTTGCTGGTCTTGATAAAGCTGCCAATTACCTTACTCTTATTTGCAAAAACTTTGCATTTTACAAATCATTGCAATGATCTCAGATATTCTCTTGAGACCGTCAAATTACCCATTTTGTTTCCCACCTACAAACATGAAAAACACAAGTTCCGTTGGATTTTTGATGCCTTGAATGGGATCTTTATCATCGTTACTAAAGACATTACTTTATGCCTTGACCTCATACTAACTGAGTTTGAATCAGTTTGTGCTTCGAAGCAAAAAACATGTTTGGACTTTCTCAATATACATTATAACCCCTTAGTGCTTGTTAAAAACTTCACTGAGGTTACTCTTAACCTCCCCAGTCAGATCTTTCATCTCTTTTCTGTCGACATTACTCAATGCTACAAAAATATTCCCCTTAATGGTGATAGAGGATTGAAGAATATTATGAAAGAAATGGCTAAGATTACATTTGACCATGCTTGGCTAAGAGGTTTTACCCATATCTCTCTCGTCAATAAACCTCTACAGATGGATTAAAATATTCAACTCAGCACATACCTCCCACTTTAACGAGAAGAAGCTTAATGATGCCATTACATGGCTTGTGGATAATTGTTCAGTCCACTTTGGTGGCCATTGCTATAACAATGCCTTGGTATTCCAATGAAATTTTCTTGCGCACCCCTTATGTGCAATTTGTACCTAGCCTTTTTTGAATATAAATGGTTTCTTGAGACCATGAAAAACAAAAATACTATTCATAAACTCTCCTTGTTTAATCATACCTATAAATACATGGATGATATCCTTAGCCTCAATAACAGGACCTTCCTTAATGAAATTAAGCTAACTTCCTTAAGATCGAACCAACTCTTGATAATTGGTTTAATACGTCTTCGGGATTTTTCTCCACCTCTATACAATTCCTCAACTTTGTTAGGAAATAAGACGTAGCTAAATAGATAATTGAGTAGATTACTTAATGAAGAGAGACAGGTTTACATACACGAGATTATAGAGGGGAGAGAGAGAGAGAGAGAGAGAGAGAGAGAGAGAGAGAGAGAGTACACACGATATACGTGGTTCACCCAATGTGGGCTATGTCCACGGGAAAGCAGCCACTCAATGGCTTTAGTACTTCAAAACAAGAAGTAATTTACAAAGGGATTATACCCTTAATAGAGCTCCCGCCTTGCTTCACTCTCACCACCTCACACCCACCTTGTTGCATCAACTTCACACTCTAAAATGTGTGTAGAAATGGCCTCCTTTTATAGGCCAAAAGGGTTGCCCTCTCTTATGAGAGGCAGCCATGTGTAGCCGCCCTTGTGTGAATAAGTCCAAATCGGACCCTCCAATCCGCCCATGTGTGGCCGCCCTTGTGTAGACAAATCCGCTTTTGAATTCGGCCACCGGCCATTGAATTCGGCTGCCGTCCACCGGCCATTGACTTCTTCCGACCACCGGCCACCGGCCATTGACTACCGGCCAACCGATCGATTTCCGACCGCTGTCCGGCCATAATATTCCGGCGAAGCAAAAAAAAAGTCTCGGGGGCCTCCGCCCCCAAGGCCCCTAAAGTTGCCCCGGATTCTTGGCCGTGAAAATTTTGGTTTCCGGTGAGTGATTTTCCTTCACGCACGATGGCTTCTCCTCATAATGGGGGCCTTACAAATGTGCGCTTTTACCACAAAAAATTACAAAGGGTAAATCAGGCTCCATTCTTATCAAACTTCTCAATTCTACTACACAATCCCTGTAATGGTAACTATGAGTACCACTTTATCTGGAAACAAGACAATCTTAAAATCTTGTCCATAGAATTTATTAAGAAAATAAGTAACCAACCACATAAAACAGCACTAAACACATGTATTAGTCTTCTTTACATGATCTTGTATTCTCTTCTAACTTTTTCATAGCATTAGAAGACATCAAGCATCTCATTCACAAATTCTTCCTCAATGGCTTCAAAAGAAACGCCCTTATTAATACTATCACTAAGGCTATTTCAAGAAATAAAATCCTGGGCTAAGGATTTAATCGCACTAACCTCGTTTCTTTAATTAAGCAGTAGGTCCATACACAATGGGCCTACTACCGACCCATTGTGTATGTCTCCTGGGATAGGGCGGGTACACACACACACACACACACACACACACACACACACACACACACACACACACACAGAGGTACTGCTAGTAAACTGAAAGTAACTTCATCTATTTCCACACACACAGACACTCACATACACACATATGAGTTGCTTTTTGACCATGCCCTCACAACTCTCCCTCCAAATTGGTGTATTTTGACCTTTAGGTACTACTTGGCTTGTATAACGTACCTTGTCTGATCTTAATAGTTGCCTCTTTTGGGGTGCTTGACCAGTAACTTTGGTCAATTAACAAATTACATCAGTAGTGTGGGATTTTACTTTCAAATAAACACCCTGGGGTGAGCTATGCATTTCTTTGACATTTAACACCAAGCCACCTAGCTTGTATAGCCTACCTCCCTTAAAAACATTGAGCCTAACCCCCTAGTTCTAGGAACCCCTTGTGGGACTACTGCCTTCTTAAGAGGCCGGTTTTTTAGCCTACATGGAACTCCACCCTTCACAAGGCGCCCGCCTTGCCACTCACTTACTCTCGATGTTTGTAGGACATTATGACCCACTGGTAGTGCGCATGCATAATGGAAATATCATGCCCCATTTTTTGCCTCACTCTCTGCCTTGCTACTACTGACTCTCTCTCTCTCTGAACCACCTATGGGCTCCGTGCTTGCCTCTCTCCTACCTTAACCCCTACAATGATTAACATGGCGGCCACTTCTCGTATTCTTGAGCCTTGAGATTCGGGCTTGTGACTAAATGTGTAGGTCGTGTGGGAGATCTCCCAAGCTTGGCATTACTTGACGCCTCCACCTACTGGGCTTTCTATATAAGGAGGATAGGGTTGCTTTGGCCCCTCAGTTAGCCTTGTTGTGTGTATTGTGTGTGTATGCGAAAGTGAGGAGTGAGGACTTTCTTTCCACCTGTTTATTGTGGTGCTATGAGGTTTGTTGAACATGAAGTGGCTTCTGAGGTTGGTACCCTGGAAAACTGGCTTTGTTATGAAAAATTACATTGTGCTCTATTTTTTGTACTTTGCACTGGCTCGAAAAAAAGGGGGTTTAATATGGGAATGATGCACTGTGAATGACTATGCATAATAGGTTGGTTTCTTGCCACATGAATGGTTTTTGCTTCATACTTAATGTTCAAGTCGAATGCCTTAACATGTGGTTTTTTTGGCGCATACAGTAAAAGGTAGCTCTTTTCTTATCATGTTGGGCTTAATTAATGGTTTTTTTTTTTTTTGCAAAAATCTCATGGTAGTACTATGGGTTTTTCCCTTTTTTCCATTTGGTAAAAGAGGCACATGGTTTTTTTTCACAACACTGGCTTGGTATTATAGTAGGTTGCCTGATTCTTTTTTATCGTTTAGCTATTAAAAATTGTGCCACATTGGGACTTTACGAAAGTTTGGATAAATATTTTTCTATCTAACCTCCTCGTTCTTGTCGTCGTCCAGAGGCACGTACGTTTGATCACCTTGACTCTACATAAACCCAAACCAAATTAAACAATTATCAACAGCTCAAAACAATTGATACAAAATTACTAGTTTAAACTTATCGCTTGTAGTGATCCAACCGCTACGTCGAATTGCTTGCGAGAGATGTGGTTGTTCTCGAACAACCATCGTCAATTCGCTCTCAATACTTGACCATCTCTCTGGTTGGTTGAGTAAGAGTGATATTTTCCTAAGTTAGCAATAACAATAACAAATCATCAACTACAATCTTTATAATCACCGATTTAGGCTATCAATCAATCTTACATATTTGTCCTTCCAGGCTGCCTTGCCTCCTCAGCCATAGTGCGTGGGAGTTTCTTGACGCGAGCTTCGTGTTGCTGTCTGTAGGATGAGCCCGTCATAGCGTGGTCAATCTCGTCTTGCATTGCCCACTCCCACTCTGCGTCTCCTCCACGTCTGCCATGTTGTCGCAGCAATAGCTCCTGTCTGGATCTCTAACCTGGTTGGCTGTTGCGCACCATACACTGGACTTCTTGTTTTTCAAAAATGTTTTTATGTAGCCCTCCAAATATTGTTGTGAAAAACGTTGATTGGGGACATTTGGAAATCTAGCATGCAGTGCGTCCTCAATGTAGTGTACATAATCGGGCAATTGGTCTTTGAACTTTACAAAACAATTCCTATACATTGAATGTATAAGAATTTTAAGATGGCATCGAAATGCCCTGCCCTGTGCTGTACCGAAGTCCACCTCCTCGCCATAGTTTACTCGAGATTTTACCCTGTAGTAACGACCATGCGTGTCTGGCACGGGTGGGTCAATATCCTTGTCCTCTACATCAGGGGCGGCACGCTCTGAAATAGGGGACTCACTTCCCCCACCACTACCAAAACAAGCGAGCCCACAAGATCCGCCGCCGCTTCGTCTCTCCCGGTGCTCGTTGCCTTGAAACGAGCCTTGACACGCGTCGCTAGAGGCAGTTCGTCAACGATGTTTTGGCAAAGCAGGAGTGGAATGGAGTGGCGTAGGACCCTGTGATGCCATGGGAGTGGGACCTTGTGTCATAATAATCAATATCTAATTCTCCTAAATGATTTTTTGATGTTAAACTGATCATTTAATATGGGGAAGTGCCAGGGGAGAAAAATCTAGAATATTGGTTAAGCTAGTAGACCGGCCACAGTAGGAATCCAAAGGAGAGAAAATAGGGATCCAAAGGGGGGGCCATCTGCAAAAGAGAAATGTACGACAATGGGCTTAAAAGACCCTAAGGTTCAACCCATTAAGACTTCAAAAATGCTAAGGTTCCAAAATTCAAAGGTTGTGTCCAAAGGTCAACATTAGGGAAAATTGGATGCTTTGTATGTGTCCCAGAAGCCTTCATCCATCCCTACATAGGAGGGGGTGAGCCTTGCAAGTAGGGGATGAGAGAGAAAGTCACACACACACACACACACACACAAGCTCCCTTTACACAAAGGGAATGAGGGGCACATGTTAGCTCCCTAGCCCAGATGCCCACAAGGAGTACTCAAATCCTATTGGATGGCCTTGGAGGTGGACCAATGAGAATTAGGAAATCTAGTTTAATTAATTTAAAAACACTTAATAAAAGAACCAATGGGAATTAAGCTCTCTAGAAGACTATTGGACAGTCTCCTAAGGGGTCCAATGAGCATTCAGCAGCCCAATGGCTTGCCTGATTCCTATTGGCTAGGAGGCAAAGGGGTCCAATGAGAGTTTTGTTAAATTATTAAATTACCTAAAGATCTTAAAAAGGGGAAAGGGGGACACATGTCAGAAGACTATCACTTATGCTCTTGAAATTCCATTGGCCAATGGGGAGGTCCAATAGGACTGGAGCATGAGCAAATAGCAAGAGGGGTCGACCAAGAGAGAGAGGGGGCTGACTTTTGCAAGGCATTATTGACATACACACTCACACAATTAATGTGTGGAGCAAGAAGACTCTCTCTCTCTCTCCTTCTCAAGCTTTAATGGAAAGCTTATCTCCTACTCCAAGCTTGTGAGAAGGGAGGCCTACACCAACAACTCTTGGCTTTGTGATGCAAATCCAACCAAGAGCCAAGCTTCAATGCATGCTCATCTCCTGTACCATGCTAATTAATAAGCTAAGCTATGATAATATGAGTGATTATGTGAGGAGATGTACATCTTTCTCGTAAGAATACTCCTTCTTCCTCTCAATCTACTCTCATACCCCGCTAGCTCTCACCATCTTCGAAGGTGTGTGAGGTCTTGGGTCTGAGACCGTGAGGGAATTGATGTTGTGTTTGATAAGTGTTTTGCTTAGTGCATGAAGCTTCCATCTTCATTGCACTAGCTAGTCTTGAAGGAACACAAAGAATTGTATTGTACAATGTCTCTCTAGATGGGAGAAATGATAATACAAATCCTTTTGGAGGGGGGACCGGCTCCATGAAAATCCGGTCCTCAACTGTTGTCAATAGCTTAATTTCTCTCTCTTTTGAAGTATTGTTCATGCTATCTAACTAGGTGTTATGCTTTTTGTTGCTCTCTCCACCCAAGCACTCTTGTTATTCTCATTAGGAAGCTATTCTAATGAAATGCTCACTATGTTCATGCTATTTTTTGTTACTAGGCCATTAAATGTTACATTGGTATCAGAGCACAAGGTTTCTCTTTTCTTGCTCAAGAAGGGAGTTCCTCAAGCTAGCTATAAATGGTTGGTATTATTAATTGCATGTGAGTAAGTAGAATAGAGATTTTTCAGCCTTGCAGTGCGCTTGCCTTCGTACAGTTAACGGGGCATCACCGTCAAGAGCTATGGTCTTAATAGTGGAGTCCTACGGGGCTTGCCTATGGCTTAACCACTATTGAGCTATTAGAAGCTTGATAGGAGACGATGTTGTTTTGGTGTTGAACGACCCTCTCTTCTATTCCTTGCAATTAATGGTATTCGAGCCACGTGTGCAGTAGCTTGAGTGATTTTTCTAAAGGGGTAAATAGGAGTAGCAACTAGGGCTTGAAGTGCCAAAGTGCACCTAAAAAGTTTACACCTAAAAGTTGTTAGGATGGCTGACAATAGTAAAGAGAGTGAAATTAATGTTGATAACTTTGATTTTGCTAATGAGCAGGTTACTAATGATGCCCCGATGCTTGTTAACTATCTTGTTTCTAGGCTTCAACAAGCCATGGGCAATCCATCCCTCCAAAGTGAAGTGCAACGGCAGCTTCGTGCTCATGGGATTCTCCAAGCTCCCCACCATGACGAGAGAGCACCTAGGAAGCCTCCTTGCGAGACTTCCAAAAGAGGTCTCTCTCCGATTCAGGAAGAAGAAGAGGATCCATACGAAGGGCTCAAGAATTTACTTCTTGATGATGCATCTCCTTCCCAAAGGAGAACTCAAAAGCCTCCACAGAAGGAACGAGAAAGAAGTGAGTCTCCCGCCACCTCGACGGAGATGGCTCCACGAAGACGGCGGGCTAAACACTCCCATCACCTCCAAAACGGAGAAGACCATCGCACACTTCTCCACATCATAATTCAAAGAGGGATGACAAAAAGCAAGAGAAGAAAAAGGCGAGAAAGAGGACACCCTCTTCTCCTTCTTCTTCATCCTCTTCCTCTTATGAAAGTGATGGTGAAGATAACAAAGATCAAGGCAAGAAAAAGGCGAGAAAGAGGTCACCCTCTTCTCCATATTCCTCAAATTCTTCACCTTCTGAAGAAAGTGATGGTGCAACCTTTACCGCACTTGTCCCCAAAAGAACACCCGCCATGATCCTCCTAGAGCTACCTTGGTCGAAATCCAAGAGGAGGAAACTCACCACAAAGGATCTCCTCTATGCCATGCTTGGGGAAAGGTAAGAGAACATGATGCTTTTATTCTCTTTGACCCTGGTTCTACTCACAATTTTATATCTATAGAGTTGGCCACCAAGCTAGGCATACAAGCCTATGAGATGGGAGATATCCTACCCGCAGACAGTGCTTTCAAGGGGCAAGACGCTTCAGTCACTCCCTTAATCGAGAAATTGAGGCTCCATGTCCAAAGCTATGTGGACAAAGAGGACTTCTTTATCTCTCCTCTCAAGCATGAGGATGTAATCCTAGGGGCACCATGGTTTGATCACATGGCTGCCAATGTTAAATTCCCTGAAAGGAGAATCTCCTTTAAGTTGAAAGGAGAATCTCCTTTAAGTTCAGGGAAAAAGATATGTATATAGATGCTAAGGAAATGGGTAACACTATACCCATTGTACATACACAAGCTTTCAACAAGTCAATAAAGAGCTCTATTTCCATGTACATGGTTTTTGTTAAAGATTATCAAAATGAACCTAATGCTTTAGCAAAACAAAATAAAAGCAACCACAAGGAATTAGAGTTATCCAATTTTCTCAAGGGGTTTCAAGATGTTTTTATTGACGCACCCCTTGTGAACTATCTCCTAAACGAGGCAATGATGACCATGCAATTGAACTTCTTTTAGGAAGTTCACCGCCTAACAAACCTCCTTATAGAGTTTCTCAAGATCAACAAGAGGAGATTATGCAGCAAGTGCATGAGTTAGTTGAGAAGGGCATGGTTAGGACTAGCTCATCTCCATTTTGCTCACCTGTGCTATTAGTGCAAAAGAAAGACGGCACATATCGTATATGTGTCGACTATAGAGCACTAATTCATGGATCATTATCAAGAATAGTTTTCCCGTTCCATGGGAAGAAGACCTATTTGATAAGCTACAAGGATCGACCTACTTCAGTAGGATTGACCTAAAAAGTGGCTACCATCAAATAAGGATAGTTGATCAAGACATTGTAAAGACCGCATTTCGCACTACGTTTGGTCTTTACGAATATATTGTCATGACTTTTGGCTTGACCAATGCACAAGCCACATTCAACCGCTTGATGGAGAAGCTGTTCAGGCCTCACTGAACCTTCACTGGAGTGTTCTTTGATGATATTATCATCTACTCTAATTCATTAGACGAACACAATCAACACCTCCAGGTAATATTTCAAGTTTTAAGAGAGAATAAACTTTATTTTAATCAAAAGAAAAGTGATTTTTTCTTGCAAGAGATTCAGTATTTGGGTCACATTGTCTCTCAAGATGGCATTTAAATGGATCCATCAAAGTTAGAGGTAATAAAAGGATGGCCTAAACCAAGGAATTTTCATGAACTAAGAAGCTTTATAGGTATGTGTGCATACTATAGACGCTTCATAGAAAAGTTCTCACAAATTGCGGGACCATTACATGACCTAACAAAGAAAAGTGTTAGGTATACATGGTCTGCTAAGGAGAACAATGCTTTTGAAAAGCTTATCTCTCAACCTGTGCTTACACTACCGGATCTCTCCAAGCCATTTGAGGTCCAATGTGACGCTTGTGGTGATTGCCTTAGAGCTGTTTTTCTCCAAGAAGGGCACACCATAGGCTATGAAAGTCGAAGGCTCGACCCCATTGAGCAAGCTCTAGGCATATATGAAAAGGAACTCCTCGCAGTTCTACATGCCTTAGACTCATGGAAGCACTATTTATTGGGGGCTCCTTTCATTCTGCGAACGGATCACCAAAGTCTTAAGTACTTCATGACGCAGACCAAGCTCTCCGACAAACAAATGAGGTGGGCAAATTTCCTTTCGCAATTTAATTTTCATATTGCTCACATTGCTGGCAAGCATAATCAAGTAGCCGATGCACTCTCAAGACGGCCGAGAGTGAATGCGGTTTCCATAGCAACTCACAATGATCTATCTTCAATGATATATGAGTATGTTATTGATCCCGATTTTAGAGATGTAATTTCAGCCCTTGCATTAGGGAAGAAAGAGGAACCATTTACTTTGCAAGATGGTTATCTTCTCTATGGCAATAGACTATGCGTTACTAACTCACTCCGTGAGAAAGTAATGTATGAATCTCATGCTCCTCCTTATGCGGGGCATAGAGGGATTCAGTCTACCTTAAACCCTCTTCATTTCACAAATTTTCAAGTACCATGGCTTGCCAATGTCCATAGTGTCGGATAGAGATCCTAGAATGACCAGTAATTTCTGGAAGGGTCTCTTTGAGAATTTAGGGACAAGGCTAAACTTCTCTTCGGCCTATCATCCACAAACGGATGGCCAAAGTGAAATAACTAAACTAGAATTCTCGATCTACTGAAATCCTATGTAACGGAAGTAGATCAAAGATCCCAATGGGAGAATTACTTACCCTTAGTGGAGTATGCTTACAATAACACTGTACATACTTCCACAGGAAAAGCACCTTTCGAGGTAATTGAGGGAAGATAAAAAAGTCCCTTGCTACTTAAGGTACATGGGAAGATCTTCGCTGTAGATGAGTATAGCCGAGACCTACAAGAATCTTTTTAAAAGATTAAGGATGCTATCTCTATCTCACAGCAAAGGCATAAGGCTGCTTCTGACAAGCACAGAAGAGCCCAAGCCTTTAAAGAAAATGATTGGGTCTTATTAAAATTTCCCAAGGCTCGACTAAGGCACATGACGGGCAAGATTCCTAGGGGACACCAAAAGTACTATGCTAAACTAGCAAAAAGGTACTATGGACCCTTCTAGATTCTTAGGCCAATCAATGAGATGGCCTATCAACTCAAGTTGCCCAACCATTGGCTCATACACAATGCTTTCCATGCTAGCCTACTAAAGACTTACAAAGGAGAGCCACCTAAAGAAACCAACTACTGAAGACCAATCGGAGATCGAGCACCAAGAAGAGGTGCTGCAGCCCGAGTCCATTCTCCGACAGGCTTCATAAAAAAACAGAGGTTCCTCAACATCATGTAAGCTAGACACAGCCAAAGCATAACAATATGATGCATAAGATGCATGGCTAGAGCCTGAACGAGTACGACTAGACAAAGGTGCATCCAATTTACTATCACGCAATGTATGCACCAGCCATTTTGGCATACCTCTAGCATGCTCATTTTCAGCCCTTTCGTCATCAAGTACATCATGTACATATGCATTAGTAATAGGTTGATCTGTAACATTTTCGAAAACCCCCATAGGCTGTACATTTGCCTCATTGGAATTTACATTTGAACTTCCACCACTGAAAAGAGGCAACAAAGTGTCATAAATGTCTTGTGAGCTTACATTACTGTCTCTAGTACATGACAGCAAGGGCTGAACAGAATCTTCCACAAACACTATATCTCGTGAAACCAAAATACGCTTTATTTGCGGATGATACAACCTGTAACCTTTGCTTTCAACACTATTGTTAAGTATGGAGCCTGATTTACCCCTTTAATTTTTTGTGGTAAAAAAGCATATTTGTAAGGCCCCCATTATGAGGAGAAGCCATCGTGCGTGAAGGAAAATCACTCACCGGAAAACAAAATTTCACGGCCAAAATTCAGGGGCAACTTTAGGGCCGGAATATTATTATAGCCGGCGACCGGCGGCCAGAAAGTGGTCAGAAAACGATCGATCGGTTGGCCAGTTGGCCGGTGGTCAGAAGTCAATGGCCGGTGGCCAGTGGCCGAATTCAGTGGCCGATGGCCGAATTCAAAAGCGGACTTGTCTTCTCAAGGGCGGCCACACATGGGCTGATTGGAGGGTCCGATTTGGACTTATCTACACAAGGGCGGCTACACATGGCTGCCTCTCATGAGGGAGGGCAGCCCTTTTGGCCTATAAAAGGAGGCCATTTCTACACACATTTCATAGTATGAAGTTGATGCAACAAGGTGAGTGTGAGGTGGTGAGAGTGAAGCAAGGTGGGAGCTCCATTAAGGGTATAATCCCTTTGTAAACTACTTCTTGTTTTGAAGTACTAAAGCCATTGAGTGGTTGATTTCCCGTGGACATAGCCCACATTGGGTGAACCATGTATATCGTGTGTACTCTCTCTCTCTCTCTACTCTATAATCTCTTGTGTGTGAAATCTATCTCTTTCCATTAAGTAATCTACTCAAATATCTATTTAGCTACGTCGTATTTCCTAACAACTGGTATCAGAGCAAGGTTTGCTCATAGCTAAGTTATCTCAAGGAAAGGATTTTTTGAATTGAGTGGGAGTTATGGCGGAGGAAGGGAAGCTCAAGATCGAGAAGTTCAACGGCAAAAACTACCAACATTGGAAGATGCAGATTGATGACTATCTCTACCAGAATGACCTCTATTTGCCACTAGGCGGTCTTGCGAAGAATCCCGCAATAATGGCAGATGAAGCATGGATTGTCCTTGATTGAAAGGCACTGGGAACAATCCGGTTAAGCTTGGTGTCAACGGTGGCCTTCAACATTTTAGAGATGAGGAGGACTTGATGAAGTCACTTGATGACTTCTACGAGAAACCATCGGTATCCAATAAGGTATTTCTTATGAAGCGCTTGTTCAATCTAAAGATGGCAGAGAATGGTTCAGTTGCAGAACACCTAAATGACTTTAACACAAACATAAGTCAGCTTTGATCGGTGAAAATCAATTTCGATGACGAAATGCAAGCTCTCCTTATAGTATCATCTCTATCGGATAGTTGGGACAGCCTTGTGATGGCTATAAGTAATTCTATTTCTGGCACAAATACTCTTAAGTTTGATGATGTTGTGGGTGTTATCCTAAGCGAGGAAATACGAAGGAGAAGCACATGAGAATCATCAAGTGCTGCATTGTCAGTGGAAACAAGAGGAAGGCCTAAGGACATGTTCAAAAACCAAAAGGGTCGTGATCGCTCAAGACGTAGCAAGTCACGCACAATGTCAGTTCTTGAATGTTGGAAGTGCGGCAAGAAGGGCCACGTCAAGAAGGATTGCTGGTCC
Source organism: Adiantum capillus-veneris (assembly GCF_014529385.1). Classification (NCBI taxonomy): domain Eukaryota; kingdom Viridiplantae; phylum Streptophyta; class Polypodiopsida; order Polypodiales; family Pteridaceae; genus Adiantum; species Adiantum capillus-veneris. The sequence continues at coordinate 137,242,941 of NC_140953.1, forward strand.
AAGAAGAAGAAGGAGACCGAGGTCAATGTGGTAGGTAAAGTAGAGCAAGATGCTCTAATTCTCTCATTAGACAATGTGTCTAATTCTCAAGCCAACATCGGAGGCCAATGTGGTAGGTAAAGTAGAGCAAGATGCTCTAATTCTCTCATTAGACAATGTGTCTAATTCTCAAGCCAACATCGGAGGCCAATGTGGTAGGTAAAGTAGAGCAAGATGCTCTAATTCTCTCATTAGACAATGTGTCTAATTCCTGGATAGTAGATTCCGGGGCTTCATTCCATGCGACATCACACAAGCAACATTTCCAAGATTACACCAAAGGTAACTTTGGGTATGTATACTTGGGAGATGATGAAGCTTGTGAGATTGTCGGCAAAGGTATAGTTTCTGTCAAAACTGCTAACGGAAATGAATGGAAGATTAAAGATGTTAGGCATGTTCCTTCTCTTTGGAAAAGATTGATCTCTACAGAACAATTGGACGATGAAGGTCACAACATTGCATTCGGAAACAAACGGTGGAAGATTTCAAAGGGATCTTTGGTAGTTGCCAAGGGAGAAAAGGTCGATACACTTTACTTGTGTACTATGAGCACACAACCTTCAGCTTGTGCAACAACTACAGAAGTTGACAGTGCGGTGTGGCACTACCGGCTTGGGCATATGAGTGCCAAAGGAATGCAAATCCTTCAAACAAAGAAGCTTCTGCCAGGTTTGAAAGAAGTGGACTTAGAGTTTTGTGAAGATTGTGTTTATGGTAAACAAAAGAGGGTAAAATTTTAAAAATCAGGAAATGAAAGAAAAAATAAAAAACTTGAGTTGGTTCATTCTGATGTTTGGGGTCTTGCAAGTACACCATCACTTGGTGCTCATTGTACTATGTAACATTCATAGACGATGCGACTAGAAAAACATGGGTTTATGTCATGAAGAATAAGTCCGATGTATTTTCCATATTTCAAAGGTGGAAAGCCTTTGTGGAGAATGAAACAGGTACCAAGGGTAAATGCCTCCGACTAAGCCTGGGAGGATGCAACCTGCTCTGATACCAATTGTTGGAGTTAGGGTTGCAGAAACGCACATAGCTTGGAGAAGACAAAGGAAGCTCAAGGCACACAACTGAGAGTGTGTTAATTAGTGTGCAACGGAAAGATGGATAGCCCTAGAGTGATGGGCATATATACAATGCATGGGGGAAAAAACCTCCTAAAGAGGGAAAAATGCTTCGACGGTCCTAGTGTGTTCACACACATCACTATCATATGTATATGGTAACAACCCCGCGCCCCCCCCCCTCTCTCCCTCTTTCTCTTTTATTTTTTAAATTTGAAAATTTCATACAATATTCTTTAATTTTTATTGAGAGGAGGGAAACACCAAAATTTTGGGGGGGGGGGGGGGGGGGATGTTTAAGCCAAAATTTGAATGTTTAGGCGCTAAATTTCTCCTCAGAAATAAGCACAGTAATAATTGAGGTAATAAACGTAGTAATAGTTGTGGTAATAGTTTAAATACAAAAAAATCCCCCCCGCCCTCCTCTCTCTTCCCTCTTCAACTGAGTTTGGACCTTCTCTCTATAAAACGTGGTAAAAGACCGCGGTAAACAACTAGAGATTTTCATAGTGTCAAGCAAGAAAATTCTCTGTGGCTCCTCATCGACTGGATCAATTTCAAGTCCGACGCATCTACCAATGCAACACAATGGCCGACTGGTTATCACGCCTTGATTTCCGTGGACCGTGAGTGTTTCCTACAACAATCTATAGTTGAAGTTCTCTATGCTCCCCATTCTTTTGGGGCGTTCAACTCTTGGGGTTCTCTGGTTGTTTTCAATTCTTATTTTGCTATCAAGCTATTCGAAGAGATGGCACATCGGCTATTGCAGAGGTGCCCGATCTTTTTGGTTTGTTGGTCATGAAACAGAGCTACAACCCTGAAGCTCAACCTTTCATTGTGTTTAGTGATAGTTTTTTCACCCTTGGCTCATTTCACAATCTAGTATTTGTTGAATAATTGTTATCATCACACCAAACCCATTAAGGGAGGAATGTATGTCGCCGAAAACATCATATTCATGTTGTTAGGCCATAGCCCTCATTTTGTAGTTCCTCACTTAGCCATTTGGATTGGGATAGCGACCTAATGCATTGCCTATATCGGGATGTTCAATGTCAAGTCCTCAACTCGCGTACCCTTGTCTCTAAGCTCTTGTAAGATCACTCCCCCCACACGAGGCGTTGGAGCACTTCTCAATCCAAATTTGAAAAAAAAAGTCTATCTTTTTTCTCCCTAAGGCGGGAAGTATGGTGTGGTGTCTGTAGGTAGAGTTTAATATAAAGAGGTGCCTAACGACAAGTAGAGTTTGGTCCAATCTTGTCTTTCACTTGGGCACACCACAATATTTAAGAGACAAATTTCAAGCTTCATTAGATTAAAATGAAAAAAAAAATCGCATCGTGGGCTAAATACATTAGAAAGAAACAAAGTTTACATCTGGGCACCTATGGATGGGTGATAGAATAAAGTGCCTGCAATTTAATTTAAGGAAAAGTTAAATTAACAATTATAAAAGTTCCACGTGGCACTATCACAAATCCACTTTAGAATGCGATAAAGTGTATGAAGATGGTACTTAAATTATAGGTGGGAAATAATGTCATGTTGTGACACGTTTGCAAGGTGAAATTTAAATGTTTCGAGAGAAAATTCTATCATGTACATAGTGTCATAAGTGTGAAAACGGTTGCCACAATTGCAGTCGTGTATATATCTTACCAAGGGATGAGACCCACGACGTGGCACTGTTGCATGTTTTATCACATCAAAACATATCTAATTTGCTTTAAAAATGTATAAATAACAAGTGTTTCTAAGTGACACGTTTTGCGTAGAAAGTTCAATGCGGATGATGTTAGCCCAAAATAGTGAGTTTCATATGTGGCTGTGAAAGATGTATCCAAAGTGCTTGCCAAGTGGGAAAATGAGATTCAACATAAAATTTGAGCTCAATTGGATTTATCCACAAATTTTGAGATTTTTCCCAACTTGTTTGGGATTTTTATGAACGAAAAGGACATTTTTGGGCTAAAAATGGCCATAAAATGGTAAAAAATAACAAAAAATGGCCAAAATTAGCTTCAAATGCCACATCAATGGTGGCGTTGTCCTTGCGCAGGATGAGGATGAGCTTATAGAGCCAAAAAAAAGTTCATTTGGACATCTAATGAAGGAGATACTACAATTCTAAATGGAGGTGCCAATGTAGTCCCGTGCTATTTCCATTGCATGTTCGAGGTTGTGAGGCCATCAATTAGGGTTTCCCCTCTTCAAATAATCACTTGGGATTCTCTAATGAAGTTCTGAAGATCCCATGAAATGGTCATGATGAAGAATGAAGTGTTAATTTAGTGTTTTCAACAATGCGAAAGAGCATTGTATCAGTGCAATTGGGAGCAAGCTACATCAAATCTTCACACACAAGAGTTTTGAGTTGATCTTGGTTCTTTTTTAGAGTGATGAGTCATAGGCCCGATGCTTTCCTAGCCGCACTACGTACTTCTTGACACATTTTTGGTGAACCCGACTCACCTCTGAAGCCTCACAGTCAGAGGCCCGATGCTTTCCTAGCTACACTACGTACTTCTTGACAATGGAAGTGATTAGAGAGGCAGCATCCGCCCGGGCTTCGTTCCACCTGAGCCACCTTACAATAGAGAACGTTGCCTCCGTTTTCCAACTTTATCGATTTTGGCAAATTTGGGAAACCCCGTCTACTACCCAAGCTGCTTTCTAAAATGCAGGTCAATTCCTGCATGTGGATGTTGCATGCTTTAACTGTCACGAGGGGGGGGGTTCAACACCAGCTTGTGCGAAACTGCACTTAGTCTCACGCTGCTCTTGCATGTGAATGCTGCATGATGTCGAGCCAACGTAGCTTCCTAGGAGGGGGGGTTCAACACCAGCCTGTGCGAAACTGCCCTTAGTTGGCGCCAACTGGTTGACTCAATGCGGAAAAATATAAACCGTAGAAATTGCACGCTCTTGGAGACGTGTGCCGTGTCCCTCAATGGGGGCACCGGGACCGTGGGACCTGGCCCTCTTTAACCCTAGACCTAACCTTTTCTAGAACGTGCGCGGAGAGCGAAGAGTGAGAAGAGAGAGAGAGCCTTGGCGTCAGTCACGGTGAGAGAGAGAGAGAGGAAGGCGCTTTCCACCAATATACGAGGCTGGCCAGTGGCCTAGAGGTAGTCAGTAGGAAGTTTGTTGCCCACACCAGCAGCCCAGCAGCCAGCTCCTCGGAGAGACCGACAGTAGAGGAGCTGCAGTGTGTGGAGCCGCTAGCCTACACCATGCAGCTGCAGCCCCTCTCTGTCTTTCTCCTGCACGCTTTCTTCTCCTTCTCCCGCCTTTCCACGTCGTCCCAAGTCACCATCATCTCTCTCTATACTCTCCTTTGCGCTCTCTGCCTGGCCACCATCCTCAGGAAGCGAGGCTCTCATATCTTCATCGTCAACTATGGCTGCTTCCTACCCCCCATTTCATGGAGAACCCCCTTTGCCTCCTTCTTGGAGCACTGCCGCTTGTTCGACAACGCCTATGAAATCCAAAGCATCGACTTCCAACGCAAAATCATCGAGCGCTCTGGCATCAGCCAGCTCTCCTGCCTCCCTCCCGCCCTCCACTACCTTCCCCCTCGGACTGACATCGCTAGCGCTCGATATGAGACCGAAACGGCCCTCTTCGGCGCCATCGAAGAGCTTTTCGCCTCTGTCGATATCCAGCCTCATCAAATTGGCATCCTTGTCACCAACTGCTCTGTCTTCAACCCTACTCCCTCCATTGCCACCATCCTCATCAACAAATATAAGCTCCCGGTGGATGTGAAGAGCTTTTCCTTGTCAGGCATGGGCTGCGCCGCCGGTGTCCTCGCTCTCGACCTCGCCCATCGACTTCTTCTCATCCACCCTGGCACGTATGCTCTTGTGCTAAGCACAGAGAATGTGACTGAGAATCTGTATTGTGGAAACCGAAGGTCCATGCTGGTCACCAATTGCCTCTTCAGGGCAGGTGCTTCTGCAGTCTTGCTATCAAACAGGTGGGGCGATAGGAGGAAGTCCAAATACCAAGTTTTGCACACTGCGAGGTCTCAAATGGGGGCACATGATCTGGCATACAGAAGCATATATCAAGAGGAGGATGACAAAGGGATTGTGGGGGTGTCTCTATCAAAGGAATTGATGCAGAGCGCGGGGATGGCGCTGGAGCATAATCTGAGGCTGCTAGGGCCCAAAGTGTTACCCACATGGGATATTATTCTGTACATAACAAGCATGGTGGGGAGGAAGCTGAGGCCTGGGCCGGGAAAAGGGGAGAAGCCATATGTACCGAAGTTCAAGCGGATTTTCGACCACATATGCGTGCACGCGGGCGGGAAGGCAGTGGTGAGGGCGGTGGAGAAGAATTTGGACATACCAAGGGAGATGACAGAGGCATCATACATGACACTGTACAGGTTTGGGAATCTGTCGTCCGCGTCGGTGTGGTATGAGCTCGGGTATGAGGAGGCCAAGGGGTGGATCAAGAGGGGGGACAAGGTGTGGCAGATTGGGCTGGGTAGTGGGTTCAAGTGTTGCAGCGCTGTCCTGAAGGCGCTCAAGGGCATGGACAGATCCTGCAGCCCTGCCTGTTGGGCGGACATCGTAGCGACCCTGCCCGTCCCCCTGCCCCTAGACCAGCCCGACGCCCACGCCCACTAGCCAGCTGCTTGCCTCCCCATATATGGTACACGTGGCTTTGTCCTAAGGGCATGGACAGATCCTGCAGCCCTGCCTGTTGTGCGGACATCGTAGCATGGTACACGTGGCTTTGTTAGGCCGCATTGGCGTAAGCCTGGCCAGCATTCCTAAATTTGGGCACCATTCAGTGCTAGGTGTCGGTAAAGCTTGTAATAATTCTACACCCCTATAAAACGGCATTTTTTTCTTGTAAAGGGAAAATATGTATTTCGCTCATATTTTGTTTTCTTCTCTCTCTCTCTCTCTCTCTCTCTCTCTCTCTCTCTCCCCAATCGAAGTGAAAGGCAATGCCAACGTTTGTCTCCAGACGTCTCGTTCAATTAATTACTGGGTTTCACCTGTCGGATCTGTAAAAAAAAAACTAGTTCACTAGTGGAAAAATATCTCCCTCCATTGCCTTCGTTCCTCTCCTCTCATTCCCTTGCACAAACTCTGCGCTAGCACTTCCCTGTACCTCATTCAATGGATTTATCTCCTAAATCACACACATTTTTAGCTTTAATCGTTTAAAATTAGGGATCTTTACAAAGCCCTTTTGGGGTTCATATTTTTTCGAATGGAAAGAGCAATAGGAGTAGATAAATCTCCTATTGCTCTCTCTACTTATTACCCTCTGTCTATCTCTCTCTATGTCTCTATAAAGAGTGTACAGATAGATAGTTAGTGGTGTCGAGGCATCGGTGGCGGCATCCCCACAGCAACCGTCGTCGCCACTACTAGAGCGTCAGTGCCTAAACGAGTGTGAAGATCGTCTCGTCAACACCGAAGCTTCGGAGCGCGCTGAATGCTCCGAAACAGAGAGAGACGCTGAAAGAGTGGAATGACGTGATGGTGCTCCAGAGCGATGACGGTCCTCATACCACCTCCTCTGCTGGGGTGACAAAGAACAATGAAACTCATCATCATCCATACCTGCATTAAACACACGAACATTTAATCTTAATATTGAATGGAGAAGAAAACGTGGACAAATTATAATCTATACTATAGATAATAGGGAGAGGGATTCCTGTGTAGAGAGAGAGAGAGAGAGAGAGAGAGAGAGAGAGAGAGAGAGAGAGGGGACTCATAAAGGGGGAGAGATTCTTGTGAAGTTCTTGTGAATTTGTCTCATGTGTGCATTCTACGTATCTTGTAAAAGGATGAAACTCGTAGTGCAATCACTACAAGAGGCTGTGTACTCTTGTGACGTTTATAGCCACGGAAATACATTGGGTTTTTTAATCCCCCGGCGTCGCAAAATGCGTCGCTAACAACGTCGATAAGAGAACGTCGCTAAAAAACCCGCTACATATGTCGCTATGAGCGTCGCTATATCGACGCTCATAGCGACGCTGCAAGGCCGTAAATATCGACGTTTATAGCGACGTTGCAGTGCACAGTTTAGCGACGCCCATAGCGACGCTCGGGATTAAAATTTTTTGGTGACAGGGCATTCAACCATCAACCATATTGAATGTTTCATTTGTCAATTTACCTTTGAAAAAAAGTACAAAGATAAATATAGACCCAAAATAGTCAGCCACAAGACAATATAATCATTAACTCCATCATCCATAGTACGTATTGTTTGCAAAATAAAGATACAGAAATGACAAGCGTGAATTGATGGAAGTAAATAAATGAGAATTGTACACAACAACAAAATTACTTGATTGCTAATCATTGCAAATGTAATAGATACAAACCATTGTCATTATTTAAGAAATATACATGGTTTTCAAAAATACATAGTTACATGGTCTCATGATACATAAGCTAGGACAAAAAGAAACTAATGCTATCTAGCTATGGCTAAACTGACGCCGTCTAATCAGACGTCTCATCGTGTCCAAGCGGCGTATCTGTCGGATTCTACAAAAAAAAACAATAAGATAGCTTTTTGTAAGTATAATTAAACATATAGCGAGCGACATTTATAAAACAATACAATAAATAGAAAAGAATAAACCCTAATACTAACCATGCCGCCGCGAGAAGTCAGGATCTCTATAAGGGCGTTTAAGCCCTTCCTGCCTGCGTACTCACGCTCGTACGGAGTGGGATCACGTCCTGTAAACGACCACTGTCAAAACATACAAAGAATCCGTTATGTTAGAATTTCAAATCTCATAAACCCTAAACTATCGAACATAGATGTGAAAAAACTTACAAAATCGGCCTCAAATGATGCCCACCCGCCGCTCCCCAAGTGGTGTGAGCTCCCTGCCTCTACTCGCGCTCTGGCTGCCTCCTTTTGTTGCTTCCACTTGTCGGGATTCTCGCACGCTTATTTCTTCGCATGCTTCCAATCTTCTTTGGCCAACCAATCTGGTCTGTTCCATCCATGCTTGATTGCTTTTTGCACTTCGGAACGCTTATGCTTGCAGCATTTGCGCATTCGAACCTTCATCACATCTTCATTGAAGCGGTCATCCCGTGTTGGAACGGGACACTCGTCATGAAGCATGCTGATGACTCTGTCTTTTAATTCTTTCGGTATTTCACTCCAGGAGTTTAGTATGTAGTGTCTAAACACCTGAGAGCAAAGACCGCGCATGCGCGAAATCACCTTCTTGCCGTCATCATCCAAGATGATGCCGCCGCTGAAGTCGACGGAGTAAGGCAAGCCCTCTCGCCGCTGACGCGTGAACCTGTGTGTCTCGACAGGGGTCTCTAGCGGCGTGTCAACGGGGGTACGGGCGCCAGGTGACTCCATTGGAGTCTGAGCCCCGAAGCGAGGAGTGTCCACTGGAGTGACTCCTGGAGGAGTAGCTAGTGGTGTGTAGTTGTGGGGAACGGCACTCAACCGCGCAAAACCTGGTGTCGATGGTGATGCCGTGGCTGGTGTCGGGATGGGCAAAGAAGGGGAGGGTAAAGAGCCTCGTCGAACACGAGGCGGTGTCGAAGCATCGGTGGCGCCACCACCACAACAACCGCCACCGCCACCGCCACCACTAGAGCGCCGGTGCCTAGACGAGGGTGAAGATCGTCTCGTTGATACCGAAACTTCGGAGCGCGCTGAGGACTCGGAAACAGAGGGAGATGCGGATAGAGTAGGAACGCGCGATGGTGCGCCTAAGCGATGACGCTCCACGTACCACTGTCTCTGCTGGGGTGACAAAGAAGAAAGAAACTCATCATCATCCATATACCTGCATTAAACACACGAACATTTAAATTTAATATTGAATGAATGGAGTCGAAAACATGGACAAGTAGATAGATAGAGAGAGAGAGAGAGAGAGAGAGAGAGAGAGAGAGAGAGAGAGAGAGAGAGAGAGAGAGAGAGAGAGAGAGAGAGAGAGAGAGATAAATACAATGACGCAATGATGTAAATACTTAATGAGCCGGAGAATCGTACAACTATTAAATGTAAGTGGGTGTAATGACGCAATGACGCAAATACTTAAAGAGCCGCAGAATCGTACAAGAACGTACACTCCAGTGCTTGTAGCTTTGGAATGTTCAAAGGCTAGCAACAACAGAAAGCGTTTTTCTTCTATTCAACTTGAGTAATGAAAGAGGCAAGTGCATAACTCTGAATTTACAAAATGGAGCACACTTGTTCAAATACAATATTTATGGCTTTAAGAGATCTCTCTCTCATCCTCGCATAGCTCATCATAACTTCCTATATCTATATAGAGCTCTCCGTTTAAACAGATGTCCTCTGTTTCATTTTGTAGATCCTCTGCATGCACCCCATAGAGAGTAGCAGGTTGATGTTCGTCTGGCACCACCTCCACGGCTTCTGATTGGGCATCTTCTCCGATCTCCTCCATTGATGCCGCTGTGATTGGCACATGGTAGCCTTCATACGTCCGTGCACTATGAGGGGCTACCTCTATGACGTACCACCAGTTTGATGCAGACTTTGTGGGATGAAATATCACCTGCCAGAGCCACATAACTTACATGAGAGCTTCCAAGCACATAAATTCTAAAACACACGTTAACTATTTACATACATACTTGTTCACAATGCTCGTGTAGTACGAAAGTGTCTCTTAGGTCAGTCCGTTTCTTAGTTGAATCCACCTCAAGAAAACCAGACTCTCCTCTACGCACAGTAGCGTTGCGACCCTCCATGATTATCTTGAACCATTGCACGTCGAACAAGTCGACAAAAAATCCTCTATAATCGATCCTCAAAATCTCTTGTAGCGTGCCGAAGTAAGTGAGTTCCGCCACCACAGGATCTGCATCAGAGGACCGTCGTCGACTAGACTGTTCAAATTTTGCCATGATTCCACAATCTTGAGTAAAACGTTTTTTGTCGATCCGTTCCACCCTAAAATGTCGACCTTTACACCATGCTGCCGTGTATGACTTATACTACAACCAACAAAGATTATGAGTGGCCGTTCAAACATCTAGAAAGTTACTAGTCATACATTGCAAACTTACCTTGGTCGCGCAACCCCTAGAGTACTTCCACTCTTCCTCAGTCACTTATTCACCGCATTGTTGTGCGCTTTTCAATTGATTGTGCAACCATCTTAAGCTCATGAATATTGGTAGGCTCTCTAGACCCGTCGGATAGTGCATCGGTGGTCGTCTTCCCCGTCTCCACTCGATTCTTGCCCTTTGTCGCTCTTGCTTTGCATCCTCATATTGTGAGATCCACTTCTGCATGACTGGATTGTGAAGCATGCAAAATTGGTTGATTTTAGCCTCAAGATCTTCCGTCATCTTCTTCTCAACACCGAGATTGCACATGACAACACCAGATATGCGTTCATCATCTATGGTTCGCCATAGCGTGTCCCGGGCTTTATCAAATCCGTCTAGCCACTCTCCAATGTACACTAGTGACTCTGATACCAGCCAACCTTCTGCCATGCTACCCTCCGGACGTGCCTTCTGACACACATATCCCTTAAGCGTTTTCATGAAACGTTCTAAAAAGAACATCCATCTGGAATGTACTGTGCCGGCTATTTCCACCTCATCAACTATGTGAACAAGAAGATGCACCTGAATGGTTAGCATGGTAGTAGGAAAATGTTTCTCAAACATGCACACAACCTCCACAGCGTTTAGTTTGGCGAATGGTATGGAGTCTACGTTGATTTCCTTTTGTGAGATCCATTGTACCAACTTCGCAAGTTTGTAGATTGTGTTACGGACGTCAAGAGACAAACATCCCTGAATGGCCACCGGTAAAATAAACTGCAAAACACGTGTAGCAATGATATTAAAGTCCACACACGAATTTGCTACACAATTTCCACTATGATATATTCCACTCTGAACATACTTGACACATTTTATGCCAGTCGTGTGACTTCAAACCGGTAACCTTTCCTTCTTTAGTAAAACAAGTTCGGAGTGAGTGCATTACGCCAGTGGGGGTCCGCAAAGATCGAATGGTCTCTTTTACTTTGAGTTCTTGGGCTCCTGTGAAAATCCATGGTGTTTTAGGGAGTTTTATCGATCCATCGGACGTTGTTTGAGGCCAATATTTCTCCATACGATCCACATTTCCAACTCTGGCTCCCAAAGTATCTTTCTTGCCAGTCAGATGGTCCCATAGTAGATTACCCACATTCTTGAATATGTGCATTGGATCGAGCAAGTGATTGATCATGAGTCGGGGCCAGTATGGTAACTCGTACCATAGAGATAGTCTCTTCATCCCTGGCGGCAATCCGTCATCACACATCTCCTTCTGCTCTAACCATGCTTGTGCAGACATCCTCGGTGGCTCTCTTCCCAAAAAGCCGTCGTGTAACACATGATTCTCTGGAAGATACGCTTGATGACCTTCGTAGATTTGCTTCTTCAGTGAGGGCGCCCTACGTGCATTCAGTCTAGGTCCACATGTGACACATGCTCTGTATCCGCTTGTTTGAAGCCCTGCATGTATACACATGATAATAGATCAACTTGAGAAAAAACAAGATTTACAGTGTCTGAGTGAGGAGTGTAAATAGATCACCTGAGCATTCTGTTAGTCCGGGATAGTCATGCATGGTCCACATTAGAATGCCTCTGATCAAAGCATTCCATCGACTTGTGTGTCGGCTCATATCCACCACCTCTATGCCAATCCACAATGTTGTAGCTCTTCCAATAGTGGACGAAGATACACATCCATATTCTTCAGTTTATATCGCCCCGGCACAATCAAGCTTAGCCATAGGTGCCCCTTCTTCGTAGTCAACCACGGGGGAATGTTGTAGTTGACGATGACAACGGGCCATACACTGTAAGATGTTGATCTTTGACCAAAAGGATTTACGCCATCCATAGCCAGGCCTAAGCGCAAATTTTGAGCTTCCCTGGCAAAATCCGTCCATGTTCCATCTATATGTTTCCAGGATGCACAATCTGCAGGAATCCGTAGCACACCATCCAAAGATTTATTCTCCTCATGCCATGATGCTAGGGCGGACATGGACTTACATTCGAAGAAATGCTTGATGCGAGGAAGCAGAGGAAAATGTCGCAAAACCTTTTGCGGAATTTTTGTTCCGTGGAGATCTATTCGATATCTTTCGGAATCACATTTCAGACACTTCTCCATGTTTATGTATTCCCCTCTGAAAAGAATGCAGTCATTAGGACAAGCGTGGATCGAATTATAATCCATCCCCAAGTTTCGTAAAATCTTTCTTGCTTCCTCTCGAGAATCTGGCATCACATTATCAACTGGTAGTATGTGCTCTTTGAGCAATCTACACAACATAAAAATACGGTACAATTGTGTAAAAATCTATCAGATCATTATACATTTAGAGTTTTATTAAAGTAAACTAATTATTGTAATAGATCACCTGAAAAGCGATGTGACGCTAGTGTCACTCCATCCAAACTTTGTCTGCATGTTGAGAAGAACCAGGAGCGCTTTCAATCTAGACACACGTGCTCCATTATACAATGGCGTATCGGCTTGACTTTTCATATCATCATAGACAAGCCTTTCTGAATCCATGATCGTCTCGAGCATTTCATCAATTTCGGGCTCAAACTTTGCCTCATTGGGAATGTGGTCTGCATGATCATCCCCCGAGCTGTCAGAGGCTACATCTTGTGGCCTCACATATGCTGCTTGACCGAAGCGCCCGCGAACACGTCTATTGGGTTGCAAGATTGCTGCCTGTTGGCCAGCGTCAGAGTCCGACGAGTTATAGTTGGCAACAACTCGATCTATAATAGATGGATCGAACTCGCCAAATTCGGGAACGTGCTGCAAAGAAACGCGTCTTGTCCGTCGCACAGCATGCTTGCAATGGTTACAGGGACATAAGATCCTCGTTGAGAGATAGGTGTTTCGGTTGGACGGCCCCACATCCTCGTCACTACTCATAATGAGGGCAAAAATCTTATAACCTGGACAACAAATTTAATCTTCTATATTTGACATTCTTCGTCTTTTATCTCTCTCTCTCTCTCTCTCTCTCTCTCTCTTTGTTCACACTGTAAACTACCTCACGTTCTCTAGTCATGTCCAATCCCCGCACACCTCGGCCTAGAGGTGCACGGAGATCAGAACCACCGGGTTATAATCTCGTCTTTATTGGTCAATGCCTATATTTATGGGTACAAGAAATCTACACACCCACGTCTACATGATACTGCATGTAGTGGACAAAATCCCTTTGCGTCTTCTCTAGCGGTAGCATTTCACAGCATCTTAACATCTTTTCATAGTAGATCTTTGTTTGTAGCATGCAGGTACGTCATTCTTGCAATGTAGCTGATGTCTGCTCAAGGCACTTAATTCTTATTCTAGATTTGACGGGATGTGGTGTGTGTGTGTGTGTGTGAGATCCTTGGAATCATCATCTTGCATCACTAATTTCTGTGTATGCTCAATGCGCTCTTCCATTAGTTGAACATGACGGCTTATTGTATGGTAGCAGCAGCGAATATGCAGGTGGAATTGCTGGTCCGCATGGACTGTCGAGGCTGTGAGCGCAAGAAATTTTCTCGCCATTTTCTCGCCATTTCTTCTAACCTTATCTTAAACGATTTCCTCGCCATTTCTTCTAACCTTATCTTAAACGATTTCCTCGCCATTTCTTCTAACCTTAATTAAATAACCTAAATCTAATTTAATATAACATATATAAACCTAAATTAATAAACCTAAATCTAATCTAATATACGTAAATTTAAATCTAACATAAATAAACCTAAATCTAATTTAACGTAAATCTAACTAAAACTGAACCTAAATCTAATCTAATCTAATTTAAATAAACCTAGATCTAATTTAACGTAATTAAATCTACTAAAACCCTAATCTTTAACGTCTTTTGGGATAGTTTTCTACGGCGTTCAAACTGTCTTCTTCTTGTGTGTGTGTGTGTGCCAATAAAAAGAGAAAAGTGGTATAACCTTTCTATCACTCAAGTGTGGTAGATTGGTTATGCCATTTTTCTCTTGAATAACAAGTTTTGGTTTCAACTCGTCGGCTAGATTTTTAGGTCTCTTTAATTAGTTTCCTACAACGTTAAATTAAACTCTCTTCTTCTCGAGTGTGTGTGCACGCCAATAAAAATAGGAGAAAAATGGTATAACTATTCTATCACCGAAGTGTGATAGATTGGTTATGCCATTTTCCTTACGAATAACATGTCTTGAGTTCAACTCCTGTCGACTAGATCTTTAAGGTCTCTTGGGAAACTTTCCTACGATGTTAAAACTCTCTTCTTCTTCTTCTTTTATCTCTCTCTCTCTTTGTTTTATATATATCTCTCTCTTTCTCTCTTTTCCTCTCTCAATGTGTGTGCATTCTTTGATATGCATGTGTGTGTGCGTTTTTTTGGTTTATGCATACTCTCTCTCTCTTTTCCTCTCTCAATGCATGTGTGTGTGCTTTCTTTGATTATGCATGTGTGTGCGCATTTTTGGTTTATGCATGCTCTCTCTCTTTTCCGCTCTCAATGTGTGTGCTTTCTTTGTGTATGCATGTGTGTGCGCGTTTTTTGTTTATGCTTGTGTGTGTGCGTTTTTTGTTTATGCTTGTGTTCTCTCTCTCTCTCGTTCTATCTCTCTCTCTCAAAAACACAATGTGTGTGTGTGTGTGTGTGTGTGTGTGTGTGAAAGAGAGGGAGAGAGAAAGAGGGGAAGGGACCATGAGAGTGACGAAAGGGAAGGAGCATACCTGGCTCTCCTTCCTCTCCTCGTGTGTGTGTGTGTGTGACAAGGAGAGAGAAAGAGGGGAAGGGAACATGAGAGTGAGGAGAGGGAAGGAGCATACCTGGCTCTCCTTCCTCTCCTCGTGTGTGTGTGTGTGTGTGTGGAAAAGAAAGAGAGAGAGAGAGAGAGAGAGAGGGAGAGCGTTACCTTCCTTGCTTGAGCGCGCGTCGAAAACTCAGATCTGAGATCTGAGTTTTCGGACGCCCTCGGTTATTTTTTTTATCCCTGCCGGCGTCGCTTCTACCGTCGCTATAAGCGTCGCTATGCTACTCTTGACATAGCGACGGGCATAGCAACACCGAGCATTTTTAGATTTGAGCGTCGCAGTATGAGCGTCGCTAATGTGAAGCATGGCTTGTAGTGAATGGAGACTGAGGCTGCAATTACGAAGGAGGTAATCCGTCTCTGCTCATAGATGCTGCTCGTTCCTCCACTAGATCGATGCTGTTCGTCCCTCCACTAGATCTAGTGGAGGGACGAGCAGCATCTATGAGCATAGACGGATTACCTCCTTCACGATTGCAGCCTCAGTCTCCATCGCACTCGGAGCGTAGCGTGCGTCGGTGTATCAGACTTTCACGACACACCGAGGAGTGTCCCTGCTTGTGAGAACATACCCGGAGCATACATGGAGTGGTAGCAATGTTGATTAAACACAATTTAAATTTCTCAAGTATAGCATATAGATAGGAATGGACAAAAAGCCACGTGCATACAATATATGTTATAAAACGGGGAAAAATTGTTCAAATACAATGTTTATGGCTTTAAGAGGTCTCTCTCTCATCCTCGCATAGCTCAACATAACTCCCTATGTATACATAGAGCTCTCCGTTTAGACAAATGTTTGCCGTTTCATTTTGTAGATCCTCTGCATGCACCCCATAGAGAGTAGCAGCTTGATGCTCGTCTAGCACCACCTCAATGGCTTCTGACTGAGCATCTTCTTCGATCTCCTCTATTGATGCCGCTGTGATTGGCACATGGTAGCCCTCATACGTCCGTGCACTACAAGGGGCTATCTCTATGATGTACCACCAGTTTGATGCAGACTTTGTAGGATGAAATATCACCTGCCAGAGCCACATAACTTACATGAGAGCTTCCAAGCACATAAATTCTAAAATTGGATGTTAACTATTTACATACTTACTTGTTCACAATGCTCGGGTAGTACGAAAGTGTCTCTGAGGTCGGTCCATTCAGACTCTTCTCTGCGCATAGAAGCGTTACAACCCTCCATGTTTATCTTGAACCATTGCACGTCGAACAAGTCGACAAAAAATCCTCTATAATCGATCCTCAAAATCTCTTGTAGCGTGCCGAAGTAAGTG
Source organism: Adiantum capillus-veneris (assembly GCF_014529385.1). Lineage (NCBI taxonomy): Eukaryota > Viridiplantae > Streptophyta > Polypodiopsida > Polypodiales > Pteridaceae > Adiantum > Adiantum capillus-veneris. The sequence continues at coordinate 137,259,201 of NC_140953.1, forward strand.
AGTTCCACCACCACAGGATCTGCATTAGAGGACCGTCGTCGACTAAACTGTTCAAATTTTGCCATAATTCCACAATCTTGAGTAAAACGCTTTTTGTCGATCCATTCCACCCTAAAATGATGATCTTTACATCATGCTGATGTGTATGACTTATACTACAACCAACAAAGTCAATGAGTGGCCGTTCAAACATCTAGAAAGTTGCTAGTTGTACATTGCAAACTAACCTTGGTCTCGCAACCCCGACAATACTCCCTCTTCTCCTCAGTCACTTCTTCACCGCACTGTTGTGCGCTTTTCAATTGGTTGCGCAACCATCTTAAGCTCATAAATGTTGGTAGGCTCTCCAGACCCGCCAGATAATGCATCAGCGGTCGTCTTCCTTGTCTCCACTCGATTCGGGCCCTTTGTCTCTCTTGCTTTGCATCCTCGTATTGTGAAATCCACTTTTGCATCACTGGATTGTGAAGCATGCAAAGTCGGTTGATTTTAGTCTCTAGATCTTCCGTCATCTTCTTCTCAACACCAAGATTGCACATGAAAATCCTAGATATGTGCTCATCATCTATGGTTTTCCATAGCGTGTCCCCGGGCTTTATCAAATCCATCTAGCCACTCTCCAATGTAAACTAGGGACTCTGATACCAGCCAACCTTCTGCCATGCTACCCTCCGGACATGCCTTCTAACGCACATATCCCTTGAGCTTTTTCATGAAACGTTCTAAAAAGAACATCCATCTAGAATTTATTGTGCATCTATTTCCACCTCATCAACTATGTGAACAAGAAGATGCACCTAAAAGGTTAGCATGGTAGTAGGAAAGTGTTTCTCAAAGGTGCAGACAACCTCCGCACCGTTTAGTTTGGCGAATAGTATGGAGTCTTCATTGATCTCCTTTTGTGAGATCCATTGCACCAACTTTGCAAGTTTGTAGATTGTGTTACGGATGTCAGGAGACAAACATCCCTCAATGGCCACCGGTAAAATAAACTGCAAAACACGTCTAGCAATGATATTAAAGTCCACACACGAATTTGTTACACAATTCTCACTATGATATATTCCACTTCAAACATACCTGACACATTTTATGCCAGTCGTGTGACTTCAAACCGGTAAGCTTCCCTTCTTTAGTGAAACACGTTCAGAGCGAGTGCATTACGCCAGTGGGGGTCCGCACAGATCGAATGGTCTCTTTTACTTTGCGTTCTTGGGCTATGTGAAAATCCATGGCGCTTTAGGGAGTTTTATTGATCCATCGGATGCTGTCTGCGCCCAATATTTATCCATACGATCCACATTTCTAAGGTCAACCCTGGCTCCAAAAGTATCTTTCTTGCCGGTCAGATGGTCCCACAATAGATTACCCACATTCTTGAACATTAGGGAAAATTTGGACTCACAAAAGGGCCTCGTAAGGAGTTTTAATTTCTCTCTCATGTCCAAAACGGGTATGCGGTAAAATTTTAGCAAATCAACTCTAAACTTGGCGGAGATTTGACAGTTAGAATCTACTCTTCAAGCTCTTTCTATTGATATATACACGCCACGAGATTCCTCATCTTTTGAAAGATTCTATTTTTTATTTTCTTGTGATATGACAACTCCGTCTAGAATCTAGATAATAAAAAATAGAATCTATTTTTTATTCTCTTGTGATATGACAACTCCGTCTAGATTCTATATGGTAACTCGTACCATAGAGAGAGTCTCTTCATCCCTGGGGGCAAACCGTCATCACACATCTCCTTATGCTCTAACCATGCTTGTGCAGACATCCTCGGTGGCTCTCTTCCCAAAAAGCCGTCGCGTAACTCATGACTCTCTGGAAGATACGCTTGATGACCTTCATAGATTTGCTTCTTCAATGAGGATGCCCGATGTGCATTAAGTCTAGGTCCACATGTGACACATGCTCTATATCCACTTGTTTGAAGCCCTGCATGTATATACATTACAATAGATAAGCTTAAGAAAAACCAAGATTTACAGTGTTTGAGTTTGAGTCTAAATCACCTTAGCATTTTGTTAGTCCGGGATAGTCTTGCATGGTCCACATTAGAATGCCTCTGATCAAAGCATTCCGTCGACCTATGTGTCGGCTCATATCCACCACTTCTATGCCAATCCACAATTGTTATAGCTCTTTCAATAGTGGACGAAGATTGTGCGCGTCTATCGCAGGTGTCAATGCAAGGAACTTGCCGATACATTGTGTGCGAGCCACAAATGGCTCCAAGCACACAACAAGCCTAAACTAGTAAGCTCAAAGATGGCGTTGGTGTATCACTCACCGCTCTACGCTTTCTGTCGTGGAGGATTCCTTGCCGCGAAGAAGAGGAGAAGCCGCTACGTCACGCTCAACCGCCTCGCCGCCGTCGTGCCGTCGCAATGCTCGATCGCACACACACACTCTCTCTCTGTCTCTCTCACGCATACACACACACACACACACACACACACACACACACAAGGATATGAAGAAGAAGAAGATGGACATGGAGCAAGAGCACTCTTCAATTGCAGAAATGAGAGAATGAGTGAATTTTAGGTTTAGTTGACTTTTATATGAGCTCGTCCCATTCACACTTGGGCACCCATGCTTAGCTAACTAATCCCTTGAATGTTCCAGTTAGAGTGCGCCTCTCATCGGCGATCACTCTTACCTTTTCCTATTGGACCGACAAGCTCGATACCTGACTCTACCAAATAAATAATACAGCGTCCGTCGTAGGTGATAGGCATGTGCGTGAGACGTGAGGGTTAACATGCCCCCCTTCCTGATGTATATTCCGTCCTCAGAAGCTATTGAGTTGAAGCTCGTTCGTCGAGGTGGAAGAGCATTTGAGATGAATGCCCTTAGCCTTCTTCAGTCACTGCAAAATCAAACAACATTGGCATAGTAATTGCATTCTCATATACAATTAAAAAGCATATTAATTGTAGGCAGACAATTGATTGGTAGCATAATTCTAAACCATTTGTCAGCAATAAACATTAAATTGCAATATAATCAAACGCCATAAAAAATTGGGAAGGTAAAAAACTAAACAAGTTTGGGGTCGCTAATTCAACGGTCGAAAGGCACTAGAGATCGACTATTAATACCATGGGTAAGCTTCTTAATTTTCTCTGGTCAATTAAGTTGTTTAATCGCGAGAGCCAAGTATTTCATGTTCGAGGGCTGATTAGAGGCTATACCTAGAAGACCTTGTAGTTAAGCTATGATAAAAGGAATTTCTCTTGAAATCATCGCCTGACTGATTACTTTTTCTTTGACCCCCCAAAGTCTTTTCACAGTGATTCCATTTTGATGTGTGTACTTATTTTGTATGCCTTGGGTTTTTTGCTTTTCAAGGAAAAGCGCCCACACTGGGAACCTCTAGGGCTCTAGTACCATAGGAGATACATGTGAGTGAAGTACCAAATCAAGCTGAGATTTCTCTTCCAGCTTAAGATTTTACATTGTGGCACTTTGATTTTTTAAAATTTTTTTTGTTTATTCGTTTTCAACATTTTAATTTTGTAACTTTGGGGGGTCATATAACACTGTTACACCTCCCCAGGCTCATCACACTAGTAAACTCCCTTTATAATACTTAAGCTAAAGGTCAATAGGGACTAAGCCCACTAGAAAGCCCTAGTACATTTCACACAATGCTGCCTGAATCGAATTAAGAACCTAAGTAACCATTAATTATTAGGAAGGCATTCCTTATGGTATTAAGAGAAGATCTCTAACACCTAGCTTGGTCAAACTAGCTTAGTCGGACTGCTTGATTTTTAAACCTAGACAAGTGATTATGAAAAAAATTACAGTGGATTTAATGTTCGATACTAAACAAAGGCACTGAATATTATATTGCCAATCACAATTAAAGCAAACAAACATTGAGGCAAAAAAGATAAGGGGCAATGCTAATGGACAAGAAACACCTGTTTGTGTTGATGGTCGCGCTTGAATTGAAGTGTGAACGAGAGAAAGATTCCAACAAATCCTAATAACAACAATACGTTCCTGTGCACACTAGGAAACACAAAGAATACCTCTAGGAGGCACATCAATGGGAAGGAAGAACTTTGCTAATCACTAAACTCTAAAACAGAAACACTCCTATGGTACTAATCTTACCTACCCTCGATCACTCGAGTGATGATCAAAGGTGTTTATGACATAGGTTTCTGTTTGAGTGTACCGGATGTGAATGTGTAGGTCTGGGTCAATGTTTTGACTTTTAATGTGCATACTTGTTTGCTAATTGCTCTTGCTCTTTATTATTTTGGTTTTTTGTGAGTATAAGGCTATATATATACATTCCCTAAGATTGGAGATTGAGAGGTCAGGGAGGAAGGTTGAGAGGGAAGCAAGTGAATGATGGATGTCAGCAAACACTTCCCCCACACTCCTCCCTTCCTTGGGCAGATCATACCATTTGAAATGTGCTCGTCACCCTTTGAAACCAATTGTTCCAGTTGGTAATAGGTCAAGATTTTTGCTAGTAGTTTTCTATTACCTTAGGTGCCTCGTCGAGTTGCAAGGGTGGTAAGGTACTCTCCCAGGATCGAACTTGAAGTGGTTCATCAGGTGATTCTTGAACACTGGGAGATGTGGATTCCTTTGTAGCTTTATGGAGGTCCACTATTGTAGGTGGAGGCTGTGGAGAAGCTTTTACCTCTATGGATGCATTACATGAGGAGCTAGAAGCTTCATGGGACTCCCCCCTTCCTGAGCTAGGTGGAACAAATTATTCTTTCTTCGGTACCCAAACTAGCTTTGGAGCGGGTGTGTAGCATTCTGTGATTTTTTTCTTTGCGCGATCGTCAATTTGTTTTGAAGCTTCAGGATTGGGTTCACATAGGTTAGGTGACAGGTAAGAACACAATCTATGTTTTGGTAGCTAGATTTGATCATTTCCTTGATAGTAGCCTTGGGCTTCCAATAGATTTTTAGGAATTCAACGCCACGTTTCCTTACATTTCTTGGAGCGAGTGGGACGTTTCTTACAAGGATTTTGTTTTTTAGCACTAGCTATGGTCGCTAAAGAAGCTTTAGGGACCCACTTGTATGTTTTCTTCGTTATATTAGGATGAGTCTTGTCAGAAGCTGTATGCATTGCTTGTAGCATATTTAAGGGTACGCGTGGTGGCATTTCATCCCCCTCAGGTGTTACCCAAGTTGTCCCCGTGTTTCCCCAAGTGTCTATGGTTGCTGCTAGGTGAACCCAATCCACATTGTCCGACTCAGTCATCCCAGGTAGTACATCCATATAAGGAGAATCTTCCCCAACATCGGTGTCCACTTTACACGTGTAACAATACTGCAATGGGACCGAGTGAGCTGTGGTGTCAGATCTATGATCAATTATAAACCTGTTTCCTAGGGGATGTGCTCGACCAGTCACAAGATTCACTCAAATGACAGTATCTTGGAACTGCAAGTAAACATGGCTTTTAGACCAGTCATGCACCATTTTTGCTTCCCTCATGAAAGGACGTCCTTAGATCATCTCCGATGCCATAGTGTGTTTGGAGAGATTTTGACAACAATGAAGGTAATCCTTATTTTATGTCCAAAGACCTTGATCTTGAGATCTTTTAGCATCCCAATAGGTTTAACAACAGACCCATTGGCCATCTTCACTACTAAGGTTGTGGTCGCAAGGTGAGGTCTTCCCATAGTTTCCCAACAATTTTTAGTCACAATGCTAACCCCAGCGCCACCATCAAGGATTCCCTTCACAATTAATCCCTTAGTAGTGATTGGTATGGTCGCATTGGATTCATCACCCTCAAAGTATTGTCCCAACTTGTTAACATGTATTTATATAACAAGGTTCTCATCTAGGTTGGGTTTTGGATCTAAGTGTTCTTCCTCTATTGGCATCTCCCCATCTCCATCCATCTGTGCAAATTGTGGTAGCCCAAACTTTAGTTCTCCATTGAGGAAGGCTCGAAGAGCTGAGACTAGCTCAGGGTCTTTATATAGTTTGGACATGATGGTGGTTCTGACTTCTGAAGACATGAAATCCATCAATTTGGCAATGTTTAACGACACCTTTTGGGCTTCAGTCCCTTGATGTGGGGAAGATGGGATCTCCATTTCTTTGATAGGATCAAGTAGTCCCTCTCTAAACATTCTTTCCATCAAGAAGTGAGTACACCCACCTTCCCATGACTTTAAGTCACTTTATTCTTGGATGACACTAGGTATGGCTAAGGGTCTATGGACTTGGTGAGGTTGTTGTTGTGTAGGGAACAGGGTGTCTGTAATCTGGATCTGCCTAGGTGCTGGTTCTAGATCCCTTTGGGTATCTTCTACCAAACTCCTTAATTGCTTGACTCGCTCGATCTCCTCTGTAGGGTTTGGATAAGTTCCTATCTTCTTCTTGGATCCTGGCCATTGTGACTCATGAAGATCTTCCTTGTTGGTTTCTATCTTAGTGATCGTTTTGGTCTCCATGGTTTCACCTGAATCAAAATCCTCTTCAGCGTCATTCATATATACGGGGTCGTCACCAGTCCTTATGTTAGTCTTTGAACTGGGGTCTGACTTCACTGCTTTTTGCAATCTCTTCCTTCGTGTTTTCTTCTTTTTCTGAGATTGGGCAATTGATGCCGTGTCTCTTTCCTCAAGAATATAATTTTGTTTTTGGAGCATCGATTGTGTGAGTACGTTTACTGGTACCATAGGTGTACTTTGTGATGGCTCCTTGGTAACTTCAATCAAGTTTAATGGCATGATCTTCGATGCATTTGGATTATTTGGACATTGGGCAATCAAATGATCTATGCCACATCGATTACACATGAGTATCGGCATTGTAGATGTGCTCGCTTGATTGGTTTGCATTAGTGTGGCGTTCTTTTGTAGCCTAATAGGACACTCGGATACACGATGTGGACCTCCACACTCATAGCATTGAAGAGGTGGTCTCTTAGTAGTGTAATTGATATTTTGGCCTCTTCCCGCAAGAGCAGCTACTTGATATACATGTTTGACTTGTCCCCGATAGTCCTCCATGTAGTATTGTGGACTTTCTTCAAGCACATCCATCCCATAGGCAATATTAGGATCTATATCTTCCGCATAGCCTTCCAAACAAGCAATAGATGACTCACAACCTACTTGATTCACAGAAGTGATTCTTGGGTGTGGTGGTTGCGGTCCTAGCACTGCAGGTGGTAAGGGTGTTGTTTGAACAAAATTTTGGGCCATAGGGACCATGTGTTGTGATGTTTGTTCAAGAGGTGGGGCCGGCATCAATGCAGGCACTCAAGGTGTGTCTGTCCATGCTAAGGTTGGTCTATTGGCCATCGCGCGCTTAAATACTATGCAATCCTTAGCTTGATGACCATACCTCCCACATGCATTGCAGTTCCCATTTAATTTTACTCTAAAAGTAGGGCATTCACTGGTACTATGCGGTCCATAGCATACTGAGTACCATTGTTGCTCCCTTCTTGGATACATATGATTGTTTTGCGGAGCATGATTGTCTCTAAGACTCTCTTGAATAGCCTTGGTGAGATCTGCTAAAGTCATCTCAGATATCTTTGGCTCCTTAGCAATAGGCTTTAGGGTCATTGGTTGATGCCCTGATGCTTGCGAGCTAATAGATTTAGTCTCAACAGACACTCTTTCTCCTTGAATCATTGAATTATCCTCCAATTGGATCGCATTGGTGGTGACTGCTTCCCAAGTGGTGATACCTCTAATGACTAGGCCATTGTAGATATCCTCATGCCGTAATCCCCTAATGAATCTATCAAGCAATTGGTTATTGTTGAAGTGCTCATTTGGATTACAATGAGAATTCAAATGCTTCAAGCGACTAATAAAGTCTCTCACCAACTCTCCTTCCTCTCGTTGGGCTTTTTGGGGCTGACAGGCTACACCCCAAAGCAGTTCCTCTTGTATGTATTCTTTCAAGAACAGCATCCTAAGAGTAGGGTAAATCGTTTTTTCTTCCACCCTTAGGGTTCTATACCAATCCCCTGCCTTCCCACTTAAGGTTAGGCTTAAAGCATTACTCTTATGCAGGTCATTGTGTTATCCTAGAGAATCGCATATTTGTTCAAACACTTCGATATGCTTTCTCACATCCCCGTCTCCACTAAATTTTTGTGTGAGCTTGGCTATTTGTACTGCCTTACTTATAGGCTCTCTATGAGGCGTGTTACGCATATTCTCAGCAATAGATCGACCAATAGCTTGAGAAAATGTTGCCAAGTCACCTAAGTGAGCAGGCACCGTGGGTGAAGGCGCTCCAGAGACTACATGTGGAGTAGGTATTGGCATTGGGCTTGGCGCATAGGAAGCCCTTGGGTTCCATGTTGGGTACGATGTTGTGCCATGTGGTGGCCCAAAGTTCATATGTGTGGCCCTAGGCATAGCAGACGTCAGATGTGACATGCTAATGCTAGCCAGTATGGTCCCATGAAAATAAGAACTTGGGTGTTGTGGTTGTGGAGCATAGGTAGTTGAAACAATGGGAGGGGTAGGAACTACACGAGTGCAATGACCCATAGGTGCATACGATTGGTACACACTTGTAGGTACTGTTGCAGGCATTGAGCTACCATGTAGCGGTGCTTTACTAACAAATGAGGTCCATGGTGTGTTTCTTGGCATGCCCATCATTGGAGTAGGCATGGTAGCCGTGGTGTCATCAAGAGAAAGATGAGCTAGACTTGGAAAGGTAAAGCTATCACTTGTGGGTTCAGATTGCACTGAGACCCCTGGAGAAACAACATATGGAGGATCCATCGGACTTACCGAGGGAGTCTCCATTTGCGATAAGGTCGGTTGTTTAGCCTTTCCTATATCTAAGAACCTCATGAGACCCGTTGAAGGCATGTTGATCCCCTTGTTCTGTCTCTCTAACTCAATGACCCTATGGATGACCTCACAAACTCTTTGTTGTTGATCCTCCAGTAGCACCCATTGTGGATTGTAGGACATCTAACCAACCCACGTGATAGGTGTGACCTGTGTATAGGTCGGTCATAGTTTTTGTTTGTAGTTCGTACTCCCAGTTCTCATTTAAGAACACTCCATCTAGGATTGAGGTGCTAGGGGTGTCCTTTGAGCTAGATGCAATGTTGCTTTCTAGGGGTTGGTCCTTAGTGGTTGCTAAGTCAGGAGCACTTGATTGCTCTCTTAGCAAGGATATTGACATAGGGGCTTTTGTTTTTAACTCTCTTCGTTGCTCCGCCTTGCGTAAGCTCTCGACTCCCTTTTCCTTTGCTGCAAGGATATACCGCTCAACCTCTTACACTTCAGCAAGGCTTCTACCATCGGGTAATATGACCTCAGAGGGAAATAACTCTGAAGAGTCAGGAGGTGCAGTGAATGAAGTATTCATGTGCACATTCTCTAAGGACATAGACTCTATGTTGATCATGAATGGAGAATTTACTTCCCCAACCCCCTCATTTACATCATTAGCTCCATGTTCGGAACGAGTGGCTCTACTAAAGGTTTCCTTCAAGCGTCTAAGCATGCTCGGCCCGGACCGCGGGCCCATGGCATGCATGTCTTGGCTTGAGCTATCGGGATTAGGCATTGGGAAACCGTCCATGATGTTGTAGTCAAAGGAAGAGTCACTAGCCGCTATGTTCGTGTCTTGGTTTGTACTACCTTGGGTCCCCGCCGCGAGGGCCCGGAACCTAAGGTAGGTGGATATTGAGAACTCGTGTAAGTTGAAATTCTCTCTAGCTGCTCCGTCTCTAGCACACGACCGAAGCACAGATGCATGTGCCTTTGGCACCCTACAAGCGTCGGCAAATAACCTCGAAGGTTAACCGCTTACTTTTTTAGGCGTCCGTTTTCATTCGTTTTTTTATGTTTTTTAAAATATTTTTAAAGGATCGGTTTTTTGATTAAAGTGTGTGATAGCTCAAAACGAGCGTATCACTCAGAGAGTCGCGGTGTGATTTACAACACAACGTTCGGTCACCTGAAGCTCCGCTGGTCCTCAAAAAAGCCAATTTTTAGCTACGTGTGAAGCTAAAATACGTAATTTTAAAGGACGACTGAGGCCTAAGCCTGAGCGTGAGCTTGGGCTTGTGTCTGGGAGATATTCCAGATCCTGGTCCTACCTTTAATTATTATTTTTTAATTTTTTATAAGGATAAGGTCGTCGCGGCCTGCGCGAGAGCACACACACACTCTACCTACCTACTTCCAATTAATACACCTACTGTTACACGCTAACACACTCTATTAGCACTCACAGATCTACTTCCTACTTACTGTACATTACATTACACAGAACTAACAACCTTAATACTAACACCTTACACAGAGAAAAAACACAGTACCTTTGAAAACTCCATTAATAAAAAAAATACACAGTAGTAACACAAAATCCTTCTTCTTACCACGCACACCCTCCTTCCTTACCTTTCTTACAATGGAAAATGCACCACAAAAGAAGCACAGAGTGCCATTCAAGCTTAGTGTATGGCATTCCTTGGCAGCGGCGCCAAAAATGTGCGCGTCTGTCGCACGTGTCAATGCAAGGAACGTGCCGATACACTGTGTGCGAGCCACAAATGGCTCCAAGCACACAACAAGTCTAAACTAGCAAGCTCAAAGATGGCATTGGCGTGTCACTCACTGCTCTACGCTTCCTGTCTTGGAGGATTCCTTGCCGCGAAGAAGAGGGAGACGCTGCTACGCCGCGCTCAACCGCCGTCGTGCCGCCGCAATGCTCGATCGCACACTCTCTCTCTATCTCTCACGCATACACACACACACACACAAGGAGATGAAGAAGAAGAAGATGGAGATGGAGCAAGAGTACTTTTCAATTGCACAAATGAGAGAATGAGTGAATTTTAGGTCTAGTTGAATTTTATATGAGCTCGCCCCATTCACACTTGGGCGCCCATGCTTAGCCAACTAATCCCTTGAATGTTCCAGTTAGAGTGCGCCTCTCATCGGCGATCACTCTTACCTTTTCCTATTGGACCGACAAGCCCGGTACCTGACTCTACCAAATAAATAATACAGCGTCCGTCGTAGGTGATAGGAATGTGCGTGAGCCGTGAGGGTTAACAAAGATACACATCCATATTCTTCACTTTATACCGCCCTGACACAATCAAGCTTAGCCACATGTGCCCCTTCTTGGTAGTCAACCATGGGGGAATGTTGTAGTTGGCAATGACAACGGGTTATACACTGTAAGATGTTGTTCTCTGACCAAATGAATTTACGCCATCCATAGCTAGACCTATGCGCAAATTTTGAGCTTCCCTGGCAAAATCCGCCCACGTATAGTCTATATGTTTCCAGGCTGCACAATCTACAGGAATCCATAACACACCATGCGAAGATCTATTCTCCTTGTGCCATGATGCTAGGGCGGCCATGGACTTACATTCGAAGAAATGCTTGATGCAAGGAAGCAAAGAAAAATGTCGCAAAACCTTTTGTGGAATTTTTGTTCCGTGGAGATCTACTCGATATCTCTCGGAATTACATTTTGGACACTTCTCCATGTCTATGTATTCTCCTATGGAAAGAATGCAGTCGTTAGGACAAGCGTGAATCGAATTGTAATCCATCCCCAAGTTTTGCAAGATCTTTCTTGCTTCCTCTTTGGAATCTGGCATCACATTATCAGCTGGCAGTAAGTGCTCTTTGAGCAATCTACACAACGAAAAAATGTGATACACTTGTGTAAGTAATCTATCAGATCATTATATATCTAGAGTTTTTTATTGAAGAAAACACATTGTAATAGTTCACCTGAAAAGCGCTGTGATGCTAGTGTCACTCTATCCAAACTTTGCTCGCATGTTGAGAAGAACTAGGAGCACCTTCAATCTAGACAAAAGTGCTCCATCATACAATGGCGTATAGGCTTCACTTTTCATATCATCATAGATAAGCCTTTCTGAATCCATGATCATCTCGATCATTTCATCAATCTCGGGCTCAAACATTGTCTCGTTGGGAATGTGGTCTACATGATCATCCTCCAAGCTGTCAGAGGCTACATCTTGTGGCCTCACGTATGCTGCTTGACCAAAGCGCCAACGAACACGTCTATTGGGTTGCAAGATTGCTGCCTGTTGGCCAACGTCAAAGTCTGATGAGTTAGAATTGGCAGCAACTCAATCTATAATAGATGGATCAAACTCGCCAAATTTATGAACGTGCTGCAAAGAAACACGTTTTGTCCATCGCACAAGATGCTTGCATTGATTACAAGGACATAAGATCCTTGTTGAGAGATAGGTGTTTTGGTTGGACGGCCCCACATCCTCGTCACTACTTATAATGAATGTAAAAACCTTATAATCTGGACAGAAATTTAATCTTCTATTGGCATCCTCCGTCTTTTATCTCTCTCTCTCTCTCTCTCTCTCTCTCTCTTTGTTCACACTGTAAACTACCTCACATTCTCTAGTGATGTCTGATCCCCGCAAACCTCAGTCTAGAGGTGCACAAAGATCAAAACCATCGGGTTATAATCTCGTCTTTATCGGTCAATGCCTATATTTGTGGGTACGAGAAATCTACACACCCACGTCTACATGATAGTGCATGTAGTGGACAAAACCCCTTTGTCTCTTCTCTAGCTGTAGTAGTTCACAACATCTTAACATCTCTTTGCAGTAGATCCTTGTTCGAGGGATTACTTCGCACATTACATGTTGGTCTCCAATCTGCGTATCATGCCGTTGAAAGCTTTTCAACTTAAGATCGCATCCGTAGAGAGATAGAGAGGGATCACAGTTCGCCTAACCCTATTTCGAAGGTAGACTTTAATTTAAAAACTAAATCCAAAATATAACTTAATTGAGCATATGGTGATTTTGAGCTAATTAAACATGGTTAGTGGGTGAGTTAATATGTGTCAGATTCTGATGGGAATATACATATTGTTGTGTAACTAGTGTTTTCTCTTTGGGCAAAGCCTTCATTGACATGCCCTAAAATCTAACCTAAATCTAATCTAATTTTAAATCTAACGTAGACATTAGGAGAAAGTTGGACTCATTTTCGGGCCTTTAATCTCTAGTGAGAGAATGCTCCTTAGCCAATAGGAAGAAGGCTAATGTTACGCTGAAAAAGACTTTGTTCTTATTTTTGAAAATGTCCATGAAAACTTTTTGGGTGAAATTATCCCTATCACTAAAAAAAGAAGGCGCTTGATAGTGACATGTTGCACAAGCGCCGAACGCCTTTTTATGACGTGATGTTGCTATCCTACAAAGTTTGGTACTTGTACGCGTGCAACTCGCACACACATCAATCACCTTTTCATGAGCTACTTGCAATTTGAATTTGAATGGATCGTACTGGATAACGATTGATAGGTACTATTAAAGACTAAGAAGAAGTCAGAACCAAGCGAATAGAGGCCCCTGAGGGGTCTCTGGGGCCTCTACTCGCTTGGTTTTGACCTCATGAGGCCCCGAGGCTTAAAAATGCTATATCTTGAGCTAGAGACATCGGATTTCAGCATTCTAAAGTGCTATCCTAATGTTTTTTGACGTTTCGAATGCATATTCGTGGTATTCTTTTTGTATTTTGACAACTTCTTTGATGTGTTTTATCTCATTGTACATCACGTCACTCACTAAGATTCAGGAACATAGATTTTTATGCACACTTAAGTTGGGCTCTCAAAAAGAATTATGTACGAGCATACATTCAAGTGATCGAGCAAACTTTTATGTATGTACTATGCAAAATAGAATTCTAGAAAACTACTTTCATACTTTCGAAGATTACCTCTCTCTATGCTGAGTTGGCGTTTCTTATAGGGCCCAAAATTGAGTCCAACTTTCTCCTAATGTCTATATCTAATCTAATCGATGTTAAGCTCAACATAAACCTAAATCTAATCTAATCTTAAATCTAACCTAAACCTAAATGTAATCTAACTTAAATCTAAATATAATCTAATCTTAAACTCAACATAAACCTAAATCTAATCCAATCTTAAATCTTAAACCTAAATGTAATCTAACTTAAATCTGACCTAGCTAATCTTGCCCTAATTTTAAATCTAACGTAAATCTAAATCTAACCTAATCTTGAACTCAACATAAACATAAATCTGACCTAAACCTAAATGTAATCTAACCTAATCTTTAAATCTAATTTAAATCTTAACCTAATCTTAAATCTAACATAATTTTAAATTTAGCTTAAATTTTAAATATAAGTTAAATGTAATCTAACTTAATCTTAGATCTTAATCTAACTTAATTTTAATTAAATGTAATTTTAAATCTAGCCGGACCCTAAATCTTAATATAACATTTCACTTCATATTTTCTCTACTTTTTTTATCTATCTCTCTCTCTCTCTCTCTCTCTCTCTCTCTCTCTTTGTTTTCTCCCCTTACCTCTCTCTTTCCATCTTCTCCCCCTCTTTTTCTCTTTGGTTTTTTTTTTCTCTCTCTCCCTAGATCTTTCTCTTTCTCTTTGTTTTCTCCTCTCTCTCTCTCTCTCTCTCTCTCTCTCTCTTTGCTTTATATATATATATATATATATATATATCTCATTCTCTCTCTTTACTTTCTCTCTCGCTCTCTCTCTCTCTCTCTCATTCTCTCTCTTTACTTTATCACTCTCTCTCTCTCTCTCTCTCTTTCTTGTTCTTCCTCTCTCAATGTGTGTGTGTGTGTGTGTGTGTGTATGTTTTTTTTTTGTTTATGCATGTGTGTACTCTCTCTCTCTCTCGCTCTCTCTCTCTCTCTCTCTCTCTCTCTCTCTCTCTCTCTCTCTCTCTCAAAGACACAATGTGTGTGTGTGTGTGGGGGGGGCGGGGGGGGGGGGGGGGGGGGGAGGGGGGAGGAAGAAAGAGAGAGAGAGAGAGAGGGAGAGCGCGAGTTTACCTCTTTTGCTTGAGCACCGAAACTCAGATATGAGATCTGAGTTTTTGGCACTCTCGATTTATTTTTTACCCATGTCGGCGCCGCTATGGGTGTCGGTATGAGCATCACTATTTAGCAAAGAAAATAGCGACGCCCATAGTGATGCTCATAGTGACGCCGTGGATTTTCAATTTTGACGTCGCACTACGAGTGTCGCTGATGTGAAGTACCTCTTGTAGTGTTAGAAAGCTCAGTAGGAACTAGTTCCAACTTAGCACTGTTAAACCCATTCGATTACTCTTTGCAATAAACAATATTCTAAACCAAGGGTGTAGTTACTTGAGTGCTTTTTTTTGAAAGCTAAGAGAAGTAGTGATCGATGCTTTTATCTCTATCTATCTCTACTCTCTCTATACATTTTAGAGAGAGAGAGAGAGAGAGAGAGAGAGAGAGAGAGAGAGAGAGAGAGAGAGAGAGAGAGAGAGAGAGAGAGAGAGAGAGAGAGGAAAGGATGGATATAGAGAGATAGAAAGGGATAGATGAATACATATGTTTAGGTTTAGGTATATATGTGTTTAGGTTTAGGTATATATATGTTTAGATGTAGAGAGAGGATTGGATGTCGACATGTAGAGGCATGCAAATTAGATATAGCGCTAGGTCCTGATACTTATCAATGTTGAATGTAGATGTCATACAAGAGACCATTTGGTAGGGAGTAGCCATCGCATCCTTCTTTTGGTTGGTTCAAGTCCTAGATGGGCTCCCATCCAGGGTGGATGTCGCCTCCAGTGGACTCGAGTCTTGAGGCGGTAAGTCCAAGCATTGAAATTAAGCTTATATATAGCTAGTTTTTTGTGAACACGAGTGTCTATTTGTATTTGTAGGCATGGCCCTCCTACAGTTATGGCCCGATGCCGGTCCATCTACCCACGCTCCTTCGTCGGTGGTTACTTGGGTCACGCAGGTCGAGTACTCAACCAACCAAGCTAGCTCCTTTGGACAATTACAAGACTTAGCTTATCCTTTGTATGTTGTTGGCAACTATAAAATTGCAAAGAGCTACTAAGGTTATGAAAATGTGACATCAATAGGTCACCTTTGACAATTTTCTTGCACATATTTCACTATATTGTTCTACCTATTCCTTCACTCGTTTTTGGAATGACTTGCAAGTAGTAACAAATCATATACATAATCTCTATTAGGTGCAAGCATCCATGGCCTGTTTTTTAAGCATGTGAAAAACCCCTAGGGCTCTGTTCGAATCGTGTTGCTAGAGCCTGAATGCAGCACCTTGGCCTTATTATCCAATGATCTCGCAAACTAAGCTAGTGCTCATTGGCATATTCCTTTATCTTTTGCAAGATCTCTAAGCTCATTCTCCCTTAGGGTGGCTTGATTTGGAAATAGTTGATTCCATCATTTAACATATCACTTCTCTTTTATGTTTAGTATGCGATCGCACCAAACTGGAAAAAATTACATGCGCAAAACATGCATGCTAATGTTTGGGATCTGAAACAGCCTTTGAATCCAAAACTGCATTTGTAAAATTCTACCATTATCATAAAAAGTAAGGTTATATAGCCCACGACACAAAATGCCAGATGCAATAGTTTCATTACCAAAATTGAGATCATGAGCTATACATCTATCCCCGGGGAGTTTACTATGTAGAAATTGAATATAGCACATGCAAACAAGAGGTAGTTAAATATTCCCTTACCTATATATTTTCAAGTATTATATGTCCATTATGTATGCATTTTTGTAAAAAACTAGCCCTAATGTATGAAAGTTTTCACTTTCTTAATTAAAAAAACCCTCTCTGTAAGTACATTTTTTTGTAAATATATCTAATTATAAATCCCTTATTTTGTTCGCACGTGCTATCTTACAAATTTCCTAGTGGACGCCCCGGGCATCTATTATCCAAAAATTTGACAACCAAGCCTTGCAAGTGCAAATACAGACGAAAGGTTATTTTTTTATTCATAGTACATAAAGGCATCAACAAATGTGAAGTGACTGCCACTCATAGAAGCAGTTAGCACAATCTTTCCAACCCGGTTGATTGGATAAAAGGCATTGTTGGCACAAGTGATTGTATTCCCATGAGGGACAACTTTGAGAGACACAAAAGGGATTGGAACGAAGTGAACTTTGTAGTGAGCTTTTTCCCTCCTAAGTTTGCTCACATTTCATAGATCTCTCCAACAGATTTCAGAGCAAGCTTTTTTTTTATTTTCTCCCTCTCCCCTCTCTCTTGATCTCCTTCAATCTCTCTTTCTCTCTATCATCCTTCTCTCTCTCTCTCTCTCTCTCTCTCTCTCTCTCTCTCTCTCTCTCTCTCTCTCTCTCTCTCTCTCTCTCTCTCTCTCTCTCTCGTCTCCTTGCAATAGAAATCACTATTTTTTCCATGTAGGAAAACCTTAGTACAGGTCATCTCTATCACAAATTCACCTTGATTTGGCTTTTATTCCCTTTGAAAAACATGGAGCAAAACACTCCCTCACTCACGAAAACCACAAGCTCCAATGATGTACCCAAACACACTTTCTAGATGATAAGGACCAAACAAACTGCAAAGAAGAATCCAAAGACAAATGAGGTGCACACGAGACAGAAGATGCATGATAATTGGAAACCAGAAGAGCTACTTGATCCCAAACGCACTGAGATAGACTTTTTCAATCCAAATTATTTTATTCAGGCTAATAGCTTCAAAGCAACCTCGCCAACAAAAGCCACTGAACAGATAGTTCAAGACCCATATCTTGCACAACATGTCGTTACCCCATGCATCTCTTCAATTTGCATGATAGGGCCACATTACACGGCCTTGCATAGACACATAATTTGCATCCATGTACCATGTCATATCTTCATTAGAGATTACTCGAAATGGGAAGGGGAGAGTAACACAAAATAGCAGCAAGATGCTTCTCTCTCTCTCTCTCTCTAAACAAGTAGACGCTAGAGGGAGAGAGAGAGAGAGAGAGAGAGAGAGATTTTAATCATCCTTGGAGGTCAAGTATGACCTATGGGACCAAAGCTACATGTGATGTAGTATGTATGGGATTGATTACTTGAGTGTCAACTCCTTCTTGAGTTGGAGAAACTTGACATCTGACAATTGACTCACACTTCCAAAATCTAGATCAAGGTGTCTTGCATCTAGTATTATGGATTGTGTCCGTGGATATGAAGAACTAATAAGTCCCTCATTCTTGCACAAATGGCGTGCATCTATTTGTCAAAATGTTAATCACCTCCATAATCTCATGGAAAATAAAGAGGCCCTCCTACACCCCATTCTCTTCCTAATGTCTCTCTCATAGTTTTCCTACCTCAACATATTGCAAGGAGACGATGTCTTGATAAAAGATGTGAGTTACATAATAGTTTTTTGCATATAAATTAGCAGTTAGTTATAAGAAATTGCAAAGATACAATGCTTGTAGTTCTACAAGTATGGTAATAATATGATGGTGGATACCTATAGAACCGTATACATTGGGGGGGGGGGGGGGGGGGGGGGGGGGTCCATGTGCTGGAACCGATTATGTCAACCCACAATGGCCTAGCATTATCACCAAAGTCATCCACCACTCTATGGTTTCTTCAAGGATCAATTTTCGACAATGGGCGAGAAGAAATTTCAAGCCCATGGAAAACAAGGATCAAAATGAAGCTAAAAGGAAGAGAAATGCTCAAAACACTTCCCAAGGCAACAACAACACCAACAACAATGAGGTTCCTTTTGAAATCATTGAGGGAAGACCTAAAAGTTCCTTCCTACTTACTAGGTACATGGGAAGCTCTTCACCGCTAAAGAGTATAGTCGAGACCTACAATAATATTTTCAAAAGATTAAGGAGGCTATATCCATCTCTCAACAAAGACAAAGGGTTTTTATTGACAAGCACAGAAGGGCCTTAGACTTCATGGAAAATGATTGGGTCCTACTCAAGTTTCCCAAGGCTTGATTGAGGCAAACTATGGGGAAAAATACTACGGGCCACCAAAAATATTATGCTAAATTAGCAAAAAGATACTATGGTCCTTTCCAAATCTTAAAACCAATCAACAAGATGGCATATCAACTCAGGTTGACCAACCATTGGCTCATTCACAATGCTTTTCATGTGAGCCTACTCAAGCCTGACAAAGCCGAACCACAAAAAAAACAAATAATTGAGGACCCGCCAGAGATCGAAGATAAAGAAGAGGTGATGCGGCTTGAATCGATTCTTTGACATGAAGACAAGGTACTAAGACATGGTAAGATTATCCAACGGTATCTTATTAGATTTAAAACCTATCCTTTTGAAGATGCTAGATGGATGCAAGGAACACAGCTTAAGGATAGTATGAACCTTGTCAATGCTTACAATGCAACACTAGAGTAAGCAAATGTAAATGATGTCTAAATGAGCATTGTTTTTGTCTTATAAGATAATTCCTCTTTTGTGCACAAATTTAATACTATGCATGCTTGGAATCATGTTTGTGATGACGACATCACTCAAACACCAAGTAGAATTTGTCACTCTACTTTGGCAGTATGATATGGACTAAAGAGCAGACATGCTTGCGGTAGCTAAGTCTCCCAAGCACCAAATGGACTAGTCATCCATTCTGGAATGATGTTGTAGGCTGAAAAGGGATCCTCTACCCATTAAGAAACGTAGACTAATGACTAAGACTTTATCTCTTCTACCTCATAGTCGAGGACAACTATGGTTTCAAGAGAGAGGTAATGGGGGGGGGGGTCGACCAAGCATGAGAGGGGGGGATGATTTGGAAATCCTTGTTCTCATTATCTCTCTCTCTCTCTCTCTCTCTCTCACACACACACACACACACACACACACACACACACACACACACACACACACACACACACACTTTGATGGTGTGAAGCAAAGAACTCCATCTCCTTCTCCAAGCTTGAGAAGTTGAGAGCCTACACCAACAACTCTTGGCTATGGAATGCAAACTCAACCAAGAGCCAAGCTTCAATGGCATGCTCATCTTCTTTACCATCTATATTACTATGCTAAGCTAAGCTACAAGAGTAATCTATGGTGAGGAAGGTACTTCTTTCTTGTATGTTACTTCTTCTTCCTATTCCCTACCCTCATTCCCTGCTAGCTCTCTCCACCTTTGAAGGTGTTTGAGGTCTTGGGACTAAGGCCGGGGACAAGTTAATGCTTTCATTAAGTTGATTAAGGGTGCATGAAGTAGCAAGCTTTCCATCTTCATTGCATCGATCAGGTCTTAAGGAACACAAAGATTGTATTGTACCAAGTCTCTCATTATGGGAATCTATAATACAAAAGCCTTTTGGAGGGGGGAGAGACTCCAAGTAAATCAGGTACTCAACTGTTTTCAAGTTCTCTAATTCTCTCTCTTGCAAAATATTGTTCATGCCAAGCTAATTAGGTATAATGAATATGTTGCTATCTATCATCAAGTCTTCTCTTTATGCTCTTGAAGAATTTTCTTAAAAATGATCACTATAGTTATTTTAATTCTGATACATTAGGACCTGTTTTGGATTATTTGACAAAAATCATGTACGCAAGAACTGAGCTTTTCATTGATTTGTCAAAAGTAGGAGAATTTACAAGTGGTATGGTACAACCAAGCTCATTAGCATCTATGTACGTGTTCTTTTCCCTGTACTTGAAATGCAACTGTCTTTCAAGGATTTTCACATTAACAGCCATACATTCAAACCATGGTGCCCCTAGGATGACATCTTGATGCTTGAGAGGAGAGATGAAGAAATCTTCTTTGCCAACATAGCCTTGGACATGAAGCCTCAATTGCCCAATCAAGGGAGTAACAATGGCTTCTTGCCCCCTTGAAGGCTCCATCGACTACAACAACATCTCCCATATCATGAGCTTGAATGCCTAATTTGGTGGCCAACTCCGTGGATATGAAATTGTGAGTAGAGCCAGGGTCAAACAGGATGAAGGCATCATGCTCCCTTACTTTCCCCAAGCATAGGAGAGAGGTGATCATTTGCAATGAGCATCCTCTTTTGTCTTTGATTGTGGAAGCTCTAGGAGTCTCATTGTGGGCATTTCTTTTGGGGCAAGAACGATAGCCATGTCCTTGCCGCCCACACTTAAAGCATTTGTGGTCCTTATGAAAAGGTTCTAGCTCTTCAAGAAAGAGTTTATTTTTTCCTTTGTAAACTCCTTTCTCCTTGGACTGATTGTTGTTGTTGTTGTTTTTGGAGTTATCCTGGGAAGAGTTTTGGGCATTTTTCTTCCCCTTTGCATCATTTCAATCTTTTTTTCCATGGGGTTGGCATTCATTTTAGCCTCTTGTTGTAACCTATAAATTGATACGCAAAGCCTGGATTAGTTTGGTGATAGAAACAGGCCAATGGGAGTTGACATAGTCGGCCATTTCTCCAGGTGTGTGAGCCATTTCTCCAAGTAATCCCGCACAATTTTTTTATTTTGCTCGACAAAGTCTATCTTTTGAAAGGCAGAAGCCTTGAGATGTAAATCCCAAAACTTGTCCACATTTTTGCGGATAGACTCATTGGGGAGCAGCTTCAAACTCCACCATTCAGTAAGCACTTTGTCCTTTGCATTGCTTGCAAGGAATTCATGATGGAAACTCGTAGAGTTTTCCATGTCTTTGGGGCTTCGCCGTTGCCATGAAGGCTACTCCACCATTGACAAGATTTTGGAAGTGCATAGCTACATGATGTAGCTTGGAGGAATTTGTGAAGCCCTCAACTCCAAAGGCCACATCAAATTGCTGGATGAAGGCCAAGTAGGGTTTCCCATAGCTGGTTGCAACCTAGTAACAAGATAATTAACTAACATGGGGGCATCATCATTAGCACCTTCATGTGAAAAATCAAAGTTGTCAATATTCATTCTACTCTCTTGGCTATTTTCAATCGTGCTAATTAACTTATATATTAATTACTTTGTGCTTTGGTACCCTCAAAAACCTTAGTTGCTACTCTTCTTTACCTTTGAAAATTAGTTCTCAAGTAGCCACACCCGTGGTTTAGAGACTGTTGATTGCAAAGACTAGTGGAGAGGGTCTAAGATTGCTTGGCCTATTATGGTTCTTGTTGAGCTTTCTAATATCTCAATAATGGTTAAGCGAAAGGCAAGCCCCAAGAGACTCCATTATTAAGATTATAGTTCCCAACGGTGTACCTCAAAATAAGTCCTTTTCAACCAAGATCCATGTCCTAGTTACCCTATTACCATGAACTTCCAACCTTTCATGGACAACTTAAGGACCTCTCTTCTTAAGTAAAAAAAGAGAAACCAATAGCTCTGATACCAATGTAATGGAAATAACCTATAAACATTGAGAATAGAGCAATTAAGAGAACTATAATAAGAATATTTTTGAGACTACTTTGAGAGCATAGAGGGTGAACTTAATTAGTGGTACTAACACAAACATTATACCTAATTAACTTGGCATGAAAAATACTTTTGCAAGAGATAGAATAAAAGAACATGACAATAGTTGAGGACCGGATTTATGTGGAGCCGGTCCCTCCTCCAATAGGCTTTTGTATTATAGATTCTCCCATAAAGAGAGACTTGATATAATACAATCTTTGGGTTCCTTGAGACCTAGGTGATGCAATGAAGATGGAGAACTTCATGCATCACAAGCATAACATAAAACTTGTAAAAGCATTAACCATCCCCAGTCTCAGTCCCAAGGCCTCAAACACCTTTGACGGTAGAGAGAGCTAGCGGGGAATGAGGATAGGGAAGAGGAAGAAGAAGTAACATACAAGAAAGATATAGCTCCTCACTTATTATCACTCTTCTTGCAGAGGATTTGCATTCCATAGCCAAAAGTTTGGTGTAGGCTCTCAACTTCTCAACAAGCTTGGAGAAGGAGATGGAGTTCTTGCACTTGGCACTTCACACAATGAGAGTGTGTCTGAGTGTGTGGGAAAGAGTATACCTTGCAAGAAATCCCCCTCCTTGCTTGGGTCAACCCCCTCTTCTAGCTCATGCATGAAGCTCATTGGCCCTCTCAAGCCTAGCCAAGCACAAGTTTGGGTCCATTCACGCAGTAGGGGTAGTATTTGAACAAGTGTCCTCCTTTCCCCTTTGAGAGAGAGGACTTGATAAATGCTTAAACAATGAATTTAATTAGCTAAAATATTATTGGACCCCTTTAGAGGCCAACCAATAAACTTTAGGCACCTATGAGGATAACATCATGTGTCCTTGTTGCTTCTTTAGGGTAGGCTTTCCTTGTGCGAGGGTGTGTGTGTTCTATCTCATGCCTCTACAATTAGGGATCACCTACCCATGAGTACGGATATTGGTTGACTTTGGAAACAGCTTAAGTCCCTCGAGCACCTTAATCACCTTAGTCAACAAGCACAACAAGCACCTTAGTCAACAAGCATGACAAGCACCTTAGTCAACAAGCACGACAAGTACCTTAGTCAAGAAGCATGACAAGAACCTCAATCTTGGGCCGGGTTCCAACCTCAAGCACAACCCTAGCTTGCCTAAGGTCTAAGGACTTTTAACACTAACCTTTGGAGGCCTTTAATGAAGTTAACCCTAAGGTCTTTAAGGTCCATTAGCTAGCATTTCTCTTTGATAGACCATCTCTCATTTGGACCGTTTTAACTTTGGTCCCGTGTTGAGATAGATCCATAAGCACATATCTATATTCTAACCCTTGTTCCCGTTTATTCTCCCATATTAAATGATCAGTTCAATATGAGAAAATATTTTGGGTTGGTTAGATATTATATTTTATGACAGGGAATGTGGCTACATGATGCCTCTCTAGCAATGACTTGCTAGAAAATTTCTTCTTAACCTCTCATATTGACTCCTCTTCAAGCTAATAGGGTGGCAATTCCTAGAGTTTTAGCTTCATTGTCTTTCTATTTGGTGCTTTCGACAAACTTTACATTGATCCTGAATTCAATATATAGGAATTTGTTATTAGGTACACTTCAAGATTGAAATTCCTTGTGATGTCCCATTTGAGTTGTGATTTATGAAATTCAAGTTTGAAACCAAAAATTTACTTCTAAAAGCCATAAAAGCAAAATGCAATCAACAAAAAATCATTATAGCAAAATAATTACATCTGAGATAATAAGCACGCTTATTATCTAGGGCATGATTTTGGCTTCAAGGTTGGACTTTGGTTGTGCACATGGGTTATATGCATTGAAAATGTGCGAAATTTGTCTTTTGGGGACATTTTGAATGCATGAATGCAATTTTAGAGCCATTTTTTGTTTGGAAGTGCTGGTGCGAATTCTTGGGATGTCCAATTTGTCCCAAAATTAATGTGTAGGCTTGTGATAACATAATGAAGCTGACGGTGACAAAAATTTTCAAAGCTAGGCGTATTCTAACATCAGAGACAATAAGCGCACTTATTATGTATGTTACCATTTTTCCAATATTTTTGTAGTTTTTTTTCATGCGGTGGTTGACCATCATGTCCCAAATCCTTGAATGTGATTTTGCAAATTTTTGGGTTTGTGAGTGTTTTCTTGGGCTAAAATTTGATATCTAGAACCACGAGTGCGTTTTAATGGGAACAAAGTGAAACTGGTTTTGTGCTTTTTGTGGGTTTGGGGATGTGATGCGGCATGTAAAAAAGATCTATGATGAAAAATGCAAGTTGGGCCTAGAGATAATAAGTGCGCTTATTACCCCTGCAAAAATTTAACCAATCTGACTTTTAGTGACTCACACTTGTCCTATAGGTCTAGTAAGTAATTTTGTAGCCCCTTCTTGAACGTATTTTGATCCCCTTACGTTGTTCTCTTGATTCGGTTCTCTAACTCTAGTGGTTTTTTCCTCCACACTTGGATGTGGTCATTTTCTTCAATCTAGGCTTATAAACATGTCCCATAGGTTGTAGAAAGCTGCCTTGTCAAGTTTTGTCCTGCTCAAAGTATGATCATGGGTAAAAATGATGCTTTGTAGCCCTCCAAGCCGATTTCTAATGCCATGGGCCCCAAATGGTATTTTCTTTCATTCCCAGGTCTAGGTATATTGCTTATAGCACCTATGGGGAAGCCTCCTATGAAGGTAGAACTCGAGCCCGACACCGGGAAAATTTGGGCTTATTATCTATAGACCCTCTTGGACTTCGATGAAATCACCACCTAAGCTTGTGGAAATGTTTTATATGTCTATGCTATATTCCCCATCAAATTTGGTTAAGTTTGGTGTATCAGAACAAACGCTATAATCATTTTTGCATTTGTTCTTTGGTGGGAAGTTTCTACTAACTTAGATTTTTTTTGGAGTACCCCGACACCGTATGCTCATTTTGGAGTACCCCAACACCGTATAGTCATTTAAACAAGCTTGTTAGTAGGTTAGGAACTTACCCCTCATATCTTGTGTGAGACTATGCACCATAGAATCTGCTAAGAATTGTTGAATGTGCGGTAAAAGAAGCCTCCGAGAGCTCTCTCCAAGAATTCACTAGTGAGAATGGGACTATTTTTGTCCTAAATGGACTATACATACCTAGTCTTCCCTACTCACATTCAAAAATTTCTTCGTTTGGACTTCGATTACCCTGTTTTTGAAGATTTTGTAGAATCAAGTCTCGTAGATCTAATTTAGGCCTCTCCATCACCATCATCAAAATTAGACCAACTTTAACATACTTGTTTGCCTCTTCTTCTTAATCACCAAGGTACCTTCCATTTTTTCACTTGAGTTTGTTCACTATTTATTTATTATTTTTTTATCTTTTTATCAAGAAAATTAAAGAAAAGTTATAAAACCAATCTAAAAGATAGAAAATAAATACAAAAATATCTAAACATATATAAATACTACACTTCACCATATTTTTGCAGATTACTCCATTTTGATCATTTTTTAGGCAAAAATATGCAAAAAGAGTAATATTTCTAATATTGTTGGATTTTTCTTAATATTTACATTGTTTACACACACCTAGTGGTTATCATATTATATGCTCTTCATTTTCTTTTGTAAGGTACTTGATTTTTTATCAATAAATTTTTCTGCTACTCAAGGTCCTTATTCTAAATTTTGGAGCATTCTTAAGTGTATGAATAATTAGGGATTTATTCAAGATAATCGGTTCTAAAATGAGACATTGTATGTGCAAGTTATGTTAATTTTGTGCTTTATATCTTAAGGAATAAAAGAAAGGTTTTGAAGGCCTAAAGAAAAGTGGGTCTTGAATATTTTGTGGCTCTCGGATAATCAAGAGAAAAGGACTCCAAAAAGGGAGGCCGATGTGAACTCATAGCTAAAACCAGAGGCCGCCTATAGTTGACTACGTGAAAATTAGTGATGCAAGATACTTGCAAGCCAAAAATAGTGATACATGAGGTGAGAATCCGAAAATCATGTGCTAAGTAATACACCCTGAAAGCCTATAAAAGGAGGTAGAGCACATCATCTTGACAGTAACCCCCTTCACCTCCCCCCCTCCCCACACGACTCCCTCCAAGGTGACCGACCAAGGCATAATCCTTTGCAATGAGGCTATGAAGGCTTTATTGGCATCGTTGGCTGCATGCAAGGGACATCTGTTTACCAAGACCCAAAACTTCTTGGGAGGTTATTCTTCCCAGTACTGTTTTGATCGGAGAGTACTTAACACCAAGGTAGATCACCATTGAGCCAAATCCACTTCTTGTCTGTATCCTCAAAAGAATATGGTGTTAAGCTTGAGCTTTTTGTCTGCCTAAGCTAAACCATCTGAAAAATAAGTATATAAATGAACCTCTAGGATTAGCTAAGCATGCATGTATGTGGATGTATTATGGGTGCATGCACTAATAATTAGGGAGTAAAATTCATTTCTTTTGTGATTTCATTTACCTCAATCACCCTCCATGTTGTTATTACTCCTCTTAAAATACCATTCTTCCAATCACTTTGGTTTCCTTCCTACATAAGGATATGTAGGTGATAAGAGGTGCTCCTAGATAAAGTGATGCATAAAACTCTCATTAGAGTCATATTCTTATGCAATTCTTAATTTGAAAAGTCAATTGTCAATTTTTGCCTTGTTCATACATAAGTTAACCTTAGTATAAGATGCCTAGGATGCCCTAAATCAACCAAGAAGGTGATTATCATCACAAGAGACAAGCATGTGTTTTCATGAATTAAGTTGAAAGAATTGTTTGGAAAAAGAGCTATTTGATCTAGGGTAAACTTGTTTGATAACTTTGAAAAGTTGTCCCTAGAAAAGGAAGTTATTGATAGGGCATGCTCTTACCAGATGGAGCTCGCATTTAGCGGGAGGAAATACTCTGGCTAGTGGAGAATAATCTATGGTTATCATCACTTGCATCTCCTAGCGAGCGAGTATATCTAGCGGCTACTAGCAACAAGGAAAGTTTTGTTTGCCTGCTTCACGGCTAGCAAATAGAAAAACCTTTCCAAAGGCTCTGTTGGGGTAGATAAAGAAAGTCCACGTTTAGCGGCAAACTCATAATTTTGAATAATAAGTTTTAGTAAAATATGAGAGTGTCTTCATTATCCCTTGTTTGAGGAATAATTGTTTGGGTGACGTTTGAAGGCTGTATAAAAGAACCTGTGCCCAAAATTTATGAAGTAGCCCTGATTCTATATGTAAAACAATGTGGTAGTAATTTAGAAACAAGAGGAATGGGTAAGTGGGTGTGGAAAATGGAAGATTAGTACCCAAAGGGAACTATGTCTACAGATGGATGGACCTGATTAGTAAGAAACTTTTCACAAGTCTACATGGTAGTTAATGATAAGTCTCATATCACATCTAGGACTTTATGAATGGTAGTCTACCTCCTTAACATGGGGAAAAAGGCGTTGTTTATAGATGCTAGGTATTTCAATGACATTTTATTTTTGGAATATAGGATTTAGCTCCTATTATAACCTTTGGATTATCGACTTGGCTTTTGATGTACGACCCTTGTAAGGTTGGAAACCTTACAATTGGTATCAGAGCTTCAGGTTTATTTTGCATTATTCTTGGGGTTGATTTCACAAATACATAGATTGACATTGTATTCTGTTTGTTTTGTAGCACAAATTTATGGACACCAGCTATTTAATTATCTTTAAATCAATGTATCACACTGCTCATCAATCACCAAACTTCAAATTCCAAGCTAAAGTGTTCCTTATTTGTAACAAGATTTTTGCACCCTCTATGTAAGTTTTGACCCACCTAACACATGATCACATACAACATTGGGTTTGTGAATCAACCTTTTCCATCCAAGCACGTCACATTGAACACTTGGAAATTGACATACACCAAATCAAGTGGACTGAAGACTTGAACTTGACCTTGGGCATCACTATGATAAAAAAATGCCTATCATGTGGGTTTAAACATAGGGATTACTTAATTCTATATTTTCTCACATGTTAGGGGTACCATCGCAACATAGCTCCAATGACCAACAATAATTGTCAATCCAGAGGGATGAGCTACGCGGCTAGGGCATGGAAACACTCACCAACTGGTGAGCTAATCATGGCAACACGAATGGCGACTCTATGATGTGAGCTTCTTGGCCTATGGAGGAACTAGGCCACAAAGATTGGAAATCTCCACATACACTTCTCTTCACCTCAAATCAGCCCAATCACACACACTAACGATTGTAACAATGCACACATCACTAATCCCATCATGCAACACACTAATCACAAGTCCACACACATAGATCTATTGAGCATCCACACTCCAATCAAACATACATGCACACACAAAAAATAGATGGCAATCCCACAAAACTGAAGCGTGATTAACCATTAATTAGTTACGATCTAGCTAATTAAGCATCATTAACAATGACAAGAGAGTATGAAATAGGCATAGTGAAAGATAATTAAGCATTGATTAATGTTAATCAAATCACATGAGCAAGGAGAATCTCAAGGATTCCTTAACCACAATCCTCATGAGTTCTCACTAAGAGTGGTCTCAACAAATGAAGCAAAGAATCCTAATTCCATTTACACATTGCCTTATATACCTAGGGTAAAAATATGCATCATTCGAACACCCAAGCCTTTAGGGCTCCACAACTTACTAAATATGCAACCTAGGTACAATAACTAACCTATTCTTTATAGCTTGGAAGTCTCATTGAGCCCGTAACCCGTTACAAATATTACAATGGCTCAAAATAAATCGAAAATTACATACATGGCTATTTTGAAAAATGTGAAAAAATGTGTAGCTCCAATCTTTACTGCTTTTCCATATTTAGGGTTTGATGTTCCTTTGTAAGGCTTCAGTCTTTGGCAGATTCTGTTAACTGACACTGACTCAATTAACATTCCCCCTTTTGATTTTAGTGCATGTCATCGGGCACTATTGAGAAGTGTCTGTGGAGGCTGAGGAAGGATTTTGATTGGTTGTTGATGGGCAATATTTCTTCATTTATCATTGAATTTTTTGATGAGGTTCATTCCACTGTAGTATCTTCATTTGTCCAGACTTTTTTTTGATGTGAGAGATGATGTCGCGTTTGTCCATTGTAGTAGCATAATAGTGAGGCTTCTGTTTATTTATTAAGAGTATGTACAAAGGAAGTAGAATGATGAGGATCTAAATTAGAGTCTAATACCTAGACAACCAAAGAGAAAAAACCAATGGAGAAAAAGTTTCTTTGGGATACACTCATTGTTGGAGTACTTATTAGCATGGAAAATATTAATAAAGTACTGAAGGGATCATTTGCTGAGGGATATAGAATTAACAGGGCAGCAAATATAAGAGGGTAGCATGGTGAAAAGTTGGTTTGCATGTTGTAGTCCACTCAAGGTGCATGAGTGGAAGCAAAAAAGAATGTCTAATGCATATCTCCAATGATGGGGCATTCTAAACATGCATACATAGAAAAACAATATGATGTGCAAGAAAGATCTTTGAGGGGTTCTTCAGAAACAAGGTGTACCTATAAAAGCATATGTCGTGGCTTTACAAATTGGCACCCCGCACCCCTTTATGAATGATTTTTGTTGTCGAGGATATGTGCTCTCATCTACTATGCACTGCTCGTAAGTGTTGGACTCTACGTCACTCCACCATGATTAAGTTAACAGACTTTGACTCTTATGCTCATTTTATCTAGCATGAGCGACATGACTTAGATATTCTCAACTCTTCAAGCTTGAGAGTAAGCCTAATGATTACGACTCTTAGCACAAATTTTAACATGAATTGAATCTTTGAAACTAACACTTTTGCTCATTTAGTGGCTCAGCAGCCCAACTCTAACTATGCGAAAGAGTGTTTTTTGTACCCTGGTGACTTGCCTTTTCACATTCTTGAGCTTACTACAAACATTTCATCTGGTAAAAGTAAGATGAAATCCTCAAAGAGTGGATTATTAGAGGACCAAGTTGGCATCAATGAAGGTCTC
Organism: Adiantum capillus-veneris; assembly: GCF_014529385.1. Classification (NCBI taxonomy): domain Eukaryota; kingdom Viridiplantae; phylum Streptophyta; class Polypodiopsida; order Polypodiales; family Pteridaceae; genus Adiantum; species Adiantum capillus-veneris. The sequence continues at coordinate 137,289,476 of NC_140953.1, forward strand.
TTTTTCCATACCTGTTTAATCAGCTTTAAATCTACATCTATGTGGAATAGATTGTCTTTCTTTGATTGTGAATACTCCATTGTTCCTTTGATTCTCCACGGAGGCCTATTGAAAGGAGTCTTTGATTTTTTTGTAGGCCTTTTTTGACTATCGACATTCATCCTTCGACTCAAACCATTGGAAGACTTAGGAATCCAAATCTCTTGATGACCTGTGTACCTTCCTTGATGACTTTTCCTAGCTTTAGGTCTTGTTGAGTTTTTGAGATCTTCATGCAATTTTGTCATAGTTACACTTTTTCCTTTGGTTGACTGGTATCCAAATCTTCATATAGCCTTTGTAGAACCTTTGTGCAAGAAGACAATTCTTTGAAGAATGTTGTTGATTGGCATCTTCTTGAGGTTTGCGGTAGACTTGAGTAGAATTTGGTGTTATCCTTTTGTTTTGTTGCTTCTTAGGTATCCTAGGATGTTGTCGAGGTTGATACCTATTCAAACATCTACTCTAGGAGGGTCTTGATTTCACTTCATATGCCCTAACCTGCGGTTTTGGTAACCATATCTATCTGCTACCTCTATACTACTCATGTTCTTTTAAACGCCATTGTGATTCTATCCATCCCAAGTGTTTGTCTTTTTTTGTGTTGATTTTTTTGTCTTCAATCCACATTGGATCACTGACTTTAACTAAAATTCTCAAAACAAATACCTAGTTGACGTTCATTTTCTTTCTTGCGTACTTGGGTTGAAATACCTTTACTTTTTTGGGTGGCTCCCTAGAAATTTTGTTTGGGTTAGCAATTAACTGGGAGTTTATAAAGCCTAATTCGCTTGAAGAAGCCAATTCATGAGTGTTTTCTAATGTAGAGGCATATGATGTCAATCTTTTGTGCTCGTGGGTTGTATGTCCACTTTAGCTTTACCCTTGTATGCAAAATTTGTCATTGATTCTTGTAACTTTTGCAATTTTGAATCTAGCATTAATGGTATCTATAAATGTTGAAAGCTACCACTTGGGAAGTAGAGTGATAACAATGTATATTCTTTGTATTCTTTTTGCTGTCTAACCACTAATGTCCAGGGATGACATCTGCAAGCATGTCTTTTGAAGGGTTTACTTGAAACTTTACCTACTCTTCATGCTTTGGGATGCTAAGAATAGCAACCATTTCTTCTTGACTTGTAGCCATACCTCCTATTACTTATGACTATCCTGTTTTCATGGAGCAATCTTTAAAATGCTTTGGATGTTATCTGAAACCATATTGCACTTTGCTTCTTGATTCAGTAGAGCATTGCATCTGACACTTGCTCTATTTGCATTGTTGCCTATTTTGGCATCTTGAAGCTTTGCATCAACTTGAGATACTCTTTGACTTTAGGCTGGCCATCCATATGGGTTTGTACAAGGTCATGAACTAGTTGGTAATCATTTCCATTTGCATCGGTATATGTATATGTGAGCTTGGTCACATGTAACTGCTTGAACACTATGGGATTTGTCGATTTTTTGACGTCTGGAAGTCAACTAAAACTTTTTTCCTTGATGATCTTGATAGATGCATTTGTATGTAGATTTTAATGTAATCTTGGCTAATTGGGAATTTTCAACTAGGAATTTTCAACAACCATATGGTCCTTTATTGGCTTTTGCTTTGAAGGGGTCTGTTGGCTAGAAGTTCTAGGGCTTCTAATTGATGTTGTGTTTTTCGGTACATGAGTTGAGCTTCTTGGATTTGAAGCTCCTCGCTTACATGCACACACAAAGAGTAGAGGGCAATCATACAAGATTGGAGCGTGATTAACCACTAATTAGTTATGATCTAGCTAATCAAGCATCATTAGCAATCACAAGAGAGTATGAGAGAGGCATAGTGAAAGAGAATTAAGAATTGATTAGTGTTAATCAAGTCACACGAGCAAGGAGAAGCTCAAGGACTCCATAACCACACACCTCATGAGCTCTCACTAAGAGTGGTCTCAATAAATGAGGCTAAGAATACCTAGGGTAAAAATATGCATCATCCAAACACCCAAGGCCTTTAGGGCTCCATAACTTACTGATCCTGTAACCTAGCTACAATAAGTAACCTATCCTTTACAACTTGGAACTCTCATTGAGCCCGTAACCCGTTTCAAATATAAAAATGGCTCAAAATAAATCGGGAAATCCATGGCCATTTTGGAAAATGTGAAAAAATGTGTAACTCCAATCTTCACTACTTTTCCATATCTATCTTTGATGTGCCTTCATAAGGCTTCGATCTTCGAGAGCTTCTGTCAAAATTGAGGTCGGCTCAGTAAACATCACATTTTCACGTATAGAAGGGTGTTGAAAAAATGATCTTGAAAAAAAAAGGTTGAATAGAAAAAGGGTCCCTGTTGTGGATGGAAAATTCATAGCTAAGGGGTTTTATGAATAGTCCTTGAACGCAGGTGATATATAGATTCTACATATAGTGACCGCCCCTAGAAGCTGACTCGACACTTCTAATTTTAAGAAGCCCCACCAACGGTCATGGCCATTGATGGAGTCATGATTCTTAATCGATGGAGTAACATCAATAATTTATTCCAATCGAGTTTTTATTAGCAATTACACTCGATTGACATTCAAAAAAGAGTTTTATTGGCTACCCCAAAATTCCCTCTGTGTATCGTCTTCTACACCCATGGCCCAACCCATTGAAATATTATGACATGCCAGCTGATGTGTATCACAATGATTATTGAAACCTATAATAGTTTTTTTGATGGAGAGATCATTGGAAACCACCGTACATGACTTTTGATGATTTTATGAGTACTAGATCAAGTTGTTTTTTTTTTAAATTGTATGATTGGTTAAGTCATGTGATTGAGATTTTAGTGGACTAGATAAGTTTAAGCCTAAACAATACCTTAAACTTTTGATTTACTATAAACATTGATTTTATTAGAATATTTTAATATATGCGTACACTCCAAGGGAACCCTCAAATCACACACATATTGAAAAAACCTCAAAACAATGCCATGTACATGGAAATTCAAGAGAAGAATTTTTTGCTCAAGAAAATGCAACCAACCTATTTTAAGGGAGAGGGTGATGATATTGAGAAGGATCCAGAAGTATGGATTGAATTTATGGATGACTACTTCTCCACTGCAAAAACCGCACCTGCAAACCAAGAAACTTTAGGAGATTTTCACCTCTCAGGGAAAACAAAACTATGATGGAAACAACATTGTTGTGACATTGGTAGGGTTGGAGGGAGATTAAACAAATATTGAAGGAAAAATACTTACCTCCTGGAATCCATGAGGCCATAAAGATGAAAGAGTTCTTTAGCTTGAAACAATATAACTTATTCCTGGAAGACTACTATGCAAAGTTTGTAAGGATTAGATGTTACGCACCCCAATGACCATAGAACATTAGGTAGCCCACTTCTGCCAAGGCTTAAGGGAACTAACTAGCGAGCGAACGACTAGAAGCTAGGAAACTTACCATTGTGTACAAGGTACCTTACTACAAGCTAAGCCCTTAATGAAGGAGCAAGGAATAAGAAGGAGATGTGAACAAAATTAGAGCTTTAATGGTGCTAGGAAACCAAGAAGATTTCCCAACGATAGACAACCACAAAGAGCTTATGCCGCTAATGGCCAAAATCCTCCACACTTAGATGTTTGATGCTTTGAATGTGGGGAGTTGGGACATTACCAGAACAACAAATAGAGTAGTGATGGCAAGTGAGGTAGACCAAAGACACCACCCACCTAGATGTAATAGTGGAGGAAATGGTGGACGAGGTAGAGGGCGAGGAAGAGCAGCCAGGGACTTTGAAAGAGGTCAAGGAAGACAGGTCCATGCACATGCAATCGTAGGAGATTATTCTCTTGCTGAAAAAGAGAAGAGAGAAACTATTTGTGCAGCTATTGACAACACTAGAGCTCAAAGACAATTTTTGTTATTCAAATACTACCATACATCAAGGTATCTATTTTAATCTCCTCATTGACTGTGGTAGTATTCATTCCCTTCCATGTCCAAAATGCTTGTGAAAGTTGAACCTGAATAAAAAACAAGCTAGATCTATGACAATAGAATTGGCTAAGGGAAAATTGTGGTATCTCAACATTCTATGGGAACCCTTCATTTTGAACTAGGGGGACTCGCTACCTCAGCTTTCTTTAGAACCCTCCCAATTGGAATGTATGATGGGATTATTGGTATGGATCTAGAAATCATGCTAGCATCCACTATGGCCAAGGTAGTTTGAGCTTTAGAGATAATCAGGCAAGGCAAGTTAAATTGCAAGGGAAGAATGGGATTCCAAGGATTCATTTAGGTAAAGCAAAACATCTACTCAAGAGTACAAGAGTTGGCAACATACATTTATAATCAAGCTAAATAAGGTTTATCCTTCAAAATCAAACAATGCAAAAACCTCGTGGATTCATAAATATTCAGATGTCTTTCTAGAGGACCTCACCACACTTCCCATTAATCAAGAAATTGACCCCATGAAATTGAACCTATATCAAAGAGACCTTATAAAATGGTGCTACCAGAGACGGCATGAATATGTCTTTTCATGTTTGGACAAGAAAAACCCAACTACACAAGTCGTCTCAATGTTTGATCTACTACAAAATGGATTCCCACTACTATTGTATGATCTTGATTCAAGTAGTTAGCTTGTTCCTCAGGACTTATACACAAAAGTACAATTTTGTCTCTGTTCTTAATATTCTTGCCAACAACTAATACATAGAAGATTGCTTGATCAGCCGTGGTGTTATAGTAAGTGGAATTTGTGAATCTACTTGTGCTACATCAAAGTTAGTAGATCTTCTAACCATCTAGGAATCATCTTGACTGAGAACATATATGCATCTGACAAATCATCATCAACTCTCTTGGAAGGTGATCTTGGATAAGCGATCAACTCTCTGATATGGTGGCCTTTTTAACAACCACTGTAAAATCAAACTCTGGTGAGATGATGAACCATTTTACAATTCTCCCTAGTATTACATGGTTTGTTGACAAGATAAAGTAGAGCTTGGTAGTCCACAAAGAAGAAAAACTTATTTGTCAATAAGTAGTGCGCATGAAATTTTTGACAACATAGACCATTCTTGGTATAATTATTTTTAGTTGTCTTTAATCTCCTTGTAGCATAAGAGATAGAAAAGTCCATGGTTCCCTCTCCTAGTTGTGCCAATATTCTACCAATAGAAAAATTTAAAGTATCAAGGTGCACATGGAAAATTTTACTCCAATCTAGAGTCTTTCAGATAGGTGTTGAAGACAAAGCTTGCTTAAGCTTTACTCATCAGTCCATTGAAACTGAGTGATTAGGCCATAGGTGGGCTTAGCAATATGAGTATACATGTAGATAAATATTCAATATTATCCACAGTGTCCCATGAATGCTTGAATCTTTTTGACATTCATCGGTCTAGGTATCTCAACAATCACTACCACTTTTTCATATCCATCGTAATGTCATTTTTAGAAATAATATGTTCAAGAATTTTGAATACACATTTCTTATGATTTAGAAAAATCTTCTATAGATGACATTTCTCAAAGAAACACTTGAGCTGCTCAAAATGATCTTCTCTTTTGGATGAATGCATGCACAGATCATCCATATAAACTTCTAAGATTTTTCAATGATATTCTTTGAATGCATGGCTCATTAGCCTTTGGAATATTGCAAGAGAATTTGTGAGTCCAAAGGCATGACTCTCTATGCATATATCCCCCATGCTGTGGCAAAAGTTTGTTTGGATTGATCTTTAGGATCAATGGGTAGTTGATTGTAACCAGAGATTCCATCCAAGAAGTTGTAAGCTTCTTTTCCAATTACTCTTTCTAAAGCATGATCAAGGATAGGAAGAAGGTAGTTATCTTATATTGTTGTAGACAAAGTCGACACAAATGTTCATTGTAGCCAAGATTTGAGTCCATTCAAATGGCTCGAACAAATGTTCAATAAAGTATTCTGGTATATAGTCGACATCATTTATTTCCCAATCCAAGATGCAATCTTCTCATCATAAACTACCATACTCTAAAGCTACACATGTCATCCATATAGAAGTGTCTTTGTTCAACCATGATGGTAATTTAGTCTCAGCACAATAGCCGATGTTTCTAAATCAAAATCGTGGATAGGTGTTTTTAGGGAATACTTCGTAAGAATGGTCTTTCAGATGCATGTAATTGATCCAGATTTAAAATAATCATTTTTCTAATCCTAGATCAATTGTATATGTCTCATGAAAGGTCCTCCCAAAATAATTTTGCAATTCATTATTTTCCCAAAATATACAATGGAAAATGTATGTTGATAGTCAACCCCACGTGAGTTGATTGTAACATTTTCTAACAATCCCCTTGGTCCTTTGATGTGCCCATCCATTGATCGTAATTTCAATCTCATTGTTAATTAATGTTCTAACCCATGCTTCCGAGAGTGCTTTTGTTGGTATGGCAATGGCTACCTCACTATCCAAAATCGCCATGGTTTTCACATCATTATATTCCAGAGGAAGAGTTGTGTTTTCTTTGTTTCCCTTACAATAATCATTCATTTTGTTCATACAATGGATTTGAAAATTTAGTTAAAGATTCTTCTAAGTGCAAATTTCCACTTTTTCTTTAGTAAATTCTGTTATCCCCACTTTCTCTAAAGTTATCTATAGAGATCATTTCATAGATGTGGTCCGATCTTCAACAACTCACCCAATGTTATGGTACATTGGATAGGTATTGACATGGTTGACTGCAAGTTATCCACATCCAAAAAATGCTTTGCCCAAGTTAGCTTAGTGGTCTTTTATACCAATGTTGTTTCTTTGTTATCTCCCAAGTATGAGGATAAGGTCTTAAGTCTTTGGGCTTTTGACAATGTTAACCCATGATGCCGCCATTATTCTTTAGCGCATATGTTTAGTCATGGGCCAGCGAGCTTGTCAGTCCAAGAGGTTTATAATAACAGTCCAAGAGGTTTATAATAAAAGGCTAGTGATCGCCGATGAAAGACGCACCAAACCCATTTAGCACTGACTGACAAAATATGGGCGCCGGTATGTGAAAAGGACGGCAAGCCCTAGATAAGGCTGTAAACTAGGGTTTCAACATTCTCAATGTGCAAGCTTTGCTCTTGCTTTACCTCTTCTTGCTTGTCTATGTGTGTGTGTGTGTGTGTGTGTGTGTGTGTGTGTGTGTGTGTGTGTGTGTGTGTGTGTGTGTGTGTGTGTGAGAGAGAGAGAGAGAGAGAGAGAGAGAGAGAGAGAGAGAGAGAGAGAGAGAGAGAGAGAGAGAGAGAGAGAGAGCATCGGCGAGCATGGAAACACAAAGAAGGACGAGCAGCGGCACATCGGTTTCTTCTTCTCTATGCGCAAACAAAGTCCCCTGATGGTAACACTATAGGAGGAGAGTGACACATCGCCCTGTGGACGTAAAGCTTGTTTGCATCTATCAGGTTGTGTGCTTGTAGCCCTACGGCTCGCACATGACATATAGCAAGTCCCTAATAGTAGACATTTTGGCCACCACTACAAAGGAAATGCTCTGCACCAAGCTCCGCATGTAGCCTGCATATTGCATTGCTGGGGTTATTATCTCCTTTGTTTACAGAGAAAGGTTAGGCGGAGTGTGTATGTGTGGCTGTTTTTGTAGATCTGTGTTTTGCACTGGCGTTTTTAATTTTTTGTGAGAACAGTTTTTTGCTTTTAGATCTGCGTGTCTAGACAGTGTATTTTTGCAAATCTGAATTTTTGTAAATCTATATTCCTGAACAAAACAAGAAAAAGAAAAAGAGAAAAAATGTCCATACAATTTTTGAATTGAAATAAACATATATATATGTATATATAAATCGTTCACTAAAAGAATGATCGGGATCATTCCCCCAACCCCAACCCCGGCCTCGATTGCGGTCTTTGATATATACATAGGAAGTGGAAACCTCCATAGCTTCCTTTCAAGAAGTGAAGGAATAAAGTACCTCATACTATATATATATCTCAAGTCTAAAGGTCAAAAGGAAGCATGTGGGATTTAGGCTTCACCCTTTCCTTCCACTAGCTTTCTTGGAATTTCTTCCGTTTTCCTACATGCCCAACAAGAATTCGACCATTTTGGGGGTAATGAGAGTTTTTGGTAGCCAAATCATGTTGTAAAGCATGCCAAATTCCTCTGAATGATACGCTCGTTTTGAGCTCTCATATGACCTATTCCATCTCACACACATAAAAAGGGGTTTGAAAAATGAAAAATAGAAATTTTACAAAACAAACAAAACCAAGTAAAATGACCAAAATCTATAGTGGCGAGACCTCTTACAATACTCATCACTTAACACTTTTGGGATACACACCTCAGATGTATTTGCATGCTCTGGACGAGTGATAGAGTCTGATCCATTAGAGAGTGCCTCAAATTGCAAGGGAACCCATTATCCACCCATGTTAGGTTTCGGGCCTTCGGCTGGAACCAAAGGTAGTGCAACTCAAGACCCTCATATCACATCTAGTGACTCTTCCTCTAACTACAAAATCATGGAGGGATATCCTACACAAAACCCTAAAATGTCAAGTCAAGACATGCATTCCTTTGCCCCACGGCACGGGTCTAGCATATTTAGCCACTTAAAAGAGTTTTAGTCAAGCCACGCATTTGGAGCCCACAACCAGTGAAGTGAACGAGGGCAATGGGGAGGTAGATTTTCCTTTAACTTCTCATGTAGACCCTCTACTCCCCAATGGTGCCAATGTTCACATCCTACCTACTCAGCTCACTAAAGACCCTAAGAGCCATCACCCCCTGAGGTTCTACTACCCAATGATAGGAGTCTTTCCTAAGTGCAAGAGATCAAACAATATATGCAAGCAACGAGGGAGAGGGAAATTGAGAACCTACAAATGCTAGAACAAAGCCAAGGCATGAAAGCAAAGATCTCTATTACAACAACCATGCCAGTTGAGCAATTGAGTGCTCTCAAGATAGCAGTCACGGAGGGTCAGGCGATGGAGAGCCATAATGCTTCCACTCCAAGCTTAGAGGGGATATTAATTACAAAAAATTGAGAGTATGACCTACAAACTGAGACATTGACCAACATGTACACATGCTGCACGAGGGCTGCACATACCCTGTGGGGGGATGGTTAGAGGTAGTACAATCCACATTTGGGGCCACAAGTTTAGAGGAGCAGCAATGGATGATCTGTGATGTCATCCATGGTGCCATCCAATTAGGGAGGCAAGACTAGGGAATTAACAATCCTTCAATGGGTCCTATGAGATTCTTGGATACGAGAAAGGCCAAACAACCAACCTTATCACAAATGGAGACTCCCTCAGTGAGTCCCATTGATCCTCCATATGTTGTTTTGCTTGGAGTCTCGATACCCTCTGAACCCCACAAGCAATAGTTTCACATTTCCAAATTTAGTTCATATTTCCCTTGAAGAATCTACGCCTACTATGCTTGTCCCACAAAAAGTACACCTTGGACCTCATTCATGTGAGTAAAGCACCACTTCATAGTAGCACAATGACCACAACAATACCTACAAGTGTACATCAACCATACATACCAATGGGCCATCATACCCATGTGGCTCCCACACCCCCAATTGTTTTGACATCCTACACTCCACAACCACCCTATCCAAGTACTCATTCTAGTGGGGCCATACCAGCTAGTATTAACATGTCATATCCTATGTGCTCTATGCCTAGGGCCACACATATATGAACTTTGGGCCACCACATGGAACAACATTGTACCCATCTTGGGGCCCAAGGATCACCCATATGCCTAGCCCGATGCCAACCCCCATTCCATTTATAGTCCTAAGAGTGCCTGTCCCCACTACACCTACTCACTTGGGTGACTTGGCAACATTTTCTCAAGCTATCAGTCAATCTATTGCTGAAAATATGCGGAACACTCATGATAGAGAGCTTAGGAGTAAGGCAGTACAAGTGGCCAAGCTCACACAAAAATACGGTGGGGACAGGGATGCTAGAAAGCATATCGAAGCATTTGAACAAATATGTGATTCCCTAGGAGAACACAACAAGCTACATAAGAGCAATGCTTTAAGCTTGACTTTGAGTGGGAAGGCTGGGGATTGGTATTGGACCTGAGGATGGAAGAGAAAACAATTTACCCTACTCTTCAAAGATTGTTCCTAAAGGAGTACATATGAGAAGGAGTGCTTTGGGGTGTAGCATCTCAGCTCCAAAAATCCCAATGAGAGGAAGGGGAGTCAGTGAGAGACTTTATTAGTCACTTGAAGCATTATAATTATTGTTGTAATCCAAGTTAACGCTTCAATAATAACCAATTGCTTGATAGATTCATTAGGGGACTACAACATGGGATATCTATAATGGCCTAGTCATTAGGTATCACCACTTGGGAAGCAGTCACCACCAATGCAATCCAATTGGACGACAATTTCATGATTCAAGGAGAAAGAGAGTCTACTGAGCCTAAATCTACTAGCTTGAAAGCATCGGGGCATGAGCCAATGACCATAAAGCCTATTGTTAAAGAGCCAAAGATATCTGAGATGAATTTAGCAGACCTCACCAAGGTCATTCCAGAAAGCCTTAGAGATAATCGTGCCTCACAAAACAATCATATGTATCCAAGAAGGAAACAACAATGGAGCTCAGTTTTCTTTGGTCCACACAGCTCTAATAAATGCCTTGCATTTAGAGTAAAATTTAACAAGAATTACAATGCATGTGGTAGGTATAGTCACCAAGCTAAGGATTGTATAATGTTCAAAAGTGTGATGGCAAATAGACCACCCTTGGCTTGGACAAATTCACCTTGAGTTCCTGTATTGATGCCTACCCCACCTGCTGAACATCTATCACAACACATGGTTCCTAGAGCCCAAAATGTTGCTCAATCTACACAACTACCACCTCCAGTGCTAGGACCACAACCCCCACATCCAATAGCCACCCCTATGAATCATATGGGTTGCGAGCCATCTAATACTTGTTTGAAAGGTTGTGAGGAAGATGTAGAGCCTAAGATTTTCTATGGGATAGATGCATTTGAAGAGTGTCCACAATACTACATGGAGGACTACTAGGGACAAGTCAAACTTGTTTATTAGCTGCTCTTGTAGCAAGAGGCCAAAATATCAATCTCACTGCTAAGAGACCAACTCTTCAATGCTATGAGTGTGGAGGTACACATTATGTAGCTGAGTGTCCTATTAGACTACAAAAGAATGCCACAGTAGTGCATACCAATCAAGGGATCACATTCTACAATGCCGATACTCATGTGTAATCAATGTGGCATAGATCATTTGATTTCCCAATGTCCTAATAATCCGAATGCACCAAGGATCATGCCATTGACCTTAATTGAGATTACTGAGGCACCATCACAAAGTACACCGGTGGTACCAGTAAATGTACTCACACGATCGATGCTCCAAAACCAAAATCATATTCTTGAAAAAGAGACATGACATCAACCACCCAATCCAAGAAGAAGAAGAAAACACAAAGGAAGAGATCACAAAAGGTAATGAAGTCAAACCCCAGTTCAAAGACTAACATAAGGACTGGTGATAACCACGTTATATGAACAACGTTGAAAATGATTTTGATTCAGGTGAGACCTGTAATGGAATTGATTTCTTACTATTTATTGCATCAACTGATAGGTGGAAAAGTCTTAACCGATCTAGGCCTATGCGAACGGATATATATATTTTAAGTGCTCTTTTATGAGCTTTGGCCATTTATGACCGGCCGGCCAATTTGTACTCACTTTGACCATTCAAAAAATCTGCAAAGTAAATATGTGCAAGAGGGAAATGGTCACTCTTGCACGGGGGGAGATTGCACCTAGTGTCAGTGTCTTTCTTCTCTCCTCTCTTGTCATGCCGGCGTAGTACTCCACTCTAGGAGGTGCACCTGCACATTCTTTCTTTCTCTCTCTCTCTCGATCTCTGTTTCCCTATGTTCATGTATGATGTTGATTTTGTGCTACGGGATTTTCTAGGTAAGCAGATTTGTGTGTTTCATGGATTGTATTAAGTTATTCTTGATATTTGCAGGGCTCTCCATGCTCCCGTTTGTAGCAGTGGTATCACAGCTCATGGCACACTCTTGGTGATGCAAGCCATCACAGACATGCATAATCAAAATTGCACATCAGACAACGGGGTTGATGATCAAATCTATGACTGCATAGACATATAAGTGTAGTTTTGTTGTATGTTTCTTATATTTTTTTATATTTCTCCTTATCCTCATTCTCTGTCTTGACATTACCATTAGTCACAATTCTAAGGGACGTGGATGACGAGATTCATCACTTCAGGCATTATTCTAAAATATTTCATAGTACAGAGTGGATTAAATAGCATTTATAAACTGATTGGGAGGAATTATTGTTGTTCAATAATGCTTGATAATGTGTGTAGTCAAATGATAAATAATATTGAGGCAATTAAAGAAGTGGAAATCAAAGTAAGAAGAGATCTTATTAGTAAGAGATAAGAATAGTGGATTTTGCCGTCATGGAACGTGCCCTAATAGCCCTTTAGGATTGGCCGCACAAGGATGTGGGAATTAGGAGGCTCCACCTATTGTAGCATTAGCCCCAAGAGAGCATGTATGGTGGAAGTCAGAGAGAAAGAGGATCTCCGAGGACTAGCCAAGATTTAATTGCTCATGAAAGGAAACTTGTAGGAGGAGCGGGGGCTTGAGAAGTTAGGCTTTCCACCAAAATTTGTGAATTAGAAAAAGAAGGAAAGGTGAATCGCGTGATCATGATAGCGCGGAGAGCATGGACAACACAGAGAGCATGGAAGATAGGCACCATGAGCGGCATGATGAAGCTATAGTATAGCAGGGCATAGGAGCAGTCAAACATGGATGTTAGCTACTCAAAGGTAGCCAATGATGTCAGCACATCCCTTCTCTCTCTCTCTCTCTCTCTCTCTCTCTCTCTCTCTCTCTCTCTCTCTCTCTCTCTCTCTCTCTCTCTCTCTCTCTCTCTGGTCTTCAACCATCCCGCCCCACTTCTCACCCAATCCATGGCCTCCCATATCATCTCATCCAGCAACTTAGGACCCTCCATGCAACTACTCTACTAGTATGGCAGTATCTAATTGTCCCTCTCTCTATCTTCTCATGTAACCCTCATCACCCACCAACCACCTTGTACATGTTGGACTGCAACTTTCTCTCTCTCTCTCTCTCTCTCTCTCTCTCTCTCTCTCTCTCTCTCTCTCTCTCTCTCTCTCTCTCTCTCTCTCTCTCTCTCTCTCTCTCTCTCTCTGCTCCCCACACCCTCCCAGCCACCCCCTTTTGACGGCCCTCCAGAGCCCCTCTTTTTGACTTCAGTCCCCCCCCCCCCCCCCCCCCCCCCCCCCCCCCCCCCCCCACACACACACACACACACACACCTTGAGAACGACGAAGCCATGCTCTATTATCCACCATGCAAACTCACTCTCTTCTGGCTCTCCAACAGCCATCAATCTCGTGTTGACGCTGCTTTGCCATGGAGAGTCGAAGTAGCCCCTTCTTTTGGTCTGTAGCTCTCTCTCTCTCTCTCTCTCTCGCTCACCACACCTGTTAAGCAAGCTAACTCGGATACCATTTTTTGGAGCTCTCATTGTAAAAACTCCTATTTTTTGGATATACTTTGTAATAGATGAGCTGGGGCTACAAGCTTCCAGATTGTATCAACCTATCAATACCCATCTTTAGTTAGAGCTCCCAGCTTATTAGTTTTGACCACCAAAAACCTTGGCTAAGGTATAAAAGCCAGTTTTTGTAAGTTAATTTTAAGTTTTGGATAATGAAATACACAGCGTGAGCTAATGACACTCACTTCTTTGCTTCTCGCGCTTCCTACTTCCTCCCCGTTTGTCTCATTGCAGTTGCGTTCGTTGCATTGCAACCACAGTTAAGAGCTCTACGCATTGACTTAAACACAACAGGGTATTTTGTAGCTTTGGGCGTTGCCTCGACCAACGGCCTAATTTCATCATAAGTAGCAATTTACACTTCAAAATAAAAAACTAAGCATAGGCGGGGTATTGGGGCATCATTGCTAAGCATTTATGTGAGGTCCCCACCCCGTCATCTCAAATGAAGGTTTTGATGGTAAACCTGGTGGCCACTAGATCTATAGTGGAAGCAAACAAAGTGGTTTAAGGAATCAACTAGCGGATGAGCTCTCATCACCAACTGAATTGAGCCGAGCCTACTAGCAACGAGATCTAGTTCCACCCCATAGGGGATAGCGTGTCTAACCAATTACCGGTCCTAAGACTCACCTTCCAGAAGGAGAGAAGTCTCGAGTGCCTTTTTCCCCATTGCTTTTAGAGGCACGTACACTTGGGACTTCACTGCTTTTGGTGCAATGAGCAATTCTAACGTCATTTACCATACTGTGGGGACAGAGAGTTCCCGACCAATTGGGACCACCCTTCTCATAGGCATTGGCAACCCGAGCCAAGCCCCCACTTTCCACCCCCATACTCACACTTTGTCTTGTGTGTCCTAATTACTAACACATTTGTTGTTCATCATATATATTCATTGATTTATCCCGATTCACAGGATGTGTTAAGACAACACTTCAAATAGTTTTTCAAAGCGGCACCAAAACAATCTTTGTAGTAAAAATTCACTCAATAGCTCATTTCATTTAAACTTCCAATGTTCTGGAGGCACAAAATCCCCCAGCGAGTGTTAACTCCACCCGTTGTCACCTAGTTGCCCATACAACTAGATTTGTCCACCGCATAAAAAGCACGACATGGACATCCCACCACAAACAATGCAAGTCGTGGGTATCCACCGCAAAGAACGCAAGACGTGGATCAAAGCCCTAAGCTAGGTAATCCTAGCTACAACGAGAACCTCGCAAGCTGCCCCATGTGATCAAGAGGGGGATCATGACTAAATCAACATTGGAATTAAAAATGAACAGGCCGAGTTAATTTTCCCTAGCAAACAGTCTTTCCTACTTCAGACAGTTTATTCCAAAAACATTCTTTCCTACTTGAATTTAAATACACTAATTAAAATACCATGGTCTCCGTTGGATTACCAACATGTTTGGGGTAATGATATTTTCCTATCTTACCGAAATGCAATGTTATTAAACTGTACTTAAATTAAAATTTAGGTCTACCTCGATAATTTCCTCCTCGTTGCTTCGTGAGATGACCGGTACTTGCTTGACCATGGGAGCCTTCCCCTTTCCGTTGGTGTTGCTCGTCCCGGCCTCATGGTCGTGAGATCCACCAAAATGGGTCCTCTTTGGGGCCATTTTTACTCACTATTTAAGAAGATGATTTCGGAAAAGAGACTAGAGTACGCTATACCATGACAATCCGCAGTTGCTCAGATAACAACATGATTAACTTTAACAAGCATTTCTTCTTATACGGAAGAAACAGAATCATTTCAGAGGTATGATAATTACTCCTCTATCATAATCTATCTTGGGAAAAATTTAGTTTAACACTAGTTGATTACATTGACAGCAACTTCACATGATCTTATGAGAATTGGCCTTAAAATTAGATGTTTAGCTCAGCAATTGGAGAATTCAGTTTTCTGTGATTACTTGCTTAATTAGAGTAATTGAATGATGAGTTTGCTATACTAATTGCTTCTCTAAGATGAACAAAAATGTACAAAATTATTCCTTTTCTATAATGACAATAATTTAAGATGGTGATTAATTTTTCTAATTTACAATTAATCTCTTGTAATTAAAGTTTAATCCTTGTTAATTAAATTCATTCCTAATACAATGACCGATTGAAGTCGTTCAAATTGCTACTTTGCTAGAGATTAACTTATTTCCGTCATTCATGCATTGATCTAATTAGCTTGCAATTCACTATTATTAATCATGGATTAATTGATGATTAAGGAAGTTGATTTGATACATAATTAACTAATTAGATTAAGATAGTAAAATAGATTAATCACATATGTGATTTAGAGAGTTTACTACTAGATAGATTAGTTAGATTTTGCATAGAATTAGCGGGAGATAAGGAATTCATAGAGAAATCGAGATGAAAACATAAAGTTGACTTTGGATTACCGTAAATCAAGCTAATTAAGCCAGAATGCTGATCTGATGAAGCCTAATTGACGAGAGATTGGCCTCCTCTTACTCCGCTTCTAGAGATTGTGTATGCCGGCAGCACCTCGCCCAAGGTGTGTGTGTGAGGGAGTGTGTGTGTGTGTGTGTGTGAGCAGGTCCTTATATAGTGCTTAGTCTCATGCAAATCGAAATTTGTTGCTAAATGCATGTGAGTGAGCACTTGGCCTTGCATAGGCAGCTTGGGTGCATGGCTTGCAAAGTGTCCAGTTAGCTTCTCCAACTGCCTCTCACACTCTCTCATGCTTGGTAAGTCTCTCACAAGCTCCTAGATGAGTGGGGGCGCCCTCTAGCTGCTAAAGCAAGCCTCCAGTGGCCTAGAGCCTCTGCACACACCAGCTCCCTAGTGACACCAGCTCCCTAGTGTCGGTGCCCCCGCTAGCCTTAAAAAAATAAATATTTTTAACCTTAGACGGTCGTTATAGCTTGGATTTTAATTCCGAAACTTGATGTGCTAAGATGAAACTAAGGTGAAACATCCCGAGTACCTACCATATTTAGCAGTTCTTGGTGTCTGAAATTGCATTTAAATGCATCAGACCCAGTTTTAAAGAAGACTATTCTGTATGAAGCACACAATAGCCCTACATCAGGACATCCAGGGACCAATTGGATTTTTACTCAACCTATTCTCAATATGCGACAACGGTGATGGATAGAACTCTTACAAGAATATGACCTTGACATCAGGACATAGACATCAGGCCTTTACTTCATACATAGACTTTGTGTACCCAGAGACCCAACTTTAAAGAAGACTATTCTGTATGAAGCACACAATAGCCCTACATCAGGACATCCAGGGACCAATTGGATTTTTACTCAACCTATTCTCAATATGGGACAACGGTGATGGATAGAACTCTTACAAGAATATGACCTTGACATAAAGTATAGACCAGGGAAGGAAAATGCCGTTGCAGATGGACTTAGTCGAAAATCTTTTCTCGGAGCTATCTCTATTCCAAATAACCCTATCTGGGATAGAATTAAAGAAGCATCTTTGGTAGATCCAAAATACCAACGTATACTATCATTAGTCCAACAGAATAAGAGGCATGAAGCTAAAGATTACTCTCTTATGGGAGGATGCCTTTACTTCAGACATAGACTCTGTGTACCCAGAGACCCAACTTTAACACTAGGTTGGTAATGGGACACTTTTATGTCCTGGAACACTTTTATGTACTGTTAAGTGACCATTTTCCTTGAATTATGTCAAGAGTTTCAAAATGGATTTTGAGGTGCGATCTATCTAGAAAGTTGTCTCATGAGCTGAAAAAAACTTGACATTTTTTTGAAATATCAATTCCATCTTTAACCTTGTCCTTGCACAACATTTCACAACCTAAACTGTGTGAAAAAACGGGTCTTGTTTTTTGCTTTTTTCAACTTTTTGCAACTATTCAACTCTAAAGTTCATGTTTGTGAGGTCTATAATGCTAGAAAACTATCTTTAGTAGTCCTCAGCATGTCTTGGTGCTTCTAGGGAGAAATAAATGTTAAAGTTGTAAGTTATGACCAAATTACAAAAATTGTCAAATCCTGTTTTTTAGCCAATTTTATCTCTTCTATGATTTTTTTGGTGGCTTTCATGATATCCAAATGCAGTTTTGATTTTGTATGTCGCATATTGTAACATAAAACTAATATTCCTTGAGTTTTGGGGCACCTAATACCCTATTTTGCATAGTACAAAACGATGGTTGATTTTTTCAATTATAAAAGAAAACGAAACATTCTAGTATATCAAGTATAGCTTTTTCAATATTACTAGTTTCTTGTGAGAACTATATGCATTTTGTAGGTAGTAACCATATCTAGTCATAAGCATCAAATTTGGCTAGATATTGAATAATTTCTATGGGATTCTACAACTCATAATGTTGAACCCAGTGTTTTCATGTTTGCTGTATTTAGCACTTCATCTTTGTCCCCAAGATTCCCCTTGGTAAGAGATGTATTATTCTTTTGACATGCTCCATGGCTCCTTATGAACCTAAAGGAAAACAAGGAACTAAGAAAAGATGCATATATTAATTGTATTGAGCGTGGCTATAGAAACTTTGATGATAGGTTTGCAGTATGGAAAAAATTCAACTTTTTTGTATCTATTTCTTTTGGTAAAACAAAAAATAGTGAGTGATAAGCAATCATATGTTCTGATCACCAACCACTGAAGTTAACCAGGGAATTTATCTCAAGTCCTACAAAAATCCCTAATCTTATTTTTATGCAACAAAATGTAAGAAATGATTGTTTTGATGAAAATGTACTAGTCCATCAACTTTGGAGGCTTGGTGTGACCAAAAGATGATAAATTTTACAAGTTTCTTATTTTTTCCATGTGTAGTAGGCCTTGAACTATAACCTCATGAAAGGATTTTACAAAATGAGTGGATCTAGTATGGTTTTGGAGGTTTTTTCCAAAACCCTGAAAGGACACTTTTATGTCCTGTTAGGTTACCAACCTAGTGTTAAAGAAGACTATTCTGTATGAAGCACACAATAGCCCTACATCAGGACATCCAGCATTTTTTTAAAATTCTAGGTATGGGTGCAGTTTGTTGAGCCGGTCAAAACTAGATAGGTCGGGTGACCAAAAACTTACTATTTTAGAAAAATCTTTCCAAATTTTTTTTTAATTCATTTTTGAAAGCTCTATAACATTCTAAACATCTTGGCATCGTGACAGATTTAGAAAAACTGCCAAAAATAGTAATTTTTTGTAGTATGATTATTTTGTAGTACAGGGGTGCTCTTTAGCTCGGGGTCAGAGATCTTACATCCTCCCCAACGTAAAAAATTTGAGATCTCCTCATCTCAAGAATTTATTAGGATAATCCTTTATGAGCGTTGGTTCGTCCTCCCAAGTAGCATCTTCTTCAGGATAATCTTTCCACTTCACAAGGTGCTCGATAATTGTCCTGTTTTGTAGCTTTCTTTTCCTTGATTCAAGGACGTAATCATGTTGAAGTTCGAGAACTCCTTGTGCTGGCATAATTATCTGATCTGAGTCTAAGAGTTGATCGGGGCTAGGAATGTACGGTTTGAGTAGGCTGACGTAAAATACATCATGAACCTTTACGTTTGCGGGTAACTTGAGCTTGTAGGCCTGGTCACTCACAACCTTAGTGATTTTGAAGGTTCCACAATATCTCGGGCTTAGCTTCTTGTACCTTCCTAATGATAAGCTGCTTTTCTTTGGTCGGACTCGTAGAAAAACTTTTCCTCCTTCCTTGAAGGTCCGTTCTGATCGATTCTTATCTGCATAATGCTTTTTCTATCCTGAGCGGCTTGGATATCTTGGCGAATGGCTTTAGTATGAGCTTCCATGTCTTCTAGCATCTTCTTAGAGGCTTCTACCCTGATGGTTGGGTCTAAAAAGTTAAGCGGTGCTAAACCGTCTTGTCCATAAAGAGATTTGAAGGGTGACATTCCAATGCTTCTGTGTTCGAAAGGATTGTAAGCATATTCTACCAAAGGAAGATATTGTAACCACTTCTTTGGCTCTTGCAAACAATAGGCCCTGAGAATGTCCTCAATGACTTGATTTACTCTTTCAGTCTACCCATCTGTCTACAGATGATACGCTGTGTTGAAGGCTAATTGTGACCCAATAGATTGGAAAAGAGAAGTCCAAAACTTTGATGTAAACTTGGCATCTGTGTGCTTCATACAGAATAGTCTTCTTTAAAGCTGGGTCTCTGGGTACACAGAGTCTGTCTGAAGTAAAGGCATCCTCCCATAAGAGAGTAATCTTTAGCTTCATGCCTCTTATTCTGCTGGACTAATGATACTATACGTTGTTATTATGGATCTACCAAAGATGATTCTTTAATTCTATCCTAGATAGAGTTATTTGGAATAGAGATAGCTCCGAGAAAAGATTTTCGACTAAGTCCATCTGCAACGGCATTTTCCTTCCCTTGTCTATACTTTATGTCAAGGTCATATTCTTGTAAGAGTTCTATCCATCACCATTCTCGCATATTGAGAATAGGTTGGGTAAAAATCCATTTTAAGCTCTTGTGGTCTGTAACTAGCTAAAATTTATGTCCGAGAAGATAATGTCTCCACAACTTCAGTGCATGTATAACCGCTAAAAGTTCCAAATGGTGAGTAGGATAATTCTTCTCATGATCCCTTAGCTTTCGTGAGGTATACACCACCGGCCTTCCTTCTTGAGTAAGAACTCTTCCCAAAGCAAATTTGCTAGCATCGGTCGCTACTTCAAATTCCTTACTGAAATCTGGAAGCTTTAAGATAGGAGCTGAGACTAAGAATTCTTTTAGCTTAGCAAAACTAGACTCGTGCTCGATCTTCCACTCGATCCTCATTCCTTTCTTCAAGAGTTCCATCAAAGGTGCAACAATACGTGCATAGTCCTTGACAAAAATCATGTATTATCCCGTTATTCCAACAAATCCTCTTACTTCACTGACGGTGGATGGTTGAGGCCAATCAAAAATATCCTTGACTTTATCTAGGTCCACTGAAATCCCTTTGGCTGATATAATAAATCCAAGATAATTGACCTTTGGTGAGCAGAAGGTACACTTGCTCGCTTTAACGTAAAGTTGGTGCTCTCGAAGAAGATCAAGTACTTTGCGAACATGTTTTTCATGATCTACCTCGTTCTTAGAATAGATCAGAATGTCGTCAAAGAAAATAAGGACAAAATCGTCCAGATAAAGTCTGAAAATATCTTGCATAAGTCGATTGAAGCTTGGAGGAGCATTTGTTAGACCATTACTGTGAATTCGTAGTGTCCATACCTAGTGTTGAAAGTTGTCTTTGGAATGTCTGATTCCTTGATCCTAATTTGGTAATATCCTGACCTTAGATCAATCTTCGTAAACATTTTGGCACCATGGAGTCTATCCAGGAGTTCGTCAATCCTTGGAATTGGATACTTGTTTTTGACAGCTACCTGGTTCAGTCCACGGTAATCTATGCATAGCCTTAAGGTCCCATCCTTCTTCTTCTAAAAAAGAACTGGTGCGCCCCAAGGAGGAGTACTGGGTCGAATGAATCCTTGTTCAATGAGTTGCCTAAGTTGTTCCTTGAGTTCTATGCCCTCTGGAAGTGACATTTAATAAGGTCGCTTTGAGACAGGTTCACATCCAAGGATAGTCTCGATCTCATGATCTACCTCTCTATGTGGTGGAAGATTCATAAGGTCTTCAGGGAAGACATCATCATACTCCTTCAACCAGTTTGGTCGAAGTCTGGCGTCCGATTGGTCCACCTTGTTGAGCTTTATCGCATAAATTTGTTGCCCCTTTCTCAGTCCCTTCAAAAGTCTACTGGCCTTAACAAGAGTATCCATAGATCTCCCATTTTTCCCTTGGATTAAGAATTCATTACCCAAGTTATCTGTAAAGGTAAAGTTCCCTTGTGCACAATGGATGTGGGCTTGATTTTGCTTTAGCCAGTCCATCCCTAGTATCCCATCAAAGAATCCTAAAGGTAGGGTTTGAAATTGAGCAGAAGTTGGGTGTCCCCCTAGATCAAAGTCGATTATACCTGCAGAGTGTTGAGATACTACTTCCTTGCCATTTGCTAGCTCTACAACTAATTTGCTTGTTGTATACTTATCTAGCTTTAGCTTCCTCATGAATCTGGGTGAAAGAAATGAAAGAGTACTACCACAATCTATAAGGAAGTTAACTTGTTCACCTCTGAGAGATCATGGTGTATGAATGACTGCGTATTGCTCGCAACCATTGGGGTTGTCTATTGCAGCATGCAAGGTTGATCTCTCCTCTACTTCATCTCCCACAGTTGGTTGTACCACTGTGGCATTCACTCTGGCGGTAGCTCCACGCCCTCGCCCTCTGTTTACCCTTCCACGTCCTCATCTTCTATTAGGTTTTCCTCGCCCATAGACATTTAGAGGTATGGCATTGGCGCTGGTTGCTTGAGTCTTCTTGGGGCATTTAGATCGGTAATGCCTGAATTCATTGCACTCATAACAATGTACATTTGGAAATTCCATAACTGCAGTAGTCGCTACTATTGGGAGATGTTCGTATGCTTGGTTGTTTGGTCTATTATTCTAAGCATTTGTCCTTGTCCTTTTCGCCAAATGATTCCTCTTATTCTGATTGACCTTCTGAATTTCCATAGCTACAGGTTTAGCTCTTAGCAAGGCATCTTGAAGAGTTGCCGGTCTGAGAGCTTCTATCCAATTTTTCAAGGGGTCGATGAGCCCTTGGCAGAACCGTGCTACTTGCTGATCTAGGGTCATTCTAGGAGCATATCTTCGAAGAGTAACAAAGTTTGAGTAATACTCCTCGACTGAAGAAGTCGACTGACGAAGGGAAAAGAACTCATTCATCTTCAAGGTTTTATAAGCGGGTGGTAAGTAATGCCCCATCACTACAGCCTTGATGTCTTCCCACCACTGAGAAGATCCCTTGATGTTCAGATCTCTGCAATGCTGTTTCCACCAAATCTTGGCATCACCAGAGAGGCGGAACATTGCGAGCATGGTCTGGTTCTCGGGTTGAGTCCCTGCAACCTCGAAATAATTATCCATTGCTTCAATCCACAGTTTTGCATCTCTCTCCACATTAGCTCCCTTGCCCTTAAAGGTTGGAGGTTGGACTTGTTTAAGGAGGAGCTTCTTTTCTTGTGTTGTCGAATAGAGAGCGACAGGCGGTGCCTACATGGTTTACACGGAATTTGATACAATTGCTAGAGTTCAAGATTTAAATAAACACGAGACTTTAGTAAAATCCAAGTTCCAAATCACCAAGAGACAAAAAACTCAAAGAAAAAAACTCTTCCTTTATTGATAGAAATTTTTATTACAATCGTAACCTTTTGAGGTTTAGGATAACTTTTGATCAATTTATTACATAGCATTCTAGGATATCTATATGATACGTCTGGCAGGCTGTCCTGGAATATAATGATACAGATGATGTTTATGTGTTGTCACATTCTTACAATCCTCTATTTCTCCTGAGAAATAGTCCCTATACTTATTCTTAAGCAGGTAGTAAATTATGGTGTTCATACTCTTCCATAAGTGTCTTGGAACACCAAAATTTATAACTCTATTTGCTAGAATTACATCAGTGACCTTGTCCCAAAGCCACTCATTGAGGGTTTGCTCGATGTTGTCAGAAGTAGCAACAGTGACGCCCAAATGTGAAGGCAACAAGTAGTATAACTGCAATACTCTCAATTCTTGTCCCTAACGGATTTTCTTTAAGTCGGCAGCTAGGCATCCTAACTTCCGAGTGTTGATGTAGTAAATCCCGCCTTCGTGGGTCCAGTCGATCTCCCATCCTTTATCAATGTGAGTGGAGTGCGGTGTATTCACCTTTAGCAGCATCTCCATCACGTCTCGTCGAAAACAATAATTTGGAGAATGACGTGCTTGCTCATAAATAAGCTTAAAGACTTGAAACTTTTGGTATTCAAGTGCGGGGTCTTCCTACAACACCAATGCAAGGAGTTCGGATTAGCTACCTAGATTTCCTTAGCTCTAAAATTTTCAAACAGTACGAATTTTAGTTCCCAGTCTATCCTAACCTTGCTCTAATACTAGGTGTGAGGTCCCCACCCCGTCATCTCAAACGACGGTTCTGATGGTAAACCTGGTGGCCACTAGATCTATAGCGGAAGCAAACAAAATGGTTTAAGGGATCAACTAGCGGACGAGCTCTCATCACCAACTGAATTGAGTCGAGCCTACTAGCAACGAGATCTAGTTCCACCCCGCAGGGGAAAGTGTGTCTAACCAATTATCGGTCCTAAGACTCACCTTCCACAAGGAGAGAAGTCTCGAGTGCCTTTTTCTCCATTGCTTTCAGAGGCACATACACTTGGGACTTCACTTCTTTTGGTGCAATGAGCAATTCTAACGTCATTTACCGTACTATGGGGACAGAGAGTTCCCGACCAATCGGGACCACCATTCTCATAGGCATTGGCAACCCGAGCCAAGCCCCCACTTTCCACCCTCATACTCACACTTTGTCTTGTGTGTCCTAATTACTAACACATTTGTTGTTCAACATATATATTCATTGATTAATTACGATTCACAGGTTGTGTTAAGATAGCCCTTCAAACAAATTTTTAAAGCGGCACCAAAACAATCTTTCTAGTAAAAATTCACTCAATAGCTCATTTCATTTAAACTTCCAATGTCCTAGAGGCACGAAATCCCCCAGCGAGTGTTAACTCCACCCGTTGTCACCTAGTTTCCCATACAACTAGATTTCTCCACCGCATAAAAAGCACCATATGGACATCCCACTGCAAAGAACGCAAGTCGTGGGTATCCACCGCAAAGAACTCAAAACGTGGATCAAAGCCCTAAGCTACGTAATCCTAGCTACTTGCAAGAACCTCGCGAGCTGTCCCATGTGATCAAGAGGGGGATTATGACTAAATCAACATTGGAATTAAAAATGAACAGGCCGAGTTAATTTTCCCTAGCAAATAGTCTTTCCTACTTCAGACTGTTTATTCCAAAAACATTCTTTTCTACTTGAATTTAAATATACTAATTAAAATGCAGTGGTCTCCGTTGGATTACCAACATGTTTGGGGTAATGATATTTTCCTATCTTACTGAAATGCAATGTTATTAAACTATACTTGAATTAAAATTTAGGTCTACCTCGATAAGTTCCTCCTCATTGCTTCATGAGATGACGGGTACTTGCTCCACCGTGGAAGCCTTCCCCTTTCCATTGGTGTTGCTCGTCGCGGCCTCATGGTCGTGAGATCCACCAAAACGGATCCTCTTTGGGGCCATTTTTACTCACTACTTAAGAAGATTATTTCGAAAAAGAGACTAGAGTATGCTATACCATGACAATCCGCAGTTGGTCAGATAACAACATGATTAACTTTAACAAGCATTGCTTCTTATACGGAAGAAACAAAATCATTTCAGAGGTATGATAATTACTCCTCTATCATAATCTATCTTGGAAAAAAATTAGATTAACACTAGTTGATCTAAGTTTTTTATTACATTGACAGCATCTTCACATGATCTTATGAGAATTGGCCTTAAAATTAGATGTTTAGCTAGGCAATTGGAGAATTCAGTTTCCTGTGATTACTTGCTTAATTAGAGTAATTGAATGATGAATTTGCTATACTAATTGCTTCTCTAAGATGAACAAAAAAGTACAAAATTAACTTGTGCACATGCGTAAGAATTTCTTTTTCTATAATGACAATAATTTAAGAGGGTGATTAATTTCTCTAATTTACACATTAATCTCTTGTAATTAGAGTTTAATCTTTGTTAATTAAATTCATTCCTAATGCAATGACAGATTGAAGTCGTTCAAATTGCTACTTTGCTAGAGATTAACTTATTTCCATCATTTATGCATTGATCTAATTAGCCAGCAATTTACGATTATTAAGCATGGATTAATTGATGATTAAGGAAGTTGATTTGATGTATAATTAACTAATTGGATTAAGATAGTGAAATAGATTAATCACATATGTGATTTAGAGAGTTTACTACTAGACATAGTAGTTAGATTTTGCATAGAATTAGCGGGAGATAAGGAATTCATAGAGAAATCGAGATGAAAACATAAAATTGACTTTGGATTACCGTAAATTGAGCTAGTTAGGCCAGAAGTGCTGATCCGATGAAGCCTAATTGACGAGAGATTGGCCTTCTCTTAATCCGCTTCTAGAGATTGTGTATGCCGTCAACACCTCACCCAAGGTGTGTGTGTGAGGGAGTGTGTGTGTGTGTGTATTGAGTATATGTGTATGCCTGTGTGTGTGTGAGCAGGTCCTTATATAGTGCTTAGTCTCATGCAAATCGAAATCTGTTGCTAAATGTATCTGAGTGAGCACTTGGTCTTGCATAGGCAGCTTGGGTGCATGGCTTGCAAAGTGTCCAGTTAGCTTCTCTAACTGCCTCTCACACTCTCTCTCATGCTTGGTAAGTCTCCCACGAGCTCCTACATGAGTGGGGGCGCCCTCTAGCTGCTAAAGCAAGCCTCCAGTGGCCTAGAGCCTTTGCACACACCAGCCCCCGAGTGCCAGTGCCCCCGCTAGCCTTAAAAAAAAATTATTTTTAACCTTAGACGGTCGTTTGAGCTTGGATTTTAATTCTGAAACTTGCTGTCCTAAGACGGAACTAAGGTGCATCATCCTGAGTACCTGCCATATTTAGCAGCTCTCGATGTCCGAAAATACGTTTTTTTAAAACTTCTAGGTATGGGTGCAGTTTCTCGAGCCGGTCAAAACTAGACGGGTCGGGTGACCAAAAACTTACTATTTTAGGAAAATTTTTACAATAATTGTTTTTATTCATTTTTGAAATCTCTATAACATTCTAAACATCTTGGCACCGACAGATTTAGAAAAACTACCAAAAATAGTAACTTTTTGCAGTATGATTATTTTGTAGTGCAGGGGTGCTCTTTAGCTCGAGGTCAGAGATCTTACAATTTAGGTGAATTCTCGGTAAAAAACGACTAGGTGAAAAATCCACTGCTTTTAATAATCATGATTTTGGCACTTGACCTAAAGTGGGATTTGAGACCATAAGCATGTGTGCTTAGGTCTTATAAACATGTCCTAGAAGTTTCATTATGTTTAGATGTCATTTGATGCTGTAACAGATGTGATTTTGTTTGCCGATGAGCGATTGGCTTTTGGTGATTTCAGTCACTTGAGTGTAGCTTGAGTTAGATGCGAGTTGTTTGTTGTTTTCCAAGATATTGACAACCTCTTGTAGCCTCTATGCACTAGTCGAGTCAGCTTCGTCCCATATATTGACAATTTAATCGTGGTTCTTGCTAAATCTGCAATAAGATAGGAGTGACATTAGACACCCATCCCACATTTGGCGCCGCTGTCGGCAATCGAAGAGACTTAAACTAGGGAAAAACACAAGCGTCTTATGAAGTTATCCTTTTAACTTCCTCTAGGATCTCCTAGAGTAAAAATTTCTTTTTAGAAATCACATAGCTTAAGATGGTCGTCTTTTGCTGTGTAGAGGTAGCTTGGAAGTAATCGTACTTATTGAGTGCCTTTAGGATTGTAGGATTGTAGAACTAGATTAGGATTTTGAGAATGATTGATAGACGGGACAAGTCTTAAGATCAATGCTCAAAAAACCATTAAAAAACAAGAAAACGAATGTTTGTGGACACTTTTCACAACCCCATTGAATGAGAACCTAGGAGAAGGGTAAGTAGGATCTGAGGTGGATTTCAAAACATTGTTCTCTCCAAAAAAATCATTGTGAGTTTTTATTTGAAGTTGCTGAATTTTATGTCTACGGCTAGAATTAGCACGAAAAGACTCCAAACCACTCAATCCGACTGGAGAGTATGCTTAAAAGTTGTATGAACCAGTGGGTAAGCTCAAGGACACATTGAGATAAAAATTTCAAGAGTTTACAAAAAGTCAGATTATTTACTTTTTCTTGACATTTTAGGCTAAATGAAGTTTTGACTTGATTCATAGGCTTAAATAACTCATAAAAAGATTGTCCATTGAAAAAGTGCAAAAAAATCTTCATTTTGGGCATAAAGTAAATAATCACGATTATTTACTTCAGCTCAAAATTGTTACCATATACATGTGGTAGTGATGTATGTGAACACACTAGGACCGCCGGGGCATTTTTTCCCTGTTTAGGAGGTCTTTTCCCTCTGTATATACTCCCATCACTCTAGGGCTATCCATCTTTCCATTGCACACTAAGTAACACACTCTCTATTGTGTGCCTTGAGCTTCATTCGTCTTCTCTAAGCTGTGTTCGTTTCTCTGCAACCCTAATTCCAACAATTGGTATCAGAGCAGGTTATGTCCTCCCAAGCTTAGTTGCCAGCTGCTCCAGCACACGCCTGCTCACTTTCTTCGATTACAATGAGGTTTGGAGAGCGTTCGCAGGTCTGCACATGCAATTTTGTCATTTTGTGCAAAATTTTTCTCAGTGCCATTTTTTGCATAATAGGCGCCTTAGAGTCTTCTACGGTTTGTGCTATATAGCACGTGTTTTTCCCGCTCCATTTCTCCTATCTTTGGGTAGT
The DNA here is from genome assembly GCF_014529385.1 of Adiantum capillus-veneris. Taxonomy (NCBI): domain Eukaryota; kingdom Viridiplantae; phylum Streptophyta; class Polypodiopsida; order Polypodiales; family Pteridaceae; genus Adiantum; species Adiantum capillus-veneris. The sequence goes on from NC_140953.1 coordinate 137,317,711, forward strand.
TTTCACATCAGGTGTAGTATTTACCATGGCTGACAACAACACAGATGTCTTCAAGATGTTTGCGGCTGAGGACAAAGTTGGATGGGGACAATTACCCTACGTGGGCTTACATGATGCAACATATTCTTGTGTCAAAGGGCGTCTGCCTTAGAGTCTTCTATGGTTTGTGCTATATAGCACGTGTTTTTCCCGCTCCATTTCTCCTATCTTTGGGTAGTTTTCACATCAGGTGCAGTATTTATCATGGCTGACAACAACACAGATGTCTTCAAGATGTTTGCGACTGAGGACAGGTTGGATGGGGACAATTACCCTATGTGGGCTTACATGATGCAACATGTTCTTGTGTCAAAGGGCGTCTGGAATATTGTGCACGACATTGATGTACTCGTGGTTCTAAGGATACAGGCGATGTTGAGGATGTTGTAGGTCTTGCTGCAAGGATTGTTGCTATTAGGGTTGTTTTGCCTACGGTAGGACAAGCTCGTTGGGATGTAAAGGATGCAGAGGCTCATGGATTGATTGCGTTGTCTGTGAAGCGCACCATTGTTCCTCACAACCCTTTAGCAAAATCTGCAAAACAGGCTTGGGATATTCTAGCAGGTCTTTATGCAAGCCGCAATGAGGCTAAAATTTCTTTGCTGCATAAAGAGCTGGAGTCAAGGATATGGACACTTTCCTTGCTAGTGTCAAGGATATCAATGAGCAACTTATTTCTGCAAGTGAAGTCATTTTAGACAGTTCCCTTGTGCAGACTGTTCTTGATGCCTTACTAGATTCTTACCAGACTTTTGCTAGTACTTGGAGACTTATGACCCAAGGAAATCTTGAAGTTGTCAAGTTTGATGCATTATGCACATTGCTGTTGCAAGAGTCACTTTCTAGAAAAAAATAAGACTAGGCAGCGTTCAGTTGAGCAGGCTTTTATTGCTTCTTAGAGAAAAGGTGGTAACACAATACAACCACTTCTTATGGTTCTGCTGGGAGTGGAAAAAATTCTGTTCCTAACGCTTCTGTTGGCAGCAATTTGTTTGGAAATTCTGGTGATAAGGGGAAAAAAAATGGGTTGCCATTATTATAAAGCTAATGATCACTTGATCAAGTTGTGTCCTAAGTTGAAGGCCAAAGAGGCTAAGAAGAAAGAGGGTGGTTCCACTGCAAATGCTGGTTCCACTACAAATGGAGCCATTGTTGAGTCTTCTGTGAAAGGAGTCTGTATTGCTAATGTTGATGCAAAATGGGCCTTTAGCGCAGAGTGCACTTACAATCCTATTGTCCATGATGCATGCTTTTCAGTTGCTGCAGATTCACATGTGTGGTATTTTGACAGTGGTGCTACAAATCACATCACCTCAAATCGTGAATTGTTCACCTCTCTCAAGTCTGTCCCTCATGGGAATTCAGTCACTTGTGCCAACAATGCCTATTATCCGTTGCAGGGAGTTGGAAAGATTGTGCTTACTGCTGCAAATGGTAGTTCCTTCACACTTGTTGATGCACTTTATGTACCTGGGATGAAGAAGAATCTCTTGTCTCTATCTGCACTTGCTAAACTTTGACTTGTAGTCAAATTTGTGGATGACAGATGTACAATTCATGATCTCAATTTTGATGATGGAATTGTTGCATCTGGCCTTTTGTGCCGTGGGCTGTATATGCTCACTTTGTATGACAAGTGTGGACAAAATTTTGCAAATACGGTTGCAGATTCAAGGGCTATTTCAGATGCAAAACTTTGACATGCACGTTTTGGTCATCTGAATTTTGCCAGTTTGCTGCATTTGTAGAAATCTGAAATGGTTGCTTCTTTGCCGCCTCTTGAAGCACCTGCCAAACATGTTTGTGAAGGCTGTATTTTGGGTAAGATGCAATGTTCTAAGTTTCCAAAGGATGGTTCACTTCGGGCCACATGCAGATTGCAGCTTGTGCATAGTGATGTTTGTGGGCCCATGCAAACTCCGTCCTTGGGCAATTACCTTTACTTTGTGACTTTCATTGATGATTACTCCAAGCATGCATGGGTATTTTTGCTTAAAGCGAAGTCCAAAGTTTTTATGTGCTTCAAACAATTTCTGGCTATGGCTGAAAATGTCTCGAAATGTACTATGGGCACCCTCCGTTCTGATCGAGGGAAGGAGTATATGTCTCATGAATTCAATGCATTTCTGGCTAGTCGTGGAATAAAACACCAATGTACTGTGCCTTATACACCTCAGCAAAATGGTGTTGCTGAGAGGAAAAATAGGCCACTTACAAAAATGGCACGATGTATGGTCAAAATTCAAGCTTTGCCGCATTCTTTTTGGCTTGAGGCCATCATGTGTGCCACTTATGTACTAAACAGGTGTCCTACAAAAGCTTTGTAGTGTATTACTCCATATGAAGCATGGCATGATAGAAAGTCCCATTTTGAGCACATGCATGTTTTTTGTTGTTTGACATATGCTTTGGTGCCACAAACATAGCGCAAAAAATTGGATGATAAGGCTGTCAAATGTATTTTTGTTGGTTATAGTGCTGAAAGCAAAGGTTACAAGTTATATCATCCGTAAACAAAACGTATTCTAGTTTCACAGGATGTAGTGTTTATGGAGGATTCTATTCAGCCCTTGCTGTCATGTTCTAGAGACAGTAATGTAAGCTCACAGGACATTTATGACACTTTGTTGCCTCTTTTCAGTGGTGGAAATATGAATGTAAGTTCCAATGAGGCAAATGTACAGCCTATGGGGGTTCCTGAAAATGTTACAGATCAGCCTATTACTGATGCAGATGTACATGATGTACTTTATGAGGAAAGGGCTGAAAATGAGCAGGCTAGAGGTATGCCAAAATGGCTGGTGCACACTTTGCATGATAATAAATTGGATGCACCTTTGTCTAGTTGTACTTGTTCAGGCTCTCGCCATGCATCTTATGCATCAGATTGTTATGCTTTGGCTGTGTCTAGCCTACATGATGTTGAGGAGCCTCTGTCTTTTGAAGAAGCACAGAATTCCAAAAATTGAATAGTTGCCATGCAATCAAAATATGATGCACTTATAGAAAATGACTCATGGACTTTATGTGATTTGCCTCCTGGCAAAAAGGCCATTGGTATGAAGTGGGTTTACAAGTTGAAATGCAAGCCGGATGGTGAGATCGATCGCCATAAGGCTCGACTTGTTGCAAAGGGTTATGCATAGCAAAAAGGCATAGATTATGGAGAAACTTTTGATCCCACTTGTCGTATAACTACTGTGCGTTTTCTATGTGCATTGGCAGCTCATTTTGGTTGGGATGTACATCAATCAGACATTGTTACTGCTTTCTTGAATGGTGACATATTTGAGGAAGTTATGTAACACAGTCTCGCGGTTTTGTCATAAAAGGACAAGAGGACAAAGTGTGCAGATGTAAGAAGGCTTTGTATGAGTTGAAGCAATCTCCTCGTGCTTGGTATGAGAAAGCTGACACTCATTTGGTCAAACGAAGCTTTCATAACAGTCCAACAGAAAGCACATTGTATGTAAAGTGTGAGGGTGGTGTACTTCTCATTGTGGTTCTTTATGTCGATGATATGCTGATTACTGGACCAAATGAGAGACATATTGCTGAATTTAAGGCTGATTTGAATGCTACTTTCAAGATAAAATATTTGGGGCTGTTGCATCGTTACTTGGGTATACAGTTTAAACAGTGTGATGGTGGTATTGCCTTGTGTCAAAAAAGTTCCATAGAGATATTGCTATGTAAGTTTGGAATTGAGGATTGCAAAGCTATTGCCACTCCCATGGAAACATGTTTGAAGTTGAGTCTACATGATGCTGGCAATCTTGTTGATGTCACTCTTTATCAAACTGTTGTTGGCTGCCTCATTTATGTATGCAACAAGAGGCCACATATTCAGTTTGCAGTCTCGTAGGTCAGCAAATTTATGCATAGCCCAGGGTCTAAGCATCGACAGGCTGTCAAGAGGATTTTCCGCTACCTTAGTGGCACTTTACATCTTGGCTTGTTTTATCCCGAGGGGGGATCATTGCCACTAGACTTACATGCTTTTTCGGACTCAGATTGGGCTGGTTGTTTTGACACGCGAGTGTCCACAGAAGGTTTTTGTTTCATGCTTGGCAATTCATGTATATCATGGTTGAGCAAGAAGCAACCTACTATGGTGACTTTGAGTTGTGAGGCTGAGTATAGGGCAGTCTTCACAGCTACGGTTGAGTGTGTATGGCTCAGACGCCTTATGGCTGATTTGGGAGTTGGACAGGACACTGCCAACACTATCTACACTGATAGTTGGAGCGCATTGGCAATTGCGAGAAACCCAATTTTTCATGCTCATACAAAGCACATTGAGGTGCATTAACACTATGTTAGGGAGAGGCTCTCAGCAGAAGAGATCAACTTGGCTTATGTACCAACACAGGACAATCTTGTAGATCTTTTCACAAAGGCATTGTCTCGTGAAAATCTTACAGCTTTCAACAAATCTTTGGGCTTACTCCCCTTTGTGGACTGATCATGTCCTCAGGGCATGGCACTTCCCTTTACTCATGTGCCAGCTCCCTTTGACTGCATCACTCCAGGGGGGATTTGTTACCATATACATGTGGTAGTGATGTGTGTGAACACACTAGGACTGCCGTGGCATTTTTTCCCTCTTTAGGAGGTTTTTCCCCCCGAGCATTGTATATACGTCCATTACTCTAGGGCTATCCATCTCTCCATTGCACACTAAGTAACACACTCTCTATTGTGTGCCTTGAGCTTCCTTCATCTTCTCCAAGCTGTGTGCATTTCTCTGCAATCCTAATTCCAACAAAAATTGACCAAGGTTGATACCAGTGACTCATTGCATGTGGACAAACAACTTTTGTAAAGGCACATAGTATTTGGATCACCAAACTGGCAAAAAATGGAAAAAAACTAAAGTTTGTACTGACTTTTGGGAACTTGAGTGTAAATTGGGGAAAAATTTGTTCAAACTCAATGAAATTTGACTCATAGGCTTATATTGATGTGATAGACATGTGTACATGCTCACTTGACCAAAAAGGTGCAAAAAGTTGCCAGAAGTAAATAATTATGATTATTTACATCAGCTCCATTTTTCAACATTTTTGACTAAGTTAGTATACCACTAGTTTTGCCATGTTGTAATAAGCCCACAAACCAAATTTGGTAAGATTTTGGATCATTGGATTGAAAATTGTGACCAAATTTGCAAAGTCAGTCTGCGGACAGAAAACTGATGACCATTTGACAAAAAATAGTCCAAACTTGATGAAACTAGGCTAGAGACCTTAAGTTGAAGTGCTTAATAGATTTTTGTCAAGATTGGGCAAAAACTTGCAAAAAATTAGCGTGAGTAAATAATCGTGATTATTAACATCTGCTTCAAATTTTAGTATTCTTGCACATTTGAGTATACCACAAGGTCAAGCATATCAAGTAGACCACACAAACCAATTTTGGTGAAATTTAGATCACAAAAGTGAGATTTAAGCCTGATTCTTGAAATCAAAGTCTGCGGACTCGAAACCATTGATAAACTTGAACAGATTTTGTCCAAACTTGTTGAAGAACCTTAACAGGTTGTATGTATACTTGGCAAACCAAGCCCAAAAGTGCAAAAAATTGACAAAAATAAATAATCGTAATTATTTACTACTGCTACAGAGATACCATTTTTGACTTTTGAACTTGTACAATGCTAGACCAGCATAATGCAAAGCCACCGAGCAATTTTGGGTTCAATTGGATCTAAATAGGTACATGTTCACTCAGTTTTTAGGTTGCAAATTAATCCTTTGATTTTTGCCAAAGGTGAGTCTGAAAATCTCAATTGCTGACTCCCATAGCTCGATTTGGAGTGATTTACATAGAACAATCACAATAGTTAGCAAAAAATATACAATCTTTGCGAAAGAATAACTAACTTGATCAAAATTGATACAGGAATCAGGTTGTAGCCAAGGAATCGGCAGCTTGACAGAATTTGTTATCAAGTCAAGTGGAAGAAATTGACAACAAGTCAATCCAAAGGTAAGTACTCTATCCAGGGCTTCACAAGTCTTTATGAACCTTAGATCGGGTCGTATACTAGGAAATCAGGGCATATTTGGAGAAACCTCCAGTAGAGTATCCATCAAAGAAAGCATGAATCAAGGCAATTCCTTGCACAGTATCCTTGAAGAAGTCTCAGACACTTTCTCAGATTCAACATTTGAAATGTCTTCTTATTCGACTCACTCAGAAATCGGAACGACTATGCGCTACAAGCATATACTCTCATTTTATAAGACTAATCGCCATGGAGCTCAGGTTTACCTGGACCCCAACAAAGAGTATGCTATACATATTGATGACCATGGTATTGAGTTCGAAGAGGAGATCAAGGCAAACAAACAAGGAAAAATGTACATGGATAGAAACGGAACTTAGTATTTACAAATCAAAAACCTTGACATGATAGACAAATGGGGGTTAGAATTAAACACCACAATTCCAAATACGACCGCAAAAGAAGGACCACCAACTTTAGAATTTGAGGAATACGGTCAAGTTGATTTGAAGCCTTTGAAACGGCTTAGTACGGATAACTCTAGGATCGGAGTCAATTGTTGGGAGGATAGAAATGTAAAAGATCTTCTGTGGACTGTGCATGCCAAATCAGGACAACTAACGTCCATGAAGATCATCTATATCTTCAAGATCAAAGATAAGGGTTCATCAGATCTACCAACCTACCTGTTTAAGGATTGTTATAATGATAACTTTGTTATGATGATCCTGAGGAGGTAGAACAAACCAAATACCAAGGGTACTCCATAAGATATTGGATATTGGATATTGGACTAAGGACAAGACACTATTCCAAAAGATGAACACCGTGAGAAATCTTCTGAGAATAATGTTAAGAAACCAGAAACCACCTCATCACGAAGAAAATCGGGTGACACTAAAGCCAATCCAAATCACTATTTCCAATAGATTGGTTTAAAGGACTCAGAACAGGATCAACTGCCAGGAGACCGGGAGTTGAACCAAATAGACGTGTCAGACCAGATGATTTCAAAAATGGGTCAAAAAATATAGTGGATCCGGGGATCCATACGACCACCTAGCAAATTTTAAGCAAGTGCTAAGAGCAGAATGCATATTCAATTTCCATACTCAATTTGAGGGGTTTGGAATGACATTGAATGGAAAAGCATTAACATGGTTCCAAAACATTCCACCAAGGTGGACTTGAACACATTAGCTCAAGGATTTGTAGCTGCTTGTTTCAAAATGGGGATCAAACACAATACGGTGGCTCAAATCTACAGCTTTAAACAGAAACAAGGTGAGTCTGTTAGGGATTGTGCAACTCGAATGAAACAATACATTGCTGATGTCGAGAGCTAGAGATACCTGCAGAAGAATGACTACTATCATTGTTTCTAGAGGGACTACTAAACAAAGAACTTCATGCCATATTGTATAGCAAGAAGTATACCACCCTAGAAGAGTGTGTCAGATGTTATTAACTTAGGAGACAATTGTGATATTTTCAACGAAAAGATGTCCCTAAGGATAACCAAAGTGAGAAAACAACATCCACCAAACCAGCTCAATTGGGAACGACTGCTGCAGCACCACTTTCAGCCATAGAAGACATGCTCAAAAGAATGAATAACGTGATGAATAACATGCAAAAAGCACCTATGTGGGGACCAGGGCAAGGGATACCTCAATAGGGACAACCAATTAGACCGCAAAAATGGTGTGAAATCGAGGGTAAATGGACCAACCATGAGACCAATGAGTGCTACTATACCGACCAAAGTATGATGGGAATGTTCAGTACGTGCCCATGAGGCCACAAGGACAACCCATGTACAGATATCAGCCTAACATGACACCAGCTCAAAGACCACCAATGGGTATGGAAAGACCTCAACCCCTGTTGGGTCAACAACCTCCATATCCATGACATAATGTAGTGCATGTAAAGTACATGCATCAAGAGGGAGTCATAGACGAACAAGCACTAGTGCCTGTTACACCCTATGTTGAGCCTAGTCCATCTACAGTAATGGTAGAAGGAGATTGGTATAATTCACATCCACCACCAATGAAAGAACCTGTGACTTATGCTCCACCAGAGCTTGCGCCAATTTACTATGTGCCTTACCAAGGTGTTAGGCCTCCTATGGTAAGACCCATGATTAAACCAAAAACGAGAAACTATCATAACTGTGGTGTAGATGATCATTGGAAAAATGAATGCCTAGAGCTTGACAAAAACCTCGAGCCAGTTGAAGCTTATTGCATACAATGTTGCAAAAAGTGAGGACACTTCCCAAAAGATTGTCCTAAAAATCCTTTAGACAAGGATAAAACAGAAGTAAACGTAGTCCAAGTGATACCTAGTAGCTCATCTGAGAGTGAACCGATTGTTCCAATCAGGGTAATCACTAGAGCCCAGGCTAAGAAAAAGAAACATAACTCCTCTGATGATTTGGAGAATACAAAAATTGCCTTTCAAAAGACCAAAAGAAGTAGAAGCAAAAGGTATGAGATTAGAAATTAGAAACAGCGGGCTGAAATCTAGGAGAAAGCAAAAAAACTATTCCAAGAAAAGGTGAAAGCAACAGAAAGCGAAGTCAAAGAAACAACCTTGAAATCTAGAGGATCAATTTTGGTTGATAAAATTTTTGAGCCTATCAATGCAACCTTGGAAGCCTACCAAGCAGGACTTAAAGCAGGCCAAAACATGGAAAACAAATGGAAAAACTATCCTCCTCCAGCCATGGAAGCAGCTAAGCTTGAAGCTTATCAAAATTTGGTAAGAATCACACAAGAAATGTTGGAAAAACAAAAACCCAAGCTTGAAAGTATGGCAAAACTTGAGGAGCTTGTGGTAGGAGACAATGAAGAAAAATTCAAAGTGGTGGTAGAACCCCACCTTGAACCAAAAGAGCCAGAACTCCATTCGTAGAGGAAGATTGGCCAGGACGCTTATGGAAAAAATTTAGAGAGATCAATGATGGGAGCCTAACTCTAAAGTCAACTCGTATAGAGGAAGTTTGGTTAGACAACCTACCTCCTGTTATGGACATAAATGTACAATCCTTGTATGGGGATTGCGGATTTGAAGCTTTAGGAATATCTAAACCATTGACCTTGAAAACATTACCCTCTTACTTGAGAGATAACGAAGATGAACCCATAGTGTGTAAGACCACTCAAGTAAAAAGAGCGGAAGAGACCTTAGAAGTAGACAACATTTATTCAATCATGTCCACACCCATCCAATGCACTCTTAATTTTGGAGAATTGTTAAAAATCACACCATATCTATGAAATGATCTACAAAAAACCCTAGAGAAGGTGGGGATAACGGGGCTCATCGCAAAAAATTTGGGAAGATTGAAACATGAAATGGATAACAAAGAGATTTGATATGTTCCAATAAACAAAGTCGGAGAATACTATGAAGGGGAAGAGGAAACACCACCCTTCTAGTGAAATATAATGACATAGAAACCATGGGAATACTGGATAGTGGGGCAGGCGGCATAGCCATAGCCACGAAAGCAGTATGGGAATCCTGGGGGCAGCCAACCATTAGACAAACTCGAATGAAATTGGAATTGGCTGATAGACACATTGAAAGACCCTTAGGACTGCTTGTAAAAGTGATAGTCAATCCCTGTGGAATTAAATATCAACACACTTTTGCCATAGTAGACTTTTGGAAAAAACTCAATGACAAAATCATATTGGAAGACCTTTCATGCGACAGGTACAACTCATCCAAGATTGGGGAAACAATTATCTGTACTTGAAGCAAGTGGGATCAATAACAAGGGTTAATCTAAAAGATCACACTTATAGAGATGTTATGAAAACGCCCATACAAGAGTTGATTCAGTCTCTTTGGGTGAAACTAAGCTTCCATCTTGGTTGAACAAAGACACTCCTATATGGATGTGCAAAGCTTCAAAAAATGAAATCTTAAAACAAGAAGAATGTATCTTAGAAAGGGATTGCACTGATGAAGCATATGTACCTGAACCCTTTCTAGAGAATTTGTTTGACCCATTTGAGTCGACTCAAAATTTAGCGACAATGGATATATGTATGAATATGTCTATGCCTACTCAATTTTGCAATGAGGATGGTTATGACATAATTCCCATACAAATGATCTCAACCCTCCCATTGAAGATGAAAGTCAAGAAACCAAGGACTTGATGAAAACTCAACAAGTCTTTTCAGACCTCTACTACGATGCAACAAATGAGTTAGAAGAAAATTCAGCTACCTCAGATGATTCGGGGTTGGAAAAAGAACATGTGAGAGATAAGCTACTCATGGAAGGAGGGGAGGAATTTTTTTTTGACTTTCCTAACCAGTAATCGAGAAGACAAAAATGGTATAGACAAAAAAGAGACACCAGAAACGTGAAAGCTAGACCTATGTCATCACTCTCCAATAGAACCCAGTTCCTGATACAGATAGATGCACATGATTGTGTCAAGGACAAAATCACTGGCAGATATCCTTCAAATAAAAATCTAGAAATGTCAAAAATATTGAGAAAAACGGGGAAGTATACTTAAGCAAAGCCAAAAAAAAAGGACAAGGACTCCACCATGATACGCGTTGAGCGGAAAAAGAAGTATCAAGATTTGAAAAAATATCTAAAGGAGATACATATGACTAAAATGGAAACCACAGAAGATGATGGTAAAGATGTAATGAGTGTTCCATCCCATTACAAGAAATATACTCTCCAAAATCAAAAAATCATAGTTGAACAACCTGTTAGAGAACTACAAAACAGGGCAAAAAAGATAGATATAGTCGAGCCAGGAGAAGAGCCTAGGCCTGCCTACATTGCAAATTATCTAACAGAAGAAGAAGAAAAGCTTTTGCTAAGCTTGCTAAAAGAGTAACGAGATATCTTTGCTTGGTCTTACAAAGATCTCAAGGGTGTTGATCCAGAAATTTGTCAACATACTATACCCATGACAGATGATGCGAAACCAAGTAGACAAAGGCCATACACATACAATGAAACATTTGCTAGGAAGATTAAAGAAGAGATTGAAAACCTAAAGGAAGCCAAATTCATGTATAAAATTGAACACACAGATTGGGTGTCTCCAATTGTGGTAGTACCCAAGGAAAAGGGAAAACTACAAGTGTGTGTCAACCTCTAGAAAGCAAATGCAGCTATCATTAGAGACAACTTTCCTCTTCCAATCATTGAGCATGTTTTAGAACGAGCTGCAGGAAAAGAAGCTTACAGCTTCTTAGATGGCTTTTCAGGATCTAATCAACTCTTGGTTGACCCAAAAGATCAGCATAAAACTGCTTTTGCAACGGAATGGGATATTTTTTCCTATCGGGTTATGCCTTTTGGGTTAATTAATGCTCCTGCCACCTTTCAAAGATTGATGAGCCATGATTTTGAAGAATATCTTAGGAAATTTTTGGAAGTATATATGGATGATCTATGCGTACATTAGTCAATCCAGGTTGATCATTTTGAACACCTCAAAAAGGTATTCGAAAAATGTAGACTTTATAGGATTTGCTTAAATCTTGAAAAGTGCACATTCATGGGTAGACAAGGAACAAGTCTTGGACATATAGTGTCTAAAAATTGCATAGCTACTGATATGGACAAAATTCATTGTTATTGCTAATTTGCCTAGACCAACAATAGTCAAGGGGGTTCAAGCCTTCATGGGGCATTGTGGATATTACAAACGGTTTATTTACATGTACGCTATAATTGCAAAACCCATGTATAGCTTGATTACACACTTTGAGTGGATTGATGAGTGTGAAGAATCCTTCATGAAGCTTAAGCAAGCTCCCACTTCATCTCCAATATTGAAAGCACCAGATTGGAATAAGATATTCCACATACATGTAGATGCTTCCAATTTTGCCATAGGGTGTATACTAGCTCAATCGGGAGACGGGAAAATTGATCTTTCTATTTCTTATGCCAGCCGACAGTTGAATGTGGAAAATAAGAATTAGACCACCACCGAAAGGGAAGGATTAGGAATGATCTATGCTGTAAAAGAGTATATACATTACCAATTACCCAACAAATTTGTGTTCTTTGTGGACCACCAAGCCTTATTGTACTTGGTCAACAAGCCATGCAGCACAGGAAGAATAGTGAGATGGTTCATCATTCTTCTAAAATTTGATTTCACTGTGGTTGTAAAAAAGGACACTACTCATCAAAGGGCAAATCATTTGTGAAGGATTGTTTCAGGAGAATCACCTAAAGGGGTAGACGATGATCTACCAGATGCATATCTGTTCTCCGTTCAAATGATACCTCGATGGTCGGAAAATATCGTATTATTAATGACCATAGCTCAAGTGGATTGGCAAATATCACTTCCTATTACAATATGATTAATTGAGCAATCGGCTATGTATCAGTTACTAGCCGGTAGGCTATACAAAAGAAACCGAGATGGAATATTTCTCTTATCAATTAATCCTAAAGAGAAAATTTAATACCTAAGTCAAGCACATATTACCATTATAGGACTTCACTTTGCAAAGACCAAACTATGCGACAAATCTTAAGACTTGGAGTATTATGGCCAACTATGAGGAGTGATGTTTGCTCTTTTGTAAAGGATTGTCCTCAATGTCAAAAAAAAACACCCATAACTCATGTAACATTGTTCCAAATGTCACTTGTTCCTAAGTGGAGTAACTATCTAGTTACTTACTTATCGAGCCAAACATTTCCTGAGGATATGAGTAAACACCGTCAAAGAGCAATTGAAACTGAAGCAAGAGACTTTGCTCTTATTGGAAACCAATTGTATTGGAGAGGTAAGGATCAACATTTTCGTTTTTGTGCAAATGAAGGCGAATATATTCCAATTATAGAACAAGCACATGCTAGATTAGTTGGATGTCACTTTTCTAGTGCCACAAAAGCAATCTTAATAGCAGACGTATGGTGGCCAACACTTTTTGTAGATGCCAAGGAATATGTTTGAAGGTGTGATGCTTTGTCAACAATCCGAAAATGCCAACAAGAGTAGATAGCATGCCCTTAATACCAATGATGGGGGCTAGAGATTTCGCAAAATGGGGTATAGATTTTGTTGGGCCAATACAACCACCTGCTTATAGAATTCAAGCTCAATATATCATTCTAATTATGGACTATTTGACCAAGTGGTCCGAGGCTAAAGCAACTCAAAAGAATGATGCCAGAACCACTGCCGCATTCTTATATGAGTATGTGTTCACAAGATATGGGATAGAGGAACTCGTTTCCTCAATGAGGTAATCGAGTATCTGCTTAATGTATTTATGGTCATCCATAACAAATCAGCTCCCTATCACCCACAAGCAAACAGACAAGCTAAGCATACGAATAAAATTCTTAGCTCAGTATTGACTAAAATGGTTAGTTCAAGAAGGACAGACTGGGAAATGAATCTCCATGCTGCTCTATGGGCTTATCGAGTTTCATTATTCAAAACAGCTTTAAATGCTACACGCTTTAACCTTGTTTATGGTTTGGATGCCATATTGCCAATAGAGTTTCTACTGCCGACACTAAGGGTAGCTAAGGATCTTGAGTGGACTGGACATGAAGAGTCTTACCATAGCTTGAGCGAGATTTCTCAAGAAAACTAAAACCCGAGCAAGAGAGGCCGGTCAACTTGTAAGTGAAGCGACCAACTGCAAAAAGTGAGTGCACGAAAGAAGACTACAAGTCTTGAACTCTACTTGTTAGCATGAAACGCAAACACTCTACCACTTAGCTATAGACAATTCATTGAAAAATGTGGGCATTGTTTAAGTAATGACCCAGTGTGACTACATTTGACTGACCGCATTCAAAAAAGTGGTGTAGCCGCATGTCCTAGTGTGACATGGGCCTAAGTGTGTGTTTTTTAGTAGATTTTTGCGGTGTGCAAATACGCATAAAGAATTGGTCTACATGTGTTAAGGGAGACCAGGGTCAACGGGTTGGTGAGGCATGGATTGTGAATGAGAGATCACAAGCAGGTGGGGTCCACGGTGGGGCATGCAAGATGGGCCCCTCACTAGGAAAATGGGAGACAATGGCAGTGGGCCTAGATTATTGGCATCACATGTAGCCCATGCGGTTATAGGACCAAGTGTAATGACATGGATGGACCGCCCATAAAGGAAGGTCTGCAACATGGGGTTGCAATATAAAGCAAGGGGATTACAACCATGTTTGAGGCCAAATGCCTAAGGTCCTAGGGATACAATAGACACTACTACAAATTTGAAATACTGGGATGGGTTCAAATAGACTCATGAAAGCATGGAGTAAATATGTATAAAATTCAAATAAATTGTCATCAATGATGACAACCATGGCAAGAATGCATAGTCTGATTGCAAACCTCAAGTGGACATTTTTTGATTGCCAAATGGATTTGCGAGGCTCATTTCTAGCAAAGCAAAATTTTTGTGTATAAGTTATTTTCTAGTAGCAAGTGCTAGAATCAAGAGGTGGCAACAAATATGAGCCAGTTGCGTGGTGATATTGGCAGGTAGCATGATGCGAGGGTGTGTGTAGTTGGGTGACTAAGAGTGTGTGTGACATGCTTCATTGAAGGGCTCAAGGAAGGCCTTGCAATGGCGGGGTGAGAGTTGGGTGCACAACTGGCTTTGGGTGAGAGTTCCAATGCTTTGGAATGGTGGGATAATTGGGGTTGGATCCCTGCAATGCAAACTAGAGGGGAGAGGAATTTCATGTGGAAAGAGGGCTGCCGCCTACCTCTTGTGCTTGCCAAGCAGCACAACGTAGGCCATAGGATGAGGAGGGAAAGAGGAGAGTGATGGGGAAGTTGTACAAAACGCATGACAGTGGCATCATTAATGTGGGTCTCTAAAATCTGTGGGTGCTCTAGCGTGCTTTTGGGTTGTATTTTACGGCATCACCTCCTACACCAAGGACCACATGCCAGTGTGTGGTCCACTATCAACAATGCTGGGAAGTTCTTTTCCAAAACTTGATAAAATTGCTCACAGGTCCAATGTTTTTTAATCATTAGGTTTTGAACTTGCCTTTAAGAAAACCGGGAAATTTACAGCAAGGACCAGCGGTCCAATAGCAGTCGTGCGGTCCAATGGAGTGATCAAAAAATACCATTTTCCCAAACATACAAATTTCCTTTTCTTGAACTTGCCAAGAGGAAATTTCAAACCATTATGTTATTTTCCCATTTTTTACACTATTTTTCTCTATTTTGGGATGGAATTTCTCCTTTTGTGCTTGCCCTCACCTGGCATTTTTGAAATTGAAAATGACACAGTATTATGTAGTTAGCTTGGCATGAACAATAACTTGAAAGAGAGAGAGGAATTGAGATTGGCAAAAGTTGAGGACCGTATCTACTTGAAGCCGGTCCCCCCTCCAAAAAGACTTTGTATTATAGATTCTCTCATGAAGAGAGACTTGTATACAATACAATATTTCTATTCCTTAAGACCATTTGGTGCCATGAAGATGGAAATCTTCGTGCACCACAATTATGCTTCATGCACACAATAAAACTTGGCTTGACCTCAATCCCAAGACCTCAAACACCTTCAAAGGTGGAGAGAGAGTGAGGATGGATAAGAAGAAGAAGGAGTATTATTATGAGAAAGAAGTATTCCTCTCACATTAGTTCACTCATAGAGCATAACATAGCTTAGTAATGGAGATGGAGAAGAAGAGAGCATGCTTGGAGCTTGGCACTTGCTTGGATTTGCATTCCATGGTCAAGTGTTGCTGGTGTAGGCTTCCCCACTTCTCCCACCCATGATGAGAAGGAGACTCTCACCTCATGATTATTCTTGTGCAGGGTGCAAGAGTGAGTATTCTCATTGACTTTTGGAGAATACACTAGCTTGAAGGCTATTGGTCCATACTAGGGGGTAGCCAATGAGTGGCTTTCTTCATATCAAGCAATAGGGCTAGTCTTGTGACAAGTGTCCTTCATTCCCTTTTGAGAAGAGACATTAATTATTTAATTATATAAAAATAAATTCTTATTAGCTTTCAAGGTAGACTAGCCAATAGGATTTAAGATTGCTCATGGATTGCTTGATTCTCATTGGTCCCCTTGGTAGATTGTCCAATAGGATATAAGCTAGCTCATGCAGGGCTTAATTCTTATTGGTCCTCTTTGTAGGTATCCAATGAGTTTTAAGCTTACTTTTATAAAGCTTAATTCTCATTGGTCCTTCATATATATTGGCTACCCAATAGGATTCAAGCTTAATTGTGGGCAACATAGCTAGGAGCCTGACATGTGTCCTTTATGTCTTAAGTGAGAAGGTGAGCTCCCTAGTGTGTGTGTTTGTGTGTTCCCTCTCACTTAAGACATGTGTCCTTTATGTCTTAAGTGAGAAGGTGAGCTCCCTAGTGTGTGTGTTTGTGTGTTCCCTCTCATCTCACTATACTTAGGGCTAGCTCAATGCAAGTAGGGGGTGCCACTTGACCCACTTGGGGATCCATTTGCAACTTTAGACTTTGTATTAAAATGCCTGAAGTACCTAGAGTTGGCAATAGTCTTTCCCGTTGATCCCAGGCCTAAAGGACTTTAACACTAACCCTTGGAGGCTTTAATAAAGCTTCCACTTAGTTCATTTAAAGCTTCATTAGGTTCACATTGATCTTTGGTAGACTTTCTCTCTCCTTGGTCCCTTATTGAGATAAGTCTAGAAACACACACATTAATATGCTAACTCGTGGTCTCTGAATCTCCCCATCTTTTTAATGACCTGTTCAAGATGAGAAAATCATTTGAGAAAGTTAAATATTAAATTTTTTGACATAGTTTCATCATATTATTTTCAAGCAGTTCTATCACAAAATTGCTATTGACCACAATCTTACAATGTGCACACAAAAGATGGAAGATGAATTACTTTTCAATGCTATCCAATCTTAATTTCTAAAAATAAGAGGACATTACAAACACCAATAGACAACATTTTTTGATAGTATTATAAGGTTTTATTAAAAGAACACATGTGAGCTAAAAATCAAAGCTACATTTGACAAGTTTTACTTAGAACGAAGCATCCATGTACCCAAGGAAGAGATATTTGACTAAAAAATGGTCTAATCCCCTCCTAAAGTATTTATGTTTGCACAAAGTAATTCATTGAATACTTTTATGCATGATATATTGAGAGAGAGATAAAATCCAATCATCTCGACTATGTTGTATTTAAGATGTCCTGAAACTTTCAAAGTAAATATCTATACATCACAATATGAGCTTAGAGATGGAAATTTGAACTCAAATTGAAGTGAAAAGATTCAAAAAGACTTTGTTCATGTCTAAATTTTTATAATTATTTGAATACGATAATTTTGATCACACGCTTGCAGCCGGAATGCCCAAAAATCTAGAAAGGATTACCCATATGTCTCATTTTGACACTTGGAGACAGGGTCTCGGACCAAAAAAGATCTCGAAATTGTCTGAAAGGGTCTCGCGCCAATGTGGGATTCTTTTGAGTACTTTTAAGATGGAATTTCATAAATTTGGCCACATGGTTGCATTTTGAATGGCCCAAAACCCTAGAAACAATTGTCCATATGCAATGGTCCAAAACCCTAGAAATAACTATCCATACACAACGGCCCAAAACCTTATAAATTTTTTTTGAATCTTTTCACTTCAGAATAACACAGATGGTTATTTACTTTCAGAGTTTTTGGAAAATCTTAATACAATAGTCATTTCTAGAATTTATGTGCATTTTAAATGCAATGACGGATTAAAATAGTTAATATTTCTCTCTATCACATAGTACTATGATAACGAAGACTCTATGATTTTACACAAAATACCTTGTGAGGTTTTAGATCACGTGCACGTTTCTTTTGTTAAGTATCAGAACAAAGTGTATCCACGAAATATAGCAGTGAGATAAATGTGGTATTTTTCTATTGTTAGTTTATATTTCACTTAAAATTGAACTAGAACGTTTTTAAAACATACTTCATTGAAAATAATTATATTTTATACCAAATGCATTCATTAATGTAGTCTTTATTGTCTCTACGGAGAGGGCTTCCTAGTGATTGTCCAATGGTATCTCTTCAATGTTAGCATGCATATTAGTTAATATGAGTAGTCTTTACTCTTCCCAAAGGATGCTAGATGATTGGGTTTCATGTCATGAACCCACAACATCTCTTCAATGGTAGTATGAGCATAAATTAAAATTATGTCTTATACACCTCTTTATTTTGTAGACGGGGAAAATTCATGTTTTATTGAAGAATATTTTCATTGAATAGATGTATGGCTTGCTCGGTACTTTGTTTGCTCAAAAATGATTTCTTGGGGCTTGGTAAAACTTCTTGGTGCATTATCTATCTCTGCATAGTCTCATTGCTATTTAACATGGACCTTAGTGGTTCTGTGTTGCACCATAGCCATGTTTTCTCCATAAATGTCTCTCACATCTATGGCAAAGATATGGCTATGTTGCGGATGGGACCATTAAATTGGACTATGACTGTAACAAAACTTTGCAAGGGCAAGAAGATTGTTGCATTTCCTACCCCTCCAAAGTCTCATTGCCATGTGACATTGACTCAATGGTCATGTGCTGCACAATAGCCATGATGTGGCACATGAGTTGGCCTCTGATTGCAAAAAAACTTTGTAGCGATTGGAGTCGATGCATTCCATTTGCCAACAAAGTTCTATTTTTCCATCTAACACCAACTCAATGGTCCCATGCCGCACCATAGCATATTTTTTGCCATAGACCTCCAAGTGAGATGTATGGAAAAAAATATGGCTATGTTGTGACATGGGACCACCGAGTCAAACTCCAAGAGCATTTACAAGGACAAGGTGGTTAGTGAATTCCCTAACCTTGCAAAGGTTTGTTTCCATCTGACACCGAGTCAACAGTTTTGATAGTCCCGTGCCACACCATATCCATATTTTTTCCATAGACCTCTAGGTGAGGTATATGGAAATACTATAGCTATTGTGCAACAAAAAGCTGTTGAGTAGGCCAATATCTAATTGTGAAGAAAATTTGTAGGGGTAAGGGAGGCCAGGGCATTCCATACTCTTACAAAGTTTTGTTGCCATCATTTGATGCCAACTCAATGGTTCTGTACCGCACCATAGCCATTTTTTTTCCATAGACCTCTGGAAATATGGCTATTGTGTGGAAGGAGACCATTGTGTTCAGCTCCAATCACAAGGAAAATTTGCAGAGGTAAGGAGCTGGTGCATTCCTTACCCCTGCAAAATTTCTTCTTTGCAGAAGCATGCGGGCGGGGGGGGGGGGGATTCCTTCCCCACCCCTACAAAGTATCATTGTGATATCACAAACCAATGTACAAACATACAAATCACACATGATCTATCAACAACATACAATGGATCTCCCAAATGTCCACATCATATGGTACATCATAGAATCTATACGTGAAGAGCCAGAAATATCGAGAACTATCATATACATATCATATTCAAATACATCAATATGAATCTAAGTCCAACTACTTTGCATAACAGTACTGGATACACTTTGGAGCAAGAGGCCTATACTACTCTCTAAGCTATGGCCCAATGAATGCCAAGCATTGCAACCTCCTTAGTAAGAGCCTCAACTTTAATTGATGTCTCTTCAAAGACTCTAGCTCACTCCTCTACAACTCGGACTCTATCCCGTCAAAACTACAATTTAGTGGGGTGATATTCCCATTGTAGTTGTAGGGAATATGCCATGTGGCTTGCTCTCTTGACTACTCAATGAGAAGGTCCACCGACGGAACCATTGTAGTTGCACCTTTGAGGGTGGCACAAATGCTCATCAGATTCTTAAACCTCCCTAGACCAGAATCTGGCATTTAAGTGTACAAATTGAATGGAAGGTTGTACTCGATGATGGAGGCTAGGGAAGCAACTAAGGTAGATGTGTCTACGAGCAAAGTGGTGCGCCAAAAGTATGCAATATGTTGTTCAATGGTAGATTCTCTTAATGTGACAAACTTCTCCCTAAGCACCTGCTCCACCTCCCTGGCCCTGTTTTGCACCAATGTCAACTCTCATGTGAGGTCCTCCACCCCATGTCAAAGCTCCAAATAAGATTCATCAACCTAAGCTAACCACAAAAAGAAAAAAAGAAGTGAAGGAGCTCAACACTTCATCACACAACAAGAGATGAACTTGGTTCAACAAAAAAAAGGCAAGAATGGTGTCGAGGGCCCTGTAAGTGGAGGTAAAGAAGCTATTGGTGTAGAGGAAGCATCCTATTAGGGAAAAATAGGAAAGACAAATACTAGTCAGAATAACTTTCCCTCTATGGATGAAACCCTATCAAAAGAAGATACCGTATCGATTGCAATGTCCATTGTATGGGCCTCCCAAGGATGAGTCACCTCCGGTAATTAGAAAAGCAAAAGAGCAAAAAGGACGTCACTACAAACCATTTGATTGGATGAACATATGAAACATGGGATGGGGGTACCATGGAATAACCTTTGTGTCCTAAAAAGACAATACACCTACTAGCAGTAGTTTTGGGGGGTCGTTTGCATTGTATGAGAAACCCCTATATAGTGCAATAAAATTCTGCTACAAAAATTCTAGGGAAGGAAATGCCTCCCAATCGGCAGGTTGTCAAACCACCCTCCACACTCATGAATTGCCTCTAGAAACGGCTATAAGCAGTTGCTGGATTTTGACAACGAAGTTTTGCCTTGAATTGTGTGCACAATGACCAGAAGAGTGAGACCCTAGAGAGTTATCCTCAACACTATCTCATACGGGCTTTTTTAGGAGGGGATCAATCACCCATTTTAAATTGGGGGAGTGGGGGACAGGGCGGGCCATCGATCTTGCGATGCCGCTCGAATTTACGAATTGGCCCAGACTTACCAAACTAACCCAAATTCATCAAGTACACGTCTCCCAATGCTCTCAAGAAACATGCGTAGAGCGGTAATTTCATAATAATCAATATCTAATTCTTCTAAATGATTTTCTCATGTTAAACCGATCATTTAATATAGGGAAGTGCCAGGGGAGAAAAAGCTAGAATATTGGTTAAGCTAGCAGACCGTGGCCACAGTAGGGATCCAAATGATGGAAAATAGGGATCCAAAGTGGGGGCCATCTGCAAAAGAGCAATGGAAAATGGGCTTAAAAGACCCTAAGGTTCAGCCCTTTAAGACTTCCAAAATGCTAAGGTTCCAAAATTCAAAGGTTGTGTCCAAAGGTCGAAAGCCTAGGGAAATTGGATGCTTTGTGTGTGTCCCAAAAGTCTTTCTCAAGGCCTACAAAGGAGGGGGCGAGCCCAAGAAGTAGGGGATGAGAGAGAAACTCACACACACACACAATCTTCCTTTGTACACAAGAGGAAAGAGGGACACATGTCAGCTCCCTAGCCGAGATGCCCACAAGGTGTACTCAAATCCTATTGGATGGCCTTGGAGGTGGACCGATGAGAATTAGGCTAGAGTAAGTCTAGTGTAATTAACTTAAGAACACTTAATTGAAAAGAACCAATAGGAATCAAGCTCTCTAGAAGACTATTGGACAGTCTCCCAAGGGGTCTAATGAGCATTCAACAACCCAATGGCTTGCCTGATTCCTATTGGCCGGGAGACAAAGGGGTCCAATGAGAGTTTAATTGCATTAATTAATTAGCAAAAGCTCTCACAAAAGGGGAAAGGGGGACACATGTCAGAAGGCTATCACTTATGCCGCTTAATTTCCATTGGCTAGGCCTGGAGAGGTCCAATAGGGCTGTAGCATAAGCAATTAGCAAGGGGGGTCGACCAAGAGAGAGAGGGGGCTGATTTTCTCAAGGCATTATTCACTTACACACTCACACAATCAATGTTTGAAGCAAGAAGACTCTCTCTCTCGTTCTCGAGCTTTAATGGAAAGCTTACCACCTACTCCAAGCTTGTGAGAAGGGAGGCCTACACCAACAACTCTTGGCTTTGTGATGCAAATCCAACCAAGAGCCAAGCTTTAATGCATGCTCATCTCCTCTACCATGCTAATTACTAAACTAAGCTATGCTATTATGAGTGATTATGTAAGGATATGTACATCTTTCTTGTAAGACTACTCCTCCTTCTTCTCAGTCTACTCTCATACCCCGCTAGCTCTCACCATCTTCGAAGGTGTGTGAGGTCTTGGGTCTGAGACTGTGAGGGAATTTATGTTGTGTTTGATAATTTTTTGCTTAGTGCTTGAAGTTTCCATCTTCATTGCACTAGCTAGTATTGAAGGAACACAAAGAATTGTATTGTAAAATGTCTCTCTTGAGGGGAGAAACCATAATACAAAGCCTTTTAAAGGGGGGAACCGGCTCCATGCAAATCCGGTCCTCAACTGTTGTCAATTGCTTAATTTCTCTCTCTTTTGAAGTATTGTCCATGCTATCTAACTAGGTGTTATACTTTTTGTTGCTCTCTCCACCCAAGCACTCTTGTTATTCTCATTAGGAATCTATTCTAATGAAATGCTCACTATGTTCATGCTATTTTTCGCTACACACAAGTTACTAGGCCATTAAATGTTACAAGTACTAGTAGGAAGAGGAAAACAAATAGATTATAGGCCTAGTTTTTGGCTTCCAAATGAGCTTTCTCAAACCACTCAAGACGTCTCTACTCAAAAAGAGCTACTTGAAGAAGACTACTTGAATTTGATGAGCTTCAAGAATATTTTTCTCCAAAAACCATCCTCGAACACATGGACAAGCTGTAAGGATACTTTGTTGCTAATATATTTGACTTCTTTCAAAACTCTTCTTTAAACTTGATGATGTTAAAATGCCAGATGGAGTTACAAATACTAGATTCAAAAGCAATCTTGAAGCATTGTTGTATGCATTCAGCTCGGTGCTTGTCTAACTATACAACCCTCCATTAGCCAAAGTATACAAGATATAACTAAAAATTTGGATATTCCTATCATGGGTAAATGAATCTCAACGCCTCACACACATACAAAAGAAGAAGAAGAAGAAGAAGATATTTTTAATGTCGTAGGAAACTATCCCAAGAGACCTTAATATCTATCTGACGAGGAGAGTTGAACTCAAGACCTGTTATTCAAGAGTGAAATGGAATAACCAATCTACCACACTTGGATGATAGAAAGGTTATACCATTTTCCTCTTCTTATTAGAGCGCGCGCACACACACACACACACAAGAGAGAGAGAGAGAGAGAGAGAGAGAGAGAGAGAGAGAGAGAGAGAGAGAGAGAGAGAGAGAGAGAGAGAGAGAGAGAGAGATGAAATGTTATATTAAACATCTTCAAAAGGCCAAAATAACCTATTAGACCAAACTGATACAATCTTGGTGGATCTAATACAATGTCTGGGTACAAAATAAAATGAAGTAAATAAAAGCTAAAATGAACATTAGTGTTCAAGGATGTCCGACATTGAGCGTTGTTCGAGGATGTACTGCATTGGTTGCTAAAGAGCATCGTCAATGTCCACCTCTCCAAATAGTCATACTGGATGTCTCCCATGTACCCCATGTAGAGAGAGAGAGAGAGAGAGAGAGAGAGAGAGAGAGAGAGAGAGAGAGATGAAATAATATATATTGATGTCTTCAAAAGGTAAAAAAATGACATGTGAGGTCAAAAGGATACATCCATGTGTTACTCTAGTTCAATGTCTAGGGATGTAAGCCTACCCTACATCATCATCATCATCATCATCAATGGGTAGGTATGTAAGCTACCTTACATCATCATCATCATCCTTCATAGTCAGCTCTATTTGGGGGGGGGGGGGGGGGGGGGTCACTGTACGATCATACAATAAAGTATGGTATGGTTTTGTACAAGAAAATCATATTGTATTTCACATCATATCATATGGTTTGGATAAGTATATTGTATTTTTGAAAAGGCTTCAAAACCATAAAAACATGTGCAACTTACCTTATGACTTAGGACTATACCTAGGTCTAAGGTTAAAGACCATAACAACTTATGAAAAATGATATAGGGAGTGGGCACAAAGACCAAAGACTCAAGGTATACATAGGCTACAAATATTCTTTTAAAAGACAGGCTGGATTTGTGTGTATGGCCACACGATTGTAGGTCGTATGACTGTACAACCTGGGTATTTGTATAGCGCACAAAAACTTCAAGGCGGGGTGGGGGGGGCTACTCAACGATGCTTTGTAGCCTCCGATGTTGACCTCATCCATGATGTGAAGATCCCGCTTCCTCAACCATCGTGAGCGGCCCAAGCTGGATGGCTTGATCAAGAAGGATTCCCCATTGAGGGTGTGACTTGGTAATCTGTGGGACCAAGTAATCAATTTGTAGAAAGATCTGCTTCTGTACAGATCCTCTATGTGTAGGTCCTCTGCTCTTGAGGATAGTCTCTCTAAGCCTATAGATCAACAAGAAGAGTGTCACAAATTGTTGACGCATCAAGACACTGAAGACCCAAGCCAACCTGCTGACTCGACTGAGGGGCCTAAATCCTAAAGGCAGCTAAAGAAACAGAAGTTCTTACCAGCTTATTAATCCTTGACGAGTGGGAAAATTGAACAAAAGGGACTTTACCAACTTATGGGACCCTGTCAGATGGGGCCCAAGCTCCTTGGGCCTCAAAACATTAAAATAAAGCTGGACACACATACCAAAAAGACCTATGATCAACTGATGATGTGGCCTAGAGGCTATACAGACTACCCCCACAAATTGTGCTTACATGCCACGTGGCTCACTATACGGACGTCTGTGTTATGCACTCATTGCTGACGTGGCAGTTGTATGTATTTTGAACTTTATGCTGGCAGCTTTTGGATGCCAACCCTTGGACCAAATGCTTTTTGGGGTCATATCTTTTCATGTAACTGCTTTAGAGAGACCAAGGACATCTAAATACCACCTGTGGGCCTCTTCTCTGGCATTCTGGCACAAGCAGAAGCAAAGGAAGAGTGGCGAGACTTGTACTATGCTAAGGCAATATAAAGAAATATTGGAAGGGGTACCACGGTTTGAGGCTGATGCTCTGTGGGGTGGCACTTCACCACTCTGCTTCTCGTGTGTTGTGTTCTCTTTCTCTTAGTTCAGTTATTTTGAAGTACTTAAAGTTGTTCAGTCTATTCTTTCCCGTTGGCACACGGTGCTCTACTGCGGCTCCGAGGGTAGCATTTTGGAGCTCATCATGCTAGGTCGTGACATCTTTCTGATACAGCTTTCAGATGAGCAATGTTTTGAGTCTCTCTGCAATTGCTCTCCTATTGTGGTCAGGACCCTATTGTTGGTTTAGAGTGCTGGACATCGGACTTCGACATTGAGTTTGATCGTCAATAACAGTTCACTCAATTTTCAGTCACTCTTTTCTTTCCATCACTCGATCCATCTTTCCAGTTGTCTTTTCAGCGTAGCCACTAGGTGGGCCTGGTTACAAAGATTGATTCACCATGGATATAGATGCACACTTGGTGATACCCATTCTCTAGACACACCTCGACTTCAAGGTCCCACTACAAAGTGGTTTATTCTGCAGCATTTGGTGGTCACTAGACGACAGGACCAGTGCCTTAGGTGCCATACTTTTGGGCACATGGTGAGAGATTTTCCTACTCATCCTCCTCGTCGGCTTCAGTCCCAATACCCCCCACTTCATGGAGCAATGAAGGGAGCTACTTGCCGTCATACTAACGTCCGGTGGCCAGAGCCTCCTCCACCACCTCAACAACTTGTGTCTCCAGCAGTTTCTTAGGCATCTCCTCCACCACGTCAACAGCTTGTGTCTCCTATGGCACCTCCTCCACCACCTCAACAACTTGTGTCTCCAGCAATTTCTCAGGTTCTAGCTACGGATCAGCCATTACAAGACATACCCTCAACTTATCGGCTGCATAGGCATTTAGACCCAACACCACAATTGCTACCCCACACTTTGCTATGGATTCTGACTTTCCACCTTTGCCATCCTCACCACCACCACCTCCCCTTCCGTCTTCATCCATCGATGCTCTAACATCACCACTGTTTTCCACCCATCCTAAAGCACCTATGGAGGCTGACTTTGCACCTTTTCCATCCTCACCACCACCTCCGCCCCTTTCGTCTAATGCTCCAACATCACTATCCTTTGCCACCCACCCCAACCCACATCTCTCTATAGGTTTCCCCTTCATCCACACCACCTCTTTTGTGTGCCTCACCACCTCCTCATCCTCCTCATTTTTCATAGCTAGTGCTCTAGCAACTTGGTAACTCTTACAAGGCAAACAATCTTCTGATGGCACAATCCTTTTTGGTATGGTTTTACATTTTGCAGCGTGCACAAAGGGCGCGCTATCTACAGGTAGTAGCAGGACAAAGTCCCATGCTCTCCTCCCTACGTTTTGATGGCACAAAGACTTGGACAGATGGCTTCCGTTGTGGAGTTTGTTCTTGACCATTCTTTGCATGCTATCCAGACATGGGCAGGTTCCTTTCCATCATGCATTGCCATTGATAGCCTTACGTTGAGTATGGGGGCCATACTCTACACAAGGTTATTGTCAGGTGCAACAGTGTTTAAGAATTTAGCTCGGATCTAGTACTCCACACAAACACAAGGTTACTTTACTTCACTTGAAAAGAGAACTGAACGAAAGACCATGAATGAGAGAGACACAAAGCGAGAGAGAGAGAGAGAGAGAGAGAGAAGAGAAGAGAAGAGAGATGGCACAGGATGTTAGGTCCCAACCACCCTGAAGGGCCTCCTTGCTCTGATGAGAGTAAGTACTTGCTTTATTACTTGCACAAAATGCTGATAAAATGATATTAAATGATGCGATGTTGGGATGCTAATAGATACTTGTTGGGGATGCTTGGTACTGACGATGGTGAGGGGTATTGTGGTGGTACTTGAGAGGCTAAGTGCTACGTACTGCGGCGGGTACTTGGTATTGCGGGTACTTTGGTGCGGTTGGTACTGATGATCCCTATGTTGAGCTAAGTAGGAGCCAAGCCAAAACGCAAGGGGTGCTAGATGCTGGGGTACTTGTGCTATGGTGTTGCTGAGGTTCTAATGGGTATTGTTGGAGATACTTAGTACTGCAACGACGACAACGACGACAAGGCTGTGGGATGATATGCTATAGTCGAGGACAACAATGGCTAAAAATTTGAAAACGTTGGTCTTTCTAGCTGATCTGAAAATGCTGCTGTTTCATAAGTGCTAGTCACTGAATTTTGGCTGCTTAGGATTGAAAAATGCTGAGGCTGAGGAAAAACGCAAAGGCTGGCTGAAAACGTTGATGGCTACTGGGTACTGTTGAGAAGAGGGTGTTTTCAATACTACTTCTTCTGCCTCTGTTGCCTTCTTTAGCGTCCAAAGGGCTTCTTTTATAGGTCTTTTAGCCATTTGCCCTACCTAATTTTAATAAATGTCATGCCAAAGTCACTTATTAATAGATGACTTGACTGTTTATATGTCTGTATGCTTAATTGACTTAACCGCGCAAGGGTATGCAACTATGACCTGCCTAATCATGCATGTCCTTCTAGAGGCTCACAAAATGCCAGGCTAAATCCTAAGCTAGCTACAAATGACGCTAGACTGTAGAGCAGAAGCATGTCCACGTGGTGCAGTTGCAGTGTGCATGTGACATCCCCTTGTTAAAGGTGAGGCACAACTGCCCAAATTTTACCTTTAATTCTTTCTGTACTTTTGATTTTTGAATGCTTCTGATTCTTGTGGATGCATAAGCCGATGAAAACTCCTCGAAACTTGTGGATACTGTGGATGTGGGTACTGGTGCAATGTAACCACTGACCACACGAGC
Organism: Adiantum capillus-veneris; assembly: GCF_014529385.1. Classification (NCBI taxonomy): domain Eukaryota; kingdom Viridiplantae; phylum Streptophyta; class Polypodiopsida; order Polypodiales; family Pteridaceae; genus Adiantum; species Adiantum capillus-veneris. The sequence continues at coordinate 137,345,543 of NC_140953.1, forward strand.
TACTAGGTAGCCTTACTACTGTCACAAAATACCAGCCTTGGTGCAGACTCTGCCTTGCAAGCAAGTACTACCACTCAAATAGTCCTGTTGTGAAAACATTGCGGGTGAAGATGAAAGTTAAGGGTGCTCGTAGGTATTTCCAATGGTTCCATGTCGATGGAAGTGGATGCACGCTACATGCGAATACGAATGCAGAAGAGGATTAGGGATCCTTTCTCCAACTCCTTCCATATTCGCATAGGAGGCAAGTCGATCTTGGTGCTCATCAAGATCTAGATTTTTGTGTATCCGATGTTGATCTTCGTTCAAAGACATAGCGATCAAGACAAGAGCGCGCTCAATGCACACTGGACTAAGTGTGGGAGTGGCTAATAAGTCTAAGATCGGGACACGAAGATTCTTTGAGTAAAAAAAAATAGAAGAGGTTCCTTAGGTTCTTGGTTTTGTTGGGGCTCTTGATGGTTCCTAGGTACTTGGGGTTCCTCCCTTGAGTTCGTGAATCCGAAGCAAGCATAGCGCTCTCATACTAGTGTCAAGTGCAATGGAAGTGTTTAAGGATTTATTTTGGATCTAGTACTCCGCACAAAAACAAGGTTACTTTACTTCACTTGAAAAGAGAACTGAACTGAAGACAATGAACAAGAGAGAAGCAAAGAGAGAGAGAAAAGAGAGATGACACGGGATGTCGGGTTCCCAACCATCCTCAAGGGGGCCCCCCTTGCTTTGTTGCCAAAGCAAGTACTTGCTTTATTACTATCACAAAATATTGATACACTGATGCTAAATGACAAGATGTTGGATGCTAATGGGTATTTGTTGGGAATGCTTGGTACTGCAAGGATGCTGAGGGGTATTGCGGTGGATGTAGGGTACTTGAGAGGCTAAGTGCTAGGTACTACGGGTACTTGGTACTTGGTATTGCAGGGTATTTTGGTGCTACTGGTATTGATGATCCCTATGCTGAGCCATAAACAAAAAGGGTGCTAGATGTTGGGATACTGTGACGACGACGATGATGAGGGGTACTTGTGTTGCGGTGTTGTTGAGATTCTAATGGGTACTGTTGGAGATACTTGGTACTACGGCAACGACGAGGCTGTGGGCTGACCTATTATAGCCATGGACGGTGATGGCTGAAAAACTAAAAACACTGACCTTGCTGGTTGATTTTAAAAACGCTACTAATCCGCAAGGGTTGGTTGCTGAATTGAGGGTGCTTAGGGCTGAAAAATGTTGATGGGAGAGGCTGAGGGAAGATGCCAAGGCTGGCTGAAAATGTTGATGGCTCCTCGGTACTTTTGAGAAGAGGGTGTTGTCAATGCTACATTTTCTGCTACCTCTGTTGCCTCCTCTAGCATCCAAAGGGCTTCTTTTATAGGTCTTTTAGCCATTTTCCCTAGGTCCAATAGGTCGCACATCGTCATGTGGAGCGTTTGTCAAGTACTATCACTTTGCTTTCCTTCATTGCTCTTCCTCAATTGTCATGTTGATGATAGAGGTGGGAGTGGGTATTTCATGTTTTCCTCTTTTGGGCCACTTGGATCCATTGGTCCACTTCCTCTACTCGCTTCTTGGTGCGGGTGAGCACCTCTACCCATGAAGAGGTCTCTTGTGCCTACTCATCCTACTCCACTTGGATGGTGAACACTTGCCCTTTTATGATATTCAGCTCTTCCATGGATGGATGAATTTCTCCTTCTTCGAGCTTGGTGCAGGAGGGCATGTCCTCCAACTCCTCCTTTAGTTTGCCGATTTCTTCATCTCGTGCTACCACTTTGCTTTTGATAGAGACACACTTCGTCTCTAGAGCCATGATCTTCTCTAATGGGGCAGTATTGACTTGCTTGATCCATTTTTTTTTGGGGCCAAAATGACTTGCTTGATGGCGGCCTCCACCTCATCCCTTGTAATTTTGCCATCCTTTGCTGCCTTCTTGCTTGATTTCATGGGAGTGTTTGATTAAAATGACTTCCCTCTGAAGGCATGATCAGAGGAACGCTCACTGCTCGCTACCCACAGCTTGCCATCGCTATCCCCTCCCTCCGCACCTACGCATTGCCCAAGCTGTGCATAGCCCTTGTGAGCTTTACCTCCATCCTCGCCTATCGCCAATGCCCCCCCCCCCCCCCCCCCCCCCCCCCCTCCTCGTTCGCTGCCCGCTAACCCCACACTCATTGTCTGCCCCCCTCGCTGCCCGCAACCGAGAAACCCCCCCCCCCCCCCCCCCCCCCCCCTTGGGTTTTGCTTGACAGGTTTGCCCAACTGTTCACTCGCTTTTGGTGGGCTCTCTCCAGTAGGCCTTGGTCTCTCCTTTATTCCTTCCGCACTTCTGTGTAGTAGCAGACATAGATGGAGGATTCTACCCCGCCACAGAGGGACTCAACGGAAGCCCCCTCGCCCAACCCCGTGAAACCCACCATCCAACTTGCTCTTTTGCTAACAGAGCAAGCGAGCTTAGAGACAGAGGTGGCGTGCCTTCATACCACCTCTATTATCTGCAAGATTCTCGGTACCAAACCCAACAAATGAGAGGTGCGTGATCTCCTCCAGGCCCGTCTTTTAGCAGAGGTGGGCAAGATCCTCAATGTTCAGCTTCTTGGACGTGGCTATTACCAGATAGAGTTTGAGATCCCGACATGGCATCTAAGTTCACTGCAATGAGCCCCTTGGCCATCCGAGCAGTTCAAACTCATTTTTGACAGTGGCGCCATGGTTTTGACCCAGCTATTGATGGTCTTGTTGAGGAGACAGACCTTCCCATCTCAGTCTGCTTTCCCAGCCTCAGGAGGAAGTACCTTCCACTCCTATCGAGGATAGATTCAGAGATTGGGACTGTCCTGGAGACACCTCACACGGCAGCTTATGTAGCTGCCAAGGCAGTTGGCATTCCCACAATATGTGTTCTGGTTTGGGACACCCACACCTCCTCAAAGGTCATTCTACTACCTCGGGTGAGTGGTGGTTGACTCCACCAGAGCGTGGAGTATTCGGGCCTCTCAAATCAGTACTGTAGCATCAGTTCTCTCTCGTTCCCCATGAGGATTATCTCATGGAATGTGTTGGGGTTAGGTGGACCCCAGTTTCAACACCAACTGGGTCGATTGCTTCAGGAGCTTCAGCGCTGCCTTGTGGGCAGAGAGATTGACCTTCTTATGACGCAGGAACATCATCTTTGTGAGAGACGCATTAGACGATGTGGTCAACTTTTACGTGGGCGGTTTGAGACATTTTGGTCAGTTGCATTTGGACCTGGTGGTATCCAGGGAGGGGTATGTATGACTATTGCGGACTCTTGGCAGCAAGCCATTGTGGACAGAGGTATTATTGTGCCTGGCAGGGTTCAGTGGACTACTATGCAGGTTCAGGGCTGCCTCTTGGGCTTCTTGAACATCTATGCACCCAATGTGGCAAGTGCATGTGCAGAGTTTTGGTCTCACATTGTAGAGTCTCTTCCGCATGCAGAGCAATGGTGCATTGAGGGTGACTTCAACATGCTGGAGAATCCCTCTGACAGGATTCGAAGTAGCCATGCTACTGTGCATGGAGCTGAGTTGGCAGCCTGGGAGAGGCTATGTATGACTTTGAGGGTTTCAAATATTTGGCAGCACTTTGGCTTTGTGAGGCCCCCAGATAGCTTGGCCTTCTCTCGCTCGAACCTCAGAGTGGGAGGAGTGAATCTATCTCGGATAGATCGCTTCTACGCTAGTGACCACGTCTGTGACTTGGGTGGGTTAGTTTGCATCTTGGCTAGGACATCTTTTTTGGACCATGCACCAGTGATCCTCACTGTGACAGATAGACAGAGGAGGTGGAGCACGATGCTCATAGAGAGAGTGATGGCTCTTTGAACAGAGGTCTTGGACACGCAACACTCTCATGCTGATTGACAAAGTGGCCTCTAGACTTGCTCAACTTATTCGTTTCTTTCTCCAGGAGTACACGGCCCACCTGGCTGTAGCGAGAGAGGTGTAATTCCTAGGGGAGACTAGAGCCTGGAATCCACCTCCCACTATATCGGCCAAGCTCCTAGCCCTTTGCCCTAGCTGGATTCCCTTTCCACATTGCCTAGTCCGGCCCTTGGCCCAGTCCATGACTCCCTGGCCTTGCCCTTGTCCTAACATTACTCCCCCCTTAAGGAAGATTTTTTGTCCTTGAAAACAAAAGTGGGAAACTTCTTCTTAAGAACACTAATGTTTTCCCAAGTGGCACCTTCCTCAGGTCGATCTTTCCACTTGATTAAAGCTTGTCAACGTACATGATGACGCATACGTAAATCATGATAGTCGACGAGAATTCGCCTAGGTTCATGCGGTAAGGTAGGAGGTTCAACAAAATCGACCAGAATTTGTTGGCCAATGACATTATAGTCCCCATGTAACCGCTTACGTAAACGGCTTACATGAAACACCGGATGAATACGAGAATGTGTAGGTAGCAATAGTTTGTAAGCACGATCACCCACTCGCTTGAGTATTTGAAAGGCCCACAATATCGTGGAGCTAATTTAGGTGTTGGCCCAATTTTTAGACTTTCTGAATGCTTTGACACACGTAAAAATACTTCCTCCCCTTCCTCAAAGGTAACTTGCCAAACGTTTCTCATCAACATGCTTCTTATACCGATCCTGCGCTTGTTGGACGTTCTGACGAGCGAGTTTCAGCATATCCATGTGGTCTTGGAGAAAATCCTTAACCTGTTAGAGTTTTTCGGTTGCCAACCCCACCGTAACAGGTGACCTAGGTTGAAAACCATACATGAGCATGAAAGGACTAAATCCAGTCGTGACATGCTTAGCACTGTTGTAAGCAAACTCAAGAAGAGGTAGATATTCTTCCCAGTTTGTTTGTTTCTTGCTAACATATGCGCGTAGCATATCCTCTAGCACTTGGTTAACTCATTCAGTTTGACCATCCGTTTTCAGATGATCGGTTGTAGTTGTGTACCCAACCATTTAAACACAACCCTCCAAAAATGACTGTTAAACTTGGGATCACGATCACTGACAATGTTACTTGGCAAGGCATACAACTTGTATAGGTTGTCCACAAATAACTTGGCTAATTCTGGAGTCTTAATCGTCGATTTGGTTGGAATAAACTTACATAGTTTAGTCAACTGGTCTACGACCACCCATATTGAGTCATGACCTCATACAGTGGTTGGTAAACCCACAATAAAATCCATAGAGATACTTTCCCATTTACCATTGGGAATCTCCAAAGGATGTGAGAGTCCTCCTTATTTCAAGCGCTCTGCTAGAGCCTAGGGGAGACTAGAGCCTGGAATCCACCTCCCGCTATATAGGCCAAGCTCCTAGCCCTTTGCCCTAGCTGGATTCCCTTTCCACATTGCCTAGTCCGGCCCTTGGCCCAGTCCATGACTCCCTAGCCTTGCCCTTCTCCTGATAGGAGGAGGACCAACGTCTCTAACGGGGCGTTGCTTCCTTACAAAGGATGCAAGAGCAGCATCCAGACAGTCCTTGGTTGGAGGAGAGATTGCAGCAAGCTTGCCAGGAGCTTGCTAGCATAGAAGAGAGGTGTCATGAGTTTGCTTTCCATCGATAGGCATCTCAATGGACTCGGCTGGGTCTTTCTTTGAGGTAGGGGACCTCTGGGCACGGAACTATGCCAGGCCACGTCAACTCTGCGAACTATTTTGAAGTGAATCTCTGTTGTGTCACGATAGATTCTTGACTTGGGGTGTCCAAGTTTGTTACAGGGTCCCATGTATAATGCTCTATAGAAGTGACTAAAACCTCAAACTCAAAGCCTTGGCTAGAATTTTGTAGGCTGAGTTGAGGATGGTGATGGGCCGCCATTGCCGAATCTCATCCAAGGAGCCACCCTCCTTGGGAATGAGGTAGATCAAGCCCTCACTCGTGCTGTCAGGCATCTCTCCTGTATGCGGCTTTCCTCTACGTCGCGTTGCTCATCTGGCTCCCCATCATCGGACACATCGCCTTTAAAAGGCTTCAAGAGACTCACATGAAAAGCATTGTGAATTCTCCAAGTATTGGGCAGATTCAATCTAAAGGAGACATCATTTATCTTTTCTTTTTTTGGAAAGGTCCATAGTATCTCATGCTAAGCTATGGAAAAGCCGCTCCTTTCCCCTTTTCTTCGTAGGCGTGCCTTCTCAAAACGTAAGAGCACCCAATCGTCTTCCTTTAATCTCAAATGGTGATGTGTCGATCTACTGCCTTCTTGTGTCTTTCCTGATATTTTTCTAAAGCCTCTCGGACCTTGGCAAAAGCAATGTCCAAGTCCCTCGTGTACTGGTCGACGGCTTCAAAAATCTTATCTTTTGTGCTAAGGAAGGGTGGAACCTTTGTAGTACCTTCAATAATCTCAAATGGCGCCTTCTCCGTCAAAGAGTGGATCGTGCTATTGTAGGCAAATACCACCAAGGGCAAAAACTTTTCCCATTGAGTCTTCTTATAAAAAATGTAATACTTCAATAAATCCAGTACGGCTGAATTTGCAATCTCAGATTTCCCATCTGTCTGCACATGGAAAGATGACGGGAACTGTAACCGTGTGCCAAGGTTCTCCCAAACAGCCTTCCAAAACAAACTCGTGAACTGGGAATCGCTGTCAGAGACTATTGTCTCAGGCATGCCTGTAATCTAAATATTTGGGCAATGAATTGTGTCGCTAAATGGTCCGGCTTGACTATTTTCTTCACTGGAATGAAATGAGCTTGCTTGCTAAATCTGTCAATAACAGTCCAGATGCCATTGTGCCCACTCCGTGTCTTCAGGAGATAAAAAATGAAACCCATAGCAATACTTTCCCAGGGGCGGGTGGGAATGGGTAAAGGCTGTAACGATCCCTGTGCTTTATGCCTGTCAAATTTGACCTTCTGGCATACCAAGCAACTGCGTACAAAATTGTCCACATCCTTCTTGAGTCTCAACCAAAAGAAATAACGCTACACATTTTTCAAGGTGGTATCAATGCCGCAGTGACCCGTAAATGGTGGATAGTAGCATTCATTTAGAACCTTTTCCTTCAACGGCTGTGTAACGCACAATAATATTTTCTTCATCAAGTAGCCATCCCGTATGGAATAATATGCTACTACCTCCCCATTCTGTATTCGACTGAATACATCAGAAAAATCTCGATCTGTGGCGTACTCATCGACCATGTCCTCAAAGCTTCTATGGTGAATCATAGAAATAGCCAAGTCTTGGTGTTCTCTCTCTCTCTCTCTCTCTCTCTCTCTCTCTCTCTCTCTCTCTCTCTCTCTCTCTCTCTCTCTCTCTCTCTCTCTCTCTCTCTCTCTCTCTCTCTCTCTCTCTCTCTTTGTGGGAATCACGGTGCGCGGGGTCAAATTTAAGAAGTGAACATAGCCTATCGTGCACTGTGTTCCAATTCTTGTATTCTGTGTGTGTGTGTGTGTGTGTGTGTGTCTTCCTCTTTCAAAAACAACAAACATTTAAAAACACTATCTCTCACTCTCTCTCTCTCTCTCTCTCTCTCTCTCTCTCTCTCTCTCTCTCTCTCTCTCTCTCTCTTCTAAATCAACAAATACTATGGGAAGTATCAAATACAAAGTAAATTACCAAATAAAAGATTTTACAATATATTGTTGTACAAGCTTTTGATATTGTGGATCACGACGCAAGTTAGGGCTTTTCAAAGGATTTTTTCGACTATAGCACACCGTGATCCTCAGAGAAATTCTATATTTCAAATGTTTTATCTCGTGCAACTATTTTTCTCTGTCTATATGTTTATCTTCCATACCATTCTAATCTAAACTAGCTTAGCTTACATGATCATTATGTCTAAATTCTGGCAAAGTTTAAACAACAAGCTAGTCAGGTCATAATACCTCTCTTGGTGGAGTAAAGGCGGTTTGAATGACTATACCAGATGGATTCCACTAAGTGCTTCTTTCAATGGGTTGAAAACGCTTGAAGGAGTTCGTTTGACCTTAGTAGTTCTTCACTTTGTGTCCTCGGTAATATCAATTGTGCGCCTTGGTTGCAGAGGTCGTCTCGGATGATGCAATTCAATTTGGTTAGGTCTCTCTCTCTCTCTCTCTCTCTCTCTCTCTCTCTCTCTCTCTCTCTCTCTCTCTCTCTCTCTCTCTCTCTCTCTCTCTCTCTCTATGAGTCCAAGTGTGCATTTGTTATCATAAATAGTACTCGTATTTTTCGATTGTAGAAAAATCTTTATTGTGGTCGTACAAGCCATTTATTGCATGTCTTGCTAACACGTGTAGAATATTATTCGGCGTGCTTCGTAAACAACGCTAAGGTAATGTCTATTATTGTATGAAAAGGAGAGAAGGAGAGAGAGAGAGAGAGAGAGAGAGAGAGAGAGAGAGAGAGAGAGAGTAACTTAGTAAAGGGGAGAGCTACTACCTTAGCTCGTTCCTGGACCAATGAAGAGAGAAATTATTTGCTGAAGCAAATACGAACATCGAGAGAGAGAGAGAGAGAGAGAGAGAGAGAGAGAGAGAGAGAGAGAGAGAGAGAGAGAGAGAGAGTTTAAAAGGCCACTGCCTCCTTCAAGGTGCAAGAATCAGAAGCGTGAAGACCAAGAGCAACGTTCCCAGCCGTGAATCTCTATTCAAAGAGCAACGTCTAGTCCTGGCAAAGGTAAAGGCAATCTTTTCACGCATATTTGGTCAATAGTTTAGTGGTGTCTAGGAATTGTGCTACAAAATGTGAAAGGCAATTTAACATTGAACCTAACAAAGTTGGACCACGACGCGCCAATAGTTTTGTGGAGTTTTGTTTATGTACTCTGCGCGCCATGATCCACTTCTTAAAGTGTACAAGGTTTTTTTTCTAGAGTATAAATTTTTTTGATGTTTTGGTAGCTATTACTGTGTAAAATTTAGGTATTGTATTATAAATATGTATATGATTATAAAATACTGCTTGCTTTTGGTGCTTTCCTTTGATTGTCGTTTCTAGATCAGGCATGAAAATTGCAGGAGGCCTTACCTTGCCCAAATGGTTGGCTTTTTCTCTTCACAACTCTATAGCAATTTTGCATTTGATCAATCATTATGAAGGGAAAAATTTTAGTGACCCTTCACACAAACCATCAAAAGATGCACATATGCTAATCACGGCGCGCCAGTATTTTTGTGGAGTTTTGTTTATGTACTCCACGCGTCGTGATCCACTTCTTAAAGTGTACAAGGTTTTTTTTTCTAGAGTAGAAAATTCTTTGATGTTTTGGTAGCTATATTTATTGTGTAAAAAGAAAGTACTGTATTATAAATCTGTATATGATTATTAATTACTATTTGCTTTTGGTGCTTTCCTTCGATTGTCGTTTCTAAATCAGGCATGAAAATTGCACGGGCCTTACCTTGCCCAAATGATTTGATTTTGCTCTTCACAACTATAGAGCAATTTTGCATTTGATCAATCATTATGTAGGGCAAAAGTTTAGTGACCCTTCATACAAACCATCAAAAGATGCACATATGCTAATCATCTTGTGTTATTGTCTATATAATCAGTAGGAAATAATTGTGAGATACCTAGCTATTGTTTGTTGAAAACTTATATGATCATGTGGTGCTCTTTTTTTTATTTATGTTTGAAGAAACTTACATTTCTTAGTATAAAATAAATGGTAGGATTAAGATCTCATAGGAGGAAGAGGCAAAAAATAGATCCCGAGTGCATCGTTGGCCAAGGAACATTCCGAGAAGACTTTCGAAGCTGTTAAAAACTTCTATGAAGAGGAGTATAGAATTCACAGAACCCATTGATAGATCTGGTGCAGAGCCTGCCATGAGTTTGGAGGAGCCTGATACTGATCCATCTATCGAAATGGAGACCCCTCTACTCCAAAACATACTTTACTGAACTCATTTAAGAGAGATGTGTATTTTTCAACACCTACTTTGCAGAGTGCCCAATGTGTTGCAACAATCCCAAAAAAAAGAGGCAGTTATTTATGAAAACCCTACAGTGATTGATAAAAAGATTTTAAATTTTGCAGTTTCTTCTGGGGCTGGTGATAACTTTGACTTGGTCTCCTACATTTTTAATGCTCCATTTAATCTTGATGTGTTTATAGCTGAACAAAGTGAACACTTGAAGCTGGAACGAGAGAAGTTTGAGCTTCATACTCAAAAGGGCAGCGTTAATGTTGGTGAAATGGTGGTAGTCCATTTAAAAGACTTTTGATCCTAGAAGATAGTCTTACAAGAAGTACAATCAGCTGTCTCTTATGTACAGACCCCATTGGTGCAGCTTCCATGAACGGGAGTGCAAGCTGGTTCAAGAATCCTTTGGATTTCTAATAATTTTTAAATGGATTATTTACAAATCTTATGAAAGATCCTAAGGAGGTCATGGAGGACCATGATATACCAGCAGATGAAAAAGAGAATAAGGATGAGGAATACATTGAAGTGGCGGAGATAGATGAGTCCATTGATCTTGAAGAAGAAGAAAAAGAGGTGGAACAAAGCAAACTTCTCTTAGTGAAAACCTCATATATCAAGCTACCTCTAGATGTGTCAGGTTTCAATGAGCGGCACGCCACCTTAATGCTACCAGGATTGCCAAAGTTTAAATTTGGAGATAGGTCATACATTTTCCTTCATGATATACAAAGTATTTTTTATTTGCGGGAGGACTTTGTATATCATGAAGGGCAAAAAATACCCTTGTGAGGACTTTCCCTAGGGTTTCAAATGACTGTATTGATGACGAGGCAAGCGAGATCTCCAGTAACCCAATGGACTGCCTTAAACTGTACTTTGAAAAGGCAAAAAAGTACAAAGAAAGCCTTCCTGATGAAGCTATATTTCAAACTATTCAAAATAATCTCAAGCCATCAACTATTAATCAGGATATGGAGGATGGTTTAAGCGACCAACATAGGAGTAAACCGGATCAATCAACCTATGGAACAATGAGCTTTTTCTGCAAGATGAGAGTTTCATGGTATAACATCTTGTCCCCCCCCCCGGATGCCCCCTAATCTATGTCTCTCTCTCTCTCAGACACACACATACTTCTTTTTCGTAGTCATGGATTGATGAAAAGGACGACTTTCTTCGTCGTCGAAGAAGACAGTTCCGTGGCAGGGATGCAACTCTAGAACAATATCTTCCTAGTTTATGTGAGGCACCCAGGACAATATCTTCCTAGTCTATGTGAAGCACCCATCCTAATCTTCCACAATGGAATGTCACAAGAGGGGAATACTGCAACCTATTCTTTCAAGACATTATCTCGCTTCTTAGGTGGTCCAATGCTGCCACAAAATGTAGACAAAATTATCCTCGTCGACAAGGTTTTAGGGAGAGAATGTTTTGGTTACTAGCTAGGATATACTAGGGGCCGTGCAGCATATTACTACACATACACATCAATGGCATTATCTCTAGGGAAAGAAAACCCTACTAAACTCTTAGAGTATGGAAAAAATTTAATGATCAGATACAAGGACGAGGTTCCAAACGATATTTGAAAATCATCAAAAGTTTGGAATAGTTGTGGTACATATTGAATTTAATTTTACACGCATTTGTGGTACATCCGATCATCTAAACTCTAATTCTCTTGTTCCACCGATGGTTGGCATATTGCATTGTCTCCCTCCACCTCATTTGACTTTCAAGAGCACTTGAGTTGTTGAATGCGTCTTCTCGTTTTCTTTTTTGAAGTTGTAAATGTATGATTGCATGTACGGTTGCTGAAGAGGCCAATACTTGCCTTTGTTGCATGCGGTGAATGATTCTGTGATAAAACCACTCAAATAACTCCTTCAAACTGTTTGCCTTATTTCGAGAGCCTCCATGCTGTGTGTGTCTGAAGTAGGCATTTCTAGCCATGTAATGAGACTTCTCCAAGCCCTGGGTGTTTCGTATACCTAGATTCCCATTTTGGATGAAGTATGGCAAATGATTAAAAATAATGTGCTGCAAAACAAGAAATTTATTTAGAAATTTAAACACAAAGTTAGTTCTTTGACTATCTGAGGTGCTTTGAATTTACCATGTAATGAGCGATTTGAGTGTCAGTCCATGCTGTCTTAAAGGATTTTTTCAGTAGCTAAAGGTTCTGTTTAAACTTGTTGAGATTATCCTGCGACCAATCATCATTCTCACACATTTGAAATAACGTGTCAATGGAACGCCACACATCATCCTTTGCATTGCGAGTTGTTGGCTCTTGATCTTTCACTGCTAAATGAAGTTTTTTCCAGTGCATATACTCAACTTTGCTAATGTAGGTAGAGTGATATACTCTCCCTCGCTTTGTTAGCTTCACATCTTTCATACCTTGAGGTTTAGATAGAAAACGGCGTGCCTTGAACCCACCTATGGATGGTTTGCAGGGTACATCTTTCTCATTCGTTGAACTTTTTCTGTCCCGCTGGATTTTCACATTGCCCCCATGTAGACCAATATCTGACAAAACTAGTTCCAAAGCCTCTAGAGCGACCTGTCGTTCAACTGACTTTTTGATTTTCCAAGTAAACCCAATGTACAGATATACCAACTTCTCTACAATTTGGCAAAGACCATGCATTGTACAAATATGGACATTAGCAAGTGGTATATCCAGAACTGGTCAAAAATTAGAGTCTTGATTGTGATGAGTAGGAGCCTTTCTCCACCACTTTGGGTCCATAACCTTTGCAGGCTCCATGCAATACAAGCATGGAGACTTTTCCATGGCACCCATTCCACAATTATACATACACTTCAATGTTTTGAGGTCACGTGCAAGATGCCATTGAACTTGAAAGTCTCCTCTCCCATCTACAGCCAGTACCTCTCCTCGATTCATTTGTCTATCAATGATACCTAGAATAGGGGTTTGATGGAACACCCAAAATAAAATTTCATGGTCTTCTTTCTTTACCTGCAAGAATAATCCTTATGAGATATGAAAAATAAATGTAAAATTTAGGTACAATAGAGGGCTTGCTAGAGCTGCAAAATTCAAAATAACTGATTACTTGAAATGCATCAAGCCACCAATGTTTGTTTCTGATCAAACATTGAAGTATGAAGAATCATCAGTGGGACATTTGGAAAGAGCCCTATTCATTAATGTGATTGTAACTCGCTCTAGATTCTTCTCTTTAAGAATCTCACACTCATCTAGCTTCAAAACAAAATGTAGAACGCCACCTGTCTCTTCAAATGTGATATTGTAGAACTCTACCATTCTAGTTTGCAACAAAGTCAGATCCATGAAGATATTGTTATACTCATCATAAGTGACAATAGTTCCCTGTGAGCTATAAATATCTTGAATATGAAATGGACATCCAATGAAGTCGGTCTGTTCATTATTGAGCTGGAGTCTTTCCCTCAAAACACTTGCAGTTGTTGGTAAAATCTTAGACTTTATTCCCTTCTTCACAAACATGGAAGAGATAGGCTGTTGAATAGTTAAGTAACCTCTTTTACTAACGCCAAGGGAGTCCAATGTACCCGGTATTTGCTTGGCAGGCACTGCATTCTTTGAAGTGAATCTGTCAACAACATCCCGTTGCAAAACCTCACTACAACATAACATCAAGATATCGACGCAGTATATATCGACGGCCGTACCTTTCCACGCGGTTATCGACGTACTTGCAGCCCGTTGATATATGCGTCGGAACATCCGTTGATATGCGCGTGGAAATACACGTGGCAAGGCATACTTTACCACGCGTATATCAATGGATATTACCACGAGTATATCGACGCAAATTTCGACGCAAAAAATTGGGGGAAAAAAAGGGAAATCCGCGCGCAGGCGGCCATTTTCGCCTGAGACGCGCTCAGATATCTTGGCCGAAACCTGCTACGCAGGTATTATGAAACTCTCCCCCCCCCAACCCCTCTCTCTCTCTCTCTCTCTCTCTCTCTACATCATGTGTGTGTGTGTGTGTGTAGGAAAGAGAGAGAGAGAGAGAGAGAGAGAGAGAGAGAGAGAGAGAGAGAGAGAGAGAAATGTGTGTGTGTGTGTGTGTATGTGTGTAGGTAATCAAAGAGAGAGAGAGAGAGAGAGAGAGAGAAACGTGTGTGTGTGTGTGTGTAAGAAACTAAAGAAAGAGAGAGAGAGAGAGAGAGAGAGAGAAATGTGTGTGTGTAGAAAATCAAAGAGAGAAAGAGAGAGAAATGTGTGTGTGTGTGTAAATAAGAAATTAAAAAGCTAGAGAGAGAGAGAGAAAGATGTGTGTACGAGTGTAGGAAATTAGAGAGATAGAGAGAGAGAGAGAGATAATGTATGCGTAGGAAATTAAAATTAAAGAAAGAGAAATTAAAGAGAGAAATGAAAATGAAATGTTATATTAACGTCTTCAAAAGGCCAAAGTGACCTATGAGACCAAAAAGTTACAATGTGGTGGATCTGATACAAAGTCAGAGTAACAAGATGACAAAATGACAAAATAACATATTATGGAATCCTAAACTGTTGGGTGTGGACTAAGCAGCTAAAACAGCTAGCTGGGATAGGTAGATCATAGGAGATCCAGCATCGGTCGCTAGCGGATCTCATCAATCTTCTCCATGGTCAGTAGTCTGATCGGGCGTTGTGCATGTCGAACCAAAGTGACCTGGATCCTCTGATGCAGCCTCTGTCGATGTTGTGTAGTCCTCCGTAGTCATGGCTGTCTGGATCTCCCTAGCTCAGTCGCTCGTTCGATCGGTATGCCTCTGGTGTAAAGCGATGAGTTCTGCTGTGGTAGAGAGGGAGAGAGAGAGAGAGATGTTCGTATAAATTAAAGAGAGAGAAAAAGAAATAAAGAGTGATATATATATATATATATATATATATATATAGAGAGAGAGAGAGAGAGAGAGAGAGGGAAAGAGAGAGAGAGAGAGAGAGAGAGAGAGCGAGAGAGATAGGGAAATAGAGAGAGAGAGAGAGAGATAGATAGATAGATAGATAGATAGATTTTATTATCGTCCTCGGAGGTCAAATATGACCTATGGGACCAAAGTTACATGTGATGTAGTATGTGTACGGCTGATGAGTGACTCTCGATGCTCCAAAATTGTAGTGATGAGAGTCGCAATGGAGAGCCCACACTTTGGCTGGGAGAGGAAAGTGTGTAGGTCTAAGTTATGGCTGAAAATGTGAGAGAAGCAAGTTTGGATGTGATCAAAAGCTGAGCACTCTAGTAGTGTGTGGTACTCAGACTCTCGAACTTGCAGTGAGCATAATGTGCACAATCGATTTGACTCTTCTCCATTGCCCCAACGCCCTATCTCGCATCGAAGGAAATGGGAGCTAAGCCGAATTGCTGCGATAGTGCGTATCGCGGACAAGGGAATAGGCTCAAGCATGTAAGTGTGAGTACGGTTTCCTCTCTCAGCAAAGAACATGGTTTTGTAGTTGGGGGCAATATAGGTGGTGTAATGTATGAAACGTGACCCACCGGATTTCTCCCAAGCAGTAATACATTGGCGTTGTAGAAAAGCTTCATTCACTTGAGAGTCAATTGAAGCATCATGTAGCAAGTGTAATGCATCCCATCTCCCAAACCACTTCTTTATGTCTTGCATCCATCCCGTGCTCAAGATCTTGCTTTTATGCGTCTTTTGAACTTTTTTGCTTGCTTCCCATGCAATTGTAGGAAGTCGATGTGAGGGGTTTTGACGCATCTTTATCATGTACTCCACAACCCTTTCCATGCCCATAACCTCAATTGGAAGAGATCCCGACTCAAGAAGTAGGAGCATATATGGTGTTTGTGTCTTAACTTGGAGAAAGTTTGTAAGAAAACGCTTTTGGACATTCTCAAACTCTTTCCAAGTAGACTTTGAGATGCTCCCACCCCACACTTCAACTCCATAAAGAAGAACCGGTGTCACCAATGCATCAAAAAGATACTTCTTGAGAACCCAACACTTGATGTTTCCCGCATTACACATGTTCTCAAATGCATAATATGCTCTCTTTCCCGCTTCCAAACGGCGCATAGCACATTCATGCCACTTGTGATTGGATGGAACCTCAAGGCCAAGGTACTTAAAGCTCTCAACAACTTCAAGTGTCTCGTTGTTGTACACAATGCATGGCTTCTCCTTATGGTTGGTTTTCACAAGCATAACCTTTGTTTTGGATTCATTTACAATCAGCCCACTATGCAAGCAAAAGTTCTCAAGGACAACCATAAGCTTTTGTGCATCTTCTAAAGTGTGTGCTAGAAGCACTACATCATCCGCATACAACAAAAGCATGATTACCGCATTGCAAATAGTGACCTCTTCAATGCCTTCTTCTTGCATAAAGTCAAGTACCATTTGTTCCAATTGATCGATGCATAGACCAAAGAGAGTTGGTGACAATGGACATCCTTGTTTAACCCCAATAGTGCTTACAAAAATTTTTGAAATTTCTCTTCCCATGCGCAATTGACAAATCACCTTCTCATAGATTCGAGAAACCGCAAGCATAAACTCACTTGGCACTTGGAGTTCTTCCATCCTTCTCCACAAATTGTTACGTGGAATCATATCAAAGGCTTTCTTAAAGTCCACAAAACAACAATACAATCGCTTGCCTTTCAACCGACTTTCCTCCATGAGAACACGAAGAGTGACAAGATGATCAATGGTGCTATGGCATCGACGAAAACCCGCTTGTCCCTTTGCACGCTTGTCATTCTCTTCAGCCCAATCACTCAATTTCATCTCCATTATGCACCCAAATAACTTTGCCATAAGAGACCCAATCATTATAGTCCGGTAGTTGCTTACATTCTTTACATCCCCTCCTTTATGCAAAGGCTTAACCCAATTAGTACTCCAATCATAAGGCATACCATGTTGAAGTGCAAGGTTGAACATATCACACATCCACTCATGGGTAAAATCTCCCGTCCATTTGATCATCTCCGGCTTGATACCTTGAAGATCTCCCGCTTTGCGAGTGGCCAACTTTTCAAGCCCACTGCATACATCCTCAATAGTAAAAAAAGACGGCATACATGGGAGTGAACCATAAAATGGCATTTTTTCAGTATTTTCTTACTCATATAATTGCCTACAATGTGTGTACATATCCACTAGACACAAGTTACCAAAATTCTCAACCCGCTTGCCTCTCAAGTTTCTCCAAAATCTTCCACATACATGTGCCTTTTCTTGGACTTGAAATTCTTGTTGCTTTACTTCCCATCTTCTTCTCTTCTTTTGAATCAATGCCTTGTAGGTATGCAAATGACTTTGATAGTTGTCTTTGTCCATAGTTGCATCAAGCTTTATCAAGGACTTTCGAGCATCTTGACATTCTTTATGTGTAAGATGGGCTTAGTACGAGAGGACCGGCATCGAGTCGTTGTCGAAATCATCTTCAACGATGAAGGTGAAAGTCCTTCTTCCTCGAGAACGGCGTAACAGCTTGAAACCAATTGCTTTTTTGCCAGTAGCTTCAATAGCCTCGCCGAATAAAGGCTGATTTGTTTGGTTCTGGTCTATAAATAGGATACGTTTGAGAATAATAATGGGTTCGATAGATTTTCATAGATAGCCCCATAAATCTTTCCTAACAAGTTTGATTCCTATTGCAAAACGCGAATACCGTGTTTGAATAATGATCGCTTTGTAGTGACTAAGGGGGACCACCCTCGCGGCCTAAGTATTCCTCAATGACCAATAGCGTACCACAAGTACCGTGAGTTAAGTTCCATAGGCTTAGAAGCCGGATTCGTAAAGGGACTGCCTTTAAACTTAAACGTAGACGTCGTGGTTAAAAAACCGTCTCACGGGCAGAGCGGACCGTGAGTGCAGCGGGATTCTTCAAAAAGAATAGGCTGACTTGAGGACTTAGGACCTTAGCCACGAATAGCCAGAGATGCGTGGAGAAAAACGAAGTATAATTAGAAACCATGATCTATTTATCATCTAATGGTCAAATCGTCAATTTCACGCAAACACATTATCTTCCGGCTGTTTGCTCATGCCATCAACCAATTCTATTACGTCAGAAGGATGCTTTGTGTCTTTCTGAATCAGCTTACACTCATTTATATTGGTTCATCCTGTTACGGCCCGGGCCTTTTGCTTTTGGCTCGATGCGGGAACGTCCTCGCTATCCTCTTCCGGCAACGATAACTACAGACTTTCTTAGTTTCCCTAAATCAGGCATTCGCTATGTACAAGCGTCAACGGGGTTAGTGACTGACGCAAAATACACTCTTGCAGACACCAAAAAAATCAGCCACTATCGCTACCTGGCTTGAATCACTCCACCGTACGTAGCTGGGTCATTCCACAGATCAGGCATGACGCTATCCTTCTCCCGCTACCTTAGGGCTTGGATCATTCCATCGCGGAGTCGCGGCTCTCCGTTTGGTTTGCTTGCCGTCATTGGCTTTCTGCGTGGACGGATAGGCAACTCGGTTGGAAAGCTATCTCCGACCCCCCGGTTAGTTAACGTCAGGACAACTGTGAGAAGGGTCTCCGTGCCGTGCATGAACCGCCGCGATGCAATCATAGCCATACACAATGCCAAACAGTTGCAGAATCTCCTATATGCGGCATCTCCTGGTTGGGATAGAGATTCTCTTGGTCTCATTCGCCATCTTCGACCGTGTCTCTGAAGCACAGTCAACAATGCACATAGGCCTCCATCACGTGAAATCCAATCATCGTCGTCCGTATCCTTGGTTAGATGATTATTTGATTATGTAGGGGCCTATCTATCCTAACCGGGAGTATGCTGGGATTTATGAAAATCAGCACCTTACGATGTTCATGACTAATCGGATTCCGACATACTAGTGGGTACTAGGGGAGATTGCTACGATCGTTATTGTATCTGTATTGAAGAGATGTGAGAAAGTATTTGAATCATCGTACAACATCTCAATGAAATGCCCAGCGGCACAATTAAAGCTGATGATCGTAAGCTATGTCCTTTATCATGACCTTAAATGAAAAAATCCATGGAATCTCTAATTCACCATTTTAAACCTTATACAGAAGGGGTTTTTGTACCAGCTTTTTCTATTTATACTGCAGCTGAAGCACCTAAAGGAGAATTTGGTGTGTTCTTAGTCAGTAATGGAACCAATCGTCCCTATCTTTGTAAAATAAGAGCACCTGGCTTTGCTCATTTACAAGGACTCGATTTTATGTTCAAAAATCACATGCCAGCAGATGTGGTCATCATCATCGGTACTCAAGATACTGTGTCCGGAGAGGCAGATAGATAATACAATACACACAAAAAAGAAGAAAAAAAGACAAAGATGAAGGTGACGGAGGCTCCAGTGCAGGTAGTAGTAGTATTATGGTAAGTACGGGTTTGAAGGAACTGGTTCCTGAACCAGACACGGTGATATGTGAAGTTATCTATTAGTTCCATTTACAGGGTGTAGTCAAACCAATTACTGTCGATCGACGCGGTGTCGGTCGACACGGCATGATCAAATCCCGTGGTAACCCTAATCCTGTATCACCTGTGCCGGATTCTGTATCTAACGTTTCCATTCCTATATCTAACGTATCCGATCCTATATCATCTACGTCAGATAGTTTATTGCCTGTACCTATGAGTTATTAAAAGTAAGCTACGCGTCCAGTGCACGACCCTGCACCAAGGCCTCCCACACCAACTCTAGGCAACCCCTTTCGGCCGCCCAACAACCAATAATGCTAGTAACTATCCCTATCAAAGCTAATAAGTAAGCCCCACAGCTCAAGGCAGCAAAAAATAAATAAAATTTGCTACGAAAGCCAGCTAACGAGGGTATTCCTGCATATAAAGACATAGTAACAGATAAGGTAATAGCTGAAATAGGATTAGTTTTAGCTAAAGCGCCTAAATCCGTTATATATTTAACACAGGTTTAACGTAATGCTAAAACTACGGGAGGGAGTAGGTCTCGTTTTATATTTGTCGATTAATTCTCGATTCGCACGACTTTAAGCCAATAAAGCTTTTTTTCTTTGCCAAAATATCTCAGTTTGACATCCATAAAACTCGGTAGGCGTTCAATAAACCATCCTACAGCCTCAATGGAACGCCATAACGGATAGCAAAAGCTAGGCAATTCTTCGAATTAACTGCAGTAATTCGACCACCAAAGCGATGACGCGGCTGCAGTCATTCTAAACAATTGCTCATCTTTTAAATCGGTCGTTACGGGGTCAGTGAGCTAGCTTGTAGCGTAGAGAAAAGAAAAGTATTTTATAACTGTTTGTCCAGTCTTTTTGTTTTACCGAAAACTCTCCTGCGCTTTACGTTTGATTCTCTGTGCCCAGAGAACGCATAGTTAATCATAAAACACAAAGAACAGCCATGAATATTAGTAGTAATAACCGCAAAACAAACATCCCATACTGTACCTACTTCGCATAGGTTGAGTATACAGGTTTATGTATTAAAAGAAACTAACCCTAATCTTGGCTCAAAAAGTCGAAGTTTGATAGCAAGAAAGGCTAGAGGTTGTAGGGAATACAAAAAACAAGAAACTAGCAATAATAGCTACTGGGCGCAGAGAATCAAACGTAAAGCGCCATCCTCCTTGGCTCCCTGGTTATCTAGAGGTTCATATCCCCATTCTATCAGGATTTGGTATCATTAGCTACATTGTTTCTACTTTCTTCAGAAAACCTGTTTTTGGTTATTTAGGCATGGTGTATGCCATCAAACCACCTTTTGCGTGATCTATCTTTGTTGATACCATGGAGATGCTTTATGGCAAAGCATTCTTCCGCACAAGAACAAATAGCTTTCTTGAAAGCTTCCCATTTAGTTTCCAATGGTGCATCACATTGAAGCTTTGTCATCCATAATTTTTGCTCAACCATTTCAATGTACATTGGTGCCCGTTTGAAATCCATACATAGTGATAACTTCTCTTTCCTTTGGCTGAGATTATCATGCTTAGTTGCTTCTCCACATGAAAGGTCAATACATAAGGTGCGATGGTCGGATTCCGGGGTCCATTGACCAAACATAAAACTCTTTATGCGATACATGATGGCTTCAGAGAGTAGCATATAGTCAATCACACTATCCCCATTATGTCTTCTACATGTAAATCCATTGGTTCCACTCCACAAAGATACACCATTGGCAATGAGCATACCCTTGCTATTACACATGTGTAAAAGTAACTTTCCATAGTGATCCGGCTCTTTCTCATCCATTGAAGTACGATCATACAAGTGAACTTCCTCCAACTCCCTTGAAATGTATGGCATATCAAATTGTTGAGTATCATGTTGCAATGTTTTTGTGCGAGCATTCATATCCCCAAATACAATAACATCACCTTCACCTTTGAAATAAGCAATGTCCTCTTCCAAATCAGAAAATGGTTGATCTCTATCTATGCAAGCATAAAAGGGAGAATCGTGATGAGGAATGTAGCAACCGGCTACAAAAATGGGTGCTCTTTTTGGTGTCATAATTTTCAGCCATACATAACGTTTGTACTTGTCATCTTTCACAATTGATACAAAATCTTCCAATCCTTTCTTAACCATACATGCTAACCCTCCTTGTCCTCTTCGTTGCTTGAGATTCTTTGACCACATCAATGAATGTACATTGTAATCCTCCAAGCCGTTAATCCTTTGTGTATCATGCTCCCAAGTTTCAACAAGAAGTACAACATCGGCTTTGCTTGTTAGTTCATCAATGCCAACCCCCGCATTCCATGGGTATCCATTACAATTCCAAAAGCATATTTTCAATTGTAACTCGGTCTCATAGGTCACGCATCCCTATTTGCTTGAGAGACTTGCCTCCTCCTTGGGCACATTTTCTTCATGAGAGATCTCCTTGTTTTTATTATTATTTTCCTCATATGCCTTGCGACGCATATTTTGTTGCTTAATAGTGCGATCTTCACATACAAAACATTTTGTATTCCTCAAATAGATCCAACTATTATCAAGGATAATCTTTCGCTTGGTCTCATCCGGCATGGTGCATACAATTGGCCGTTCTCCCGAGCGAGGAGCTCCTTGCTTCCCCACTCTATGTGCTCCATAGACCATAACTCCGGACATGCCAAAGTGGGTTTTGAAGAAATCTTCAATAACAATGGCAAGAGAAGGAGGTGTCTCTAACTTCTCTTCGGGAATTCCACGAATAACAATGTTCTTGGAGCGGCGCTCCCGTTCCTTCAACTCCTCCACATCTACATTCTCAACATTCTTTGTTTGAACCATAGCTTGCATGAGTGAGGAATTAGAAACCACATTGCTACCACATTGCTAGAGAAAGAGATAGGGAATAGAGAGAGAGAGAGAGAGAGAGAGAGAGAGAGAGAGAGAAAGAGAGTGATATATATATACATATATATACATATATATATATATATATATATATATATATATATATATATATATATATATATATAGAGAGAGAGAGAGAGAGAGAGAGAGAGAGATAGGAAATAGAGAGAGAGAGAGAGAAAGAGAGTGATATATATATATATATATATATATAGAGAGAGAGAGAGAGAGAGAGGAAAATAGAGAGAGAGAGAGAGGAAAATAGAGAGAGAGAGATAGGGAAATAGAGAGAGAGGAAAATAGAGAGCGAGAGCAAGAGAAAGAGAAAGAGAGATAGCAAGAGCGAGATCGAGAGATATGGTACGTAGAGAGAGAGAGAGAGAGAGAGAGAGATAGGAAATTAAATAGAGAGTGTGAGAGAGAAAGAGAAAGAGAGATAGCGAGAGCGAGATCGAGAGAAACAGAAAGAGAGATAGCGAGAGCGAGATCAAGAGAGAAAGAACGAGAGATAGGGTACGTAGAGAGAGAGAGAGAGAGAGAGAGAGAGAGAGAGAAATAGAGAGATAGAGAGTGATATATATATAGAGAGAGAGAATTAACTACAGATAGATACAGAGGTAGAGAGAGAGAGATAGATAGTAGATAGAGAAAGTCGGCGTGAAAGAGTTAGGTTGGCTGATCAATTGTGTGAAAAGGATAGAAACTCTCTCTATCTCTCTCTCTCTCTCCCTCTAGAAGAAACTATGGAACTAAAAGAGGAAAAGGGGTTTTGCCCGCTACATGCATTGCCATGTACACCTGGGAGTGCACGTATGTGTCTACCTATATAAGATTTGACCAATAAAGACGAGATTTTGACCCGGTGGTCCTGATCTCCGTACACCTCTGGATTGAGGTGTACGGAGATCGGGCAAAACTAGAGAATGCGAGGTACGTTACATTGTGAGGAGTATATATATTAAAACAACATTCATAATCATTGTAGATGGCAACGTCATCAACTAACATGGAGGAAAAGATTGCATGCTCATGCACGCTCTGCAAGTATCAAATCCTGCGCATGCGTAGGATATGTAATGAGCATGTGCACAAGTACGGAGAGTTTGCTAGAGAAATCGTACAGAATCTATGATACGACTCCTACGGAACGGGCATTGATTTTCGCGACATAACATCTACATCTGAGAGAGAGAGAGAAAAAAGATTATGCGTGAAGGTCCGACCAATATAGAGCCAAGGATGGAAGCAGAAAAGGGCTTACCGACAGAAGACGACAGCATGGAGGAGATGTTGGATGCCTTCTTCTAGACAAGCGAGGAGAACGCTAACGAAGCAGCACCAGAAGCCGTGCGCCTATCTTCCGAAGACATGTTGAGGAAGTTGGCATGCCAACCAATCTATGAAGGCGCCAAAATATCTGTGCTTCCTACTTGTCTAGCGTGTTTGAATCTTCAGTCAGTGTACGGGTGGTCAGATGCAAGCGTCACTGCTTTGTTTATGTACGTAATTTACAAAAGAGATTTTCCGATTGCAACGGTGACGTGCTTGGGGATCTTTTTAATTTAATGTGGCTTAAACAGGTTGTTGCGGGAGCAACTTCTCCCGGCTGGCAATGAAATGCCCCCCTCCAGGCCGGACGCAAAGCAACTATTGACCTCAGTTGGCTTGGACAAATGATTGCATTCTTTTTTGCAATGAATTTGCAGATTCACTACAACACAACATGGAGATATCGACGCGCGTTTATCGACGAACTTATCGGGCGTCGCTATATGCGTCGATATAGCCGTCGCTATAGATGTCGATATACGCGTGGAAAGGCTTCTTTTCCCACGCGTATATCGACGCGCATAGCGACGGCTATATCGACACATATAGCGACGGAAAAAAATTGGGGAAAAAAAGCGAAACCCGCGAGCAGGGGCCATTTTCGCCGCGCTCTGCTCGAATCTTGGCCTCCACCTGGAGCGCAGGTATTATGCCCCCCAACCTCCCTCTCTCTCTCTCTCTCTACATCGTGTGTGTGTGTGTGTAGGAAAGAGAGAGAGAGAGAGAGAGAGAGAGAGAGAGAGAGAGAGAGAGAGAGAGAGAGAGAGAGAGAGAGCGCGGTGTGTGTGTGTGTGTAGGAAAGAGAGAGAGAGAGAGAGAGAGGGAGAGAGGGAGAGAGAGAGAGCGGTGTGTGTGTGTGTGTAGGAAAGAGAGAGAGAGAGAGAGAGAGAGAGAGAGCGGGGTGTGTGTGTGAGAGAGAGAGAGAGAGAGAGAGAGAGAGAGAGAGAGAGAGAGGTGTGTGTGTGTGTGTAAGAAATAGAGAGAGAGAGAGAGAGCGGTGTGTGTGTGTAGGAAAGAGAGAGAGAGAGAGAGAGAGAGAGAGAGAGAGAGAGCGGTGTGTGTGTGTAGGAAAGAGAGAGAGAGAGAGAGAGAGAAGTGTGTGTGTGTGTAGATAATCAAAGAGAGAGAGAGAGAGAGAGAGAGAGAGAGAGAGAGATAGAGAATTAATGTATGCTTAGGAAATTAAAATTTAAAAAAATAATTAAAAAGAGAAATGAAATGAAATGAAATGTTATATTAACGTCTTCGAAAGACCAAAATGACCTAAGAGACATGAGACAAAAAAGTTACAATGTGATGGATCTGATACAAAGTCAGAGTAAGAAGATGACAAAATAAAATATTATGGAATCCTAAACTGTTGGGTATGGACTAAACGGTTAAACGGCCAACTAGCTAGGATAGGTAGATCATAGGAGATCCAGCAGCTGTCGCTGGCGGATCTCATCAATCTCTTCCATGGTCAGTAGTCTGACCGGGCGTTATGCATGTCGAGTCAAAGTGACCTAGCTAGATCCTCTGATGCAGCCTCTGTCGATGTTGCATGTGTAGTCCTAGCCTCCGCAGTCGTGGACGCGCGTCTAGATCTCCCTAGCTTAGTCGCTCGTTCGATCAGTAGAGAGAGAGAGAGAGAGAGAGAGAGAGAGAGAGAGAGAGAGAGATAGGAAATAGAGAGATAGGGAAAGAGAGTTATATATAAATATAAATATATATATATATATATCTCTCTCTCTATATATATATATATATATATATATATAGAGAGAGAGAGAGAGAGAGAGAGAGGTAGGGAAGTGAAGAGCGAGACAGAGAGAGAGATAGGAAAATAAGGAAATAGAGAGAGAAAGAGAGATAGCGAGAGCGAGAGAGAGAGAGAGAGAGAGAGAGAGAGAGAGAGAGAGAGAGAGAGAGAGAGAGAGAGAGAGAGAGAGAGATAGCGAGAGAGAGAGAGAGAGAGAGAGAGAGAGAGAGAGAGAGAGAGAGAGAGAGAGAGAGAGAGAGAGAGAGAGAGAGAGAAAGAGAGATAGCGAGAGTGAGATCGCTTTTTTGAGCAAGAACCATGCAAGGCTTCTGAATCTTTCTCGATCAAGTTGCTCATCCATCTCCACATTATCTTCTAGCTTGGACATGGAGGACCCGTCCGGTTTACAATCAGGTAGAAAACTTTCATTGGGCTGAGAACTTCCATGGCTTGTGCTTTCATCAAGTGCGGCATTGGAAAGCTTTCTCTGACAGGCTACCTCGGATGGAGGCAGGTGGGTTCGTAGACAGAGAAGAAACTATGGAACTAAAAGAGGCAAAGGGGTTTTGTCTGCTACATGCATTGCCATGTACACCTGGGAGTGCACGTATGTGTCTACCCATATAGGATTTGACCAATAAAGACGAGATTTTGACCCGGTGGTCCTGATCTCCGTACACCTCTGGACCGAGGTGTACGGAGATTGGGCAAGACTAGAGAATGCGAGGTAGTTTACATTGTGAGGAGTATATTATATATATATATTAAAACAACATTAATAATCATTGTAGATGGCAACGTCATCAACTAACATGGAGGAAAAGATTGCATGCTCGTGCACGCTCTGCAAGTATCAAATCCTGCGCAAGCGTAGGATATGTAATGAGCATGTGCACAAGTACGGAGAGTTTGCTAGAGAAACCGTACAGAATCTGCGATACGACTCCTACGGAACGGGCATTGATTTTCGCAACATAGCACCTACATCTGAGAGAGAGAGAAAAAAGATTATGTGTGAAGGTCCGACCAATATAGAGCCATGGATGGAAGCAGAAAAGGGCTTACAGACAGAAGACGACGGCATGGAGGAGATGCTGGATGCCTTCTTCCAGACAAGCGAGGAGAATGCGAACGAAGCAGCACCAGAAGCCGTGCGCCTATCTCCTCAAGACATGTTGAGGAATTTGGCATGTCAACCAATCTATGAAGGCGCCAAAATATCTGTGCTTCGTACTTGTCTGGCGTTTTTGAATCTTCAGTCAGTGTACGGGTGGTCAGATGCAAGCGTCACTGCTTTGTTTAGGTACGTAATTTACAAAAGAGATTTTCCGATTGCAACGGTGATGTGCTCGGAGAGCTTTTTAATTTAATGTGGCTTAAACAGGTTATTGCAGGAGCAACTTCTCCCGGCTGGCAATGAAATGCCCCCCTCTAGGCCAGACGCAAAGCAACTTCTGACCTCAGTTGGCTTGGACTACAACAAGATTCATGCATGTCCAAATGATTGCATTCTTTTTTGCAATGAATTCGCAGATTGTTTGTCGTGTCCTAAGTGCGGAGCAATGCGCTACAAACAAGATGCAGTTGGCGAGACAGTGCCAACTAAAGTGTTGCGGCATTTCCCTATTATTCCTAGGATAAAAAGCATGTTTCGTTGTGGTTCCATTGCAAAGTTGATGCGGTGGCATTCTACGAATAGATCCACTGACGCAACATTCAGGGTGCCCGCTGATTCGAAGGCTTGGAGGCACATTGAAGATACCTGGCCACATTTTAAGAGTGAACCACGCAATTTGCGTTTGGGCATGGCAATGTATGGAGTCAATCCATTTCGCTTGAGAAGCTCGTCATGGAGCACTTGGCCTGTGTGCCTTATCAATTACAACCTCCCGCCGTGGCTTGCTATCAAGAAGGGTCATTTGATTTTAAGCTTGATTATACCTGGTAAGTTCAAGGCAAAAAACATGGATGTTTATCTAGCTCCACTAGTTGACGAGCTCCAGGAGTTATGGCATGGGATCGACATAGCAGATGCGGTTGAACCAGTAGGACAACAATATGCAAGGATCCATGGACTTATTATGTGGACTATGCATGATTGGCCAGGATACGGAGAAGCTTCTGGTAATGGTTATTGATTTACATTAAAATTCTCGCTATTCGCAAGCCCTTTGCCTTGGCCTGATTCATGCTTTGATATATGCAGGACTAACAACTTCGGGATACAATGCATGTCCAATTTGCGGGCAGTCTTTGGATGTCAGATATTCTACCTCTCTTCGAAAGACAATTTATCAAGGCCACCACCGTTATCTTCCAGATGGCCATCACTTGCGCGAAGGCCAACTTGGTCGTGTCGAATGTCGTCCTATGTATGTACAAGAGTGGCGTCGTCGATGGGAGCAACATGAGGGGCAACCTGTTCCAGGAATGAAACGTTTGTCCATTCTCCATACGTTGCCATACTGGGGTGATCTACTAATTAACCATTTGCTGGATCCAATGCATATATTCAAGAATGTGGGAGAGCTCCTCTGGAAGACAATCATGGGAATGAAAGACAATCAAGCTTCACAAGATGATTTGCAGTCGGTTGGAAAGATGCCAGAGCTGTGGCCTTTCACCAATGCAGCTGGTCAAACAAAACTTCCAAGAGCGCCATGGGTATTGCTAAAAAACGAAGAGCGACAAGTGAAAAGGGTGATTTCAGAGTTCAGGACGCCAACAGGATATATGCGATGTCTCAAGACAGCATTCACCCGTGACGATCAACTGTCAAGGTTGAAATCGCACGACTGGCATAAGTT
Source organism: Adiantum capillus-veneris (assembly GCF_014529385.1). NCBI lineage: Eukaryota > Viridiplantae > Streptophyta > Polypodiopsida > Polypodiales > Pteridaceae > Adiantum > Adiantum capillus-veneris. Next base: position 137,373,620 of record NC_140953.1, read on the forward strand.
CTTGCAATTCATTCTTCCAATTGCGATCAAGGGGTGTTTAACGGAGGAAGTGCGGACCTGCATATACAAGATTTCAGAGCTAGTGCGGTGGATCTCTTCCAAGGAGATACAAGAGGAATCTATTGCAGTCGCAAGAGATAGACGATGATACGGTGCAAGATCTTATCGATGATGCCTCACTCGTCGAGGCCTAGGCTTGTAAGTGTTTGTGTGAAGACTTTGATTTAAAATTAAGCTTAAAGTTAATTTAAACAACTGTGTTCTGACACTTTATTTTACTTTCTTTGTGCAGGTTCATTTAGTATGGCAGACGAGATTCCAGATCCCGCTTCCATGAGTGCAGATGCATTCATAGGCTTCTTTACACGGATGATGCCTGCTCAGATGGCAGAGGCTTCTCAGTACTGGGTAGCCAGAGGCACAGGTACTACGCCTCCGGGCTTCACACCCGAGGGACCGACGCCTAGGGGGGGGACGCCTATGGGTATGACGCCTTCTTCTCCCATCACGGCCGCTTCGACACCTAGGGGTGGGGCAGAGGCGGGTACGTCCTCATCTCCGTAGCACAGGCGCACTCGCCGATCTCGACGATCGTTAGGTGGAGGTGGTGGTTGCTGTGGAGGAGGGTCCACAGATGCTTCAACCCCTCCTCGCTCACGACCCCCGTCTTACCCAGGCACACCTCTCGACACACCTCTTGGCACACCCCGGACACCTTGGGGGGCACACGATCCTAGTGCCTCCAAGCTCTATACTGTACGGGGAGATGGTTCTGTTAACATGGATAGAGTCGGCACTGAGATGCAACAACGGATTCGCCAGCTCGTGGAGCTGCAGTTTTCGACCAGCATTCTGACGTCTTGGGATCAGCAAGACAAGGAAAAAGTCACTTACATAGTGGAGACCATCCTGAGAGAGTACCAGCCTGCTCCGGGTTCTTCCCTTGTTTCGGCGCGGTGGATCAAGGGTGTTGCACGGGACACCATCAAACATCGACGAGATGCAGCTCGACAAGCTTTCAGGACCGGCTCGCCGAAGCCTTCGGGCATCCCACACGAGACGTGGCTGCAGATCACGGAGGATGAGCGGACAGCGGCCACGCGGTTCAGACAGGAGCGTGAGGCCGCGCAGGTACGACAGATGACTAGGGGGACATCTCATCTTGGCAACGGAGGCTTCGACACCTTTCGCTATGAGTTTGTGAGTTTCTAATCCAATCTTAACTATGGCGTTTTTTAAAACGCGATTAATCATGTATTCTTATTACTTTAATTTCTGTATAAACGCAGAATCTTGCGATGCATCGAGCTCCATCACGCGAGGAGGAGTCAGATGGATATCGCAGAGGTATCTATGAAGTACTGAATGATCTTGAAGCTTCAGGAGAGTCTGTAGACTGGGAGGCCTTACAGTCTCGCTGATCGCTTGAGGTGAGACGTTAATATGTGTGAGTTGATTTAATTAAGTCAGTATATGTAAAGTAATATCAACCCTAATTTTGTGAGTTGTCCTATGTGCAGGTTGCGATACCTAGTCATTAGTGGACCAGATTTCATCTATATGCTTTGTGAGACACAGACACGTTTCTGTGTCTCTTTTTTGTACACACAGTTAGTGTTCAGACAGTTATTGTTTCCCTTATGGTTATGATTATTGTACGTCATTGTTATGGTTATGGTTATCAGCATTATGGTTTTCATCAAAGTGGTTATAGCCGGTTATGGTTTTAAGTTATGGTTATGGTTCGTTATGGTTATGGTTTGTTATGGTTATGCTTTTAAGTTATGGTTATGCTTTTAAGTTATGGCTATGCTTTTCAGTTGGTACGGTTGTCTTTCATTGGCCTTAAATCTCATGTGAGATCCTACATGCATGTAGGAGGCGTATACATGATATGGTTTTTTTTGAAAAGTTTATGTAAAAACAAACGAAACTTTGCCGAAATTTTTGCGCGCGGGAGCATGGTTGATATTTTGGTGCTGCTCGCTTTCTTGGGCAGAGGGCAGGAAGTCTGGTTGTGGCTGTGTCCATCTTTTAACTGGGCACAGGCCAGGCTACCTGCCCTCTGTCCAAGAAATTTTTTTTCTGTTATGGTCGTCGCTATATGCGTCGTTATGGCCATCACTATATGCGTCGCTATACGCGTCGCTAATAGCGACTGGTTTCATAACGACGTGTATAGCGACGGGCAGCGTCGATATAAGCGTCGATAACACCTGTTTTTGTTGTAGTGATTGTCTGTCGTGTCCTAACTGCGGAGCAATGCGCTACAAACAAGATGCGGTTGGCGAGACAGTGCCAACTAAAGTGTTGCGGCATTTCCCTATTATTCCTAGGATAAAAAGCATGTTTTGTTGTGGTTCCATTGCAGAGTTGATGCGGTGGCATTCTACGAATAGATCCACTGATGCAACATTTAGGGTGCCCGCTGATTCAAAGGCTTGGAGGCACATTGAAGATACTTGGCCACATTTTAAGAGTGAATCACGCAATTTGCATTTGGGCATGGCAATGGATGGAGTCAATCCATTTCGCTTGAGAAGCTCGTCATGGAGCACTTGGCCTGTGTGCCTTATCAATTACAACCTCCCGCCGTGGCTTGCCATCAAGAAGGGTCATTTGATATTAAGCTTGATTGTACCTGGTAAGTTCAAGGTAAAAAACATGGATGTTTTCTAGCTCCACTAGTTGACGAGCTCCAGGAGTTATGACATGGGATCGACCTAGCAGATGCGGTTGAACCAGTAGGACAACAACATGCAAGGATCCATGGACTTCTTATGTGGACTATGCATGATTGGCCAAGATACGGAGAAGCTTCTAGTAATGGTTCTTGATTTACAAAATTCTCGCTATTCGCAAGCACTTTGCCTTGGCCTGAATCATGCTTTAATATATGCAGGGCTTACAACTTCGAAATACAATGCATGTCCAATTTGTGGGCCGTCTTTGGATGTGCGCTATTCTGCCTCTCTTTGAAAGACAATTTATCAAGGCCACCACCGTTATCTTCCAATTGGCCATCACTTGTGCGAAGGTCAGCTTGGTCGCATCGAATGTCGTCCTATGCATGTACAAGAGTGGCGTCGCCGATGGGAGCAACATGAGGGGCAACCTGTTCCAGGAATGAAACGTTTGTCCATTCTCCATACGTTGCCGTACTGGGGTGATCTACTAATTAACCATTTGCTAGATCCAATGCATATATTCAAGAATGTGGGAGAGCTCCTCTGGAAGACAATCATGGGAATGAAAGACAATCAAGCTTCACAAGATGATTTGCAGTCAGTTGGAAAGATGCCAAAGCTGTGGCCTTTCACCAATGCAGCTGGCCAAACAAAGCTTCCAAGAGCGCCATGGGTATTGCTAAAAAGCGAGGAGCGACAAGCTAAAAGGGTGATTTTAGAGTTCAGGACGCCAACAGGATATATGCGATGTCTCAAGACAGCATTCACCCGTGACGATCATTTGTCAGGACTGAAATCGCACGACTGGCATAAGTTCTTGCAATTCATTCTTTTAATTGCGATCAAGGGGTGTTTAACGAAGGAAGTGCGGACCTGCATATACAAGATTTCAGAGCTACTGCGGTGGATCTCTTCCAAGGAGATACGAGAGGAATCTATTGCAGTCGCATGGGCCAACTCCATTGAGGCAGTTTTCATGATTGAGAAGTATCTACCCACGAGCTGCTTAACTATCCAAATGCACTTGCTCGTCCATGTAGTAGATGAGGTTGCAGTGGCAGGTACAGTCCACAGCCGTTGGATGTTCTTTCTAGAGCGGTTCATGAAAACACTTAAGGGTTTTGTTCGCCAAAAAGCGCGTTCAGAGGGGAGCATGGTAGAAGGATGGCTTGTGCAAGAGTCTCTTGTCTTGACGACCGAATTTCTATCCGTTTTTGACCCAGAAATGCCTCGACTGTGGAGCGATGAGGAGGATGCAAGACTGGTGGGAGAGGAGCTGCAGGGACAAGGGGTGCCGAAGAAAATGAACGACGCCATGGGAGAAAAGATCATGAAGTTCTGTATACTAAATTCAGAGCCGATGAAAAAAATGGCTTCAAAGGTACGAAGAAGAGAAAGAGAGACCCAATAGGGAGCAACACGATTTCAGGCGAAGCCGAACGACTAGAGGCTTACCCTTGCCAGACTATCTCGCTCCTCTACCTGAATTCCCTACAATGGCATGGTTGGACAAGACATTGAGAGCAGCTCGACAGATCGGAGAACCCATATCTCTAGAAGAGGAAGAGTTGGCTATTGGATGTGACTGGAGGTATCATACATACATGGCACTGTGGTCGCATGGAAAGCATTTCAGAACACAACAAATTGATAGAAGAAGAAACACGTTTGACAGTGGGGTACGTAATGGTTAGTTTCATGCAAAAGAGCAGGGCCAGTGCCAAAGACACGAATGAAAGCACTAGCAACCTGGATTACTGTGGTCTGGTGTCAGATATCCTGAAAGTCAGCTTCAGGCGGTTTGAGATGTTTTTGTTGGATGTGAAGTGGTTCAAGGTGATTACTTCTGGTCGCAATGCAACGGTACGCAGACATGGAAACAAGCTTGTGTAAATAGATTCTACAAAGGTTTGGACAGATGCGACTGACACATTTGCTCTCCTCGAACATTGCGAGCAAGTGGTCTTTGTACCGGACCCTCGAGAGCGACAATGGTGGTTTGTGGTTCAGGTTGCTCCAAGAAATAAACAAGTATTTGAAGGGCAAGAGCTCCTAGAGGAAAGTCGGTGAGACGACGCAGATACTTGGCAGAGGAAGCTGACAGATATACGAGGGATGACGCAGACGAGGCAAATATGACACTTGTAGATGAAGATGCAATGGATGAAAACAATCTGCTAGAACGAGTTGGGACAGAGTTATGTCTGCAATTAGAGATAGACGATGATACGGTGCAAGATCTTATCGATGATGCCTCAATCGTCGAGGCCTAGGCCTGTAAGTGTTTGTGTGAAGACATTGATTTAAAATTAAGCTTAAAGTTAATTTAAACAAAGGTGTTCTGACGCTTTCTTTTACTTTCTTTGTGCAGGACTTTAGTATGACAGACCAGTCTCCAGATCCCGCTTCTATAAGTGCAGATGCATTTATGGGCTTCGTCACACGGATGACACCCAGTCAGTTAGCAGAGGCATCTCAGTACTGGGTAGCCAGAGGCACGGGTACTACGCCTCCGGGCTTCACACCCAAGGGTCCGACGTCTATGGGGGGGACGCCTAGGGGGGGGGGGGGGGGGGGGAGGGACGCCTATGGGAGGGGGGACGCCTACGGGTACGACGCCTACGAGGTCTCCCATCACGGCCGCTTCGACACCTAGGGGTACGGAAGAGGCGGGTACGTCCTCATCTCTGCAGCACAGGCGCACTCGCCGATCTCGGCGATCATCAGGTGGAGGTGGTGGTTGTTGTGGAGGAGGGTCCACAGATGCTTCGACCCCTCCTCGCTCACGAGCCCCGTCCTACCCAAGCACACCTCTCGACACACCTCTTAGCACACCTCGGACACCTTGGGGGGCATACGATCCTAGTGCCTCCAAGCTCTATACTGTACGGGCAGATGGTTCTATTGACATGGATAGAGTCCGGACTGAGATGAGACAGCGAATTTGCCAGCTCGTGGAGCTGCAGTTTTCGACCAGCATTTTGACGCCTTGGCCTGAGCAGGATCGCGACAAAATCAATTATATAGTGGAAACCATCATGAGAGAGTATCAGCCTGCTCCGGGTTCTGCTCCGGGTTCAAAGGATCTTCCGGGGAGGTGGATCAAGGGTGTTGCACGAGACACCGTGAAACATCGACGAGATGCAGCTCGGCAGGCTTTCAGGACCGGCTCGTTGAAGCCTTCGGGCATCCTACACGAGATGTGGCAGCAGATCAGAGAGGATGAGCGGACAGCGGATACGCGGTTCATACAGCAGCGTCAGGCCACGCAGATACGACAGATGACCAGGGGGACATCTCATCGTGGCAACAGGGGCTTCGACACCTTTCGCTATGAGTTTGTGAGTTTCCAATCCAATCCTAGCTATGGCGTTTTTTTAAACATGATGAATCATGTATTCTTAATTACTTTGATTTTTGTATAAACGCAGAATCTTACAATGCATCGAGCCCCGACACGCCAGGAGTTGACATATGGATATCGCAGAGGTATTTATGAAGTATTGAATGATCTTGATGCCTCAGGAGAGCCTGTAGACTGGGAGGCCTTAGAGTCTTGCTGATCGATTGAGATGAGACGTTAATATGTGTGAGTTGATTTAATTAAATAAGTATATGTGAAGTAATATCAATACTAGTTTTGTGACTTGTCCTATGTGCAGGTTGTGATACCTAGTCATCAGTGGATTTCATATATATGTTTTGTGAGACACAAACATGCTTCTGTGTCTCTTTTTTGTATAGACATGGTTATGGTTATTGTTCAGACATGGTTATGGTTATTGTTTTCTTTATGGTTATGGTTATTGTCATTGTATAGCCATGGTTATGGTTACTGTTCTTGTATAGACATGGTTATTGTTATAGTTTTTTTTATGGTTATGGTTATGGTTATGGTTTTTTTTTTTTAATGGTTATGGTTATCATTATGGTTTTGATCAATATGGTTATGGCCGGTTATGGTTTTAATTTGGTTATGGTTTTGCACAAAGTTTGTTATGGTTATGGTTTTAAGTTGGTTATGGTTTTGCACAAAGTTCATTTCATTTCTTTCATTTGCCTTAAATCTCATGTGAGATCCTACATGGATAGCATGTAGGAGGCGTATACATATGGTTTTTTTTGAAAAGTTTATGTTAAAACGAAGGGAACTCTGCCGAAATTTCTGCGGGAGCATGGTTGATTTTGGTATTGCTCGCTTTCTTGGGCAGAGGATAGGCAGTCTGGCTGTGGCTGTGTCCATCTTTTCACTAAGCACAGGCCAGGCTGCCTGTCTTTGTCCAAGAAATTTTTTTTCTGTTATGATCGTCACGATCTGCGTTGCTAAACACATCAAAATATGCATCGATAACAGTGCCTTTCGACGCATATATCGACGCATATTGCGACGTTTTTGTAGGGACGCGTATTTCGACGGTTTTTTTCGACGGAGAGCGTCGAAACCTACGTCGAAGGCCCCCTTTTTTGTTGTAGTGCCTTAAACTTCTTGTCATGCATTATATCCTTGCAAGACCACTAGTTATCAATGGCTTTAACTGCTTTCCTACATTGGCTTTCGGGTCTATGTTTTCTTTGTCTGGATAGATAGAATCTCTATCAAGAAAGCATAACTAACATAAGCAAAAACTTAGATTAGTTTAAATTAATTAGACAGACTACAATGCTCGCTTCAATGCTTGGATTCTTTTCTTAAGGCCGCCAAAGCCTACCTTCAACGTTTCAAGATTCCGTAGTTTCATCTTTCGCACACGAGTGCCTAACGTTGTCACTTTGTCTTGTAATGTCCGTACCTTTGTTCGCAAGACCTGTGATTCTTGTGTGCGCTGCATTATAGTATTTTGGTCCTCATTATGCAAGTTAGAAATTCTCTGAATCTCATCTGCTTGGTGCTTCACCATGTTTTTATAAGTTTTTGATTGGCTGTTTAGAGCTTTACAGTAGCCAAGCAATCCATTCTCTCGATTATCTGCAAAGGTCAATAAGTTAGTGGGATTTGAAAATGCATGGAAAGCATTGGTCATGGGATCCAATGGATAGAGTGAGCCTTTTGTCCAAATATCTAAGTGTTTTGCTCCCTCTGCTCTGAGTCTCTTTGTCATGATCGGTGTCACTTTGATGTTAGTTTTGCCTTGTTTACACAATGACGTATATTGAGGATCCAGGTCAATGTATAGATGATAGAGGGGTCTTTTAAGGAGGACATTTGTGGGGGTGGAAGAAGAATCCATGTATGCAACAGTGCAAGAAAGGGAGGATTTCTTTGAGGGCAACGCACAAACAGTGAGAGAGTAAGGAGAGAGAAGGTTTGGAAGGATACGTCTTTTTTCCTTTAGTCATACATTCCACGTACAGGAAACTCCCTCCAATTCTACAACTTTCATTAAATGGAACTGAAAACAATTTATTCTTCAATCATCACGTATGTTATGAGGCTGTGGCAAGAATCTACTTGTAAGTATACTTTTTGATGGTTATTCCAAGTTTACAATTTCTTTTACCACACCTATTTTCTAGAGAGAGAAAGTCAAAATACTATATTTCTTAGGAGGCCCTCCAAATGACCTCCGAAATTTCCTAATGCATCTTAGCTCTGATAATATCATGTAGCACTGAGGTTTTCACCTGGATCAACATGGAGATCGTGGATACAAGTGGTCTCTCCATGGATCTCCGTCCATCATATGTGCGCCCTGATGTACTATGATGATCCACGCTAGGCCCCCATATCTGCACTCCATAAAGCATGGTGGAAGTGACCAATGAGCCAAATAGTCACAGCTTAGTGCATGGCTACTGAAATTGCATCTGTGAACATATTCTCTATAGTTCTCCTAATGCTGCATATCTCCTCGTCAATCTTGCCTCTGCAGCACCTCTCATAGAGAATGTAGGTCCACTAAATACAACACCAAGATATGTATAAGAGTTAACATACTCCACTATCTCCCATCCATATGTAAAAATAGGTTCTGGTCTCCTGACCCATGTGTAGTAGTATTGAATATGATCACCTTGGTTTTGCCAAGGTTAATTGAGAGCCAATTGTCATGTGCATAAGAATTTAACGCATCTGGATGTCTCTGCATACCCTCTAGAAAGTCTAAAATAAGCACAATATCATCGGCATAAAGCAATAGAGGTATTCGTGTACCTGACAGGTGTGCTATCCCTTGCAATCTCAATATAGTCAGCAATCTCATCAATATACAATCCAAACAAAGTTGGAGAAAGTGGGCATCCTTGCTTCACCCCAGTTGTAGACTAAACAGGGTCAAAAAGACCCTCTACTGTCCATACTCTCCCTATAATTGTCTCATACAGTGCCATGATACCCCATACAAGATCTTGTGATGCTCCCAAGTCATGTAGTCATTGTATCAACCAGGCTCTCAGGATTGTGTCAGAGGCTTTGCGGAAAGTCACAAAGCTACAATAAATCCTTCTGCAATGTGCTCTACCCTCAATGATCACTCTAAGCATGAAGATATGATCAAGTCTAGAGAATCCCCTCACGAATCCAGCCTGCCGTGAAGCTCGTACACTCTCTCTCTGCCCATCTGCTCAACTCATGCTCAAGTATAGATGCATTTAGCTTGGTCAATGAGTGGCAATAGTTACTTGGCAGGGTTGGATCTCCAAACTTGAGTAGTGGACTGTGGTACAATCGTAGATGCACTCCAAGTCTCAAGAAACCCCTCACACATGGCCTTGTTGAACATGAAGGCCAACAAACCATCAATATGATCCCTTAGCATGTATGAAATGCTTTGCCACCATACCACAATGATCTAGTTGTGTGCCCTTTCTATGTGTAATCTGTCAATGGCTCACATCACCATCTCTTCTGTGAAGAAAGTAGAAGTGGGAGGACACGGCTCCAACAAGTCTGGAAAAGAGATATATATATATATATATATATATATATATATATATATATATATATATATATATATATATATATATATATATATATATATAGAGAGAGAGAGAGAGAGAGAGACAGAGAGAGAGAGAGAGAGAGAGAGAGAGATGAAATGATATATTAATGTCTTCACAAGGCCAAAATGACCTATGGGACCAATTTATTACAAACTAGTGAATATGATACCATGTCTGGTTACAAAAAGAGATACTAAAATGAAGCTAGAAGTGCTACTAGCTGGAACTGTGGGGTATATGTGATCGCTGATTCAATGGGTGCCCAATAAGAGAGCTGTTCTTCTCTATCGTCTTCGTCATCGGCTGCTCCCTTACTTCTGTATTTTCATAGCCTTTGCTACCAGTTAGTGGTAGATCGAGCTACTGTCATTGCAGATGTTCCCTTCTCCACACTACTGTTGGTGGCTTTTTAGTGGTTCTGGTTCTTGGTATACAGTTGCAGAGTGAGCATTTGGTGCCAGTGCCCATCTTTCAGAGGCTGCTGTCATCGTCTCTACACTTAGCTTGTCAAGGCTTGCTCCGTGGACTGTATACTATTGAGACCTGATGAATTACAATTATCATTTAGTCTGGATATTGCATTTTATGTGAAGCTTGATTTGCTCTGCTTTATGAATCCATAATATTAAGATATTTATTTCAGTCGTTTGTCTGTGTTCAGATACCTTCAGGGATCATACAAAGTAAGGATAACCCACAGTATGACTGCCAGGTTTTTACCTTGAATACATATTCAGATATGTTCAAAGGCTTGGGCTTTGATGTGCATCATAAAGCAGGTTTTCTAGCAGGCCTGGTAGGCCTGGAGGGCTCTGGGGCTTACCTCAAGGATCTTAAGGCAGGCCCACGATCTGTGAAGGTGACATTGAAACTTGAAGTGGGCACAACATTTGAATCCCTAAACATGAGCCACAGAGCCCTGGAGCGGTGCTTGTCAGATTTCTCATTGGAAGACATCAAACAAGCAACACATTTTGTGGGAGGAGTGCAATGGGGGGCAAATGCATATGCCTCAGTAGAGAGTGAGAGTACTATGGGCATTAATTCAAGGGACATCGAAGCAAGGTTGTCTGCACGACTTAGCGAGCTCGGTGCTTCTCTTTTGCAACTATGCACAGGTGGTGTCTCCTTAGGTGCCCAGTTCAGCACAGGGAAGGGTCGTCTTGCAATTGAGGACGAAGAGAGTTCAAATTCAGGGTAGATGCAGATGTGCTGCCAGATAGCACAGAGAACATGATTCTCCCAAAGAATTTGGAGGAAGCTTGGACCATCCTGTCAAGGATACCTACCCAACTTGTCCATACCGCCAATAAAAGACGGGACCGACCCCTACGTTTTACTTTGTATCCTCTTTCACAACTCGAGAAGAAGGTTCCACAGTTGCATATTTCCATGGCACCAAGGTGCACTAGCTTCACCAGCCCTTCAATCGAAGGTCTTGAGAGGCTTTTCAATGAACTGCAATCTGTCAAGCAGGATCTACATGATTTGTTTGAGGATGTGAGCATTAACCACTTCGCTACATTTTCCAGTCATGACATTGAAAACATTGCTGGTTTCAGAAATGATATGGAGGCTGCAGTTTCTGAACAGGTCATCGCAATCCGCTCACAAAAAGGTGAAGTAGCAGGCTTGGAAAATTTGATAAGAGACTTTTCGATCCAATCACAGTCAGTGCCATCAAAGGCTCGGGCTTTCATGGCCCCTTACAAAAGAAAGCTGAAGTGGATTATCAGCCTGAAAGAGCAGGGTGTCCAGTTTGTCTTGCAAACATCCTCCTCGACAACAAGCACTCTGCCATCTAGTACAGAAAGTTTCCCCATATCTTGCAATAATGGAGCATCAATATGGGTGGTAGTTTTGAGCTATTGTGAGCCAAATGGCAAGAACAACCAGCAGGAGTGGAATAATAATTGGAACACTTTCTGGCATCTTCGTGACAAAGGCAGATGTGGCCAGGGACACAACAATGATCCTGCAGTCACTGATGTTCATTTTGTTGTGCAAGAAAACCAGCATGGGGAATGCACATGCAAGACCAAAGTATCTGTTTTTAGGGATGGAGATGTTGTCTCAGAGGATACAGCATTGCTCATGTTAGGCAACCCTCAACCTCAATCTAACAAGCTTCTCAAGAATCTAGTATATAGTAGTGTCACACATGAAGTGAAATTGCAACCCCCTAATGCCAGAATACCTCTTCAAACCTATTGTCCTGGCCACCATGTGCAGTCCCCTTGTGAGTCTTCATGTGCCGAACATGTTATCAGAGACTGGGCTTGCGAAAGATGCGGGGGATGCATCGAATATGGCAAGGATGGCTTTTTATACTGTGCATGTGGCCATGCTCCTCTGCAAGCATGCCGCTTCAGGTGCACTAGCCAAAAGCATGGCCCTCTCTTTGCTGCATTTCCTGCAAGCGAGGATGTTGCCCAAATCTTGGAAAGGCAAGAGGCTCCACAGCAATTGAATATCTTGTTACTGGGGGAGACTGGTGTGGGTAAGTCCACTTTTATCAATGCGTTTGCTAATTATGTTAGCTTTGATAGTTTGGAGAGTGCCATTGATTCAGCAGAGGATCTGGTAGGGCTTATACCCATGGATTTTACATACACAGACCAGAAGATCAAATTTGGGTGAAGTGATTCCAACGAACTTCATCATGAAGGTCAATCTTCCACACAAGCCTGCCGCAGTTACACCTTTCCTTTGTCTCGACATCAAACAGTGCACCTTACTGATACCCCTGGTGTGGGTGACACCCGGGGTATCAAATATGACCAAGTCAGCTTTCAGAATATTCTGAGTTACCTCACCCACTACACAGAAATCCATGGAATATCTGTTATGTTAAAACCTAATACTTCACGCCTCACAGTCACCTTCCGGTTCTGCATTATGGAGCTGCTCTGTCATCTGCATGAGAATGCCAGTGAAAACATTGTTTTCCTGTACACCAATGCTGGGAGCACCTTTTACACACCTGGAGATACTGTTGTACCCCTCGTGATGTTGCTGCGAGAAATTCAGAATGCCCCTCAGTATGTTCACATAGCTTATAACCAGCGAACTGTCTACTTCATGGATAATGAAGCCTTCCATTATTTGCTTGTGTTAAGAGAAGGGTGCTTCTTCACTCCAGAAGTCAAAGCATCCTATTGGCAGAGCTGGACCGTGTCAGCTGATGGGTGCCACCGAATGCTGGAGTACTTCCGTTCGTTAAGAGCTCACAATGTCAGAGAAACTGTCTCTTTGAACCAGGCATGGAGCTTGGTATCTAAGCTACAAAAGCCCTTGGAAGATGTAACTAATGCCATCCAGTACAATTTGACAAAATGGGCTGTAATAAAAAAAGAACTGGAGGAATTTCAAAGAAATAGTAGAGATCTAGAGCTCATTTTCAAGGATGATAAGGTCCTAAACTTGCAGGCATTGCCTCTCAAGAAGGGTGCTCGTAATGTCTGCACCTCCACGGAGAGTTGTTGTGAGAAGCGGGAATCAATTGATGGTGAGAGTGAGGTGTTCTACAAGCGCGTGTGTCATAAACCCTGCAGCTCCTCAGGAAACTCTCTGTGGTTCTGCAAAGTCATGGATATGCAAGGGATATGTAGGGTGTGCAAGTGCCACTACAAACAGCATAAGCGTATCACTTACAACACCAAATTGGTTCCTCAGAAGGTTGTCAGTGAGTACATTGAGACCATACCGCAAAGCGACAAGAAGATGATAGAGGCCAAGGAGCTCAAAATTCTAGAGCTTGGACAACGTATTGAGGGAGTGGCAGCAAAAACTTGATATTATAACACAGGCTTGCGCCAGATTTGCTCTATTCTTCAAGAATAATCCCATAACTCCAATCAGTAATGATATGAAAGCATATGCACATCACCAGATCGCAGTCAAAAGAAGCAGAGGCGAGTAAGACAGGGCACTTATTACCAGATGCCAGGCTTTTCTTGAGGCATATAAGAACCAGATCAATGATTTAGAGCACATGAGTAGCATGAAAGTAGAAGCTCGTCGCTCACCACACAAAAACCCATCTCTGTATGGCACAGCAGAGGAATCATGCAACTGGCAGAAAATCTTTATCAGCTCAAGCACCATGGCCCCACCATCAAGGCCTTAGCTCTTTCCTCACAAGAAAGTCTCAAGATCTCTCCAGGATGTTCCTTTCTCTGCAGGGAAGGATGTTCCCACAATTATAGCAAATAAATATGAGTCTGGGGAAGATGATCTGTGGAGCCCAAGTGATCTTTCATCTAAAGAAATTATGTTATATTCACAAAAACCAATTCATAAATAGAGCCAAGTACACAAGATGCACTAGCAAGGCACATTACACTAAATTCAAATGGTAGTTGGGGGGAGGACTTTCATGTTGCACAGGAGGACTTCTACATCATGCCGCTTGAGGGCTATGATGTTCTCTTAGGGACACCATAGCCCTAAGAGAACATCATCACCAATTGTTGCTACGCTAGAGCTTCAACAACCACTAGTGCTCTTCTTCTTCTTCTTCTTTTTCTTCTTCTAGTTGTTGTGCCGGTCGAGCTACTAGTGCTCTTCTCTCTCTCCTAGGTGGGGGTAAGGGTTGTTTTGTGGCCATCCACTGCCCATGCTACGTAATTTATCTTCATCAAGCCATTGTTTTGCTTGGCCATGTACTCTAGCATGGTGCTTTTAGCTGGTTTGCCACCAATCACCTGGACCACATTTGGTTTGGGACTTCCCATTTTTGGGTCAGTGACCCACACATTTTTTCATCTCCCTCCCTCTCTCTCTCTCTCTCTCTATCTCTGTCTCTCTCTCAACCATTTGGCTTAGCTCACACTCCCTTCGATGCGAGATGGGGCGTTGGGGCAATGGAGAAGAGTCCCATTGAGTGTGCACATTGGAAGCTCGAGATTTTGAGTACCACACACTAAAGTGCTCATATCTGAACTTGGTTCCCTAACATTTTCAGTCATGACTCATGCCTTAGAGCCAGTTCACATGAGCACCAGGTTTGCAACATGTTGGCAACATGTTGCGAACTTTTTAAGTTCCCATGAATGGTTTCCAAAAAAAAAAGGGCAATATGTTGCCAACAAGTTGCAATTGGGCTCTACGTCAAGGGGTTGGAGCACAAAGGAAACCACACTAAAGGACAAAACTTGAAAAAGTGAGCCCCTTTGAATTTAGAAAAGACCAAACCTTTTTGACTCTCTCTCTCCTCTCTCTCACGGACCTTTTCCCTCCAATTGTCTTAAAAAGGAACACTCTCTCTTCTCTCTAATGTGTTGCTAAATCTCCATGGAAACTTGGCATGGCAAGTTGCCGGTTGGCAACTAGTAGCCAACCTCACTCTCATGTGAACTGGCTCTTAGAGTTGCGTCCTGTTGCGTGCACTGCATAGGATTGTTGTTGGCGTGCATTCAATGCATCGAATTCAACGGTGTTAAAAGTAAGGATGACTTGTCTTTATTTGCTAAAAATTGCTCACTGCCAGCAGTCACTACAGTCTACCACTGCTTACCTGTTGGACAAGTGCCTTAAGCTCCAAAAATAGGCCAGTTTTTGAATTTTTATAGTGCTTAGGGTGCATAGTGTAGGCCCTGCCTATGTGCTGCATGCACTCTTTGCACCCAGTGAGACATAGCTATTAGAACTACACAATTTCCTCTCCCAACCATAATGTGAGCTTTGTAACGGGCAGCACTATGTGCCATCGGAAAAGAACAGACTGAACAAACTTTGATGAACTTCAACAAGAAAGACATCACACGAGACATGGAGTCGCGTAGTTCCAACCCTAGAGTGCACTATCCCTAAATTGTTGCACCCCTTTCGGTATTTCTTTATATTGCTTCAATGTGGTACAACACTCTAGTCTCTACTCTACATATCCTGAAGGTAGAATGGCACAGAATGAGCTCATCGCACATACTTAAAGACCCTTGGCCTGTCCAAAAGCAATTTACATGGAAAGTTGCAATTCTAAAAGCATCCAGTCCAAAAGTAAGCACCCCATGGATTGTTCGTACATTATTGCCACATCATCGTTTGCCAACACAAGACGTGGAGCATCCACACAGTTTCCACATCATCATCATCTCTACACAATTGTTCTGTGTGTGTGTGTGTGTGTGTGTGTGTGTGTGTGTGTGTTTGTGCTTTATTTTAGGCCCCATCGGACGGGGTGCAATAAATTGGGGTTGGATTAGTATTAAATAATCCTAGTCCCTTGTATATTTCTTAAAATCAAGAACCTTAGTGAGCAAGAATGGAGTTGGAAATGAAGATGAGCTAGTTCTTAGTGTATCCATCAAATGTGGCAAAGTATAAGTTTGTGTAACTCTCAACTTCTTTAAAAACCTGCTAAACATAGCATCTATGTCCTCATGTGTATGTCCAATCATTAAAAATACTAGCTACTAGATGGTTTTGAAAACCCCCCTTCCAACAAGAAATGACAAGTAAGCAAATAAATATTGGTTTTTTTCTCCCAGCACAATTATCCCACTTGTAGAAATAGTTATTTGGCAACTTGCAAAATGTTGACAACAAATTATCTTCTGCAATTTCAGGTGATTGAACAATAGGCTCTTTGCAGTCACTCATGTTGTGGTAGTCTAAAGCATCCCTTGTGTTCAAAGCATGTAGTAGTGAAACATTGCTCCTCAGAAGCCCATTTGTTACTAGATCACCAAGTGGATGCTTATCCATCCTTTCTAAGTTATGTAAACAATTAGAAATTGAGCCAACTGTAAGGTTTGGATCAACTGGCCACAAACCAGGTTATGTTTGGCTTCCAATCTTGCTTTGATTCAACTACGAATATTGCACTTAGAGAACTCACTTGTCTTTGATAAGGTGACATGTGGGTACTCTTTGTTCGACAAGGAAAGCTTCTTCTCATACCCCATTTGTTCAAGTGTCATGTTGATCTCACTTAAAATGTCCACTTGTTTGTATGTTGATGGAAGTACAAATTGAGTCTCCTTTGAACCATCCAACATTGTTCTACTTCTATGTGGCATCTTCTCAGAGTTGTTATCCACAAATTTGTTGAGCAATGCTCTTGCTAAGCTAGTATGTTGAAGTCCTCTTCTCAATGTACATGTGTTTCCATGCATATATTGACGCACACCGTTCTCAAAGTTTTCCTTGTAGCGGTAAGACGATGTCTTTGGTATTCTATGTAGCTCATACCATGCCCTACAACAAACAATAGTCCCATTTATCTTGAACTGGTAGCGCACCTTCTCATCTTTTTGGTAGCATATGGAGAGAACATCATAAACATAGTTTGTTCGTGTCTTCTGAGATTCTCCCCAAAATTATTTTCGTAAACTCAACCCCATATCACAATTTTCATACTGACAACATTTTATTGCACAACAATCAATACATGAAACCCTTTAAACCAATTCAGTTGATAGATAGAACCTAGAAGCTGGTTGTGCTTTTTCTTTTTGCATCATATTGATGAAAGTGTATCGTCTTTTCCTTGAACATTGAACTACATTACCCTCATGACTTATTTGAGCATTGTCTTCATCGGCAAATACATATTCACATCGAGTATGCATTCCATCAATCGAAACAAAGCGTTGCAATGGGCTCCCATCCAACATTGTTGTCTGTTTGATAGGCCATTTCACCAACGTAATGCTACCCACTTCAACCACATTCTCATTGCTTGCATTTGCTCTTCCAATGGCCACACCCACACAATCAAGACCAAGTTCCTGAAAGTTGACATAATAATGTGAACATACATATAAAATGGTTCCCTCATTAGCAATGTGCATCATTGTCTCATACTTTAAAAGAACCCTCTGATTTTCCCAAGATTAATTCTTGTATCGATGTTTCAAACTCTGGGCTCGTCATTGGTACTCCATCTGTAGCTTGTGCATCCACATTATTCTCTTCCTCATTACCATTGTATCTTGTTATTGATAATGCATTTGTATCTTGTCCCCACATGATCCTCTTCCTCATCACCATTGTAGCTTTGCATTGGTTCAAGTTAGTTGGCATTCACTATGGTAGACTGTATTTGAACTTTTGGCCACCGAATTGCACTCCAAAGTGAGCCTTGGAGGAAAGTAGTATCCATCGTAGGAAAAGGAAGGACCACATCCTTGAAGCATTCCTCCACTAGTATGGACACATTTCCTTGGCCCATCTTTATACCACCACAAGTGGAATCTTAGTCGGTTCTACACACACAATCAACACCAACAACTTTACTATCAAATATCATGTGCACTTTCTTCCCAGATTAAAATTTCATCCTGTAATGAAAAGATTCAATTGTTAATTGCAAAATCAAGTAGAAATTATGTCAAAATTACTTTCAAAAGAATGTTAAAAAAGTCAAAATTGAAAACCACAAGTTACATATTACAATGCACTATAGGTTAGACAAATGGTGGCGATTGCGACCAAATAATCCATGATACTTTGAGTTGGAGAAAAGGTGTGGTTGGGCATGCAGTGGGGCTGGGCAAATAATCCATGATACTTATGGTTGGGCATATAATGAAGCTTGAGAGCAATGAATGATTGATATTAAAGATGATATATTGGAGATATGATGGCCATACAATGGATCTATCTCTATTTGTATGCTTGAATATAGCTTAGTTTGGACAAGTGGTGGACCTTATGGCTCTTTATGCTTCAATGGAGAATAGCTTGTACAACTAGTGGGCGACAACCATTTTGTAATGGAAATGGCCTATGAACTTTGAGGATAGCGGAATTAAGAGACTTAGAGTGAGCATTTAGTACTTAATTAACTTGGCATGAACAATACTTTTGCAAGAGAGAGAGTATTAGAGAACATGACAATAGTTGAGGACCGGATTTACTTGGAGCCGATCACCCCTCCAAAAGGCGTTTGTATTATAGATTCTCCCATCAAGAGAGACTTGATACAATACAATCTTTGTGTTCCTTGTGACGTAGGTGATGCAATGAAGGTGGAAAGCTTCATGCATCACAAGCATAACATAAACTTCGCAAAAAGCATTAACTATCCCAAGCCTCAGTCCCAAGGACTCAAACACCTTTGAAGGTGGAGAGAGCTAGCGGGGAATGAGGGTAGGGAAGAGGAAGAAGAATCATCCATAGGAGAAAGAAATAGTTCCTCACTTATCACCATTCTTCTTGCTTAGCATAGCATAATAGCATAGTAATGAAGATGAAGAAGATGGAAAGCTTAAGCATTGAAGCATGGCTCTTGGTTGGATTTGAATTCCATAGCCAAGAGTGTTGGTGTAGGCTCTCAACTTCTGAACAAGCTTGGAGAAGGAGATGGAGCTTTTGCACTTTGCACTCCACACAATGAGAGAATGTGTGTGTGTGTCTGAGAGAGTATACCCCCTCTCATGCTTGGTCCACCTCTCTTTGTCTCCCTCTCTCTCTCTTGTATTATTTAATTATATCATTTGGACCTTTTTCCTCTTTGAGAGAAAGAGCTTAATTATTTATTTTTATACATCTAAATTCTCATTGGACCCCTTTAAAGCCTATCCAATAGGATTTAAGCACATCATGAGGGCCACATGTGGAGGATTTTGACATGTGTCTTTTATGCTTCTTAAATCATTTGGTTTGAATTGAACACTTCGAGCACTTAGTCAATTAAGCATGGAAACTGTTTATGCCTGTTGAGAGTTTATCTTTGAATTGAACACTTCAAGAACCTTAGTCATTTAAGCATGAGAATCACCTCAAGCTTGGGCAAGGTTCCCACAAACTCTTTAAGCAATTTAATTATCAAGCCGACAAGCACCTCATGCTTGGGTAGGGTTCTCACCTCAAGGTCAGCCCTAGCTTGCCTAAGGTCAAAGGACTTTTTAACACTAACTTTTGGAGGTCTTTAAGGAAGCTAACCCTAAGGTATTTAAGCTCCATTAGGTAGCATTGCTCTTTAACAGAACATCTCTCATTTGGACCCCTTTAACCTTGGCCCCGTGTTGAGACAAATCCAGAAGCACATGTCTATATTCTAACCCTTGTTCTTGTTTATTCTCCCACATCAAATGATCAGTTTAATTTAAGAAAATCTTTTGGGTTGGTTAGATATTAGATTTTATGACATTACCTCTCTCTTGAAATCATAGTCGTCCTTGACTATGAGGTAGAAGAAATAAAGTTTTAGTCATTAGTCTATGTTTCTTAGCGGGTAGAGGATCCCTTTTCACCCTGTGATATCATTCTAGAATGGATGACTAGTCCATTTGGTGCTTGGGAGATGTAGCTGCCACAAGCATGTCTGCTCTTTAGTCCATATCATACTCCCAAAGTAGAGTGACAAATTATACTTGGTGCTTGAGTGACATCGTCATCAGAAACATGATTCTAAGCATGTATACTATTTAAATTTGTGCACAAAAGAGGATTAGTCTTATAAGACAAAAACGTTGTTCATTTAGAAAGCATTTACATTTGCTTACTCTAGTGTGGCATTGTAAGCATTGACAAGGTTCATACTATCCTTAAGCTGTATTCCTTGCATCCATCTAGCATCTTCAAAAGGATAATTTTTGAACTTAATAAGATACCATTGGATAATCTTACCATGCCGTATTACCTTGTCTTCATGCCAAAGGATAGCTTCGGGTTGTAGCACCTCTTCTTGGTCTTTGATTTTTGGAGGGTCTTCAATAATTGGTTCTCTTGGTGGGTCTCCTTTGTAGGGCTTAAGTAGGCCCACATGAAAAGAATTGTGTATGAGCCAATGGTTGGGCAATTTGAGTTGATAAGCCATGTCAGATTGGCTTCAAGATTTGAAAAGGATCATAGTATCTTTTTTCTAATTTAGCATCATAATTTTGATGGCCCATAGGATTTTTGCTTGTTGTTTGCCTCAATCAAGCCTTGAGAAACTTAAGTAAGACCCAATCATTTTCTTTTGAACGTTAAGGCCCTTTTGTGCTTGTCAGCAACATCTTTTTGCCTTTGTTGAGAGACGGATATAGCCTCCTTAACCTTTTGAAAAGATTCTTGTAGGTCACGGCTATACTCATCAGCAGCAACGAAGATCTTTCCATGTACTTTAAATAGCAAGGGACTTTTAGGTCTTCCCTCTATGATCTCAAAGGTGCTTTTTCCATAGTAATATGGACAGTATTATTGTACGCATACTCTACAAGGGGTAAGTACTTCTCCCATTGTGAGCGTTGATCTACTTCTGTAACATAAGTATTTATTAGATTGAGTATTGTAAGATTGGCTATCTCACTTTGTTGTGGGTGATAGGCCGAAGAGAAATTCAATCTTGTACCTAGATTTTCAAAGAGACCTTTCCAGAAATTACTGGTCATTCTAGGATCTCTATCTAACATGATGGATGTTGGTAACCTATGGTGTTTGAAAATATGAGATATGAAGATGGTTGCCATTTGCTGTGCCTTAATAGTCTTTTTGATAGGAATAAAGTGTGCTTGCTTGCTAAACCTGTCGGCTATTGTCCATATTCCTGTATTTCCATGGATAGACTTGGGTAATCCAAAGATAAAATCCATGGATATACTCTCCCATGGTGAATTAGGGACTGGCAATGGCTGGAATAATCCAAGTTTCTTCCCTCTATCATACTTAGTCTTTTGGCATACCACACATTTTGAAAGATACTCTTGTATGTCCACTTTCATGGTAGGCCAATAGAAGTACGTCTCTACTCCTTGAAGAGTAGGCTGAATGCCTCTATGCCCCACATAGGAAGGAGCATGGAATTCATACATGACTTTCTCACAAAGGGAGTGGGTAACACATAGCCTATTGCCATGGAGAAGATAACCATCCTGCAAGGTGAATGGCTCTTCTTTCTTCCCCAAAGCAAGGGCTGACATTACATCTTTAAAGTCAGGGTCAGTAGCATACTCATCTATAATAGAAGATAGATCATTGTTATAGCCAGCACATTGACTTTTGGTCGTCGTGAAAGTGCATCGGCCACTTGATTGTGCTTACTAGCAATGTGAGCAATATGAAAATAAAATTGTGAAAGAAAATTTGTCCACCTCATTTGTTTGTCGGAAAGTTTGGTTTGTGTCATGAAGTACTTGAGACTCTGGTGGTCTGTTCGTAAAATGAATGGAGTCCCCAATAAATAGTGCTTCCATGTGTCTAGCGCATGTAGAACAGCTAAAAGCTCTTTCTCATAAATGCCCAAGACTCGTTCATCCGTATTGAGCCTTCGGCTCTCATATGCTATGGCATGCCCTTCTTGAAGCAAGACTGCTCCAAGGAAATCACCACAAGCATCACATTAGACCTCAAATGGATTTGAAAGATCCGCAAACATGAGGACTGGTTGAGAGGTAAGATTCTCTTTGAGCTTGTCAAAATCATTTTTCTCCTTAGCAGTCCATGAATACTTAACGTTCTTCTTTGTTAAGTCATGTAATGGTCCTGCAATTTGAGAAGATTTTTCTATGAAGTGTCTATAGTATTCACACATACCAATAAAGATTCTTAGGTCATGTAGATTCCTTGGATTAGGCATTCTTTTGTTACCTCTAACTTTGATGGATCCATACGGATACTATCTTAAGAGATAATATGACCTAAGTATTGAATCTCTTGAAGGAAAAATTTACTTTTCTTTTGGTTGAGAAAAAGCTTGTTCTCCCTCAATGCTTGAAAAATACTTGGAGATGTTGCTTGTGTTTCTCCAAGGACTTGGAGTAGATTATGATATCATCAAAGAGCACTCCAGTAAACTTGCGGTAGGGTCTAAATATTTTCTCCATCAAATGATTGAAATGTGGCTGGTGCATTGGTCAAGCCAAAAGGAATGACTAAATATTCATAAAGACCAAAACATTGTACCAAACGTGGTCTTTAGGATATCTTCATCCACTATCCTTATTTGATGATAGCCATTTTTAAGGTCAATCCTACTGAAGTAGGTAGAGCCTTGTAGCTTATCAAATAGATCTTCTACCTGAGGCACGGAAAATTTGTTTTTTATAGTGATATGGTTTAGTGCTCAATAGTCCACACTTATACGGTATGTACCATCTTTCTTTTGCACTAAAAGGACTGGAGAACAAAAGGGAGAGGAGCTAGGCCTCACCATCCCTTTGTCTACCAATTCTTGTACTTGCTTCATAATCTCCTCTTGTTGAGCTTGGGAAACGCGATAAGGAGGCTTGTTAGGCGGTGAGCTTCCTGGTAGGAGCTCAATTGGATGGTCACCATCCCCTCGTTTTGGAGGGAAGTCCATAGGGATATCATCGATGAAAACATCTTGGAATCCATTTAGAAAAGTAGACAATTCTAACTCTTCTTGATTCCTACCATTTTATTTGATAATCATTAGTATGCTTATTGGATCCTTTGACAAAAATCATATACGCAAAAATAGAGCTTTTCATTGACTTATCAAAAGCTGGTGAATTTACAAGTGGTATGGTACAACCAGAATCATTAGCATCTATATACATGCTCTCTCCCTTGTAGGTGAAGTAGATTGTCCTTTCAGGGAACTTCATGTTGGTAGCCATGCGGTTGAACCATGGTGCCCCTAGGATAGCATCCTCATGTTGGAGAGGAGAGATGAAAAAGTATTCTTTGTCAATATAGAATTGGACATGAAGTCTCAACTTCCCAATCAAGGGAGTAACGGAGGCTTGATGTCCCTTGAAAGTTGTGTCAGTAGTTATAGTATCTCCCATCTCAAAAGCTTGAATTCCCAACTTGGTAGCCAACTCCATTGATATGAAGTTGTGAGTAGAGCCAGGGCCCAAACAAGATGAAGGCATCATGTTCCCTTACCTTTCCCCTAGCAAAGGAGAGAGGTGATCCTTTGCAATGAGCATCCTCTTTTGGAGCTTTGATGATGGAAGCTCTAGGAGTCTCACTGCGGGCATTTCTCTTGGGGCAAGAACGATAGCCATGTCCTTGCTCCCCACACTTAAAATATGTATGGTCCTTGCAAAAAGCTTCAAGCCCTTCATGAGAGAGTTTGTTTTTACCTTTGTAAACTCCATTCTCCTTGGACTGATTGTTGATGCTATTGTTATTAGAATTGCCTTGGGAAGAATTTTGGGCATTGGTTTCCACTTTGCATCACTTTTGTCTTTTTTTTTTCATGGGCTTGACATCCCGTCTAGCCCCTTGTTGGAAATTAACGCGGGAAGCAACATGGTGTGGTGGATTACTTTGGTAATAGAACCAGGCCATTGGGAGTTGACATACTCAGTCATTTATTCAGGTAATCCCACACAAAACTGTTGCTTTTGCTCGACAAAGTCTATCTTTTGAAAGACAGTAGCCTTGATAAGTAAATCCCAAAACTTGTCCACATATTTGTGTGAGAGAAGCTTCAAACTGCACCATTCAGTAAGTACTTTGTCCTTTGCATCGGTTGCAAGGAATTTCTTTATGATGGACACTTGTAGAGTTTTCCATGTCTTTGGGACTTCATCGTTGCCACAAAGGCTAGCCCACCATTGACAAGCCAATTTTTGGAAGTGCATAGCTACATGATGTAGCTTGGAGGACTCCGTGAAGCCCTCGTCTCCAAAGGCTGCATCAAATTGTTGGATGAAGACCAATACTTTGTCAGTGGCCCCAAAGGTGCCATCATAGGTGAGGAAAGAGATACTCTTTCATCTCTCTTTGGACTTCTTGAGCTTGTGTGATCTTCACCATGCAGGGTATGATTTGTGATGTCCTCCCCTCTCGTATTCTCTAGGAGAATAGCTTTCATTAAGAGAGGAGGAAGGTGAAGAAGAAGGACAAGAGGGTGACCTCTTTCTTGAACTTTTCTTCCTTGGTTTCTTCTCTTCCCTTTTGGAGTGATGAGGAGAAGGA
Organism: Adiantum capillus-veneris; assembly: GCF_014529385.1. Lineage (NCBI taxonomy): Eukaryota > Viridiplantae > Streptophyta > Polypodiopsida > Polypodiales > Pteridaceae > Adiantum > Adiantum capillus-veneris. The sequence continues at coordinate 137,398,069 of NC_140953.1, forward strand.
ATGTGTGTTAACCGTTTCCTCATTGGAGGAGTTGGCGATCCTCTAGACCGCCGTCTTCGTGGAGCCACATCTTCAGAGGAACTTAAGGATTCATTACTTTCTTGTTATTTGGATTCCTCCTCTCGTATGGGAGAGAGTTTTCTTTTGGGGGTCTCATCAAGAGGCCTCCTAAGCTCTCTCTCCTCTTGGAGAGGAAGGGAAATCTCATAAGCACGAAGTTGTTGAGTAACCTCGGCTTGCAAAGTAGGGTTGCCCATAGCTTGATGCAACCTAGTAACAAGATAATTGATAAACATGGGGGCATCATCATTAGCACCTTCATGTGAAAAATCAAAGTTATCAATGTTCATTCCACTCTCTTGGTTATTGTCAACCATGCTAATTATACTTATGTGTTTAGTTAGTGTATTCTTTGGCAATTCAAAACCTTAGTTGCTACTACTCTTAGACTTTGAAAATAAGCACTTAAGTATCTATACCCACGTCTCAAATTGGTTAATTATAGAGAGTAGTGGGGTGGATCTAACATAGCAGAATCACTACAAGAGGCTATTCATAGTAGCGACGCTCACACAGCGACGCTCAAAACAAAAATTTCCCGTCGTCGCTATGAGCGTCGCAAATTTACAAGTAAATTTGCGACGCTCATAGCGACGCCCGCTGGGCTAAAAAAAATAACAGAGAGCGCCCAAAAACTCAGATCTCAGATCTGAGTTTTTCGGCGCCCTCAAGCAATGAGCGGGTAACGCTCTCCCTCTCTCTCTCTCTCTGTCTCTTTCTTCTCCACACACACACACACACACACACACACACACACACACACACACGAGGAGAGGAAGGAGAGCCAGGTATGCTCCTTCCCTCTCCTCACTCTCATGTTCCCTTCCCCTCTTTCTCTCTCCCTCTCTCTCTCTCTCTCTCTCTCTCTCTCTCTCTCACACACACACACACACATAGTGTTTTTGAGTGAGAGAGAGAGAGAGAGAGAGAGAGAGAGAGTACAAACATAAACAAAAACGCACACACACATACATAAAGAAAGAATGCACACACACATTGAGAGAGGAAAAGAGAGAGAGCATGCATAAGCAGAAAACGCACACATTGAGAGAGGAAAAGAGAGAGAGAGAACATGCATAAACAAAAAACGCACACATTGAGAGAGGAAAAGAGAGAGAAAACATGCATAAACAAAAAAACGCACACACATTGAGAGAGAAAGAGAGAGAAACTAATTTAACGTCGTAGGAAACTAATTAATATTAAAAGACCTAAAGATCTAACCGACGAGGAGTTGAACTCAAGACCTATTATTCAAGAGGAAAATGGCATAACCAATCTATCATACTTGGCATGGGTGATAGAAAGGGTGTACCATTTATCTCTTTTTATTGGCACACACATCCACACACGCGCACACACACAAGAAGAAGAGAGTTATAACGTCATAGGAAACTATCATAAAAGACATTAAAGATTAGGTTAGATGTAGATTTACGTTAAATTAGATTTAGGTTTATTTAAGTTAAATTAGATTAGATTTAGGTTTATTTTTAGTTAGATTTACGTTTATTTACGCTAGATTTAGATTTACGTTATATTAGATTAGATTTAGGTCTCCATAGACTGCGATGCCTGCATGAAGCGGGTGAAGAAAGCCCTCAATGGAATATAGGGTATTTTTGCCTTCACTCATGGTGGGCTCCGTCGATCCAAAAGTACTGGTTAAATGTCTTCAGAAGATAGGGAAGAAGGTGGATCTTCAGGGCGGCAAGAGTCACTACATCCGAGAGAGAGAGAGAGAGAGAGAGAGAGAGAGAGAGAGAGAGAGAGAGAGAGAGAGAGAGAGAGAGAGAGAGAGAGAGAGAGAGAGAGAGAGAGATATCAGATGAAGAATGCCAATAGAATATTAAATTTGTTGTCCAGGTTATAAGATTTTTATCCTCATTATGAGTAGTGACGAGGATGTGGGACCGTCCAACCGAAACACCTATCTCTCAATGAGGGTCTTATGTCCTTGTAATCAATGCAAGCATGCTGTGCGACGGACAAGACGTGTTTCTTTGCAACACGTTCGCGAATTTGGCGAGTTCGAACCATCTATTATAGATCGAGTTGTTGCCAATTATAACTCGTCGGACTCTGACGCTGGCCAACAAGCAGCAATCTTGCAACCCAATAGACGTGTTCGCAAGCGCTTTGATCAAGCAGCATATGTGAGGCCACAAGATGTAGCCTCTGACAGCTCGGGAGATGATCATGCAGAGCACATTCCCAACGAGGCAATGTTTGAGCTCGAGATTGATGAAATGATCGAGACGATCATGGATTCAGAAAGGCTTATCTATGATGATATGAAAAGTGAAGCCGATACGCCATTGTATAATGGAGCACGTATGTCTAGATTGAAAGCACTCCTGGTTCTTCTCAACATGCAGGCAAAGTTTGGATGGAGTGACACTAGCGTCACAGCGCTTTTCAGGTGATCTATTACAATTAGTTTACTTTAATAAAACTCTAAATGTATAATGATCTAATAGATTTTTACACGACTGTATCGTATTTTTATGTTGTGTAGATTGCTTAAAGAGCACATACTACCAGCTGACAATGTGATGCCAGATTCCCGAGATGAAGCAAGAAAGATTTTGCGAAACTTGGGGATGGATTACAATTCTATCCACGCTTGTCCTAATGACTGCATTCTTTTCAGAGGGGAATACATAGACATGGAGAAGTGTCCGAAATGTGATTCCGAAAGATATCGAGTAGATCTCCACGGGACAAAAATTCCACAAAAGGTTTTGCGACATTTTCCTCTGCTTCCTCACATCAAGCATTTCTTCGAATGTAAGTCCATGGCCGCCCTAGCATCATGGCATGAGGAGAATAAATCTTCGGATGGTGTGCTACGAATTCCTGCAGATTGCGCAGCCTGGAAACATATAGATGGAACATGGTCGGATTTTGCCAGGGAAGCTCGAAATTTGCGCTTAGGCCTGGCTATGGATGGCGTAAATCCATTTGGTCAAAGATCAACATCTTACAGTGTATGGCCCGTTGTCATCGTCAACTACAACATTCCCCCGTGGTTGACTACGAAGAAGGGGCACCTATGGCTAAGCTTGATTGTGCCAGGGCGATATAAAGTGAAGAATATGGATGTGTATCTTCGTCCACTATTGGAAGAGCTACAACAATTGTGGATTGGCATAGAGGTGGTGGATATGAGCCGACACATAGGACGACGGAATGCTTTGATCAGAGGCATTCTAATGTGGACCATGCATGACTATCCCGGGCTAACAGAATGCTCAGGTGATCTATTGACACTCCTCACTCAGACACTGTAAATCTTGTTTTTTCCCATAGTTGATCTATTTTCATGTGTATACATGCAGGGCTTCAAACAAGCGGATACAGAGCATGTGTCACATGTGGACCTAGACTGAATGCACGTAGGGCGCCCTCACTGAAGAAGCAAATCTACGAAGGTCATCAAGCGTATCTTCCAGAGAATCATGTGTTACGCGATGGCTTTTTGGGAAGAGAGCCACCAAGGATGTCTGCACAAGCATGGTTAGAGCAGAAGAAGATGTGCGATGACGGATTGCCTCCAGGGATGAAGAGACTATCTCTATGGTACGAGTTACCATACTGGCCCCGACTCATGATCAATCACTTGCTCAATCCAATGCACATATTCAAGAATGTGGGTAATCTACTATGGGACCATCTGACCGGCAAGAAAGATACTTTGGGAGCCAGAGTTGACCTTAGAAATGTGGATCGTATGGAGAAATATTGGCCGCAAACAGCGTCTGATGGAGCGATAAAACTCCCTAAAGCACCATGGATTTTCACAGGAGCCCAAGAACGCAAAGTAAAAGAGACCATTCGATCTTTGCGGACCCCCACTGGCGTAATGCACTTGCTCTGAACGTGTTTTACTAAAGAAGGAAAGCTTACCGGTTTGAAGTCACACGATTGGCATAAAATGTGTCAGGTACGTTCATAGTGGACTTTAATATCATTGCATAAAATGTGGACTTTAATATCATTGCTGCACATACTTTACAGTTTATTTTACCGGTTGCCATTGAGGGATTTTTGTCTCTCGACGTCCGTAACACAATCTACAAACTTGCAAAGCTGGTGCAATGGATCTTACAAAAGGAGATCAACGTAGACTCCATACCATTCGCCAAACCATGCTAACCATTCAGGTGCATCTTCTTGTTCACATAGTTGATGAGGTGGAAATAGCTGGCACAGTTCATTCCAGATGGATGTTCTTCTTAGAACGTTTCATGAAAACGCTTAAGGGATATGTGCGTCAAAAGGCACGTCCGGAGGGTAGCATGGCAGAAGGTTGGTTGGTATCAGAGTCCCTAGTGTACATAGATGATGAGCGCATATCTGGGATTGTCATGTGCAATCTTTGTTGACTTGTTCGATGTGCAATGGTTCAAGATAATCATGGAGGGTCGCAACGCTACTGTGCGTAGAGGAGAGTCTGGTTTTCTTGAGGTGGATTCTACTAAGAAATGGAATGACCTAAGAGACACTTTCGTACTACCCGAGCATTGTGAACAAGTAAGTATGTAAATAGTTAACATCCCCCTTTTACAAGTTATGTGCTTGAAAGCTCTCATGTAAGTTATGTGGCTCTGGCAGGTAATATTTCATCCTACAAAGTCTACATCAAACTGGTGGTACGTCATAGAGGTAGCCCCTCGTAGTGCAAGGACGTATGAAGGCTACCATGTGCCAATCACAACGGAATCAATGGAGGAGATCAGAGAAGATGCTTAATCAGAATCCGCTGCGGTGGTGCCAGACGAGCATCAAGATACTACTACTCTATATGGGGTGCATGTAGAGGATCTACAAAATGAAACAGAGGATATGTGTTTAAACGGAGAGCTCTATATAGATATAGGAAGTTATGCTGAGTTATGCGAGGATGAGAGAGAGATCTCTTAAAGCCACAAATATTGTATTTGAACAATTTTGCTCCGTGTTGTAAAAGCTCTGGCTCTCTAAGTACCTTCCATGGTGTATAACGCTCTTTTCTACTCGCGCTCACATCTTTTGATTGAAAATTCTGAGTTTTCGACTTGCCTCTTCTATCACTCAATTCATTGCGTCATTACGTCATTGTATTTAATGGTCTTTGCGTCATTGTCTACTCCATTCATTCAATATTAAGTTTAAATATTCGTGTGTTTAATGCAGGTATGGATGATGAGGAGTTTCTTTCTTCTTTGTCACTGCAGCAGAGACAGTGGTACGTGGAGCGTCATCGCTCTGGCGCATCATCGCGCGTTCCTACTCCATCTGCATCTCCCTCTCTTTCGGAGCATTCGGCGCGCTCCGATGCTTCGGTGTCGACGAGAGGATCTTCACACTCGTCTAGACACCGGCGCTCTAGTGGTGGCTGTGGCAGTTGTTGTGGGGATTCCGCCGCCGATGCCTCCACACCGCCTCGTGTTCGACGAGGCTCTTTACCCTCCCCTTCTTTGCCCGCCCCCACACCAGCCACAGCATCGCCATCTACGCCAGGTTTTGCGCGGCTAGCTGTTCCTAGCAGCTACACACCTCTACCTACTCCACCAGGAGCCACCCCACTCGACACTCCTCGCTTCGGGGCCCAGACGCCGGTGGAGACACCTGACGTCCGTACCCCCATCGACATGCCACTAGAGACCCCTGCCGGGACACCCAGGTTCACGCGTCACCGGCCAGAGGGCTTGTCTTACTCCGTCGACTTCAGCGGCGGCATCATCATGGATGATGACGGCAAGAAGGTGATCTTGCGCATGCGTGGTCTTTGCTCTCAACTGTTTAGACACTACATACTAAACAAATGGAGTGAAGTACCAAGTGATTTAAAAGACAGAGTCATCAGCATACTTCATGATGAGTTTCCCGTTCCAACACGGGATCGGCGCTTCAATGAAGACCTGATGAAGATTCGAATGCGCGAATACTGCAAACACAAGCGTTCCAATGTGCAAAAAGCAATCAAGCATGGGTGGAACAGGCCAGATTGGTTGGCCAAAGAAGATTGGAAGAATGCGAAGAAAGCAGCGCGCGAGAATCCCGACAAGTGGAAGCAACAAAAGGATGCAGCCAGAGCGCGAGTAGAGGCAGAGAGCTCGCACCACTTGGGGAGCGGTGGATGGGCATCATTTGACGCCGATTTTGTAAGTGTTTTCGCATCGCTCTTTATGTTCGATAGTTTAGGGTTTATGAGTTTTTTAATTCTAACATAATGAAATCTTTGTATGTTTTGACAGTGGTCGATGACAGGACGTGATCCCACACCGTACGAGCGCGAGTACGCAGGCAGGAAGGGCTTAAACGCCCTGATGGACATTCTCAGTTCTCGCGGCGGCATGGTTAGTATTAGGGTTTACTCTTTTCTATTTTTTGTATTGTTTTATAAATGTCGTTATATGTTTATACTTACTGAAAGCTGTCTTATTGTCTTTTTTTGCAGAATCCGACAGATACGCCGCTTGGACGTGATGAGACGTCTGACTAGACGACATCAGTTTAGCCGTAGCTAGATAGCATTAGTTTAGGGTTTCTCATAGCTTATGTATCATGAGACGGATTTTATACGTCTTTTTGAACCATGTATATTTATTACATTTGTCACCGCAGTTCATTTTGCCAATCAATTCTTTATGCCTATGATGTTGTACAATTGTCATTATTACATTTGCCAATCAATTCATTTTGCCTATAATGTGTACAATTGTCAATTTTACGCTTGTCAATTTTGCAAACAATGCGTCTTGTGGGTGACTATTTTGGGTCTATTATCTACCCTTGCACTTTTTTTAAAAAGTGAATCAAGTACAATATGGTTGATGGGTGGCAGGGCATTCAATGCCCTGTCACCAAAAAAAAATTCTCTCGGGCGTCGCTATAACCGTCGATATTTATGGCTCTGGAGCGTCGCTATAAGCGTCGCTACAGACTTCTATGTAAACGTCGCTATAACGGTCGCTATGACCGTCGCTATAAGCGTCGCTATATAGCGACGCTTTTAGCGACGGTCATAGCGACGCACTCGTAGCGACGCTATTAGCGACGGTTTTAGCAACGCCGGGGGTTATAAAAACCCAGTGTATTTGCATCGCTAACAGCATCACAACAGCACACAACCTCTTGTAGTGAATTGCCGAGGGATAGCTCCTTTTGGACTTCTTATGGCTCAATAATGGTAAAGTCGTAGGCAAGTCTAAAAAGACCCCATTATTAAGATCAAAGCTCCCTGAGGTGTGCACCATATCTCACCATATCCCACATAGTGGGCTCAACAAAATTGATAATAGATCCCAATCCCACTTACCCTAATATAACTAACAAAATCAACCACTAATAGGCTACTTAAGGACCTCTCTTCATAAGTAAGAAAAGAGAAACCAAATGCTCTGATACCAATGTAATGAAAATGGCCTATGAACTTTGAGGATAGCAAAATTAAGTGAATTAGAGTGAGAATTTTTGTGAGATTACTTTGAGAACATAGAGGGTGAACTTAATTGATGGTAGAAACATAAACAAAGTACTTAATTAACTTGGCATGAACAATACTTTTTCAAGAGAGAGAGTATTAGAGAACATGACAATAGTTGAGGACCAGATTTACTTGGAGCCAATCCCCCCTCCAAAAGGTGTTTGTATTATAGATTCTCTCATCAAGAGAGACTTGATACAATACAAACTTTGTGTTCCTTGTGAACTAGGTGATGCAATGAAGGTGGAAAGCTTCATGCATCACAAGCATAACATAAATTTTGCAAAAATAATTAACTATCCCAAGCCTCAGTACCAAGGCCTCAAACACCTTCGAAGGTGGAGAGAGCTAGTGGGGAATGAGGGTAGGGAAGAGGAAGAAGAATCGTCCATAGGAAGAAAAAAAATTTCCTCACTTATCACCACTCTTCTTGCTTAGCATAGCATAATAACATAGTAATGAAGATGAAGAATATGGGAAGCTTAAGCATTGAAGCATGGCTCTTGGTTGGATCTGCATTCCATAGCCAAGAGTGTTGGTGTAGGCTCTCAACTTCTCCACAAGCTTGGAGAAGGAGATGGAGCTCTTGCACTTTGCACTCCACACAATGAGAGAATGTGTGTGTGTGTGTGTGTGTGTGTCTGAGAGAGTATACCCCCCTCTCATGCTTCGTCCACCTATATCTCTCTCTCTCCCTCCCTTTCTCTTGTATTATTAATTATATCATTTGGACATGTGTCCTCTTTTTCCTCGTTGAGAGAAAGAACTTAAGTATTTATTTTTATACATCTAAATTCTCATTGGACCCCTTTAACGCCTATCCAATAATTCATGAGGGCCACATGTGGAGGATTTTGACATGTGGCTTTTATGTTTCTTAAGTCATTCGGTTTGAATTGAACACTTCAAGCACTTAGTCAATTAAGCATGGAAACCGTTTATGCCTTTTGAGAGTTTATCTTTGAATTGAACACTTTAAGAACTTTAGTCATTTAAGAACGAGAATCACCTCAAGTTTGGGCAAAGTTCCCTCAAACACTTCAAAAAATTTAGTTAGCAAGCTGACAAAGCACTTCATGCTTGGGTAGGGTTCCCTCCTCAAGGCAGCTCTAGCTTGTCTAAGGTCAAAGGACTTTTTAACACTAACTTTTGGAGGTCTTTAATCAAGCTAACCCAAAGGTCTTTAAGATCCATTAGGTAGCATTGCTCTTTAACGTACCATCTCTCATTTGGAACCCTTTAACCTTGGCCCCGTGTTGAGACAGATCCATAAGCACATGTCTATATTCTAACCCTTGTTCCCGTTTATTCTCCCAAGTTACATGATCAGTTTAATATGAGAAAATTATTTGGGCTGGTTAGATATTAGAGTTTATGACACATTATGACACTTTATGCTTCAATGGAGATTAGCTTGGACAAGTGGTGGACCTTATTGTTGAGATGTCGAGCTCTACATCTTGAGCTGGCATCCACTACGGGTCTTGGCCGCTTACGACATTTACTCACTGGCGCGTTAGGTGACCGACACGGAGGATCTCTGCCAGTGATTCTACAGCTGGACTACACTTATAGTGCCAGCCTAGTATGCTTCTAGCGTGTTCACACTTAGTGACCGCATGTACATATGTGCTACTTTTCAGTTTAGCACTTAGTCATTTTTGTACTCTCTTTTCTGTACGAAGAAGAAGAAGCTTTCCATCTCTGTGTGCTTTGTGCTTGTCTTGTGTAGCTATCTTGCATCCTCATTCTTTACATGGTATCAGAGCCTGGTGCATGCAAGAGAGGCTAAGAGAGCAAGAGCATCACAATCCCTTCGTTCGCAATCCACGACCAGTTTCTGAACAGGTCTCTGAACAAGTTTCTGAACAGGTCTCCAAAGTGCAGTATACAGAGATTTACTGTACAAGTACATTGGTTGTATGTACGCTTGATTGTGGACACTCGTTGAGTGTAGAAAGCGTTACAGGTACCACGATAGCAGGTTCAGCAGATTTGCAGGTTTTGCAGATTGCAGCTATTTTGTCTTAGTGCTTCAAGATGTCTGACGGTTTCAGTCAGATTGTTACTGAGAAGCTTGAGAAAAAAAACTACCCTGCATGGAAGTTCACAATAACTAATTTCCTAAAAGGAAAAGGTTATTGGGACTATGTAGAAGGAGACAATGAAAAGGAACCAGAGAGTCCCGAGGCAAATGCTACAGCAGAACAAAGAAAAGCTTTGAGGGACGGGCAGCAAGGCCAGAGCAAAGTGATGTATTGGCTTTCTATGAGCATCACAGATGGCATGATGGGCTATCTACAGGATGCTGAAACCCCCCGCCATTGCATGGAAAAACTTGGGCAGAGTGTTCGAGGTGAACACCAAAGCCAGGAAGCTTCAACTAAAGTAGGAGCTAAATCAGGTTAAGAGGAACAACCTCTCAATCAATGATTATGCCTTGAAGATCAAGAGTATCATTGAGGCTCTTGGATCTATTAAAGTCTCAGTGGAAGACGATGACATTGTCCGTGCAGGCTTGGATGGCCTAGGAGATGAGTATGTACATTTCAGGTCTTCCATGAATACAAGAGACGACATCCCCGTGTTCCAATATTTGATTTCTATGCTTATTCTTGAGGAGAAGAACCTTGACACATCTTCTTCTCATGGCAGAACTACTTCTGAACAGGCCTTCTATTCTAACTCCAACAGAGGTAGAGGTAGAGGTCGTGGTCGAGGCCCAAGGGGTTGCAGGGGCCAATTTCAAGAAGGTCAATCAAATCAAAACAATACAGGTGGTAGGGGAAACCAGTCTCAAGGCAGGGGGAGTCAAAGAGGTCGTGGTGCAGGATCAAGCAGGCAGCAACATATTGCAAATAGCAGAGAATGTTGGACTTGTGGTGAAAGAGGTCACATGTCACGTGACTGTCCAAAGGGAAAAGAAAGTGGAAAGAGAGAACATGGCAACTATGCATCTACTAGTAGAGATGCATATGACAGCAAAAACGAGCGCATGTTTGTTATGCAGCATGTAATGAATACAATGACTGCAGAGAATTCCACCCAAGATGATGTTTGGTATGTGGATTCAAGTCCTCTAATCACATGGCGTCTCGTGGAGAGTGGTTTAAAGATATGCGCAAACCAGATGTGTCAGGCTATGTGCAGACAGGAGATGACACAGCTCACCCCATTGCTCATGTAGGGGACATACCTCTAAATACAAAGAATGGGAAATCAAAGTACTTAGCAGATGTACTTCATGTCCCAAACATTACAAAGAATCTTGTTTCTGTTGGAAAAATGGTTGAGCAAGGTTTGCAGGTTCGCTTCAATCCGAATGGTTGTTATGTAGAAGATTTCCAGAATGGCTGTAAGCTAATCACAGAGGGCAAATGTGTGGGCAGAATGTTTACGCTGAATGTAGACATGCCTGAGGTAAAAGCTGCATTATTTGCACAGGGCACATGTGTTGTGGCTGATGTTGACATTTGGCACAAACGCATTGGCCATGTCAATGAGCAGAGATTGCGCAGCATGCAATCAAAACAGATTGTAAAAGGTTTGCCCAAATTCAAGGTGGATGGTATGCATAAAGTGTGTGTAGCATGCCAGTTTGGAAAACAGTCAAAGGGCTCATTTCCACATGAGCGCAATGTATGTAAAAAGCCACTTGAGGTGGTGCACACAGATGTTTGGGGTCCAACTGATACTGCAAGTATACATGGTTGCATGTATTATGTCTCTTTCATTGATGACCACACAAGGAAAGTATGGGTCTACTTCATGCGTAACAAAAGTGAAGTGTTTGGTCACTTTCAGGACTTCAAAGTCATGATTGAGAAGGAGACAGATATGCAAATCAAGACATTGAGGTCAGATGGAGGGGGAGAGTACTTCTCTAATGATTTTTCAGATTTTCTGCGAATGCATGGTATACGCAGGCAGTTTACATGCAGATATACTCCACAGCAAAATGGGGTCGCAGAAAGGAAAAATAGGCACATTGCAGAGGTTGCACGTGCATTGATGAATGAGAAGAACATGCCTCATCATTTCTGGGTTGAAGCTGTAAATATAGCTGTGTACATTATGAACAGGACACCTACAGCTGCGGTGCATGATGTAACACCTGAGGAAAAGTTTACACGTACAAAGCCTGATTTGGCACACTTGAAAGTGTTTGGCTGCATAGCTTACGTACATGTACCAGATGAGTTGCGTAGGAAATTGGATCCTAAAGCAGAGAAATGTATTCATGTGGGATATTCCCTTGAACAAAAGGGGTATAGGTGCTACAATCCTACTACACGAGAATTACTAGTGAGCAGAGATGTAGTGTTTGATGAGATGAGCAGCTGGTATAGTAATGCACATGGCACTATTGGGGCTGATGTAAAAGATGATGTGGTTGTACAAAATGTGAGGCCACAGTCACAGGTTTTGAGTGGACCACAAGAATCCTCTTCTCGTGGCTCTGTTGAGAAGCCATGGAATGGTAGACTACGTACGTAGGTTACTCCACCAGCAGGTACAGGGAATGTATCACGAAAAGGGAAGGAAAAGGTTGATGAACCTCCCTTTATGGCTGATGCATCATCAGGTTTTTCACATGTGGACATGGATTCAGATGGTTCTGAACAAAGTCTTGATGAGGAATTTGGAATTCCGGCTGTCAGGACACCTAGTGTAAGGAAAGTACAAGAAGATGCTAGAGGGCAAAGGAGTGACCCAGGACCGCGCAGATCTAATAGAGTCAGAAATCCAGTTCAGAAATCGACTTATGATGGGTATCTAGCACATCACCAAGCCTACATGGCTAAGGTGATACAGGATGTGGAGCCCACATGTTTTAAGGATGCAGTTGGAAATGTGCATTGGGATGATGCAATGAATGAAGAGATGGCTGCATTGGAAGCAAACGATACATGGGAGTTGGTGCCATTGCCAAGTGGCAAGAAAGCTATTGGCTGTAAATGGGTGTATAAAACCAAGCATAAGGCTGATGGTAACATTGAGCGTCACAAGGCAAGGTTGGTCGCAAAGGGTTATGCACAGACGTATGGCATAGACTATGAAGAGACCTTTGCTCCAGTGGCAAAGATGACGACTGTGAGAGCTGTCATAGCAGTGGCTGCATCTAGAGGATGGATTATGCATCAAATGGATGTAAAGAATGCCTTCTTGAATGGTGAGTTGCAAGAGGAAGTGTATATGGATCAGCCACCTGGTTATGTCGATCCAGGTTACCCAGATTATGTATGCAGACTTCTCAAAGCTTTGTATGGTTTGAAGCAATGCTCTAGAGCATGGTATGACAGGATTGCCAAGTATCTTGTCAGTATTGGTTTTAGGAGAGCTCATGCTGATCATTCACTCTATGTACGTGAGAGTGATGTGGGAATTGTGGTCATTACCATATATGTAGATGACCTTATTATTGTGGGTGACAATGCTATGGAGATTGACCATGTGAAGGGTCTTCTCAAACAGGAGTTTGAAATGAAAGATTTGGGCGAGTTGCGCTACTTTCTTGGCATTGAGGTGATAGGGACTCCAGAGGGTGTATGGCTGTCACAGAGACAGTATGCTTTGGACATGTTGTCAAAGTTTGGTATGGCTGATTGTAAGCCAATTTATATTCCCTTGGAAGTGAATGCAAAGCTGAGTGCAGAGAAGGGTGATGTTGTTGAGGATGTCACAATGTACAGGAAGATTGTGGGTAGTCTAATCTACTTGACTATCACGAGGCCAGACTTGAGCTACACAGTAGGCTTGGAGAGTCAGTTCATGCAGCTTCCGAGGAAGCCACATTTGGATGGAGTACGACGCACACTTCGGTATGTGCAAGGGACTCTTGACTACGCATTGTTCTATGCAGCAGATGCGCCATTAGCATTGTATGGGTATACAGATGCATATTGGGCAGGTAGCATTGTTGATAGAAGATCTATGAGTGGCTTCATGTTCTCTTTTGGGAGTGCTGCTGTTACTTGGAGCAACAAAAAGCAGCCTACGGTTGCTTTATCGAGCACAGAGGCCGAGTACAGAGGTGCAGCGGTTGCGGCGTGCGAGGTAGCTTGGCTACGCACATTACTTGAGGACTTGGGAGTGCAGGTGGACCAGCAGATTGTCATCCATTGTGACAACCTTAGTAGCATGTAGTTGGCTAGGAACCCAGTGTTCCATGCCAGGACCAAACACATAGAGGTCCATTACCACTACGTTCGAGAGCGAGTGTTGGCGGGCGACATCGACTTGGTCTACGTCAGCACAGAGCAACAGATAGCGGATATCTTTACTAAGGCCCTCGGAGCTGAGAAGCTTCGACGTTTCCGGACTATGCTTGGACTCTGCGACATGCAGAGCTCGAGGGGGAGTGTTGAGATGTCGAGCTCTACATCTTGAGCTGGCATCCACTACGGGTCTTGGCCGCTTACGACATTTACTCACTGGCGCGTTAGGTGACCGACACGGAGGATCTCTGCCAGTGATTCTACAGCTGGACTACACTTATAGTGCCAGCCTAGTATGCTTCTAGCATGTTCACACTTAGTGACCGCATGTACATATGTGCTACTTTTCAGTTTAGCACTTAGTCATTTTTGTACTCTCTTTTCTGTACGAAGAAGAAGAAGCTTTCCATCTCTGTGTGCTTTGTGCTTGTCTTGTGTAGCTCTCTTGCATCCTCATTCTTTACACTTATGGCTATCTACGCTTAAATGGAGCTCAACTTCAACAAGTGGTGGACCCTATGGATATCTTGCTTGAATGAAGCATAGCTTGGACAAGTGGTGGATCTTATGGGCCTCTATGCTTGAATAGAGCATAGATTGGTCAAGTGGTGGACTTGTGGACTTGTATGCTTGAATGGAGCATAGCTTGAAAATTGGTAGACCTTATGGACCGTTATGATTAAATTGAGCATACATTGGACAAGCTAATAGTGATCCTATTTAGTGCTCTATTCTTGATAGTGATCCTATTCTTGATAATGATCCTATGTAGTGCTCTATAGTTGAGACACATACGATATGTGCCGTCTTTCGTTTGCACTAGTAGCACAGGAGAAAAAAATGGAGATGAGCTAGGCCTAACCATGCCCTTCTCAACTAACTCATGCACTTGCCGCATAATCTCCTCTTGTGGAGCTTGAGAAACTTTATAAGGAGGTTTGTTAGGCGGTGAACTTCCTGGAAGAAGTTCAATTGCATGGTCATCATTGCCTTGTTTAGGAGGTAGCTCACAAGGGATGTCGTCAATAAAGACATCTTGAAACCCTTTGAGAAAATTGGATAGCTCTAATTCCTTTTGATTGTGTATATTTTCTTTTGCTAAAACATTAGGTTCATTTTGAGAATCTTTAACAAAAATCATGTACACGGAAATAGAGCTCTTTATTGACTTATTGAATGGGTATAGTGTTACCCATTTCCTTAGCATCTATATACATATCATTTTCCCAAAACTCAAAGGAACTCTCCTTTCAGGGAATTTAACATTGGTAGCCATGCGATCAAACTATGGTGCCCCTAGGATTACATCCTCATGCTTGAGAGGAGAGATAAAGAAGTCCTCTTTGTCCACATAGCTTTGGACATGGAGCCTCAATTTCCCAATTAAGGGAGTGACTGAAGCTTCTTGCCCCTTGAAAGCACCATCTACAGGTAGGACATCTCCCATCTCGTAGGCTTTGTATGCCTAGCTTGGTGGCCAACTCTATAGATATAAAATTGTGAGTAGAACCAGGGTCAAAGAGAATAAAAGCATCATGTTCTCTTACCTTTCCCCAAGCATGGCATGAAGGAGATCCTTTGTGGTGAATTTCCTCCTCTTGGATTTCGACCAAGGTAGCTCTAGGAGGTTTATGGCGGGTGTTCTTTTGGGGACAAGAGTGGTATGCATGCCCTTGCTCACCGCACTTGAAACAACGGTTATCCTTGCGATAACGCTCAAGCGCTTCAGGAGCATTTATAAACTCCCTTCTCTTTAGCTTTGTTGGAGTTGCCCTTAGGAGACTTTTGAACATTGTCCTTCCCCTTAGGCTCATTGGAACCCTTGTTTTCCGTGGGCTTAGAATTTCTTTTAGCCCCTGTTTGGAAATTGATTTGAGAGGCCACGATAGTATGGTGTATAACCGCCGATATGGTGCATGGCCTTTGGGAGTTGACATACTTCACCATTTCTTCAGTTAAGCATGCACAAAATTTTTGCTTTTGCTCTCCAAAATCCAACTTCTTGAAGACAATGTCTTTGAGTTGTAAATCCCAAAACTTGTCTACATATGTTTGAATGGATTCATAGAGAGAGAGCTTCAATTAAGCTTCGCCATTCGGTGAGTACTTTGTCTTTGGCATCGGTGGCCAAAACCTGCTTCTTAATGGAAGCTCTTAAAGATTTTCCATGTTCATGGAGCTTCACCGTTGGCCCGTAGGCTAGACCACCATTGACTGGTGGACTTTTGAAAGTGCATGGCGTAGCTTAGAGGACTCCGTGAAGCCCTCATCTCCAAACGCCGCATCGAATTGTTGGATAAAGGCCAAGACTTTTCCGTAGCACCAAAAATGCCATCATAGGTAAGGAAAGAGATGCTCTTCCCTCCCTCTTTAAATTTCTTGAGCTTGAATGACCTATTCCACGCGGCATAGGACTTCCTGTGGCCTCTTCTTTTTGATGGTTCAAAGGTTGCACCATCACTTTCTTCAGAAGATGAAGAATTTGAGGAAGATGGAGAAGAGGGTGACCTCTTTCTTGCCTTTTTCTTTCCTTGATCTTCTTTGTCTTCACCATCACTATCATAAGAGGAAGAGGATGAAGAAGATGAAGAAGAGGGTGTCCTCTTTCTTGCCTTTTTCTTATCTTGCTTTTTGTCATCCCTCTTTGAAGTATGGTGTGGAGAAGTATGCGATGGTCTTCTCTGTTTTGGAGGTGATGGAGAGCTTTAACCCGCCGTCTTCGTGGAGCCATCTCCATCGAAGTGGTAGGAGACTCACTTCTTTCTCATTCCTTTGGTGGAGGCTCTTGAATTCTCCTTTGAGAAGGAGATGCGTCATCAAGGAGAAAATTTTTGAGCCCTTCATATGGATCCTCTGCTTCTTCCCGAATTGGAAGAGGCCTCTTTTGGAAGTCTTCGAAGGAGGCTTCCTAGGTGCTTTCCCTTTGCACACACACACACACACAACCCACACATATTCTCTTCCTCTCAATATTCTCTTCACTCACATGCACACCCATAGACACATAAACACACATAATCAAATACATACTCTTTCTCTCTCACACAAACATTCAGACGGAATCCAAACTTTTTAATTACAGCTCTGTCTATCCTTCTTGTGTAGGTACATCCATTGTGTTGATAATATTCATGCATTATATGTATAGATGTATGAGTGATTGTGCAATTATTTTTCTTGTGTAAAGGTTCTATGTACATACTTAAACATACTTATAGGTAAAAACAATAATGTACACGATACTGTAAGTTTGAGAAAACTTACTTGTGAGTTTCAGTGAGGTTGATTCTTGCACTGAGGTTTGCTTTGATATTGTTTGGCTTATTTCTGTTCAATACGTCTCAAACTCTGACTTTCATTTTTCTTTCTCAACAAAGGTATTATAACTTAGTGACAAAGATGCAGTGGGATAAAATGAGAAAAGATCTAAACATAAAGAAAGAACATCTATTATTTTAATTTTACCTAAGTTACTAGTTGATCCTAGGGTTTAAGGTTGAGGATCGGGTTGAAACTAAGATTGGACAAGTGGTGGACCTTGCTCTCATGTTGTAACATCTCTGTCGTGCATGGTCTCATATGTTTTCTTCACGAGTGCTTATATGTTAAGGTTGGCCAAGTGGTGGATCTCGGGTTTGAGTTTCACTCTACAAGAAACTTTAAATTTAGGCGGGAAAATTAGAATTCAAGCGAAATTTTATGAACTGGAGCCTGGTAATTTGAATTCACGCGGAAAAATTCAAATTGAAGCGGGAATATTTTAAGTCAAGCGAGAAAAGTTAAATTCGTGTGGGAAAGCTTGAACTCATTTTGTTCAAAACTCCAATAAGGTGGATCTAGGAGATCAGCTATCATATAAATTTCACCTAGGTTGCTAATTAGCCCTAGGGTTTACGATTGAGGTTCGGGTTGAAATTGAGATTGCACAAGTGGTGAACCTTGCTCTCATGTTGTAACATCTCCATGAGGCATGGTCTTATATGTTTTCTTCACAAGTGCTTATATGTTAAGGTTGGCCAAGTGGGAACTCAAGCCTGGTAAGTTGAATTTAGGCGGAAAAATTCAAAGTGAAGCGGGAAAATTTGAATTCGAGCGAGAAAATTTGAATTTTTGTGGGAAAGTTTGAATTCACTTTGTTCAAAATTCCAATGATGTGGATCTAGGAGACACTAACTATTGCATCTACCTTCCAACACTTGGTTAGAATGGCCAAGTGGTGGATCTAAGGTCAAGGGAAGAGTGCTTAGAATGGCCAAGTGGTGGATCTAGGGTCTAGTTATCCCAGATACTTTATTTAAAATTGGAAGGTGATGGATATAGAAGACACCAATGACTGCATCCACCTTTCAAGACTTGGTTAGAATGGTCAAGTGGTGGATCTAAGATGTACCTTTTTCAAGAATGTATCCACATTTCAAGACTTGGTTAGAATGGCCAAGTGGTGGAATTTTAATGCACCTAACTTCAAGACATCATTAGAATGGCTAAGTGGTGGATCTTGGATACACCCACCTACCAATAGTGCTTTAGAGTGACCAAGTAGTCCTTCAAGACTTGGTGAGAATGGCCAAGTGGTGGATCTTGGGCTTGTCTAGCCCACATATTTTGTTTTAAAACTTCAAGGTGTTGCATGTAGGAGAAACCAACCATTGTATCCACCTTGCAAGACTTGGTTACAATGGCCATGTGGTGAATCTTGGATGCCACTACATTCAAGACTTGGTTAGAATAGCTAGGTGGTGGATCTAAGGGCTACCTACCCCACATACTTGGTTTAAAGGTGGAAGCTTGTAGATTTAGGGGACATCCACCATTGCATTTACTTTCAAGAACTTGGTTAGAATGGCCAAGTGGTGGAGCTTGCATGCACTCACCTTCGAGGACTTGCTTAGAATGGCCAAGTGGTGGATATAAGACCTACCTTTTTCACACATTTTATTTGAAATTTCAAGGTCAGAATGGTCAAATGGTGGATCTAGAGTCTTCAAAATTTGTGTAAAATTACAAATGTTATGATGGCCAAGTATTGAATACACTTAACTTTAAGACATGGTTAGAATGGCCAAGTGGTGGATGTACGGTCTATGTTTCCTACAAACACTATTTAAACTTGATAGATGGTGGACGTAAGAGAAACAAACCATTACGTCCACCTTGCAAGGTTTTGTTAGAATGGTCAAGTGGTGGATCATAATTGTAGCCACCTTTAAGACTTGGTTTGAATAGCCAGGTCATGGATCTAAGGTCTATATATTGCATACACTTTGTTTTAAATGGGAAGTTGGTGGATGTAGGAGAAACCAACCATTGCATCTACCTTCAAGCAAGATTTGAATAGAATGGTGTTGGACGGATACGCCGTGACGGATGTCAGCACAGTGAGAACTTACCTAACAAGATTTGTCAGCTAAGGACGAAGCTCAACCCGCAGGCGCGTGGAAGCAAGCATAGGGTCTCAACCTACACTTGACCGACTCCTAACTAATTCCTACAAAGGTCACTACCCAATGTCTAAGTCACAACCTTCAAGAGTGTATAAGAGGAAACTTCCTACAACGCTTTCTAGAGCCGAACACCCATCAAACAATCTCGAAACACCACAGAACTTGAAAGAGACCCTACTAACACCAATAGGTTGCTCTCCCTAAGGTCTATGAATTAAAACCCCAACCCAAAACACCCGGTGCAAAATCACGTAGGATGTCTGGCCAAAATTTCCAGGTCTTCATTTCCGAAATCTAAAGTGCCTAATGTGTAGCTCTACTCAATGTGAATGCGTGGATATGCTGCAATGCAAAATCGGACAACGTATGCTCACCGAATCACCAGATGAAGCTCGTAGATGGAGCTCACAAAACCGGACTGTACACGCGCAATGTAGGTATTGGCGCGTAGTTCTCGTCGGGGGCAACACGCTGCACTTCTCCGCACTCGATTCCGACCACCGGTGCGCATGTAGCGTCAAGATGAAGCTCTCACTCTCTCTCGTACACAGTACGCTCACTCATAGACTTCAAAACTTTTTAAAAATGAAAAGGTTTTTCATTGAGGTCAAAAAGTGGTATAAATACCTTACAATTCTCAAACCCTAAAGTTCCAAATTAACCATCTACTCAATCTAAATGTCAAAACTGGGATACAATCTGGAAACTTCTGTAAGCCCCAATATTTACAAGGTGAAATGTCGGGTTTTTCTCAATAAATGAATAATTACAAAAAATAATAATCTGTCGAGCAGTCATTTTCCGTAGGGTGTGTCCAGCTTCTAACAATCCCCCCCTCCTTGCTCATGTCGTCCCCGACATGGCTCTTGAGCTGCTACTTCATCTTATGGTTTCTCGCATCTTGAGCAATGACTCGTATCTTGCATGTTGAGCCAGTAGTGTTGGGCCGAATATATCAGAGCTGATTGTGAAGAAGCCGGTGTAGAAAGCTTCTTCAAAGGCCTGGAGGTGATACGATGGCAAAAACATGATCCTTTGATACAATGCATGTATCACCTCCTTGGAAGGTTGACCAGACAGATCGTATACACATCTGTAAGTATCTTGAAAGAAGAAGATATTGTTTGTCGCCTGGCCCGGTTTGAACGTCTCAAAGGCTGCCAAAAGGGTTTTGCAAATCTTTCTCATCATAATGCAAGATAGGTTAGGAGAGCCAGTGAACAATTTGATGGTGCCCGTTAGGGTTTTCACCATGTATTGAACACTTATTCTCTCGCCTGCCTTCAAACATGGCAGCTTTGGATAGTTTAGCCAAGTAGGTTGGCTTCTTTGTAGTAGCTCCTAGGCCTTCCACGTTCGCATCCTTGGTAGAGGGTAGAAACTTAAGTTATCTCTGATGATTTTGGGTGCCTCAACCAAATGGATTAGATACTATGGATACTTCGTCAGCCATGCCTTTCTCCACCTGGGCTGGGAGTCGACTATCAACTTTACCCCTTCAGGCTTGGAGATATTTGCTGTGTACAGTGGCACTGTTGGCTCTTCTTTGATTCTTTTGTTGATCGTGGTGGATTCGTATTTTAGCAAAGGATATGGGAGAGAGGGCTGTAGCCATTCATGCCACAGGTTGCTGGCATCTATCTTCTGAATGTTCATGGATTTAAAAACCCTCTGCTCCCATTCCAAAGCTTCTTTGGTCGTTTCTCTGATTTCTGCTTCTATGGCCTTGCGCAGCTTCTCTTCCTCTTCTTGTGTCATATCTTGTGGATCTTGAGAGGGTCCTACAAGGATTTCCTCTTGCATGGGTGTGTCCACAGGATCTGCCACATTTTCTAGGCCTATTCCTTCCATGGTTATTGGCCCTGTGCTTGCCTGCTCTTCTGCCTGCTGGCCTCTCAGCTCTTCTATCTGCTTTTGGAATGTTTGTTTCTCTGCTTCAGCTTGTTCTCCCATATTCACGAGGAGGTCGTTCAAACCGGTGTTTATCTTCTCCGCCTCCACAAGCTTTCTCTTAATATTTTCTAGCTCATCTTGCATTGCCTTCTTCTCTTCTTCCATGTGGGTTTGCATGACTACTGATCCTTCTGCCATCATTAGCCTTTGCTTCTTCTCTAAAGTCAAATCCTTCTGGAGTTCTTTCATTTGTTCTTCGTAAAGCTGGCTCTCTGAAGTGGTGTGAGTCGAGCTAGTAGCTCTGACTTTGGCAGGAGATGCCCGTAGTCGCTGGATGGTTTGTTCTTTAACTTTAAGCTGGTCCTTGAGCTCAATGACCTCATCGTGGCTAGCCTCCTGCTCTATTTCTGCCTTCTCTTTGGCATTCCACATGGCCTCCACTTCCTTGGACTCCTCAGCAAGTTGTAGGGTTAGGTTATCCCTTTCCCTCTCTGCATCTATCAATGTCTTGCTGAGTTTTCGTACTCTTCTTTGGCTCCTTGCAGTCTTTGAGCTATCGCCTGATTTTCTCTTTCCATCTCCTGGCATCTTTGCAATGCCTTTGCCAGACTAGCTTGCATCTCTGCTTCTCTCTCTATCTGCCTTTGGCTTTGTTTTTGTAAAGTGTCGACTTCAAGCTTGATTTGCGCTTCAGTGGCTTTGAGAGTTTCCATTTCACTTTCTGAGGCCATTGATTGTGCTCTTAGCCTGTTAGCTTGGTCATCACCACATCCCAATCATTGGTGGGCGGGTGCAGGTCCACTGTATCAGTGGCCATCTCCTTTAGCTCCACTAACCGCAGGCTCTGCATTTGCTCTTTGGGCCCCGTGCTTGCCAAGTCAAATGTGACTGTGGCAGCCTCTTCTTTTGAATATCCGACAGCTAGTAGGTCTAGAAATGTGTTATACGTGATTCATTTGGATCTGGCTGCTCACTTTTAGGCTTAGCTTCTTCTTTTGGTTCTTGCTCTTGGCTTGGTTCTTGCTTTGACTCTTCTTGGTCTTTAGGTTTGTCTTGCTCCTCTTTCTGTTGAGTCTGTGGAGGGCTACGAGGAGGTGGTGAGGGTGGTGGGTTGGACTTAGGGCTGGACGGTGGAGTTGGCGGCTTTTTCTTGAAATCCCTGTCCGCCTTTGTCTTCCTCTCTCTCTCTTGGCCTTCCTGCTCCTCTAGCAGTTGTCGTCGGACTTGATCCACTTCCGCTTCTGTAGATGGTACATGGGAGATATTTTCCACTTTGGCATCCAGATTCTCAAAATTCTTAATATAGTCGTCAAATCTGTCTCTGTGCACCCTTCGGAATGATCCCGACATTGCTTCTAGAGACGGCTTCCATAGCTCATTCAAATCTCCTTTGAGAGCTCTTTCGGCTCTGAAACTTTCCATTAGCAGCTCTAGCCATGCCGCTTTCTGTGATTTCTTCTCTTTTACCGCACTTGAACACTCTCTTTCTTCCCTTTCTTCAACTTTGGTGCTCTTCTTGCACGGTTTCTAACTGACGTTTCAACCTAGTGGCAACCCTTGGTGCTTTGGGTTGTTCCTCTTCCTTATCTTCCTTGAGCCTTAGCCAGTCGTTCTGTGATGGAGGGTCGGGCCATCTTCCCTTGGCATGCAATGCCCCATAAATCACTTTCATGATTAGCTCACCTGGCACAATGTATGTGGGGTTCTTGTTGCCCATCTTCACCAGATTATCATGTATATAAGCTGCATAATTGATTACCTTCGGCTTGCTTTTCTGCATCGCCCAGGTGAATGTTGTGGCAATTTCTCCAGGCGGCATTCTATACTTTTGTGGCCGCTTGGTACACATATGGAAATACTGATTGTACAGCTGACTCATGATTGCCACTTTAGGGTTGGCAATGTCTTCAAAGGTGTAGTTACCTTTCTTTTCAGTGTACACCTTGACTTCGTCTCTTCGTTTGGTTACACTATCCCCTTTGTTGGAGAGGTCTAGTGCAGCTGCCACTACTCTCTCTGTGATTATAATCTCCGTGCCTGGTTTGCCCTGCAGATTTGTAACTCGAGCCACTCCATCTTCTTTGATTGTCGTCACAAATTCCCATACTCTTTTTATGTCGATTCCTGCCGGCATAGCTTCAAAATAATTGTGGAGATCAATCTTCTCCAGATACTCTGCCATCTTGCTTCTGACGAACTCATTGAGCTCCCGCGGTAGCATGGGTAGCTCTATTACATTTCCTCGGTGTCTTTGAACACGCCTTGGTAGATCTTTAGATCACTCTAGCAGGTCCTCTTGTATCCATGTGATGGTTGGCTTTAGAGTTCCTTCTGGTATTACAAATGGCTCCACCTCTTCTAGGTAATCTTTTATGGTCATCATCTTCTTCTTTGATGGTGACTTTGCGGCTGCCATAGATCCTGTTGCACTCAGTAGTCTGAAGTTAGCGTTTTTTCCATATCAGCTGAGAAACTGAGTTTTAACTATCCAAATGACTTGAAAATTGAAAATAAAACTTAAAAGGAACTTGGGCAACTGTGCATGTGCTCGCAGTACAATTTTGGCAAAACTTTATCATCTAGACATCTTACGCGTAGGATGTCTTTTCTATCAGATTTTGGTGATACTTGACATGCTGGTGGTCCTTGGCCTGTACAACATGGCTATGTGCTTGGAATTGGGTTTGGGCATCAAAAAGTGCATTTTTGGGTAGATTCAGGCTTTAGGCTCACAAATTGGGTAGAAAGTCGACAACAAGTAGCAAATGATATCCAAATGGGTTGAAAATTGATATATGGGCTCCTTGCACCATGGTAATGGCTCCCATGATGTCATTCTTTGTACAGAAGTTCAAAAACATGCTGGAGACATCCTACATGTAGGATGTCTATTTCATCAAAATGGCTTGAGATTTGTTCTGTGGGTAGTCCTTGGCATGTGGAACATGGCCATGCTCTTGGATTTTGATTTGGACAAGAATTGATTTGTGGGTAAGACTCCGTGTAGTGTTTTTGGGCTCAAAATGTGTATCTTGGAGGTGTTGGGGGTCAAAAATGATCAAAATGGCTTCAAACTTGGTATATGAGCTCTTGAAGGTGATGTGATTAGATCTGGAATGGAAAAACACACTCTGTAGGCCAAAAATGCCAAATAGACATCCTACGCATAGGATGTCTACTTCATCATTTTCTGCAAGTGACCACACAAATTGGTTGGAAATGTGCTCATGAATGTATTGTGCAAGTTTCATGTGATTTGGACAAGTTTTGGTAGGTCTATGGTCCATTATTGCCTCTATGCCCTGACTTTGCGTTTTTTCATGCATATGAGGTCAATTTTGGTCCAAATGTGATGAAACTTGGTGGCTAGCATGTAAAGGCTATTCAAAAAATGTGTGTGATGAGAGATGTTGGGTTTTGTGCCCAAAAATGTCCTTGAGACATCCTACGCGTAGGATGTCTCCTGATGATTTTTTTATGGAAACTGCCATTGGTGCCTGCCCTTAGTCCCCCTTGTTAAAGTTACAAGTCCAACACATCTACTTGAATAACGTGGGAACAAAGGCTTAAGCATGATGCTATGGAAGCATGATGACATGGTAGCTTAGGATGATGACTTGACATCATTTTGGATGGTCAATAACCCTTGCATCATCAGCTATACACGTTGAAGCATCTACAACAACCACCAAGCAGTTAGGTAGAAAGGTACCTAAAAGGTAGGAGCAGATTCAGGAGGTGCAGCAGGAAGATTTGTAGGGATGAAAATGGCCACCTACAGCTGTGATCTCGTGGAGAAATACAAAGAGAAATTGTTCTACTCCATGTGGACTATAATCCTCTCAGAGGGTTTATCCTAATTCAGCTTCTACCATATTTGGTGAAGGTGCCAAGTTGGCTGCCTGCAGAGTTGCAGACTGCACACAGAGGGTAACCTGCCAACTTGGGAGCTACCTATTTGGAGATACAGCCATGATCTCTTCTTGGACTATGAAGGAGATATGTTCCCCACATAATGGTGCATCTACCTACCAAAGGGATCCACGACTTATGCTCAGCATTGAGAGATACAGATATATAAAGATGTACCAGTACACTAGTTCAACAGAGAGATACACAGAGTAGAAAGACAGAGAAGCAGAGAGACAGAGAACACAGAGAGAGAGCTAAGAGACCTTGTGAGGCTTAGATCATCTTGTATAGAGTGTTGTTATCTGGGAAAACACGCTCATTGTACTTGGGACTTTAACCTCTAGCTTGGGTTTGGGGATCAACCATTCAGTCTCACAGAAGTACCTATACTGTGTACCTTTGGTACTTTCTGAGTACCTGTCTAGGTACTTCCAGAGTACCATAACTGTCTTTTTGGTACTATTTACTCTCTGTTATTAGTACTGTTAAGACTGTGTCACAGTAGCTATATTGGTAGTCTGCAGTACTTGCATTGGTAGTTTGCAAGTACCAATATTGTATCTCAAGGAAGCTTCATCATCAATAAAGATATTCCTTTCAGTATATCATTGTCTCTCTCATATATTTCAGTTAAACACTTGTCATTCTCACACATATCTTAGCACAAAGATCCATCCCTTCACTCCCCTGGTTTTTCACATGGTATCAGAGCAGGTTGTAGTGCCAAGATAAAGTGATCTTGAGTGAGTTTGAGTGAGTGCAAAAATCCCCCTTCAACACACTATTTGTGAGGAGTTGAAGATGGCACCAAGCCTACATAATCTACATTTAGAGGGAGCTGAAAAGCTCAATGGCAACAATTATGCAACTTGGAAGGTGAAGATGGAGTCCCTACTCTTCTTCCAAGATTGTTGGCAGCTGGTTTCCATGGAGAGACCAAGTGAAGAAGAACATGATGAAGAGGAGCTAGAAAAATGGGACAAGAAGGCCATGTTTGTAGTCCACATGTTGAAGTTAAGTGTCAAAGATGACATCCTTAGCCAGCTAATGGACGTGAAGACTCCCAAGAAGGCTTGGGACACAATGAAGAACATCTATGAGTCAAAGAGCACCTCAAGGCAAGTAGCATTGAGAGCTGAACTTACCAACACCAAAAGGAATCATGGAGAGGATGCTACAAGCTTCATCAAGAGGCTCAAAGATCTACATCAACAACTAGTAGCTGTTGGAGACAAGATGACAACAATGAGTTGTCTTCAATCATCATCCATGGATTGAGAGAAAGATATGAAGGTCTTGTCCAAGGGCTTATTATCTTGAGGGAGAAGCCATCACTTGATGAGATGGAACAAATCCTTAGAGATGAAGATCAAAGGCAAGCAGCCATGAAGATCATACATGAAGGAGGAAAGAATACAAGTAGTACCACCAACAATGACAAAGCACTCTTTTCAACAAGAGGAAGAGGAAGGACAAACACTCAAAGAGAAAGAGGAAGGCATCAACCCAACAACACTCATGATCAGTATTCTCATGAAGGTAACTCATCCTATCATGGTAGAAGAGGTCATTCATCTAGAGGTAGAGCAAGAGGAAGAGGTAGGAGCACCTACTACTCTATGCAATGTTATAAATGCTCAACGTATGGGCATATTACAAGGGATTGCAGAAGCAACCAAGCTGATTGGAAAGGAAAATCAACCAACTATATGGGTGGAGACAAAGAAGAAGAAAGTTCAGATTGCTTTCATGAAGATACATCATTGCTGTCCTTGGAGGAGATGGCAGCTCACACTCATGAAGACCCATGGTGGATTGATAGTGGGGCAAGCTCCCACATGACCTCACATGCTGAGTATTTCTCTAGTTTAGATGATACTCATAATGGCATCATATATACAGCAGATAGTACTCCTAATAGTATTGCAGGTAAAGGAGATATACCCATTCAATTGGGAACAGGAATGAAGAAGACTCTTGGAAATGTTCTCTTGGTACCATCCCTTACCAAGAACCTACTTTCAGTTGGAGCTATGACAGAGAAGGGCCTCAAAGTGGATTTTGAAGGCCAACAATGCCTCATTAGAGATCCAAAGAATCACTACAAAGTACTTGCCAAAGGGCAAAAGCATGGAAAGATCTTCAAATTGGAAGGAACACCATCAGCATTTTCAGCCACAGGTGGTGGTGAATCAGCACCTATTTCAGCCACAGAGTTATGGCATAAAAGGTATGGGCATTTGAGCTTCAAAAGCATGTGTATGCTAAAGAGTCAAGGCATGGTTTTGGGCATTCCAACCTTACAAAGGATCGGGAAAGTATGTGAAGCATGCTGTCTAGGAAAGCAGTCTAGAAGCAAGTTTCCTAGGAGCAAGACTAGGTCACTTGGGACAATTGATTTGATCCATGCAGATGTGTGTGAATCAGCCCACACTTCCTCACTTGGTGGGCACACTTATTATGTGAGTTTCACTGATGACTTTTCTAGATATACTTGGGTTTACTTCATGAAGTTCAAGGCTGAAGTATTTCAGATTTTCAAGCTCTTTCACATGATGATTGAGAAGATGACAGGTAGAAGAATCAAAGCTCTCAGGTCTGACAATGGAGGAGAATTCTTATCCAAAGATTTCAGAAAATACCTCCTTGAACATGGGATCAAGAGGCAACTAACTTACAGCTATACTCCTCAACAAAATGGAGTAGCAGAGAGGAAGAATAGGACACTCTTTGAAGCAGCCAGGTGTATGCTCAAAGACAAAGGACTTAGCAATAGCTATTGGGCTGAAGCTATCAACACTTCATGCTATTTGATGAACAGGTCTCCTACAGATATCTTGAAGGGAATCACACCATATGAATCTCTACATAAGGTCAAGCCAAAGGTAGATCACCTCAGAGTCTTTGGATGTTTGGCATTTGCTCACATTCCAGATGAGAAGAGGAAGAAGCTGGATGACAAGTCAAGGAGATGCATACTTGTTGGATATAGTGATGTAAGCAAAGCTTACAAGCTATATGATCCTATCAAGAAGGAGTCATTCATTTCAAGGGATGTCATATTTGATGAGAGTGCAAGCTTCAAATCAGCCACAAAGTCAGAGGATGCAAGCTCTCCATCACCTCTCAAGATGGACATACCATCCAGCATGCAAGAGGAGATTATTGAAGAACTAGAGGAAGAAGATGAGGAGCATCAAGCAGCCCTTAGAAGTTCTTCAAGGACTAGAAGAAAACCTCAAAGATTAACATATCACAGAGGTAATGAATCAGATTTTCAGCAATGCAATCTTGCACTTGTTAGCTCCATATTACAGCATGAAGAACCTACCACATACAAGGTAGCTAGTACCAAGAAGGAATGGAACCAAGCTATGGAAAAGGAGATGGATGCTCTCCACAAGAATGAGACATGGGATCTATGTCCATTACCCCCCAACAAGAAAGCCATTGGATGCAAGTGGCTTTACAAGCTGAAGTTCAACGAGGAAGGGAAGATTGATAGGCACAAAGCAAGATTGGTAGCCAAAGGCTTTGCTCAACAATATGGTTTGGACTATGATGAAACCTATGCTCCTGTAGCCAAGATGAGCTCTATTAGGTTGTTAATTTCTTTAGCTTCTATCTTAAAGTGGCAGCTTAAGCAAATGGATGTCAACAATACCTTTCTCAATGGGCTACTTGAGGAGGAATTCTACATGCAGCAACCAGAGGGATATGTTGTTGCAAGGAAAGAGGACATGGTATGTAAGCTCAACAAGAGTTTATATGGATTGAAGCAAGCTTCAAGAGTTTGGTATGGGAGGATTGATGATCACCTCCAATCTAGAGGATTTCAGAGAAGCCATGCTGATCACACTCTTTACTATAAGGTACAAGGCAAGGATATTATTCTTGTTATCATCTATGTGGATGATCTTATCTTGACAGGTAGCAATGAAGCTATGGTGGAGGATGTTCAATCTCAACTCTCCAAGGAGTTTGAGATGAAGGACCTTGGATATTTACACTACATCCTTGGTATTGAAGTCTCTAGGCTGAAGAAGGGGGACATCTTTATCTCTCAACAAATGTACCTCCACTCCATTCTTTATAGATTTGGAATGATCAGCTCAAAGCCTATTTCTACACCTATGGAGTCTAGTCTTAGACTCACTAAGGATGAACATGGTATTCCCTATGATGCTACACTCTATAGACAGCTCATAGGTTCTCTTATCTACTTAACTATCACTAGGCCTGATATTTTCTTTGCTGTCCACTCACTTTCTCAATACATGCAAGCCCCAAAGATATCTCATTGGAATGCAGCCAAGAGAGTACTTCAGTACTTGAAAGGTACTCCTTCCTTAGGTATTTTGTATGGAGGAGACAAGCTGAATCTACATGGTTTTAGTGACTCTGATTATGCAGCAGACTTGGTGGATAGGAAGAGCATTAGTGGTAATGCTTTCTTTCTAGGTGCAGGAGCCATCTCATGGAGCTCCAAGAAACAAAACACCATCAGCCTTTCATCAACAGAGGCTGAATATAAAGCTCTTACTATAGCAGCTTGTGAAGCTATTTGGTTGCAAAGATGTTTGCAGGAACTTGGTTTCTATGGAAGTGGCCAAGCTACACCTATCATGTGTGACAACACCTCAGCTGAATCTTTAGCAAAGAATCCAGTGCTACATCAAAGGACCAAGCACATTGAAGTCAGAGAGCACTTCATCAGGGAGAAGGTGCAAATTGGAGACATAGTCTTACACCATTGCAGCACCATGGAGAATGTTGCTGATATCTTTACCAAAGCTCTAGGGAAGGAGCTTTTCTTCAAGCATAGATCAGCACTTGGCATGATGGAGCTTCCCTTAAGGGAAGGAATTGAAGAATAAGGGAAGGCTCTTCATGCAAGATCAAGCAATAAGGGAAGGCATCACAACAAAGCCTTCAACAATTTAATGTTTGGTTTGCTTTAGTTATTTTTGATTTCAGGTTTTACTCTTTTCAAGATGCTTATGGACTTGAGGGAAGGTGTTAAAGTTACAAGTCCAACACATCTACTTGAATAAGGTGGGAACAAAGGCTTAAGCATGATGCTATGGTAGCATGATGACATGGTAGCTTAGGATGATGACTTGACATCATTTTGGATGGTCAATAACCCTTGCATCATCAGCTATACACGTTGAAGCATCTACAACAACCACCAAGCAGTTAGGTGGAAAGGTACCTAAAAGGTAGGAGCAGATTCAGGAGGTGCAGCAGGCAAATTTGTAGGGATGAAAATGGCCACCTACAGCTGTGATCTCGTGGAGAAATACAAAGAGAAATTGTTCTACTCCATGTGGACTATAATCCTCTCACAGGGTTTATCCTAATTCAACTTCTACCATATTTGGTGAAGGTGCCAAGTTGGCTGCCTGCAGAGTTGCAGACTGCACACAGAGGGTAACCTGCCAACTTGGGAGCTACCTATTTGGAGATACAGCCATGATCTCTTCTTGGACTATGAAGGAGATATGTTCCCCACATAATGGTGCATCTACCTACCAAAGGGATCCACGACTTATGCTCAGCATTGAGAGATACAGATATATAAAGATGTACCAGTACACTAGTTCAACAGAGAGATACACAGAGTAGAAAGACAGAGAAGCAGAGAGACAGAGAACACAGAGAGAGAGCTAAGAGACCTTGTGAGGCTTAGATCATCTTGTATAGAGTGTTGTTATCTGGGAAAACACGCTCATTGTACTTGGGACTTTAACCTCTAGCTTGGGTTTGGGGATCAACCATTCAGTCTCACAGAAGTACCTATACTGTGTACCATTGGTACTTTTCGAGCACTTGTCTAGGTACTTCCAGAGTACCATAACTGTTTGTTTGGTACTATTTACTCTCTGTTATTAGTACTGTTAAGACTGTGTCACAGTACCTGTATTGGTAGTCTGCAGTACTTGCATTGGTAGTTTGCAAGTACCAATATTGTATCTCAAAGGAAGCTTCATCATCAATAAAGATATTCCTTTCAGTATATCATTGTCTCTCTCATATATTTCAGTTAAACACTTGTCATTCTCACACATATCTTAGCACAAAGATCCATCCCTTCACTCCCCTGGTTTTTCACATGGTATCAGAGCAGGTTGTAGTGCCAAGATAAAGTGATCTTGAGTGAGTTTGAGTGAGTGCAAAAATCCCCCTTCAACACACTATTTGTGAGGAGTTGAAGATGGCACCAAGCCTACATAATCTACATTTAGAGGGAGCTGAAAAGCTCAATGGAAACAATTATGCAACTTGAAAGGTGAAGATGGAGTCCCTACTCTTCTTCCAAGATTGTTGGCAGCTGGTTTCCATGGAGAGACCAAGTGAAGAAGAACATGATGAAGAGGAGCTAGAAAAATGGGACAAGAAGGCCATGTTTGCAGTCCACATGCTGAAGTTAAGTGTCAAAGATGACATCCTTAGCCACCTAATGGACGTGAAGACTCCCAAGAAGACCCGTGGTTGCGTTTACATGTCTTCGATGACTTGTGTTGGTCTACCACCATAGGACTTGGTTGTTGATGGTCTAGGAAAGCCGCTCGTGAAGTTTGGTGGCAAACGAACATGCGGTTTGGCTGCGAGAGCTATTTGACGCTTTGTGTGTCTGATACCGTTTCTGAAGTTTAGTTCCGCTTCGGGTCACCTTTTGGTCATGTGGGATACACAGACTTGTCGAACATGTTGAGATGCTCCTACCCATGAATTTTGGTAGCATTTGGGCGCCTCTCTGCCGATTTCCCATTTGGTGGCCTCTTGCGGGGTTCTAGGAATTAGGGTTTTTCCTGATGGTTTTATACTGCCTTTGGACATCCAATTCTGGTCTCCTATGCTAGGGTAAGCTTCCGATGAAGCCTCGTTGCTTTTGGGTTAGCCGTTAGGTGGCCACTTCTAGTTGTAGGTCTCTACTGCCCGCTTTTTGTGTGAACCCTACGCTAGTTTTCGGGACAAAACGACAAACATGCGCGAAAAGCTCAAGGTGGTGAGTCTACCTCTCATGTCTGAAGCCCGTTGGGTAGTTGTGCGCGTCGTAGAAGCTGTTGGAAGTTCCGTTTGCTCTAGGTGGCACGAGCTCTCTCTCAAAGGTCATTAGTGGAAATGAGCTAAAAATGAAGTGAAAACTTCTTATAATGGAGGTCCCCAAACCACTTTTCATGAAATTTGACATGTGGTCCCAATTTCTTGCGAGATGCAGTTTAGGCTCAAAAATTTCTTGATTTGGACTTCATTTGCCCTGTTTACCAGAAATTTGGCATTTCGGTCAAAATCTGGCCGAAACACGTTTTTCCCTCCAGTCTGATAATTGCACCCCCACCGTACCATAGGTTTTCCTATAGTCACTGATCATCCCCATATTTTTTATTTTTCATTACAATCGTTTTTCACCTGCTTTTTGTATTTTTGAAGTTTTTCTACCGAAAATTAACAAAATTAAAAGGAAAATAGCAAATCAAACCCAGAAAATTCCCAAAAATCATAATAAATCAAAAACATCACCACAAAACATTATATACACTCACTTATAATTTTTATGGCCGGATTTCTCCGTTTTATCAATATTTTGTCCGAAAAATGGCTATTTTTACTTATATACACACACCTAGGGGCTTGATTTGACATTTGGCCCCATATACCTGTAGATTCATGTTGTATAAGGGCATATGTATTTGGGTTAGTCCAAAAAATTTTGCAATCAAACAACAACCCTTAAAAATAGTCGAAAATCCTGCCCTTTTTTTTCTCTTTCTGCCATTGGGTCCGCATTTGAGAATGCCTCCCCCCCTCCTAGCCGGAGTCCTCCTGGACGACAAGGTATTGCCTCGGAGTATGTGCCGTGCATGGGTTGAAAAAATTGTGCTAATGCTTGGCCGTGTAATGTGGCCCTATTGTATGCATACTCAATCAATGCATGGAAAAATTAATGCTGTGTAAGAGAAGGGTATAAGCCAAATGCTTATTGGCATTCGCCATCGAGGTTTCCTGTTTTCTTTGCAAGTAAAATCTGTAACTCTACTGCTCTTTGTTTGATTGTCTTTCTTGCAAAAGTTGCTTGCTTTGTTGCTACTGTTGATATGGCCGTAGTTGTCTCTTTGGAGAGAATTGGCTTGGCCGGAATGGCCGTAGACCTTATCTCTTTTGCTTTCCATTTGTAGCTTTGTGTGGACGGTCTCTGTCAGTTTCTTGCTACTTCCTTGGTTGCCACTATTTTGTTGCTGATTGGCATCCACATAAATCGGTGTGTTGGTTTCTTATGCAGTTGTTTGCTTTCTGATGTTGCTTGTACTGAAGGGAGTTCCTTTTGCTTCGGTTTCGGGATCCAAATGTGAGTCGCATTTGAGATATTGCTGAGCATTTTCTTTGGGATCCATATCTGTGTTATTCCCTTGGTGTTTGGTTTAACTATCGGCTTATGTTGACTTCCTCCGTTGTCTTGTTTTTTGTCTGCCATGTCATTTCTATCCTTCCGCATCCATACTTGTTTTTCTCATGTTACTAACTCTGATCTTTACACTGCGGTCGGTGACTTTTTATGCTTGTAGTGAACAATGTTGGCTGTTACCTGTTTGTTAGCCTTGGGTATCATGTTGTTCTTTGGTGCCCCCCTTCCTTTTAGTTTTTTATCCAGTGATTGCATTGCTGGCAGCGGATTATTCCGGGGTTGCTGAGCACAGGATATTACCTGTTGTTCTTGTGCATGCTGAATTTTGACTGCATTCGTATTCCAATCTATCTGCACATTGTACTTTTTTTGCCAAGGTTGTGCCAAAAACATGGGGTGTTGTGTGCTTTCATCCTCGACTACATAAAATTTGTGTGGGTAAATATATTGATGTACTTGTACATGCAATTTAGTCCAACCCAATGTTTTCAGCGAATGTGATGTACTACTTTCTAGCACTTGTGGAGTAGGATGAAGTTGACCTATGGACTTGAGCTGTTTGTATAATCTGTAAGAGATCAAATTTGCTTGAGCTCCAGAATCAAGCATTGCCGTTGATTCAACTCGATTGCTACCCACTTTGACTGCAATTATTGGCTCCACTCTGTCTTCATCAAAATTTGTTAGTCGAATGGCATTGATTCTCAATGGTGCTCCACCTTGTTGTCGTCGTCTTAGAAGCCTTCTTTTTGCAATGCGTTCTTTTGCTTCTGCTTGAGCTTCTTCTCGTATCCTTTGTTTCTCTTTCATTCTTTGTTTTTCTTGATGGATTTGTTGAAGCACATCCTGTGTTAGTAGTAAATGATATTTCTTCAATCGACATCCACTAATCCAATTTGGCATTTCCTCACCTGCTAATGCAGCAAGCTTGACAGCTCCGCTTTGTGATAGGGCACTAATCATAAAGGGTCCCATCCCTCGCTTTTTAAGTTTCTTGGCATGTTGCTTCAAGGTATAAACAAGTACATAATCACCTGTTTTGAACTCTTTTGTGCACACATGGTTATCAGAAAACTCCTTTTGTCTTCTCTTTTTAGCATAGTCAAAGCTACAGCTCTCAATCGAAGTTCATCTAGCTTTTCAAGATCATCTATTCTTGAAGAGAGCTCATGCCCTGTCCATTCTAATCATTTTGCTACTCGTAGAGTTGGAATTAAAAACTCTATGGGTAATATAGCATTTAGACCAAACACCATGTTGTACGGTGTCGTTCCTATCGATGTTTTGTAAGCTACCTTGTATGCCCATAGCGTTGAGTGTAGCTGTTGATCCCAATCTGTTCGTGACTCTGATACAATTTTAGTGAGAACCATGCATAGTGTTTTATTTGTGGCCTCAGCTTGTCCATTTTCTTGTGGATGATATGGAGCAGATTTTCTATGTATGACCATGAACTTCTTTAGCAAATATTCAATGACTTCATTAAGAAAATGCGTTCCTCGATCACTGACAATTTTCATTGGTAACCCGTATCGTACAAAGACATTCTCATACAAAAATTGTGCAGTGATTCGTGGATCTGTTTTTTGTGTTGCCTTGGCTTTTACCCATTTTGTGAGATAGTCCGTAGCCACAATGATATATTGGGTATGGGTGCAATATGCAGGGGGTGAAATAGGTCCCACAAAATCAATTCCCCATTTTGCAAATTCCCTTGCTCCCATCATTGGTCGTAGTGGCATCTCATCTCTCTTTATCGGCACCTTGGTGCGCTGACATGCGTCACAACGCTTTACAAACTCTTCAGCATCTATATGTAATGTAGGCCACCATATTCCTACGGTTAAGACAATTTTTGCCATCTTATCACCTGAATAATGGCCTCCATTTATTCCGCCATGTGCGTGTTCTAGAATCAACAGGTATTCACTTTCACTCTCACAGATTCTAAGTTGATTGTCCTTTCCTCGCTTATAGAGTTGGTTCCCAATTAACTGAAAGTCAGGAGCCTCCATCTCTATAGCCCTTTTTTGTGCTCTTGTTATGTTTTCAGGAAACGTCCTTGTGGTGAAGAAATCAATGATATATTGACTCCATGTAGGTGCAATGTTTACCTGAAACAATGTCGCATGATCCACTGGTCGTTTGGCACTATATATAGTACAATTGGTAACATAAGCATGTATGTCTGCGTACATAGTTGGCCAATAAACCCCTAATTGTTTCAGTCTCTGGTGTGATATCACTGTTGAACAATGAAATGCACAATCCTGGACATGCACTTCTTCAAGATAACACTCGAATTCCTCTGGATTTATACATAGTCGTAGAATTTGGTCTGATCCTAGACGATACAGTCATCCTGCAATCAACTGGAAGTTTTTTTCTTGTCGAATTGTTTGTTGTTTGGATCTGTCTTCTGTGTTATCAAACCTACCTCCAAAGGAAAGAATGCTAACAATTTCCTGAGACTATTTGGGTATCATTTCAATATTGAAAAGATAAGCATCTGGTATGTCATCATCTACTCCTTCAGGAGCTTCCCCGTTGTGTATCCTTGAAAGATGATCCGCAGGTAGATGAGTTTTACCCTTTTTGACCACCACTGTGAAATCAAACTCTAGCAATATAATAAACCAGCATACAATTCTCCCTGTATTGCATGGTTTATTCACCGGATACAAAAGAGCTTGATAATCTGTGAAGAACACAAATTTGTTTGCGAGCAAATAATGCCGAAATTTCTTTACAGCATAAATCATTCCTAACCCCTCTCTTTCGGTGGTTTTGTAGTTTGTTTCCGCACTATTTAACTGTCGGCTTGCATAAAAAACTGGAAAATCCATTGTTCCTTCTCCAGGTTGAGCCGGAATACTCCCGATTGCATATGCAAAAGCATCAATGTGAACATGGAATATTTTTTCCCAATCCGGTGCTTTAAGTACAGGTGCTGAAACAAGGTTTTCCTTCAGCTTTTGGAATGAAGTTTCACACTCCTCAGTCCAGTCAAAACTGACTAACAAACGATACAGAGGTTGTGTGATAACTGCATACATATATATGAATCTTCGATAATATCCACAGTGTCCCATGAAGGATTGTACTTGTTTCACATTAGTAGGCCTGGGCAGGTCTACTATGACCTTGATTTTGTCTAGATCTGTGGTTATTCCATTTATTGAAACAATGTGTCCTAAGATGCGGCCTTGTCTAACCATAAAAATACACTTTTCAGGGTTAAGACAGATTTGATATGTTCTACATTTTTCAAATACCTTTTGCAAATGGTCAATATGTTCCTCTCGTAGAAGGGAGTGTACACAAAGATCATCCATGTGTATTTCTAAGAATATTCTCAAGTATTCTTTGAACGCGTGCATCATTAACATTTGAAAGTAGCTGGGGCATTAGTTAAGCCAAAAGGCATAACTCGATACGCATAAATTTCCCATTCTGTGGCAAATGTTGTTTTGTGTTGATCCTCCATTGCAATTGCCAATTGGTTGTATCCTGAAAACCCATCCAAAAAGGAATAAGCCCGTTTTCTGGCCACTCTCTCAAGTACATGTTCTGTGATTGGCAAGGGATAATTATCCCTTATGGTGGCTGCATTTACCTTTTGAGTTTTACACACACTCGCAACTTTTCGTTCTTCTTGGGGACTACCACAATTGGTGACACCCAATCTGTATGCTCGATTTCATAGATGAATTTAGCATCCATCAGCTTGTCAATCTCCTCTTTGATTTGTTTAGCAGATGTGTCATTATCTGTATAAGGACGTTGTTTGCTAGGTTTTGCATCTGATTTCAAAGGAATTGTATGTTGGCATATCGATGGATCAACTCCTTTGAGATCTTTGTAGGACCATGCGAACACATCTTTATACTTCTTGAGAAGTTGTGTTAGCCGTTCTTCTTCTTCAGGCTCTAAATCGGTTGTGATATAGACCGACTGAGGCTTCTCTCCTGGTTCAGGACGTTGTTTGCTAGGTTTTGCATCTGATTTCAAAGGAATTGTATGTTGGCATATCGATGGATCTCAACTCCTTTGAGATCTTTGTAGGACCATGCGAACACATCTTTATACTTCTTGAGAAGTTGTGTTAGCCGTTCTTCTTCTTCAGGCTCTAAATCGGTTGTGATATAGACCGACTGAGGCTTCTCTCCTGGTTCAGCGAGGTCTATCCTTTTTGCATTTTCCGGCCCATCATAAGATTCCTCGTTTGTTCTTTCTCTGACTGGTGGTGTCATTATGCGTTTTCTGTCCTGGATGGTAAATTTCCGATAGTGTGATGGTACATTCATGTTTCCCTTTTCTGACTCCCCTTTACTATCACTATCTTCCTCAGTAGTCCATACCTCTTGTAAAGACTGTTTCAGTTCTTGGTATTTCTATTTATGTTCCAATTTGGTCCACTCTGGGTCTTTTGTTGTTTTTGTTTTTTATTTTTGAGATTTTTGTGATTTTTGTTTTTGTTTTAGCTTTTCGTACTTGTCTTATTCTTTTCGTACTTGTCTTATTTCCTCTTGCGTTCTTTTCCTTCGAACTTTTGAGAATCTTCCTGATATTTGATCTTTTACACAATCCCTTGCTTTTACAAGCATCAGATAGTGAGTTCTACCTTTTATCATGGGCACCAGGTTCTCTCTCCCTTTGTTTTCTGCTCGTTTCCTCCTATAGCGTTCTTGGCGTCTCGGGTGTTGATTGGCAAAATGATAAAACTTGATATTCTCTGTTTCCCCCCCACGCTCACTTGAGTTGTCTGAACACTCATTATCTGCATCGCTATTTACTTCCAGATGCTCAGAGGAGTTATGATACTCTTCTTGTTCTGGTGGTTCTACCATCTCGTCTCCTCCTGGTATAATGCTTACCATGTAATAGGGTAGCACATCATAGCCATCCTTGTCGCAAAATTTCGTTGTTGAAATATCTGTAATGGTACAGATGTCCAATGTTGCTAGTATGTGTTCCCATTCCAGAGGTTCTAAGGCATCTTTAGGAAAAGGTTCTAGAATATAATCCTTGTCCTCAATCGATCTTTCTAAGATGCATTCCTCTCTTTTTAAGCTCCCACAATGTGAAGCTCCGCACATCCATAGCTCTTTTTGTTGCCTTAACCATGCTGGGAGTTCCGATCCTTCCACTATAGCTGAATCAAACTCTTCCACTGGTGTCTGGTTCACATCCTTGTAACTATGGTCTTTCAGGTGAATTTTGGTTGTTGTCTCACCATGTCTGAGGTATATGTGGTCGTAACCCCAATCCTGGACCATCTTTAACTGTCTCATGAATGGTCTTCCCAAGATGATCTCGTAATTGTTCTTTTTGTCAAAATCAACTATTGCAATGTATACTCATACTCGATTCCACATGAAGTGACAATCACTTTTTCTAAGAGTCCTAGAGGCTTCTCCATGAACCCATCTTCCAATTGCAATTTCATTCTAGTAGCTCTCAAAGCTGGTTTTTCCCATTTTTTCAAAATTTCCTTGGTGGCGATAGCAACTCCTGCTCCACTGTCAAGAATAGCTTTGGAAACTACTCCTTGGAATTCTACTGGTAGCGTGGTGTTTCCATCTTCTCCCTCACAATACTCTCCAACCTTGTTTAAAGGTACTGGCCTAGTATTTAGTTGAGGCCTGTCCATTCTCTGATCCCTTCCTGAAGCTTCGAGGTGGAGTCTTTCACTCCAAATTTTTCTAGGCAATTGCCTACTGTGGTCCACATGTTTGGTCGTAACCTTAGAAGTTCGGCTAATGTGATTGTGCATGCCACATGAGTGGACAATAACTCAATCAACCCTTGTGAATCCATCACTTTTTTAGAAGAAAGTCTTTGAGATGGGATTGCTCTCACCTCAGACGTGGCTTCATACTCTCCTAGGTAAGAGGGTAGAGTTTTCAGCGAGTCTGGTTGGCTATGCCCCGAACTAATTGATCCCTAGTCTCCCCCTTGTGAGTGTAGATCAAAGTTCATTTGTGATCTTCCCTCAAATTCTTCAATAGGAGGTAAGATCTAGTTCTTCTCTTTTCCCCTGCTATTCATGTGGTAACTCACCCTGTTAGCTTCGTTGGCCTCCCAGATTTGCTTCCACAGATCATCTAGACCGTTATAGTCCTTACCCATTTCTGCCAATGTTTTAGGCTAGAACCCGTCACTTACCTCATCTATTGTATTTGGCACTATGATAGGCTCTCCCCTAGACTCATAGGCATTCGTGAGTCTTTCCTTCGTTTCTACTTGTTCCTCTAAAGTTGGTTTGATAGGGGTTGGAGCTGGTACTTCATGCCCATTTGCAGGTTTACGAAGTGGGTTTTCTATCAAAGATTGAGTTGTTTCAATCATCTTTCTACACATTTCCAACCTCTGTTTTTCTATTTCAGCACATGGATAAGTCATCCATCTTTGCTCTTGGGTTTGGTTCTTTTTGAGTCTGGCTTCGTAAGCTTTTAGAAGTGCATCTAACTGCTCATTTACCTTGTCTGCCAGTACTGATCCTCCTGATCTTGCACTTTTGGGTTCTGTTATTTCCTTGGGTGCTATGGTTGTCGCAGTGTGTGAGCTTAGGCTAGCTAGATCCTCTAACCGCTCTAATCTATCCTTTGTGTGTTTTAACTCTTTAGATAGAACCGTTTGCTCTCGTTCTTTCTTGGATTTCATATGCGCCTTTCTAGATTTCCAAGTGCTTCTCTGATTTTTCATTTCTGAACTTGGGGCATCGGTTTTTGGCTCTTCAATTATGGGTTCGTTCGTCATTCTTTGAGCTTGGGCTCGTGTCACTACGTGAATAGGTATGATTGTCTCGTTTTTTGACCCTCCACTGGAAGGCACTGCTTCCAGCTTGTTCAAGGTAGTTTTTTCTCCTTTTCTTGGGTTCTTAGGGAAATCCAGAATCAAATGAGTAACTCCACACTCGGTGCAATATGCATTGACTCTAATGATTTCATCATGAGGACAGTCTCTT
The DNA here is from genome assembly GCF_014529385.1 of Adiantum capillus-veneris. Taxonomy (NCBI): domain Eukaryota; kingdom Viridiplantae; phylum Streptophyta; class Polypodiopsida; order Polypodiales; family Pteridaceae; genus Adiantum; species Adiantum capillus-veneris. The sequence continues at coordinate 137,438,450 of NC_140953.1, forward strand.
AGCCAATGGTCTCCACCACACTTGTAGCAAGGTCCCTTGGGTTGTTGAGGTGCTCCTTGAGCTCCTCTTTGTTGGTATGCATGTCTCTGTCCGCCCATGCCTCCGTTGGCTATGAACAACAGTGTTTGTTCATCTAAGCTATATCTTCCTTCTCCTGTTGCCTGTGCAGCTGTAGGTGGTCCTGTATTTCCTATCATGCTCCATGGTTCTGGTGATGAGGGTTCTTCTGGTGGATAGTAGATAGGATTTTCCGCATATCCATTGGGATCTTCATAATATGCATGCATAGGCACCAAAGCCTTCTCTTCTGATTCGGTTACTGTTGGTGTGTATCTTATGCCAACTGGTCGTAATCCTCGTAGGGGTGGTTATTGCCCCAACACTGGTTGTGGTCTTTCTACACCTATAGGTCCTGGTAGGTTGCCTGCTTGATACCTAAGCATCGGTGGAACTTGAGGAGATTCTACATGAGCTTGGGGAGCGTAAGGTCTCTCTCTCACATATCCCTGGTTATAATAACATTCTTCCGTCCCATGGTTTGTCCATTTTTGTTCAATAGCACACTACTTGGGCTGTTTAGCCTGGGGTTTGGCGTACAAGTTAATCTTTTTTAGCACTTCCTCTAAAAGCTGCTCCTGGTTTACAACTACTTCTCCTTTCGGTGTTGTCTTAGAAGACTTGCTTCCACTTTGTTGTGAGGATGAATTGTCGTCAAGATCCTTGAACTCACCCTCTTTGTAGACCGCACAATTGTCCACAAGGTAAAGAGCCTCCTTGGTTAACTCATTCAACGTCGTGCTCCTCTTCATGTGTAAGTCCTTCTGTAGATCTGCATTCCTTAGTCCTTGGATAAATATGAGCATAAGTCGAGATTGAGTTGGCAGTTCTTCCATAGGGCAGAACTTAACATACCTTTTTAGTCTTAGGACTGCCTTTCACACAGATTCTCTGTCTATCTGTTTGAATTTATGGATTTGTGAGACCGTATTATGAGCTATTCCCCTTTGTGAGAATTCCTCGATAAACTCGTCAAACACTTCCTCCATAGACTCAAAGTCTCTACGCTCCACAGAGTCAAACCAAGTAGCAGGGTCATCCTCTAGGGTTAGTCCAAACCCTGCAAATTGGGTAGGGAAGTCTAACACCTCTTCCGCTCTAATTACACGCACAAAGGCAGCTACATGATCTCTTGGATCTCTATTTCCTGTGTATTTCTTGTTTACCCAGTTTTGCACTTGAGAAGGTCTAATTCTACGATGGTCTACAAATCTCATCATTGGATCTCCTCGTCCTAATCTATATACCTCCTCTGGTCTTCTGTAGTAGGCTGATTCCTCTCCCAATGGTGCTCCTAAGCCATAATTTCTAACAGTTATTGCAAGAGATGGTTCATCTCTTTGAACTCGTTCTGTGGGTGGTCTTCCAGGCTCTATTGACCCTTGAGTCTTTGGTTTACTCTGTTCTTGATACCTTGAATAGAGTGGTAGTTCTTGTAGATCCCTTAGCCCTCGTGCGGCTTGATAACCAGCTCGGTTTTGGTCTTGTTCCAATGTTGCACTCTGTCGAAGCCATGCCTACAATGATGGCGGAGTTGTTGGTTGGTTTTGATTGTTGAATGTTTGTGGTCGGGTGGAATGTGAGGTCGCATCATACTCCTCTAAGGAGGGATTTGTCGACTTGCTAGGGGTGTAGGTGGCTCTTGGCACTTCATCGGGGGCATATGTTGATGCTCCTGGAACTGTTACCTTTTCTACCTCCTCTGGGAGAATATGTTGGTATTCTTGCCCGTACCTATCAACAAAAACTATATCCGTCCCCATAGCAGTTTCATAAGAGAATAAGGAAAGAACCCTATCTTTGCTTAACTCGGTTGGGTATGGTTCTTTGCAGAGAAAGTAAGAGACTATTCCCTCCCTCACTCTCATGCTTGTAGATTCCCACGTTCTCATTATAAGTTGAAACCCTGGTTGTTTTCTTATCATACAAAAAAATTGCTCCAGGTCGATCAATGGTTGGAGGCGGTTCTTGAGTTTCTGAAACCATTTTTCCCTTTGCCACGTTATCTCCATATTTGGTGTAATCCTCACGGTTACTAACTATCAGATAGTGGTTCCCCTTTTTGTCTCGAAATCTATCCCCATCATCATAAACTCAAATTATCTCCAGTCTCTGAGCCGGCCTTTCTTCAATACAAATACACTTGCGTCCTTGATAGTCAGAATAAACTAAGGCTCCCCTCGAGTTTGTTCCTTCTAAGAAGATCACAGTGAACTTGGAATCATTCAAAGGATTTAGGGAGGTGCTTCCTCCTGGCATTGGTCCGTCATAGGTGAAACCTCATGGCTATTGACTACCCATCATGAAGAAGGATTTTTCTGATGAAGTGTCAGTATCACTACCTTCCTCAATAATCGGTGCTAGTGGATCTAGCCTTGCCTGAGTTACACTCTCCTCCGTGGACACTAAGCTACCTTGGTCACATGCCACCTTTTTGTCTCTAAACATGTATCTTCCTGATCTTAAATTCATCAAACTTATCAATGCAACTTAGCCCAAATCCAACCACTCACCTAGCAAGGGATCAGTCTCCGCAGACTTCTTGCTTTGCTGCTGAATATACCTGTACACAAGCGTTTAATTTCGGCAATCGAATCAAAGCATTTAACCGCTAGAGGTGATCTTAGTAATGATTGGTATAACTGGAGAGTTAACCTCAACCACTATTGTATTTTATACACTACTGATGTTCTAGATTAGGTATGCTAATTTGGAACTGTACTTCCCTCAGATGTTGGTCAATTTACCTGGAAAAGTCTGAATTCAGTCTTTGCTCCGTCAAATGGCCAAACAAGGTCCAAATTCACTTCTGAAAGAAGTTCTGGAACCCTTAAGCCAAATGGAACCTCATTGTATAAGCTCAGGCAAATTTTCTCTTCAGTAGGCCCCAGTAGACATCCTACGCGTAGGATGTCTCCTGCTCTGTTTTGCCTGGATTTTTGCACTATGGATTCCCCTTGATGTGCTAAGTCCACAGCTGTTTTCACTTTCTGACTTGGACACCTATAAGCTGGTCAATGGATCAAAAATCTGTTTCGACAGCCTGCTGATGGTCTTGATCAGTCTATTCAACTCCAATTTGGACCAAAATTGACTAGGAGGCTTGCCTCAGGCTATATAACACCCTGCTAGGCCTACAATCAGTATCTGGCTTCAATTTCTTGCTTTAGACATCCTACGTGTAGGATGTCTTTTTGCTCTGAATGGCTTCAAATGCAAAGCATAGACTCCTCTTGAGGTGTTGATCACTTGGGTATGCTCAAAATTAAGTTTGGAGTGCAAAATCACACAGATGGCATCCTACGCGTAGGATGTCTTTTTGGCCTGTTTGACTCACAGCTTCCCCTTGATGTCAACAACCCAGTGGTATGCTTAGATTTTGGTTTGGATTTCAAAAGTCCCCAATTTTAGCTGTTCTAGCCTTTTTCAGTCAAAAGTGCTAAAGTCTGCTTAGAACCCAATTATCTCACCCAAATGAGATGAAACCTCTCTCGATCACTCAATATATCATGCAGATCATGCTCATGCAGCCATCCTATGGTTTTGGTCTTAAAATAATACCTTGGCACAATTTGGGTAGGATGTCTGGCAATTTCAGTCTATCTGGCCTTATCATGTCAAGATATAGTCAAATTTCCACTCTCCGGGTGAAAAAAGGATAAAACCTACCTTCTGAACACACTGGTCAACTCAAAATTCCAAAATTCCCACCAGATTAGCCTGTAGACATCCTGCGTGTAGGATGTCTCCTGGCTTAAAATTAATTTTTTTCCTGGCAGAAATGCTCTTGATGCTCTGCAGCTCTATCAAAAACACTCACTGTTAACCCTCACGGCTCACGAACACCATATCACCTACGACGGACGTTGTATTATTTACTTGGTAGAGTCAGGTACCGGGCTTGTCGGTCCAATAGGAAAAGGGTAAGAGTGATCGCCAATGAGAGGTGCACTCTAACTGGAACATTCAAGGGATTAGTTGGCTAAGCATGGGCGCCCAAGTGTGAATGGGGTGAGCTCATATAAAAGTCAACTAAACCTAAAATTCACGCAGTCTCCCATTTGTGCAATAGAAGAGTGCTCTTGCTCCATCTCCATCTTCTTCTTCTTCATCTCCTTGTGTGTGTGTATGCGTGAGAGAGAGAGAGAGAGTGCGATCGAGCATTGCGACGATGGCATGCAGCGGCGAAGCAGTTGAGTGCGGCGAAGCGGAGGCTCCTTCTTCTTCGCAGCGAGGAATCCTCCACGAAGCAAGCATAGAGCGGTGAGTGACACACCATCGCTTTCTTTGAGCTTACTAGTTTGGGCTTGTTGGGTGCTTGGAGCCATTTGTGGCTTGCACACGGTGTATCGGCAAGTTCCTTGCATTGACACGTGCGACATACGCACACATTTTTGGCGCCGTTGCCGGGGAATGCCGTGCATTAAGCTCGAGTAGCACTCTATGCTTCTCCGTGGTGCAATTTCAATTATAGGAAAGGTAGGGAAGGAGTGTGTGTGTGTTGAGAAGAGGGATTTGGTGTTATACTGTGTGTTTTTTTTGTTAATGGAGTTTTCAAAGGTACTGTGTTTATTCTCTGTGTATTAAGGTTGTTAGTTTTCTTTGTTAATGGAGATTTCAAAGGTACTGTGTTTATTCTCTTTGTATTAAGGTAGTTAGTTTTCTTACAGTAAGTAGGAAGTAGATTAGTGAGAGTTAATAGAGTGTGTTAATGCGTAAGAGTAGGTGTATTAGTTAGAAGTAGGTAGATAGAGTGTGTGTGTGCTCTCGCGCAGGCCGCGGCGACTTTATTCTTTTTTTTTTTAATAAAAAAAGTTAAAAATTTTAAAGGTAGGACCGGGATCGGGAATATCTCCCAGACCCAAGCCCAGACCCAAGCCCAAGCTCATGCTCCGGCCTAGGCCTCAGTCACTTCTTTAAAAAAAAAATTTAGCTTCACACGTAGATAAAAATCGGTTTTTTGAGGACCAACGGAACGTCAAATGCCCAAAAATTGTGCTGTAAAGCACACAACGACCCTCTAAGTGATACGCTCGTTTCGAGCTATCACACACTTTAATCAAAAAAGTCAAACATTAAAAATCATTCAAAAAACATCAAAAACAAGAAAAAATCAAGTAGAAAACGGGATGCAAAACACCCACAAAACAAAGCAAGTAACCTTTGAGGGTACTTGCCGGCATTTGTAGGGCACCCAAAGCACATGTATCTACGCTCTGGTCGTGTGTTAGAGTCTGAACAACTAGCTAGTGCTTCGATTTACGGGGGTACTCACTATCCTTCCATGCTAGGGTCTACGCCCTCGGCGGGGACCCAAGGTAGTGCAACCCAAGACCCAAATATAGCGGCTAGCGACTCTTCCTCTGACTACGATATTATGTGAGAGAATCTTACACAAAGCCCCAGGGGAACAAATGAAATCGTACCTAGCTGGGCCCAACAACCTGGAACTAGTGTTTTTAGTCGTTTGATGGAAACTTTTAGTAGAGCTACGCGCTTTGAACCTACGGCTAGTGAAGTAAATGAAGGGGGTGGGGAAGTAGAATCACCATTCACATCTCCTGTAGACCCCACACTCCCTCAGAGTGTCCACGTGGACATTCTACCTACCTTATTTAATGAGGGCCCTATCGAGCTACCACCTTCCAAAGTTGCCTCTAAGGTAGCAGTGACTAAAAGTCAAAACACGGGAAGCAACATTGCATCCACCTCACGGAAACCCTCTAGTACACTAAGTTTGGACGGGGTATTTCTCAATGAAAATTGGGAATATGACCTACACACGGAGACTTTGACCGACCTATACATGGGCTACACATACCATGTGGGTTGGTTAGAAGTTGTACAATCCACATCTAGTGCCACTAGTCTAGAGGAACAACAACACATGATCTGCAATGTCATCCATAGGATTATCCAGTCCGAGAGGCAAAATCGAGGAATAAACATACCTTCGACGGGTCCTATGCAATTTTTAGACACGGGCAAAGGGAAACAACCCACTCTATCACAAATGGAGACTTCCCCAGTGAGTCCCATCGATCCCCCATATGTTGTTTCGCCAGGGGTCTCAATGTAATCTGAGCCCACAAGTGATAGCTTTACTTTTCCAAGTCTAGCTCATCTTTCCCTGTATGACACCATGGATACCATGCCTACCCCAATGATGGGCATGCCAAGAAACACACCATGGACCTCGTTTGTTAGTAAAGCACCGCTACATGGTAGCTCAATGCCTGCAATAGTACCTACAAGTGCGTACCAATCGTATGCACCTATGGGTCATCACACTCATGTAGTCCCTACCCCTCCCATTGTTTCAACTACCTATGCTCCACAACCACAATACACAAGTTCTTATTTCCATGGGACTATACCGGCTAGCATTAACATGTCACATCCGACGTCTGCTATGCCTAGGGCCACCCATATGAACTATGGACCACCACATGGCACAAGATTGTACCCAACGTGGAACCCAAGGGCTTCCTATGCGCCAAGCCCAATGCCAATACCTACTCCACATGTAGTCTCTGGAGGGCCTTCACCCACGGTGCCTGCTCACTTAGGTGACTTGGCAACATTTGCTCAAGCTATTGGTTGATCTATTGCTGAGAATATCCGTAACACACCTTATAGAGAGCCTAGAAGTAAGGCAATACAAATAGCCAAGCTCACACAAAAATTTAGTGAGACGGGGATGTGAGAAAGCATATCGAAGTGTTTGAACAAATATGCGATTCTCTAGGAGAACACAATGACCTACATAAGAGCAATGCTTTAAGCCTAACCTTAAGTAGAAAGGCTGGGGATTGGTATAGAACCCTAAGGGTGGAAGAAAAAATGATTTACCGTACTCTTAGGAGACTGTTCTTAAAAGAATACATACGAGAGGGAGTGCTTTGGGGTGTAGCCTCTCAGCTCCAGAAAGCCCAACAAGAGGAAGGAGAGTCGGTGAGAGACTTTATAAGTCGCTTGAAGCATTTGAATTCTCGTTGTAATCCAAATGAGCGCTTCAACAATAACCAATTGCTTGATAGATTCATTAAGGGATTATGACATGAGGATATCTACAATGGCCTAGTCATTAGAGGTATCACCACTTGGGAAGCAGCCACCACCAATGCGATCCAATTGGAGGATAATCTAATGATTCAAGGAGAAAGAGTGTCTGTTGAGACTAAATCTATTAGCTCGCAAGCATCAGGGCATCAGCCAATGACCTTAAAGCTTATTGCTAAGGAGCCAAAGATATCTGAGATGACTTTAGCATATCTCACCAAGGCTATTCAAGAGAGTCTTAGAGACAATAGTGCTCCGCAAAACAATTATATATATCCAATTTGTGCTTTGATTTGTGTTCCTTCCACTGGTGGAGCATCGTGAAGTGATATTTTCAGTGCTCTCTCTTTCATTGAAAACATTCTCTACCTTAGCACTTTCCTTCACCTCCTATGTGGTATCTTCCCCTTTTGTAGGGTCACTTTGAGTCACTTGGTTCCACCTTGTTTCTTCATCTTTGTATAGCTGATTGAGCCATGCATGTGGATCTTCTTGCTTCATGTACATAGGATTCTTGTGTGCATCTTCTTGGGATTCGGCTACGAGAACTCTTTGAAATCTCCTTGGGGGCCTCTCTCCAACTCAAACACCTCACACTCCCGTTCTAAGTGGGATGCTCTTTGTGCGGACTCTTCCACTCTCACAAGTGGTGGCACTCTTACTCTTTTTTGCCCTATTGCACCCACTTTTTGTTTCCCTTTAGATTTTGTTTTTTTCTCTTTCTCAATATTCACTACAAGAGGTTGTCTGCACTTGTGACGTTTTTAGCGACGGAAATACATTGGGTTTTTATACTCCTTGGCGTCACTAAGACCGTCGCTAACAGCGTTGCTATGGGGACGTCGCTATAAGCGGCACTATATGCGTGGCTATACTCGTCGCTATATAGCAATGCATATAGCAACGCTTATAGCGACGGTTACAGGCTACCTATAGCGACACTCATAGCAACGTTGCAGAGCCTTATATAGCGACGACCGAGAGTAAAAATTTTTGATGTTTCAATAATAGAGTAAAACTAAATGAATCCAAGATAAGCCCAGATTCACCTTTGAAAGAAAGTGCAAGGTATAGACCCAAAGTAGTCACCCACAAGACAATATAACCATTAACTCCATCATCCATAGTATTGTTTGCAGAATAAAGATACAAAACTGACAAAAGTAAATTGATGAAAGTAAATCAATGACAATTGTACACATTATAGGCAAAATCACTTGATTGTTAAGCTTTGCAAATGTAATAGTTACAACACCATGTCAATATTGAGAAAATATACATGGTTTTCCAATAGTTACAAAAAGACATATACACATCATCTCATTATACATGCTATGACAAAAGGAAACTAATGCTATCTAGTTGCGGCTAGACTGACGTCGTCTAATTAGACATCTCATCGCGTCCAAGCGGCGTATCTGTTGGATTCTACAGAAAAAAACAATAAGACAGCTTTCTATAAGTATAAACATATAATTTACAAAACAATACAACAAATAGAAAAGAGTAAACCCTAATACTAACCATGCCGTCCCGAGAACTTAGAATGTCCATCAGGGTTTAAGCCCTTTCTACCTGTGTACGCGCGCTCGTACGGTGTGGATTCACGTCCTGTCATCAACCACTATTCAAAACATACAAAGAATCCATTATGTTAGAATTTAAAAGTACAAATAGACGTAACTATCAAACCTAAAGAGCAATGCAAAAAAACTTACAAAATCGGCCTCAAATGATGCCCACCCGCTGCTCCCCAAGTGGTGCGAGCTCCCTGCCTCTACTCGTACTCTGGCTGCCTCCTTTTGTCTCTTGCACTTCTCACTTTGAATTCTTCCAATCTTCTTTGGCCAGCCAATCTGGTCTGTTCCACCCATGCTTTATTGGTTTTTGCACTTCAGAGCGCTTGTGCTTGCAGTATTCGCGTATTCAAACCTTCATCATGTCTTCATTGAAGCGCTCATCCCGTGTTGACATAGGAAACTTGTCATGCATCATGCTGATGACTCTGTCTTTTAATTCACTTGGTACTTCACTCCAGGTGTTTAGTGTGTAGGGTCTAAACACCTGAGATCAAAGACCACGCATGCGCGAGATCACCTTCTTGCCTTCATCATCCAAGATGATGCCGCTATTGAAGTTGACGAAGTACGGCAAGCCCTCTCGCCTGTGACACGTGAACCTGGGTGTCCCGAGAAGAGTCTCTAGTGGTGTGTCGATGGGGGTACGGACGTCAGGTATCTCCACTGGAGTCTGGGTCCCGAAGCGAGGAGTGTCGACTGGGGTGACTCCTAGAGGAGTAGGTAGTGGTGTGTAGCCAGGAACGGCCGATAGCCGCACAAAACCTGGCATAGATGGTGATGCCGTGGCTGGTGTGGTAGTGGGCAAAGAAGGGGAAGGTAAAGAGCCTCGTTGAACATGAGGTGGTGTCAAGGCATTGGCGATGGCATCCCCACAACAACCGCCACTGCCACCACTAGAGCGTCGGTGCGTAGACGAGTGCGAAGATCATCTCATCGACACCGAAGCTTTGGAGCGTGCTGAATGCTCCAAAACAAAGGAAGACGCTGAAGGAGTAGAACGACGTGATGGTGCTCTAGAGCGATGACGATCCTCGTACCACTGCCTCTGCCGGGGTGACAAAGAAGAAAGAAACTCATCATCATACATACCTGCATTAAACACAGGAATATTTAATCTTAATATTGAATGGAGAAGAAAACATGGACAAATAGAGAGAGAGAGAGAGAGAGAGAGAGAGAGGACTCACAAAGGGGGAGGGATTCCTGTGTAGAGAGATTCCTGTGAAGTTCTTGTGAATTTGTCTCCCGTGTGCATTCTATGTATCTTGTAAAATCACTACGCTCCGAGTGTGATGGAGATTGAGGCTGCAATCCTGAAAGAGGTGATCCGTCTCTGCTCACAGATGCTGCTCGCCCCTCCACTAGATCTAGTTGATCGTGTGAAAGAGACGCTAAGAAGTAGTAGTAGTGCTTCTTAGCGTCTCTTTTATCTGATTAACTAGATCTAATGGAGGGACGGGCAACATCTGTGAGCAGAGACGGATCACCTCCTTCGTGATTGCAGTCTCAGTCTCCATCGCACTTGAAGCGTAGTGCTCATCAGCATATCAGACTTTCAGACACACTGAGGAGTGTCCCTATTTGTGAGAACATACGTACTTGGAGTGGACGCAACGACGATTAAACACAATTTAAATTTCTCAAGTATAGCCACGTGAATACAATATATATTCTAAAACGGAGCAAAATTGTTCAAATATAATGTTTATGGCTTTAAGAGGCCTCTCTCTCATCCTCGCATAGCTCAGCATAACTCCCTATATCTATATAAAGCTCTCCGTTTAGGCAGATGTCCTCCGTTTCATTTTGTAAATCCTCTGCATGCACCCCCATAGAGAGTAACAGCTTGATGCTCATCTGGCACCACCTCAGCGGCTTCTGACTAAGCATCTTCTCCAATCTCCTCCATTGATGCCACTGTGATTGGCACATGGTAGCCCTCATACGTCTGTGCACTACAAGGGGCTACCTCTACGACGTATCACTAGTTTGATGCAGACTTTGTAGGATGAAATATCACCTACCAGAGCCACATAACTTACATGAGAGCTTCCGAGCACATAACTTCTAAAATTGGATGTTAACTATTTACATGCTTACTTGTTCATAATGCTCAGGTAGTACAAAAGTGTCTCTTAGGTCGGTCCATTTTTTAGTTGAATCCACCTCAAGGAAACCAGACTCTTCTTTGCACACAGTAGCATTGCGACCCTCCATGTTTATCTTGAACCATTGCACGTCGAACAAGTCGACAAAAAATCCTCTATAATCGATCCTCAAAATCTCTTGAAGCATGCCAAAGTAAGTGAGTTTTGCCACCACAGGATCTGCATCAAAGGACGGTCATCGACTAGACTGTTCAAATCTTTCCATGATTCCACAATCTTGAGTAAATCGCTTTTTGTCGATCCGTTCTACCCTGAAATGTCAACCTTTACACCATGCTGCTATGTATGACTTATACTACAACCAACAGAGATTATGAGTGGCCGTTCAAACATCTAGAAAGTCACTAGTCATACATTGCAAACTTACCTTGGTCACGCAACCCCGAGAGTACTCCCACTCCTCCTCAGTCACTTCTTCACCGCACTGTTGTGCGCTTTTCAATTGGTTGTGCAACCATCTTAAGCTCATGAATGTTGGTAGGCTCTCCAGACCCTCCGGATAATGCATCGGTGGTCGTCCTCCACGTCTCCACTCGATCTATGCCCTTTGTCGCTCTTGCTTTGCATCCTCGTATTGTGAAATCCAATTTTGCATCACTGGATTGTGAAGCATGAAAAATCATTGATTTTAGCCTCTAGATCTTTCGTCATCTTCTTCTCAACACCGAGATTGCACATGACAATCCCATATATACGCTCATCATCTATGGTTCACCATAGCATGTCCCGGGCTTTATCATATGGACTAAAGAGCAGACATGCTTGCGGCAGCTACGTCTCCCAATCACCAAATGGATTAGTCATCCATCTTGGAATGATGTCGAAGGGTAAAAAGGGATCCTCTACCCGCTAAGTAACATGGACTAATGACTAGGCTTTATCTTCTCTAGCTCATAGTCGAGGATGACTCATAAAATCTAATATCTAACCAACCCAAATGATTTTATCATATTAAATCTGATCATTTAATGTGGGATAATAAACGGGAACAAGGGTTAGAATATAGACGTGTGCTTACGGATCTATCTCAACACGGGGCCAATGCTAAAGGGGTCCAAATGAGAGATGGTATGTCAAAGAGCAAGGTTAACTAATGGAGCTTAAAAGACCTTAGGGTTAGCTTCATTAAAGACCTCCAATGTATTTACGGATCTATCTCAACACGGGGCCAATGGTAAAGGGGTCCAAATAAGAGATGGTTTTTCAAAGAGCAAGGTTAACTAATGGAGCTTAAAAGACTTTAGGGTTAGCTTCATAAAAGACCTCCAATGGTTAGTGTTGAAAGTCTTTTGACCTTAGGCAAGCTAGGACTGAGATTGAGGTGGGAACCCAACCTAAGCTTGAGGTGCTTGTCGTGCTTGATGACTAAGGTGCGTGCTTGATGACTAAGGTGCTTGTCGTGCTTGATGACTAAGGTGCTTGAGGTGCTTGTCATGCTTGATGAGGAAGGTGATTAAGAAGCTTTCTATACATGGGGGTTAAGGTGCTTGAGTGAAAAAGAGACCTTACAAACTTAATGAGGAAGGTGCTTGAGAAGCTTCCTATGCATGGGGGGTAAGGTGCTTGAGTCAAAAAGAGACCCTACAAACTTAATAAGGAAGGTTCTTCAGAATCTTCCTATGCATGGGGGGTAAGGTGCTTGAGTCAAAAAGAGACCCTACAAAATTAATGAGGAAGGTGCTTGAGAAGCTTCCTATGCATGGGGGGTAAGGTGCTTGAGTCAAAAAGAGACTCTACAAAGGAGGGGGAAAGCCCCAAAGTTAGGGGAATCTTTGACTTAACCTCCCACTCACCCAAAGGGTACCCTTTTCTCAAGGGGCACATGGGACACATGTCAGACTCTCCCTATGCTTAGCCACATGGTGTGCTTGAATGCTATTGGTTGGGCTAAAGAGGGGTCCAATGAGCTTCTAGTTCCATCCAACAAATATCTAGATATTTTCAAGCTCTCTCTCTCTTAAGGGGGTAAGGAAGACACTTGTCCAAAGACTACCCATGTACTTGAATGCATGTTGCATGTGATTGGCTAGGAGGAGAGGGGTCAAATGAGCTTGAAGCATGTGGAAAGGCTAGAACTCACCCCAAGCAAGCAAGGGGGGTGCTGGGGGGGTATACACCACACACACACTCATCTTGTGAATTCATTCTCACTTGGTGAAAGTAGAGGAAGTTCACCTCCTTCTCCAAGCTTGTGAGAAGTAAGAGTCTACACCAACACTCTTGGCTATGGAATGAAAATCCAGCCAAGAGCCATGCTTCATTGCTTTAAGCTTGCCATCTTCTCCATCTTCATTACTATGCTATTATGTATGCTAGCAAGAAGAGCGATGATAAGTGAGGAACTATTTCTTTCTCCTATGGAATGTTTCTTCTTTCTCTTCCCTACCCTCATTCCCCGCTAGCTCTCTCAACCTTCAAAGGTGTTTGAGGCCTTGGGACTGAGGCTTGGGATAGTTAATGCTTTCTACAAAGTTTATGTTATGTTTGTGATGCATGAAGCTTTCCATCTTCATTGCATCACCTAGGTCACAAGGAACACAAAGATTGTATTGTACCAAGTCTCTCTTGATGGGAGAAACTATAATACAAATGCCTATTGGAGGGGGGACCAGCTCCGTATGAATCCGGTCCTCAACTATTGTCATGTTCTCTAAACTCTCTCTCTCTCTTGCAAAAGTATTGTTCATTCCAAGTTAACTAAGTATCATGTTTATGTTGCTACCATCAATTAAGTTCATCCGCTACGCTCACAAAGTAATCTCACAAAAGTGCTTCATCTAAATTCCTAATTCCACTATTCTCAAAGTTCATAGGCCATTTCCATTACAAATATATCATAGTGGGAATTGTGTAACAAATTCGTGTGTGAACTTTAATATCATTGCTAGACGTGTTTTGCAGTTTATTTTACCGGTGGCCATTAAGGGATGTTTGTCTCCTAACGTCCGTAACACAATCTACGAACTTGAAAAGTTGGTGCAATGGATTCGCCAAACTAAATGCTGCGGAGGTTGTGTGCATGTTTGAGAAACACTTTCCTACTACCATGCTAACCATTCAGGTGCATCTTCTTGTTCACATAGTTGATGAGGTGGAATAGCTGGCACAGTACATTCCAGATGGATGTTCTTTTTAGAACGTTTCATGAAAACACTTAAGGACCGTTTCTTAATACCTTGTCTTCATGTCATAGGATGGACTCAAATTGAAGTACTTGATCCCCGATGTTTGGAGGGTCTGCAACTATTGCTTCTTTTGATGGTGCTCCTTTGTAAGGCTTACGTAGGCTCTCATGGAAAACATGGTGCATGAGCCAATGGTTGGGCAAATTCAATCGATAAGCCATCTCATTGATTGGCTTAAGAATTTTAAAGACCGTAGTATCTTTCTGCTAGTTTAGCATCATACTCTTGGTGGTCCGTAGGGCTCTTGCCCGTAGTATGCCTCAAATGAGCCTTGAGAAACTTTAGCAAGACCCAATCATTTTCCTTAAAGACTAAGGCTCTTCTGTGCTTATTAGCAACAACCCTTTTTGCCTTTGCTTTGAGATGGATGTAACCTCTTTAATCTTTGGACAAGATTTTCGTGAGTCTTAGCTATATTCATAAGCAGTGAAGATCTTCCCATGTACTTTAAGTAGTAAGGGAACTTTGGATCTTCCCTCTTTAAGCTCGAAGGGTGCTTTCCCCATAGAAGTACGTACAATGTCATTGTACGCATACTCTATAAGAGGCATGTACTTCTCTAATTGAGAATGTTGATCTACGTCCATGACATAGGCTTTTAGTAGATTCAAGAATCATTAGATTAGTTATTTCACTTTCGTCATCCGTTTGTGGATGATAGGCCAAAAGAGAAATTTTATCTACTTCTTAGATTCCAAAAGAGACCCTTCTAGAAATTGCTGGTCATTCTAAGATCTTTGTCCAACACTATGAATGTTGGCAAGCCATGATACTTGAAAATTGAGATCTAAAGAGGGTTGCCGTTTGATGTGCCTTACTAGTCTTTTTGATGGGCATAGAGTGTGTTTTCTTGCTAAGCCTGTTGACTGAAACAAGCCAAGTTTCTTCCCTCGATCACATTTCAATTTTTGGTATACCACGCATTTTGAAACATACTCTTGTATGTTTACTTTTCATGGTAGACCAATAGAAATACATTTCTACTCCTTGAAGAGTAGATTATGGATTCCCTCTTTGCCCCACATAAGGAGAAGTATGGGATTCATACATGACTTTTGTATTGTATGGGTGAGTAACACATAGCCTATTGCCATTTGGAAGATAACCATCCTTCAAGGTGAATGGTTCTTTTTTCTTCCCTAATGCAAAGGTTGTAATTACATACTTAAGTTCTTGATCAGTAGCATACTCATCTATCATAAAAGATAGATCATTCTGAGTTGCTATAGACACCACATTTACCGTTGGTCGTTGTAAAAGTGCATCAACTACTTGATTGTGCTTGTTAGCAATGTGAGCAATATGAAATTTGAATTGAAAAAGAAAATTTGCCCACCTCGTTTGTTTGTCGGAGAGCTTGGTTTGCGTCATGAAGTTCTTGAGGCTTTGTGCTCCATTCATAGGATGAATGGAGTCCCCAAGAGATAGTGTGTCCACGTGTTTAGGGCATATAGAATAGCTAGTAGCTCTTTTTCGTATTTGCCCAATATGCACTTATCAAAGTTGAGTCTTTGGCTCTCATATGCGATGGCATGCCCTTCTTGAAACAAATAACTGCAAGGAAATTACCACAAGCATCACATTGGACCTCAAATGGCTTTGAGAGATCTAGTAGTGTGAGCACACGTTGAGAGATAAGATTCTCCTTAAGCTTCTTCAAAAGCTTCTTGCACTTTTGCAATCCATGAATACTTAACGTTCGTTTTTGTTAAGTCATGTAATGGGCACACATACTTACAAAGCTTCGTACCTCTTGTAGATTCCTTGGATTAGGCCATCTTTTTATTACCTCTAACTTTGTTGCATCCATATGGGTGCCATCTTTAGAGATAATGTGACCTAAGTAATGAATCTCTTGTAGGAAAAATTCACTTTTCTTTTGATTAATGAAAACTTTATTCTCTCTCACAACTTGAAAGATTACTTGGAGGTGTCGCTTGTACTCCTCAAGAGAATTTGAATGGCCTGAAGATTTTTGTCCATCATGAGTTTGAATACATCTGGAGCATTTGTCAGACCAAAACTTGTAAATTATCAAATAGATCTTCTACCCACGGCACGGAAAATCTATTTTTCATAGTGATCTTATTTAGTGCTCTATAGTCGACACACATGTGACATGTGTCGTCTTTCTTTTGCACTAAAAGAAAGGGTGAACAAAATGGAGAGGAGCTAGACCTCACCATCCCTTTTTTCACCAATTCATGCACTTGCCTCATGATCTCCTCTTGTTGAGCTTGTGAAACTCGATAGGGAGGCTTGTTAGGCAGCGAGCTTCTCGGTAGGGGATCAATTGCAGGGTCATCATCCCTCATTTTAGAGGTAGCTCACTATGGATGTCATCAATGAAAACATCTTGGGATCCATAATTTTAGGAAATTGGACAACTGTAATTCCTCTTGATTCCCTTTATTGCAAGGATATGGTGTTCCCCGACTCATTAGCATCTACGTACATGCTTTTTTTTCATGTAGGTGAAGCAGATTCTCCTTTCAGGGAACTTCATGTTGGAAGCCATGCGGTTAAACCATGGTGCCCCAAAAATAACATCCTCATGTTTGAGAGGGGAGATGAAAAAATCCTCTTTGTCCACATAGCTTTGGACATGAAGCCTCAATTTCCCAATTAAGGGAGTAACTGAGATGTTTTGTCCCTTGATAGATCCATCGGCTTTTAATATATCTCCCATCTCGTGGGCTTGTATGCCTACCTTGGTGGTCAACTCCGTGGATATGAAGTTGTGAGTTGAACAAGGGTCAGACAAAACAAAGGCATCATGCTCTTGCATCTTTCATCAAGCATAGGAAAGGAGAAATCCTTGGCAATGAGCATCCTCTTTTGGAGCTTCAAATATAGAGGCTCTAGGAGTCTCATTGCGGGCAATTCTCTTGGGGCAAGAACGATAACCATGGCCTTGCCCTCCACACTTAAAACATTTGTGGTCCTTACAAAAAGCTTCTAGCTCTTTAGAAGAGAGTTTATATTTACCTTTGTAAACTCCCTTCTCCTTGGACCGATTGTTGTTGTTGTTGTTGGAATAGACTTGGTAAGAATTTTGGGCATTGTTTTTCTTCTTGGCATCACTTTTGTCTTTATTTTCCATTGGCTTTACATTCCATCTAGCCCCTTTTTGGAAATTGATGTGTGAAGCAACCATGGTGTGGTGGATTACTTCGGTGATAGAACCAGGCCGTTGAGAGTTGAAACTCAAGCACCTTACCCCCCATGCATAGGAAGCTTCTCAAGCACCTTCCTCGTTAAGTTTGTAGGGTCTCTTTTTGACTCAAGCACCTTATCCCCCATGTATAGGAAGCTTCTGAATCACCTTCCTCATCAAGCATGACAAGCACTTCAAGCACCTTAGTCATCAAGCACAACAAGGACCTCAAGCACCTTAGTCATCAAGCACAACAAGCACCTTAGTCATCAAGCACGCACCTTAGTCATCAAGCATGACAAGCACCTCAAGCTTAGGTCGGGTTCCCACCTCAAGATCAACCCTAGCTTGCCTAAGGTTAAAGGACGTTTAACACTAACCATTGGAGGTCTTTTATGAAGCTAACCCTAAGGTCTTTTAAGCTCTATTAGTTAACCTTGCTCTTTGACAAACCATCTCTCTTTTGGACCCCTTTACCATTGGCCCCGTATTGAGATAGATCCGTAAGCACATTGAAGGTCTTTAATGAAGTTAACCCTAAGGTCTTTTAAGCTCCATTAGTTAACCTTGCTCTTGACAGACCATGTTTCATTTGGACCCCTTTACCATTGGCCCCATGTTGAGATAGATCCGTAAGCACATGTCTATATTCTAGCCCCTAAGGAGTCCCGTTTATTATCCCACATTAAATGATCAGTTTAATATGAGAAAATCATTTGGGTTGGTTAGATATTAGATTTTATGACAATATTCCACTTCAAACATACCTGACACATTTTATGCCAGTCGCGTGACTTCAAACTGGTAAGCTTTCCTTCTTTAGTGAAACACGTTCGGAGCGAGTGCATTACACCAGTGGGGTCCGCACAGATCGAAAGGTCTCTTTTACTTTGCGTTCTTGGGCTCCTGTCAAAATCCATGGCGCTTTAGGGAGTTTTATCGATCCATTGGATGCTGTCTGTGGCCAATATTTCTTCATACGATCCATATTTCTAAGGCCAACCCTAGCTCCCACAGTATCTTTCTTGCCGGTCAGATGGTCCCATAGCAGATTACCCACATTCTTGAATATGTGCATTGGATCAAGCAAGTGATTGATCATGAGTCGGGGCCAATATGGTAACTCGTACCATAGAGAGAGTCTCTTTATCCCTGGGGCAAACCATCATCACACATCTCCTTCGCTCTAACCATGCTTGTGAAGACATCCTCGGTAGATCTCTTCCCAAAAAGCCGTCGCGTAACACATGATTCTCTGAAAGATACACTTGATGACCTTCATAGATTTGCTTCTTCAATGATGGCACCCGACGTGCATTCAGTCTACGTCCACATGTGACACATGCTCTATATTTGCTTGTTTGAATCCCTGCATGTATACACATGAAAATAGATAAGCTTGAGAAAAACCAAGATTTACAGTGTTTGAGTTTGAGTGTAAATCACCTGAGCATTCTGTTAGTCTGGGATAATCATGCATGGTCCACATTAGAATGCCTCTGATCAAAGCATTCTGTTGACCTGTGTGTCGGCTCATATCCACCACGTGTATGCCAATCTACAATTGTTGTAGCTCTTCCAATAGTGGACGAAGATACACATCAAATTTCTTCACTTTATACCACCCCGACACAATCAAGCTTAGCCACAGGTGCCCCTTCTTGGTAGTCAACCACGGGGGAATGTTGTAGTTGATGATGACAACGGGCCATACACTATAAGATGTATTTGATCTCTGACCAAATGGATTTACGCCATCCATAGCCAGGCCTAGGTGCAAATTTCGAGCTTCCCTGGCAAAATCCGGCCATGTTTCGTCTATATGTGTCCAGGCTGCGCATTCTGCAGGAATCCGTAGCACACCATCCAAAGATTTATTCTCCTCATGCCATGATGCTAGGGTGGACATGGAATTACATTCGAAGAAATGCTTGATGCAAGGAAGCAGAGGAAAATGTCGCAAACCTTTTGTGGAATTTTTGTTCCATGGAGATCTACTCGATATCTCTCGGAATCACATTTTGGACAGTTCTCCATGTCTATGTATTCCCCTCTGAAAAGAATGCAGTCGTTAAGACAAGCGTGAATCGAATTGTAATCCATCCCCAAGTTTTGCAAGATCTTTCTTGCTTCCTCTTTGGAATCTGGCATCACATTATCAGTTGGCAGTATGTGCTCTTTGAGCAATCTACACAACGAAAAAAATGCGGTACACTTGGTGGGTAGCTGCTACTGCAGCTGTGGTCTCTTCTTTGAGCTCTCTAACTTGCACAAGTCCTCTTCTTAGTCTAGTAGAAATTGTTGTTGTCCTTGGTGGTGGTGGTTGCTCTTTATCATCTTCTCCCTTGTTTAGTTGCCAGTCATTTTGGGTGGGAGTGGGTGGTAGATGCTCTACTTGGACTATGGCATGATAGGAAATTCATGTGATTACCTCTAGAGCTCCATGATAAGTAATGGTAGATGGTTTCTTCGATCTAGTCAAAGCCATATGTACATATTGTGCATGGTTTTCTGGCATCATGTATGCTTGGGTAAAGGTAGATGCCATTGCATGTGTAGGGCTTGTGTATCTTGTTATTTTTTCCTATGAAGTAAAAATATTGATGATAAAGCCTTAGAACATTGGCCACCTCTCTTTGCTTCAAGTCTGCAAAGGATGTTGGATTGCTTGGTGAATATATATCTATGGTTTCCAAGTTGTCCTATTGCATGGTTTACCCTTTGGAAGTCTACCCTTCAGGCAGTAGCTCGATGGAATTTTTGAGCCCGACCTTCTCTAACAATGGCTTGATTGTGGGGGCTTTAGCAAGGTCCACTCCTTCCTTTGGTAGTAGGTAGATGTCCACTTTAGTCCCTTCTCCACTTTTGGATATTCCATGGTAGAAACTTCATGTGCTTCTTTGGGGGGTGCACTATGTAATCATGCCAATGTATCACGTGATTTCAGCAGGAGGGTTTTTTTAATGCAATAATTTTAGTGAAGTTAATAGAGGTATATTAACAAAAGGGGTTTTTATACTCCATCTTGAAAACAAAAACCTAAAATAAGGGGTCATTTTATTCATTCAAACATGTTAAAAAAGGGGGGTTTTAAACACCCCCAAACACTCGCTATATAGGGGGTTTCTCAATAGTGCACCCCTTGAGTGTGCTTCCAAGTGTTCTTGGCTAGTCCAAGTGACATTGATCTCTTTAAGTGATTCTTCCTCTAGTAGGTAGGGTGGTGACTCTACCAACTTTTCTTTCACAGACTTCTTCTTGGGAGCTATCGATAAGGATGATATAGCTCTTGCATATAGTCCAAATTGGAGATTAGTAGTCCAAAAGTGTTATTTTGCAAGTATAAGCTTTCAAATACTTGGAAATAAACCAGTAGAAGGCATGCATGGAGGAGAAAAGTAAAAAATCCAATCTTGATAATTCCTGAAATAAGCGTGTCTATTTTGCAATTTGTGCATATGAACTTGAAATTTGTGCATATTATCAAGATTGGATGCCCTAGTGATGTAGGAAGGGTTCGAAGATTGGTTAGGTTTGGAGCTCATATATGTGAGAGTTAGACTAAAAAGTATGTCCGCTTTTTCGCTTTTAGACTAACCTAGTGATAACTTGTGATTAGCTAGTCCATTACCGATTAAATTTGGTGATGTACAACTAAGCCATATTATGACTTTATGGAAATTCCCCCCAGATGACTACTTGCAAAATAGGCGCACCTATTTTGAATGTCTAGATTTGTGGATTTTTTGGCTCATGAGCATTGGCATCGGTAAGGTAGTGAAAGTTGACTTCTCATGCAATTTGCACTTGAAATGAGTGCTTGGGGTCAATGTGTATCCAAGTTTGGCTTTATGCATAATTTTAATATTTTTAGTCAAGATTTGACATTCATAGTTGATTTGGTGGGTGATCCATGCATATAAGGTGTGTAGGTGTTAGAGTTCAGGCATCTCTCTCAATTTATCCAGTCGATCCTAGTTTCTGCTAGGGACAAGTGAGGACATGTGTTAGGGGAGTAAGGAATGTTTTGTGGATGTGCCTAGCTAGTATGAGGTAGTTCTCTTTGCCATTGCCTGTGAAATGTAAAAGGTTAGTGATATTCGCAAAAGGAGGTGGTGCATTTGTTGTAGGATCCTTTGGATAAATATACCCATTGGTCCACAAATCCAAATGATGTTTTTTGTTTGTCCTTCTAAGTTCTTTCTCCTGTTGGGATAAGAAAGACTCCTTCCTACATTTTTGCAATGGTGCGTGTACGCTTGCAATACATCAACGTGAAGATGTTGTGTGTTCTTTCTTTGGGTAAGTGTTGAAGATGAAGGGGATGGGGATTGCAAGTTCAAATTGATGTTTTCATCAAGAAAAGAAGTGTTTTCCATTCCTATGACTAACAAAATATCTCAAGTTTTGGCAGCGAAGGCATGGAAGCTCGCATTTGACATCACTGTAGTCCCATGTTTAGAGTTGATAGAGTTCCTGTAGCTTATGTTTTTGGAGGGAACACTTATAAATTAGTGTTTCAAATCATTAGTCATACGGTTATTTAGATTCTTGACAAGAGAAAGAAGGACAAGAAAAGAAGGCGGCGGCTATCAAACAATGAATTTCATTTCGGCTATTTGTTGGTGCAAAAAAGCGTCACCTATAATATAGTATCTAACATTTTCATTTTCTCTCTCTAAGATGACGTGGAACTTCTTACAGAGCCCAAAAGTGAGTCCAAAGTTCTCCTAATGTTTGGAAGGGAATAATGTCGTGTTTGTCTTCGTTGCAAAACTTGGTGGGCATGATTTTGTTTCCGCATATGTACAAGGTGGCTAGTATATGAATGCTTTCATGGGGTGCAAAAAAATTCCTTGAAGAAAGGCTCGGATATATAGGCATCATCCTCCATTGATCTTTCTAATTATAATATTTATGAAGGAGATTATTATAGTCGATTGCTCCACACATTCAAATGTGAGTTTTGATTTGAAGCCATATGGGAGTTTTTGGTTCATCTATCGTGGTTGAGTCAAACTCTTCAATAGGTCTTCAAGTGACATCTCTATAGGAATGGTCTTTTAGGAGCACTATTGTAGCCGTCTCAAGTAAGATATGGTCATAACCCCAATCTTGAATCGTTTTAAGTTGTCACATAAATGGGCGTACCAATATAACCTCAAAATTGTTGTCCTTTTCAAAATCTACTAGCGCAAATGTATATTTGTATTCAATCCCACAAGATGTGACTACTATTTTCTCTAGCATCCCACCAATGTATGTTCATATTCAATCCCACAAGTTGTGATTGCCATTTGCTACCTAATGCAAATCTTGGTTGTTCAAGCTATATACATCTTTTTTAAATTTAGAAGGCCCAAATAAAACTTTTGCTATCTATTGTCTGTAGCAAGGCTCTTAGCTATCAACCCTTGAAAGTTTACATGTGCTAAGGTCCAACAAGGGATTTGGTGTATGTAGCACTACTCTTAGGTATCATATCTTTAAAGGTATACATGTTCTAAGGGACACTGGGTAAATGTAGGAGGGCTCTTAAGTATCTATCAACCCTTTAAAGGTATACATGTGGTAATGGTCTAGCAAGGAAGTTTAATGATGTGTTGTACAAAATGATTTTGAGACGATTCAGTACTACCTAGGGTGGAGACTAGGGCAACGAGGAAAATTGTTATTGCACCAATAGGAACATATCAAGACTTGGTGAATAACAACACTTCCAGTAAGGTGGGGTATGCCTTTTGGATTCAAAACCATAAAACTCCCCTTTTACTAATTATTTAAAAAAAGAAATATTTCTTTCTAAAAAAGGAGGTGAAAAATTTATAATTTGGCCGTTTATAACTCTTACATATAATCTCCATTTTGAAAAAAAATAATAGATATGCAATCTTTATCTTTTTGTACATATGTTACATGGTATGGTTTTACTTGCTAGATTTTAAACCTCATTTCGGGGGAAAATTTTGAATTCAAGTAAACTAGCCATTTTTCATGTTGCATTCAAAAGATGTCCTTTGATTGCTTTCTCAAAACTGAAGGTTGGATTGTCTTAAAGTGCCAGATAAAAAGGCCCTCCTAGACCCCATTCTCTTGCTAATGGAAGCCACTCGAAAATGAAATACCATGTAGGCGAGTGAGGGATGTAAGAGATCTCTCTGAGATCTGAGATATAGGAAATCTTCCATCATTCCTATTGTTACGATATTGAGCACCTTTTGTTGTATGTGGTTAGCATTACAATTGGGATAGCAGTTGTATAATGGCTAATCACCGTGCTGTCTTTATTTTTCAGTAATAAGTGAGGTGATGCTGTGTAGATTGGAACTTTAGAAACTGAGAAGAAGACATCGGCAATAAAACCAATAATTCCTTTCGGCCATTTATTTTAGCATAAGTGTTGTAGTTATTTTTTTCAATAAGCCTGTGTGGCTTTGTTGTACAACGTTAGTGAGAACCTACCCTATGAAGATTCATGCAATAAGTGATAGGTACCACCCATGAACTCAAGTGTAAAGAAATTAAATACTTAACTGTTTGGGAGCTACAACTTTAACCCATTTTCTTGCAAGATTTTCTCTCTCCTTCCCTTAAGCTATGTTGTTTGCTCTAATCTGTCCTCTAATCTTGTTCATATCATTTTCTCTTACAAGATTTCACCATCTTGACTATGTTTTGTGTGTGTGTGTGTAGATTGCGTTGTCTTTGTCTATCTGTGTATGTGTACTTGGAAAGGGAGAGATACTGAGATGTATGAAGGGTGTGTGTGTGTGTGTGGACAGCTTGAGATTCTGACATATATTATCTCGAGTCTCCCAACACTGGTATCAGAGTGAGGTGGCTCGTGAAAATCGTCTGGGGGATTCACTCTATATACAAAACGGGACACCAACTGTTGCGAGCAGATAGCTTTGATAAAACCCCTATATATGATGCCAGCTACTGCGAGCAGACAGCTTTGATAAAACCCCTATATATGACTCATATTAGAAAATATGACCCCCTTTCTACACTTATACGACAATCAACAAAGAAAACTATCATACCCCTATCTTACATATAAAATTTAGGTCTCACATGATCTAGCCGAGTAAAACTAGTCAAAGAGTGTGTAGCATATTGACTGACAACGTACTAAGG
Source organism: Adiantum capillus-veneris (assembly GCF_014529385.1). Classification (NCBI taxonomy): domain Eukaryota; kingdom Viridiplantae; phylum Streptophyta; class Polypodiopsida; order Polypodiales; family Pteridaceae; genus Adiantum; species Adiantum capillus-veneris. The sequence continues at coordinate 137,462,799 of NC_140953.1, forward strand.
AACCACTTTCGTTGATAACTAGATGTACCCTCAATGTGTCTTAGTTTGACTTTCAAATTATGCGCTCAATCAACGTGCACTCTGGCTACTCGTCCAATTCTGACCCATCCAAAGTTGGTGTAAATCAACCCTTGATCTACTCCAAATTAGTCCTTATCTATGACGGGCTTGATGCAAAATTTGATGTGTGACCTGATAAAAAACTTCCCCAAAATTCATCCAAACCCTCGTGCACACCAATGACCAATCGTTACAAGTAATTAACCCGGGTCACGTTTCCCCCTCCCCTCTCCCATAAATATGATACCCCCCTCCCTTATTTTTAAGCTTGGGAGATAAATTATCGAGGGCCTGCCCCTAACTTATACGCTTATTAACTTGTAAAAAAAAACCCTCCCTTGCACTTACGTGGTGCGGTAAGTTTTCCATGGTGAATCCCCCGGCGAAAATCGGAAACATAATTTCAGTTTGTGAAGAGATAAGGATCAAATAGGCAAAGATCCGATTTGAATACTTGATTTTAAATGTTAATTGACAATTTTTTCATCAAATTGCGCTTAGCGACAGTCGTAAACCGGTATGGAAGCACTCAATTTTAAAATTGCTAATCTTTGTTGAATTTGTGAAGAAGAAGAGAAGTAGGATCAAGAAAATTGATGAAGTGATCATAAATTTTGAGATCGATGGCTTAACAATAAAAGTACCAATGAAATTTGACAAGCCTTGTAGATTTTGAAGTTGCTCGCAAAATAAGAAGGGAGGATCTTTGATGGGTCATTCAACAATTCTAAAGAGGGGATGGGAATGTAGGGAGCTTTTGGAGGATTTTTTTGCTCAATTGAGCAATTTTAAAAAAAGCTCCTTTCGCTCCACAATCTTTGGAGCAAGCTTTTTTTCTTAACTCTCTCTCTCTCTCTCTCTCTCTCTCTCTCTCTCTCTCTCTAAATGTACACACACACACACACACGTGTGTGTGTGCATTTCTTTCTCCCCCTCTCTCTCTCTCTCTCTCTCTCTCTCTCTCTCTCTCTCTCTCTCTCTCTCTCTCTCTCTCCATTGTATTATATATCCCTTCTCCCTCCCCTCCCCCCTCTCTCTCTCTCTCATGTCCAAGTGGATGTGCACTGATCTGACGTCAAATAAGTAGTCGACGTGGAGCAGTCTCCTTGAGGTTCACCCAAGATAAAAAGGCCTTAGGCCAATCAAGTAAAGAAAGGTGGTCTATTCGACTATGAGGACTGGAGACTACTTATTAAAATTGTTGCTGGCCCAATAGGAGTACCAGTTGAGCCCAATTTTGCATTTGTCTAGTGGCATCGCCAACTTGCGTGGTATTCTCTTGGTTTGTTGGGGCCATTGCGCTTCTGTGCCATAAAAGAGCCACAAGCCTTGGCAATTGCACGCAGTTCACATATATGATATTACCATCATGATTAAACCAATCACCAGTCATCCATAGTACCGATTATTATATAGACTATGCCAAAATTACATTGCATGCTTAAATTGAACCTTGCCCTATTTACCTTATAGAGTGAAAGTCCACCACCGAAAATGAAGTCCACAAAGCCTTGTATGTAGCAATTGTGGAATTAATGGCGGCCCTTATGGTCGTACAAGGTATCTTGTGTTCCTAAAAACTGACAGTTATAAAACGTGGCTCTGTCCCCAGATATTTGGAAGGCCACCGCCTGCATGTCATTGGAGCCAGGATGGGGATAAGGTGCCGTGTTGTGGAAGCATGCAACAATTTATAGTCAAGAATTCGTATTATAAGTTGCTATTGATTGCTACACCATCATCATCATCAATACTCAAACAAATTAGCTTGCACTTGTACGTACCGAGAAAGTGATGTCTTTGGATATAAAGCCATCAGACATCACCGACATTAAGGTGTCTCGAAAATGGAGCCTGTAGACCTTGCGTTGTCGTGCATGTGATCATCGTCTAGCCAGCTTGTTTGCCTGTGGCACCTTGGAATGTGATGTACGACTTCTTCTTAGGAATCTTCACCTTCTCTCTATGGCAAAGCATTGCATTATAACATGATGTTCAGTGTTTTGGGAAAATCATTTTTCCGAACATACAAAATTCCTTTCCTTGATTTTGTCAAGAGGAAATTTCAGAAAATTAGGGTTTTTTTTTGGCTTTTTACACTATTTTTGTTGATTTTGGGGTGGCATTATTTCCTTCACTCATAAACTACCGCCTCAATCTGAAGGACCACTCATTCAATATTTTCACTAGGAATAGAGTTGATCGCCGCTTGCGCAGACTTAAAATAGCCACTTCCCTTCTTGTTCACGGCAATTATTCATGCTACAGTGTCCACTATACCGTAGAAGCCCACCTGATGTGCGTTCTTCTATGCTACACTCCATTCAGGACTACTGGAAACGTAGTGACTTGTTAATGCGCCTTTTTTGACCAACCTGTCTCCTACACGTGCCACCCAAAAGAGGTAGTCGGTTCGTACTGTGACGATTTGGTGGTTGTGCCCTGCATCATGTAATTGTGAACAATGAGAGCCTGCATTTGCATCTACATCAGCGGATACTAGCTACAATGCCTAAACCAATTGTAGCAACATCACAAAGACGAGCTGGTGCCCCATATAACAGCTAGTCCTCAAGTAATGAGTCGATGGGCTGTCCTATGATCTCCACAGGCAGGAAGATCAGGGTGGAGCTAGGAGGTGTATGGTCAGTGACAAGACCTAGCTTGAGAGAGAGAGAGAGAGAGAGAGAGGGAGAGGGAGGCTCGCGCCTTTCATGAGGTGACACTACTCAGTCGTCTCCTTCTGCAACAAACTTGGCCCTTGACTGCCTACTCATAAGTACTCGCTCCACCCTTGCCATCATGAAGCACCTTGCCCGCCCTTGGCATCCTCCTTGCCCTCCTTGCCTTATGCCTACTTCGCTCATTATTGCTACCCCGTCAATCCTCATATCACACCTCTCACGCTACTTTGTCAAGTTGTTGAGGCCCGCCATCATGCACTCACACACATGCACACGCGATGGCCACCCCTCCCAGATCAAGTCCTTGACCTTTTGGTGCTCTCAGCTATGGGGGTTGTCTAAGGCGGAGTGTGCAAGAGAGGGAAGCATGTAAGAGAGGGGAGAAGAGAATTGGAGAAAGAGAGGAAGCACATACAATTTGGGTTAGTGGAGAGGAAAGTGAGAGAGAGTCAACTCTCTCACTTTCTCTCCCTATATTGATTAGGGAAAGAAAGAGTAAGGGTGGTTTTGCACGGCCACCTGGCTTACATCCCAACAACCTCCCACTTGAAGGTCATGGTGGCCAATAATGGCATTAGTATAGTTAGTTTATACAAAGTTGATGAAGGATCACTTAAGCTTCATCTTACACCCATAAGTTTTATGCAATGTGTAAATCGCTCCGAGGCTAGGCTCTTCGTGAGAGCATCTGTGGGGTTGTCGTCAATGTGAACCTTGACAACCTCGATGTGCTTGCCAACCAATGCATCTCGTATGACATGGTATTTGACCTCTATGTGTTTTGACTTTGAGTGAAACACCGGATTCTTTGCCAAAGCAATGGCACTGTGACTATCACAATGTAATACTAGAACCTCGTGAATACCCAAATCTCCCAATAGACGAGCTAACCATATGGCTTTCTTGCTTACGTCAGATGCACCAACATATTTTGCCTCAATGGTAGATGAAGACGTGCAAGAGACACAATCTCCAAGAGATAGATGCTCCAACAAACATGAACACATAGCCATATGTGGATCTTCTACGATCCACACTATTTGCATAATCCGCATCCGTGTAACCTACAATAGATGCATTAGTGTTTTCAAAGCGTAAACACTTGCTAGCTGTACCCTTCAATTATATGAGGATTTCTTCACTGCTTTCCAATGCTTCTTGCCAGGGTTTACCATGTACCTACTAACCACTCCCACTGCATGTGCAATGTCTAGTCTTGTGGCTACCATATCGTACATCAAACTGCCAACTGCTAAAGAATATGGCACTTTCGCCATTTCCTCTTTTTCAGCAATTGTCTTGGGAGAATCTTCCTTGCTAAGTTTGGAGTATGCTTGCATTGGGGTACTCAGTGACTTCCCCCTGCATACTGAAACATTACAAGACTTTGTGGATGTACTTTTCTTGAGATAATTCAAGAATTCCACGTTGCCTGTCTCTCTTGATACACATACCAAGAAAGTGATTGGCATTTCTCAAATCTTTCATGGAAAACTGAGTGCTTATCATCTTTTTCAATTGATTGATCTCATCAATTGATTTTCTTGCAATAAGCATATTATCTACATACAAGATCAAAATGATTAAAAAAGCACCATTCAACCTCTTTGTGTATAAGCAGTGATCCTCTTGACTTCTTATGTAACCCTGAGACTGCATGAATTTGTCGAATTTTTGATACCACTGCCTTGAACCTTGCTTGAGGCCATAGAGTGCCTTTTTAAGTCTACAAACCAATTCTACCCTCGTTGGCTTTTGGGTTTCACATACGAAACCCTCTGGTTGTTTCATGTAGATATCTACGTATAGATCCCCGTGAAGAAATGTTGTGTTCACGTCCATTTGGACAAGTTCCATGTCCTGGATAGCAGCCAAGCCAAGCACAGTGCAAAGTGTAGTCATCTTGACTATTGGAGAGAAAATCTCATCAAAATCCACACCTTTTTGCTGCTTGAAACCTTTGGCAACTAGACGAGCTTTGTATCTAGGCTCAGGATCTTCCGCTGTGTATACTTCTTCTTGTATACCCACTTTTGCAAGGTAAAGAATTTTTACCTTTTGGTAATTCAACCAAATCCCATGTCTCATTAGCCACAATCAAATTATATTCTGATTGCATAGCCTACTACTACTTAATGCTATCGTCCATTTGTATAGCTTCTTTGTAGTAGGTTGGCTCTCCATTGTCAGGGACCAAAATGTGGTGTATACCCGACTCAAACCGCTCGAGTGCAAATGCATTAAAAAGAGGATGGAGTGTAGGAGGGCCTCTTTATTTTCCATGAGCTTATGGAGGTGATTAACATTTTGACGAATAGGTGTACGCCATGTGTGCAAGAATGGTGGGTGTGTAAGAGATGTGTAAGAGTGGTCAAAGGATGCACTCCCCCCCTCAAAAAGGAGGTGGAAAATTTTATGATTTTCGGTCTTCCATAACTCCCACATATGATCTCAAATTTGAGCAGAGATCATAGATCTGTAATCTACGTATGGAGCTCTTTCCATAGATATGCTACATGATATAGTTTTACCCGCTAGATTTTAAATTCCATTTTGGGAGGAAACTTTGAATTCAAATAAACTAGTTGTTTTGTCTGTTTGAATTCAAAAAATTTCCTTTGATTACTTTCTTAATATTAAAGGTTTGACTTCTTTAAACTGCCAAATAAAGAGGCCCTTTTAGACCCCACTCTCTTCCTAATGGATACTCTTATAGAGTGTCTCAGTGCCTGACTGCTGGACTCTGCTCTCTCCAGAGCAATAGTAGTATCTTGCACTTGAGGATTAGGTGCAACAATACTGAATTGAGTTGGTTCGGAGGCTACATCCTCAAAATGAACGCGTCTATACTTCTTTAATGGACTTCTTGTGCATTTTTGATTCATTGAAAATCACGTGTGAGCTACGAATGACTTTGCGAGATTCTGGGTACTAGAGAGGATAGTCCATCGCTCTATTTGCAAAATAGCCTATAAAAATACATTTGTGTGACCTGGGATGTAATTTACGACGAAGTTCTTTGGGCACATGTGCATATGCCTCACATCCAAATACACGTAAATGCTTATAGCTTGGTGTTTTCCCAGTCCATAATTCCTCTAGAATTTGGAAATTCAAAGGAGAACTACGTGACCTGTTGATGATGTGCACACCTATCAGAACAACTTCCCCCCAAAACTCTAGAGTAAGCTTGGCCATAGAAATCATAGAGATAACTCGCTCTTGAATTGTGCGATTCATTTTTTCAGCTATGCCATTTTGTGTAGGTGTGTATGGAGCAGTAAACTGCCCACGAATGCCTCTTCGATTGCAAAAATCCTTGAACTCCGTGGAGACGTATTCTCCACCATTGTGTATGCGAAAAGCTTTGAGCTTTTTTCCCGATTGGTTCTCAACCATGGCGAGGAATTTTTGGACCATAGAAAAGACCTTTTCCTTACGCTTAAGGAGATACACCCACACCTTTTTGGTAGAATCATCTATGAACGTGAGAAAGTAGTTTGCCTCCCCTAGAGTTTTATGTGGCATTGGACCACACAAATCACTGTGCACTAAGTCTAGGGGTTTGCCTAGTTTTTTGTTCAATGGCAAAGATGTTAACCTAGTATGTTTGCCGTATAGACAATGCTCACACAATGGAAAGTCCGTGTAATCTAACACAGATAAGTAGCCAAAACACTGAAGTGTTTTCATTCCCTTTTGGCTAATATGCCCTAGCCGGCTATGCCACAACTCAGTAGATGGCAGCTCGCAACATAGGTAGAGTGTTCGTTGACACTCGAAACAAACATAGAGAATAGGGATGCATTTTTATGACCTTTCATCATGACTAGGTTGTTCTTGTGGATAAACCAAGAACGATTACCAAAAGCTATAGTGTAGCCAAGATTATCAAATTGCTCCATAGAAAGCAAGCTCTTTGTAAGCTTGGACAGATGTCTGGCATTCTGCAACGCAAAAGTAGTGCCATTATGCATCTGAAGTTTCACATCACCAATGCCAATAATGTCAATCTCATAGGAATCACAAAGCTTGACTATACCATGCATGGATGCATAAAAGGAAAACCACTCTCTATACGGTGTAACAGGAAAACTTGCACCAGAATCAAGAATCCAATTCTGTGCATAACCCTCATCCTGTGCAACCAAAGCATATGGAGTGAGAACTGAAGTGAAATTGAGAACATCTAAGGGATTTGCTGTCACCTCTGCATGAATCTCTGTTGGCATAATGTTCATCACTGGAGGAGGAGCATCCTCTATTGTAGTGGTAGGTATGGGAGACTCAATCACATTGAGCTCCTCAATCTTTACCATACTATTGCCTTTTTTAGAATGATCTTTTTGCATGTTTTTTTGATCTCTTAGAAAACTGCGACAATCCTTTTTGTAATGGCCCTTCTTATGGCAATAGTAACCCTCAACATTTCTGGCATTGCGGTCTCTACTTGAGTTCCTGTGTCTGTGAAGATTTCGCTCCCTACTTTTGCTTTTGTATTTGGTCATGTCATGGCCTCTTGACTTCGTTGAACTGCCAGCCATATATGCATCTCCCTGAATAGCACCGTGGAGATATTTACATTGAATTTCTTGTGAGCAACGCATTTGTGACGTCATTGAACACTAACTTGCCATTTGGAGCCGAATTACTAATGGTTGTGCAAAAGATGTCCCATGAACTGGGTAGAGAGCATAACAAGAATATAGAGTTGAGTTCGTCGTCAAACTCCTTAAAGCCCTGAGATGTCAAATGAGTGAACAAGGAGTTGAACTCATTTAAGTGACGAGAAATTGTGCTACCTTCTTTCATGTTGTCATAATAATCAATAGCTAATTGTCCTAAATTATTTTCTCATGTTAAACTGATCATTTAATATGGGGAAGTGTCAAGGGAGAAAAGGCTAGAATATTGGTTAAGCTAGCAGACCGGTCACAGTAGGGATCCAAAGGAGGGAAAATAGGGATCCAAAGGGGGGGCCATTTGCAAAAGAGCCACGTGCAACAATGGGCTAAAAAGACCCTAAGGTTCAGCCCATTAAGACTTCCAAAATGCTAAGGTTCCAAAATTCAAAGGTTATGTCCAAAGGTCAACCTTAAGGGAATTGGATGCTTTGTGTGTGTCCAAAAAAGTCTTTGCACATCCCTACATAGGAGGGGGCGAGCCTTGCATGTAGGTGATGAGAGAGAAAGCCACGCACACACACAAGCTCCCTTTACACAAAGGGAATGAGGGACACATGTCAGCTCCCTAGCCCAGATGCCCACAAGCTGTACCCAATTTCTATTGGATGGCCCTGGAGGTGGACCAATGAGAATTAGGCTAGAGTAAATCTAGTTTAATTAATTTAAAAACACTTAATAAAAGAACCAATGAGAATTAAGTCCTCTAGAAGACTATTGGATAGTCTCCCAAGGGGTCCAATGAGCATTCAGCAGCCTAATGGCTTGCCTGATTCCTATTGGCAAGGAGGCAAAGGGGTCCAATGAGAGTTTAGTTGAATTATTAAATTACCTAAAGCTCTCACAAAATGGGAAAGGGGGACACATGTCAGAAGGCTATCACTTATGCTGCTTAATAGTCATTGGCTTGACCTGGGGAGGTCCAATGAGGGTAGAGCAAGAGCAAATAGCAAGAGGGATCGCCCAAGAGAGAGAGAGGGGGCTGATTTTTGCAAGGCATTATCACACACACACTCTCACACAGTCTATGTGAGAAGTAAAGAAGACTATCTCTTACCAAGCTTTAATGGAGAGCTCATCACCTACTCCAAGCTTGTGAGATAGAAGCCTACATCGACATACTCTTGGCATGGGGACGTGAGCTGCAGACGAGCCAGAGCATTTGAATAGAGTTTTTGGTGGTGTATAACACACACACTGTGTGTAGCAAGCAGGTCAAGGAGTGGACAGAGCCGAGAGCAGAGGAGCTTGCAAATTGAAGCTTACAAGAGTAGCAACACTCAGGCAGCAGTTGTAGCCAGGTCGAGCAAATTCGACATAGAGCAAATCACAGGGCTGTGAGCACTGCAATGAAAAGGATTCGGGGGGGGGGGGGGGGGGGGGGGGGGGATTTGAGCGGGCAGGGCATTTCCAAGTTTGACATCGAGCTTGGTTAGTAGCAACCGGGCATAAGAAGTGGACAGAACCGAGACAGAGCAAAGGGCATCCAATTGAGGGAAATTGAGGAGCAACAGAGTGGGGGGAAATGCCGTGAGTAGTCGGGAGTTGATTGTGTGGTCATGTTGAACACACAAACACACACACACACACACACACACACACACTCAATTGGGGTACCAGTGCTACACACTGTGTATAGGGTTTTGCCGTGAAGGAGCCGTGAGCTACAAATCCGAGCAAAGAGAGATAGCACTACATGAGGAGATTTGCAATTTTGCCCTGATTTGCCATAGTGCACACACACACACACACACACACACACACAAGATCCACACACACACACCCCTCGTCAGTCTTTTTGCAAGCAGCTCGCAGAGGAATCAATTTTTTTTTAAAAATCTATGAGCTTTGTGTGCAAGGGGTTGCTCCCACCACCAAATCCTCGACACATCGACCTCTGACCCCGCTCATCCACACCTCTTTCCGCAATAGTAGAGGACACACCCACCCATATCCTCTGCTCTCTCGATCGACATCGGTTTTGGTTTTGAGCCTCGACTTCTCGGCATCGAAGTAGAGATAGAGATAGAGAACAATTGTCTCATTGTGGGAAAGCTTGAGAGATAAAGTGGAAAAAAAAGCGACAAATGTCGAGTGAGAGAGAAAGCAAGCGAGTGAGAACAAGCATGCTCTTTTGTACATAGCTCGGCTCAGCTTTCAAGCATCAACGACCTTGACCTCAGTGAATTTCCTCTATGACTCGGCATCGACAGCTTGACACCGGCTTCGAGCATAGGCATCTACAGCTCTTCGGCTAGCCACTTTCATCCGGTGGCGGAAGACAACATTGCTTTCATCTTTTGGCATCAACTCAAACTCTCGACGACCTTGACATCTTGACACCATTTCTAGCCCATCGGCTCGACATCCTTACACATTGCGGCGGATTCTCGATATTCGGCCCGACACCGACTTCACGCGGACAACTTTTCCCTACGATCAACAGTTGTGCTCGCCACACACATGGGTGAGGTGCCTCTACGATAGAGGAGTGACACCCGACATCGGCACCGAGTGCACCAATCATGCTCTACGGCACAATTTTCAACTACGACACCTTTGGTGGCTATTCGACTATCATATTTCTGCCCGGCGGCAAAAATCGGCACATACCTACATTGACACGTAGGTTACAGGTCACAGGGGGCTTTTGAGTCTATTCACACACAGATTCTCCAAGTTTCCATACACAACGCTTTCACAGGCAATTTAGCAGTCTTTTCGACAACAGTTTCTCTGCGGATAGATGCATTTTTGTGTGAGCACATCTAGTGCTACTGAGCTCTTTTGAGAGTAGATATCCCCACAGAGATCACTTTTCCTACATGCAGCAGTTCTTGCTGCATGTTTGAACGCGGTTCACTCATGTACGTTGAGTTGCGACATTGCCCATTGTACTACGCGTGGAGCAATTTTTTGCTAGTTTGGCACCTTTTCCCGGCCTTTCTGAGACTCGGACCTGAAGAGCCCTCTCTGAGACTATGGCTAGTCCATTTGTGTCTGCATTAGCCTTTGAAGGGTTGATAGCATGAGGATTTCTTTGAGCTGGGGTGTGCTCGAATGTTGAGACACCTTCGGTGATAAAGGTAGCTGGAGTTCCCCACTTTTGGTACCCTCGCCATAGGAAATGTATCTGGACATTTCCATATGCTTTTGACACTGAGTTGGCGATCACATTGGCAGTGAAAGTATCAATTTTTGATGCCCAATTAGTGCAGTTGGCGGAGACACTACCGGATTTCCTTCCCACGAGTCGTAACTTTCATTGTTGGCACCTTTTGACCCTATTTCGGTTGAGATTTTACTCGCGATACAAAGGTTACTCTGCCCAAATTTTTGCAGCTTCTCGCCATATTTTGGTACCTCTCAAACCCTCTTGTCAGTGATGGCTTCTTCTTCAAAAAAGGAGGAGTATTTCATTCGCAAGTTCGATGGCAGCAACTTCACCATGTGGAAAGAGCGCATGGAAGATGTTTTGATAAACAAAGGCCTATCAGAATCGTTGAAAGAGCGTGCAGAGGATGATGACTATATGCAAGCTTAGTGGGAGATTTTGGATGCGAAAGCCATGGCTACGATACGTCTACATCTAGCTGAGTCAGTGTTCTTCACTATCATAGGGAAGACAACAACCAAGGAACTTTGGGATAGCTTATGTTCAGCATGGCACAGCAAAAGTGCATCCAACAAAGTTTTTCTCATGAAAAAGCTTATGAAGCTCAACATTGTAACATTTAATGGCCTAATAACTTGTGTGTAGCGGAAATTAGCATGAACATAGTGGGCATTTCACTAGAATAGATTCCTAATGAGAATTACAAGAGTGCTTAGGTGGAGAGAGCAACAAAAAGCATAACACCTAGTTAGATAGCATCAACAATACTTTCAAAAGAGAGAGAAATTAAGCTATTGACAACAGTTGAGGACCGGATTTGCATGCAGCCGGTTCCCCCTCCAAAAGGCTTTGTATTATGGTTTCTCCCATCAAGAGAGACATTGTACAATACAATTCTTTGTGTTCCTTCAAGACTAGCTAGTGCAATGAAGATGAAAGCTTCATGCACTAAGCAAAACACTTATCAAACACAACATCAGTTATCCCCGGTCTCAGACCCAAGACCTCACACACCTTCGAAGATGGTGAGAGCTAGCAGGGTATGAGAGTAGATTGAGAGGAAGAAGGAGTATCTTACGAGAAAGATGTACATCTCCTCACATAATTACTCATATTAGCATAGCTTAGCTTAGTAATTAGCTTGGTAGAGGAGATGAGCATGCATTGAAGCTTGGGTCTTGGTTGGATTTGCATCCACATGCCAAGAGTATGTCGATGTAGGCTTCTATCTCACAAGCTTGGAGTAGGTGATGAGCTCTCCATTAAAGCTTGGTAAGAGATAGTCTTCTTTACTTCACATAGACTGTATGAGAGTGTGTGTGTGTGTGTGATAATGCCTTGCAAAAATCAGCCCCCTCTCTCTCTTGGGCGATCCCTCTTGCTATTTGCTCTTGCTCTACCCTCATTGGACCTCCCCAGGTCAATCCAATGACTATTAAGCAGCATAAGTGATAGCCTTCTGACATGTGTCCCCCTTTCCCCTTTTGTGAGAGCTTTAGGTAATTTAATAATTCAACTAAACTCTCATTGGACCCCTTTGCCTCCTGGCCAATAGGAATGAGGCAAGCCATTGGGCTGCTGAGTACTCATTGGACCCCTTGGGAGACTGTCCAATAGTCTTCTAGAGGACTTAATTCTCATTGGTTCTTTTATTAAGTGTTTTTAAATTAATTAAACTAGAGACCACCAGGAAGGAGCAACCCACAGAGGTAGAACTAGAGCCCAACAGGGAGGAAAGAGAGGATCCCACAACGCTTCAATCAGAGTCCACCAGGGAGAAGCCCGCCAATTCAGACCCTAAGCCAGTAAGAGAAGAGCCCGGTGAGGTAGGGCCAAAGTCTGCTCAAGAGAAGCAACAAGCAAGTACCTCTTTGCAAGGGCCATCCAACATAGAGCAACGACAAGCTAGCAAAGAGCAAGAACGTGTGCAAGAAGACTGGCATATTGTAGAGCAGATCAACGAAGAAAGCGAAGAGGAATTGCAAATGCTTGTCAATTCAGCAACTCTTCAAGCACATATTCCTCTTTCTGGACAATCAGAGGTGACCTCCGTTATCAACCTCTATCGATAAGATTTTCTCTGCATGCGCAATTTCTCCAACGCCAACGCAACGGATGCAATTGTCCATGCTGCTATGTGGTAAAGATAAGGTTCATTATGTGACATTGTTGGGGTTAGTACCAAGCAAATAGGGAGCCTTAAAAATTTACAAGATCGCTATTTGCTCGGTATTGACCTTTGTTTGAGGTCAGTACCAAGCAAATAGAGACACTTGGAAATCTTTGCCACTAATCGCTTGGTATTGACCCGGGTCAGAAGCAAGCAATTAAGGACTTCTATGACCATTTCAAGATCTGGAATCGCTTCGTTCTAGCCTATTTCTATATATCCAGTAACCATTCTAAAGGCTAGTTCTTTTTCATGCCAGGCATGCTATCTCGCTTCTACCTATGAATGTGCATGACAAAATATATGTAATAGATCCGCTTATATCACCTATGCTTCACAACATAGAATGTCATTTCTGACGTTGTTGGGTTGGTTCAGCAGAGTAATTTGGGATCTATCGCGCTTTCTGGTTAGTGTCTACAATCAAAGGTGAGTTTTGCATCGGTATGCAAAGCTATGTTGGATTTAGGGTCTTGCTATTTCTCATCATTCATAGTTTTGATGTTTTCTTTTTGTGTAGTGAACATTGGAGTCTGGTGTTATTCGACATTGAAGCGAAAGTCATTTACTACGGAAACTCCGAGCAAAGCAGGGGATCCCATGGGCGTGTAAAGGCGTAAGGATTATCTTTATGCTTTTACATGTAGTGTCTGTTTCTAATGCCCTATTGAGCAAGTGCTTATGTATGTAGTTCCACGAGAAAATTTAGTTAGTGTGTGGAGCACATTTTGTTAGAACATGATCTAGGTGCTGCCACTTAGCATCGACAGGTCATCGTGCCCACTCAAATTGATAATTTCAGTTGTGGTTGGAGGACGTGTGTGAATGCTATGCTCCTTCTAAGCCAAATTTTCGATGTATCAAATGTAAGTACGCATGTTGTTTGTGTTTTGAATCGTTGTAATGCCTTTATGAAAAGAAGATACTTATTTACTTACTTTTTTATTATCATGCATCTACAGGACCTTGAATTACATAACTACAACCCCTATGATGTGCACAATTTTTTTGTAACGGCCATTCAGCATTATAATTTCGGTGCATAGTCGATCAAGAGAGGAAAGCGCCCGAGCTGAGGAGTTTAAACAAGCCCGCATTGAACAAAATCACGCAGAGGTGCCACCAGACTCAAGAGGAGGTTCGAGACATGCAAGAAGCAATCAATCAATATTATGCGGACTCCACAAAAAGTAGAGGATTGGGCTACATGTCAACCTCAAGAGAGAGAACAAAGTGAAGCTTCACAGGTTCAAGATGCATGGGAAGTCATGGACGAAGCCTAGGCATTTGAGAGACGTGAAAGGACACCCGAGACCAGTATCCCCCGAGGGAGAAGGAGCAGTAACCAAGGGAGAGGGCAGGGGAGGAGTGGCAGCAGCACGGGCAGGAGACAGTAATCATCGCCCCTTTGTAGAAATTTTGAATAAAAAATTACAATGTATAAAGCCTTGAGACAATAGAAAGTTTGTGATTTTGAGACAATGTATGAACGGCACACAATGTCTTTGTATTAATCATTTTGGGGTGTACATCTTGGGTGCACTTATTGTGTGCACAGGGTTTTGTGACCTAGCCTTCAATTGAAGCAATCAAGTGAAGTGTATTTGAGAGGGACTCTTTGCACAATGTTGTTTTCTCTTTGCATCTTGGAATCTGAGGAAAACAAAGTGTTGGTATCTATAAATTTAAGGCATTGAAGACAAGTGAAATTTTTCCATTTAGTTAGTACCTTTGTATTGTTGAGACTGAATGCATACACTTGTGGCAGCAGTGGCAGGTCTTCATATGTAAGATCTACCCTAAGTTGTGCAAGAGTTGTATTTGACATTGTGTCCATCACAGTAAGTAGGTTCTCTCAAAAGTAGATCTCCATTGCTAAAGGTTTGTTCTCAGAGTTAAACTCTATATCTTGGTCGAGTGGAATAAGTTGCCCACTAAGAAGATGATATCTAAAATAGTAAAAATGATACTATAAAATTTTGAGAGCTTATAATGTACTTGTAAATTTTGAACTTCTTTTTCAAAATACAGATTTTTCCCCGACTGTTTCCTATCCCAATTATCATCTAAAAAGTCCAAACAGCTCTCAAACTTGCAAATGAACATTGTTGTGGTAGTTCTTATTTGCTCATCGAAGAAGAAATCTACAAACACTTCAAGAGGCATAAATAGAGTGAGCCTAGCAATCTTTGTAGCAATCGAATACTTGAGGGACTTCTGTATATCCTGAAACAACCTATCCTGAAGCTTTCACTAGTTTAGGATGCTGACAAATACCAATCCTTGCTATCAAACGATGGAAGTGAAAAATGAGTCACACGACCCCAGGCACACGATATTCAGGGTTCCAAATATGACATATCATAAATGAATATTCCATTATTTGCATGCTCCTTGTGCAATCTTCCTCGGTACATTTGCTCACCAATAAATGCATGGAAAGCAGCAAAAATCCCAACTATGCTCTCAATTGGTTGCCAATCCATCCTGTTTGAAGGATAAATATATGCACCATATCAAACATGATATCAACCATAATCCTTCGAAAATAAACATGCACTAAATGAGATATATGCTCAAAATACCATACAGTTGGATCGATGCTTTGGAAAACTAAGAGGAGATGTTTGCAACCTTAAGTCTGCGTGTTATAAAACATGTTGCATGAGGACCTCTTTCACTCGCTTTCTTTGTGCACGCACTTTAAACTCTTTAACTTGACCCTTGAAAGCCTCCACAAAATCATTGTGTTGTCTCCTCTTCCTCCTCCTCGTCTACAATAGTACCCAACTCCCGATAGTTATTCTAGATGGTATTCATGACTGATCATCTGTAGTATAACTATTAAAAAATGGTAACAGAGTCAATTGTAGTGCTAGGCCTTCAAGAGGTAGTTATGGTGTGCACTAGAACAGAAAATAGAGTTAATGAAAATATGAAAAAGGGAAGACAGTTTTGAGAGGGAAGTAGTTACTCAAAGTTACATTTGGGTGCGAACATAGATACTGGATGGAGCCTTCAATCCAAGTTTTGAAATTCTTCCATACAAAGTTGGTACAGCTTATGACATTTACGCTTTGAAAGTGTGACATTGTATAATTTGAATAACAAAATTTTTGTTTTTGCTTATTTTCTCAATGAGTTTCACTCTAAAATACCGATTTTCAACGTAACGTTAGCCTCTTCCTCATTGGTCGAGCACCACTCTCTCTCTGGAACTAAAAGGTCCAAAAGTGAGTCCAAAGTTCTCCTAATGTGGTTGGAATAATAAGTGAGAGCCTTGATAACAACAAAGAACATTAGGCAAAGGATGAGTTCTAGGCGGTCCTTTATTTTCCATGAGATTATGGAGGTGATTAACATCTTGACAAATAGATATACGCCATGTGTGAAAGAATGGTGGGTGTGTAAGAGAGGTATAAGATTGGTCAAAGGAAACAATTTAAGGTTGTAGACCCTTGCCTTTCCTTAGCTACATAAGGGTGTAGACCCTTGCCTTTTTCTAGCCACAAAGATCCAATTTAGGATGTGTTTCTTATGGTAGCAAGTAGCCCATATCGCTTTCTGTGTAGTATCTAATGTCAAAGAGTGATTGCTTTCCCTCTTTTGAGACCGTGTTCCATTCCTTGCTTTCCTATATTATTTCTTGAAAATTGGCCATTGTAGTGTTTCTTTTGAAAAGTCGAAGGTTTCTTGATTTTCAAGTTTGTTTGAGATAGTAGAAGCAGACAATGTGTGTCCAATTCAGAATGGCTTAGTTATTGAAAACCTTTCCTCCTAGAGTTAAATCATTCTTGAAAAAGTGTATCTTTCAAGTCTTCCGTACCCATTTGAGATTTTACCCGCAAAACCTCCCATGGCCGAGCAATATTTGAATGGATGGGGGGTATTCAATTGCTACTTTACATCTCGCGCATTGGTCCATGCCTATTCCTCTGGCTTTTACTTTGATCCGTATTGGTAATGCCCCCCCAAGCACCTTCTAGAGGAAGTACATTGTGCTTGTCCATGGATGATCCTAGATGTTGTGTGCAACTACTATCCACTTCGTCTCAGGTGACAGCATACTCCACTATTATCAAGCAGCAAGAACCAATCTGCTTTGTAACTAAGCTTGATGCATTTTTTTGTTGTTTGTGGTAGAGAAAAAATTCTTTTTTCGGGCTAATGCCAAAATTTATAGTCAAATTCAATCTTGCAAATAGGTGCCAGAACATTATCAGACCTTTAACCACTCTATAGACTAGAAGAATTTCATTTTGGTTGAGGTTGTACCTGGTAGCTACCAGGTTGTACCTAGCTAGTAGCTAGTTGGTTTGCTTCCTTCCAACTCATGTTGTTTATGTCCCAAAAATGAGCTAGATGTATTAACCTTTGTTGTTGATTTTTGTAGCATATTCTCTCCATAAGGGCCTTAGTGAAACACCTCCAGTCGTAATGAGCCAGGGGGACCAATGGGTGATGGAGTTCTTGAAGTATACGGTTGTCTCTTCCCATTTTAGTGCTTTGCTTTGGCCCACCAACTCAGCTATGATGCCACCTAGCTTCACATTTCCCAAAGAGGTGTAGGTACTTTGTTGTGAACTCCTACCTCTTTTCATGGGCTCCCTTGGGAGAAGAGATTTATCTTGTCTAGCGTGTCCCATAACATAATTGCCCAAGCGTGATTCTGGTTAGCTTCACACATAAGCATTCTAGTGGTAAGAAATTTGATTGTGCCAGATTGTGGCCACACCATACAACTTTTTCCACTATAGACGTGTGCTCACCTTCTTCATGGCTCTATATGACAAGCATCTCCAACCATTGCCCATACCCTTACATTGCGCATCATACCAATATTGGAACTTTGACATATATTTAAAATGCTGATTAGGAGCAGTATTCTGTCATGTAACCATGTATGCTATCAATTTTTGCACTTGTGATGTTAACTTGGTTGAATTAGGAGGGTTGATCACTATAGATATAGATTGTTGGTGCAAAAAGAGGATTTTGAAACACCCACGTTTTTACATATTTTGTACAAATAGGGTGTTTAAAAAATTACTCAAAGGAATGTCTTTCACTCATGAAAGATCTATGAACAAGAGGTTTCCAAAATAGGGATTGAATGCACATCATATAATAGCACACACACACTTCAAAAATTGCACACATTTTTATGCAAGGGTTTCATAACAGTCCAACTAAAATACCACGCCTTGTTTAATACGGGTAATGTACTTTAGATCATTGCTTATTCACTCATTCATACGATGCATATTGTCGTATTAAATTAGGCCCATTTCCCATTATTTTTTCACTCAATTTAATTCAATATAATGGGAAAATGAGTGAGGCACACAAAGCCTAAAAAGGGCATCATTGATTTAAAATTAAGCATTGTTACCTCATTTCTGAGGCAATTAGATTTAAAGCTTAATCTTCCACCATACAAGACTCTCCTTGGATGTCAATCTACAGATGATTCAAAGCTCAAATGTTTAGTTTGTAGTAAATGGTGAGTACGTTTATGCATAACACAAGGACTAATCTTTGTTGGGAAATGAAAGACTATTTGTTTACTAGAGACACCTATGTTAAAGCATGAGTATAACTATTAGTTTATGTGGTATTGCACCTCTCTTTCTACTAGCTATGTGTGCATTAATTGAACCTAGCTTGGCTTATGTTTGAATTCCAAATCAAACTCATGGACCAAAGAGTAGATTCAGCTTCAGACTAACATAGTTACAAAGCAAAGAAAGGCGTGGGTATGCAAAAAAATAAGAATTATGCATGTTCAAAATTAGTCCAACAAATAATAATAAGTAGAGTAGATTCTATCCAAAAAAAGACTTCTTTGCCAGATAATGGAGGACTTTATATGAAAATAGTTGGTGAAGGTCATTGCGAATGTGAGCAAGGACAACATAAGGATAGAAAGGAGTAAGAGAAACACAATTATCAATGCAATGATTGAATGTGCAAAGAACTAATGGTGCTAAAAAAGTTGGAAGCAATGATAGAGACACCTCTTAGCAAAGGAGGAGCACTTCTTAGCATGAGAAGAAGCATGAAGAGATCTATTAGTTGACATACCCAAGGTGTGATCACGAGACTATGGACTAGGAGAGGAGGATGCCTAACTTGGTAAGCCACCCTATGCTACAGGTAAGGTGTGATTGCTGAAGCACAAATTTGGCAAGCACATGCTATCATAACCACTTGTAGAGAGATTAGGTTACTATAAGCCTACGATGCTCCTGAGATTGACAATCCAATAGACACGGAGGCCATCTTGGGTTACAAAAAACACCCCTGGCTAAAATCAATGCATTATCATCCATCTACAAATCTGCAAATTGATCATCTATTTTTCCGAGAAGAAAGCAAAAGGAATTGGGAACAATATTTCAAGCCCACAAACGGAAAATCGATATTTGCTTTCTACCAAATTTAAAGTCAAAAGAAGACCAAGCTTTCTCTGAAACATGTAAGTGATGTGTGTGAACACACTAAAAGCTTTTTTGTAACTCACACAAACAAACACAACTATTCATTTGTCTCGAGCTTCTCTTTCTCACGGCTATGTGCCATCTCACAACCCTAATTCCAATAGCCTCTTCAAGGTATGTAGATAGAAAACATCTATCGAGCTCAAGGCACTAGCAACATAACACCTGCATGAGGCCAAGCTAAAAGAGATTGATTAACAAGAAGAATTTAGAACTTTGCACCATACTCATGGACCTTCCTCAAAAAGATGTCTTGAGCAGAGTTAGGATTTAATTTCAAAACAAAAATTGGCCATCTTAAAGACCAAAAAACTTACAAACCAAGGAGACATGTGGATAAAAGATTAAAATCTATTTATGTTGCAAATATCACGACAAAGGAGCCCACCGAAGGTTCCAAAATGAATGGGTTCTTAAACAAGTATTTGGAGGAGCAATTGTGCACGTTAACTAGTGAAGAGGCACTAAGTAAAGTTTTGGTGCAAGGATTCAAGAAAGAATCTAAACGTAGAAATGCTTCAAAGGAGCACAATGATCAATGCAAAGCAAATCGAGGAAGTGCAACAAAATTTAATGCAGATCCTCAAAGCAAATGTAGAATTTCATCACTTTGTCTCACATTGCCTTTGTTTGATGTTAGTGAACTTCCAAATGCACAAGATAGGCACCAATATATACCATGAATCAAGAAACAAGTACACAAATGGACCAAAGTTTTAGAAAGGTTAAGCAAGCTCAATTTCATAATTTGCTAAACCATCGACAGAAAGTGGCTTTCATCCTATCGCCTCGACACATAAGGGTAACTTGAAAAGAGTCATTTTACATAAACTTCAATGATACAACAACAAATATTTTAGTCCCCTCAATGAAAGTCTAATTTATCAATACCTAACAATCCATAAGGATGTTCTTATAGACATGAAAATTGTGAGTACAAAAAGTGCAAAGAATAGAAATATGGCGACGGACGCTCATAAACAAAATGATTGAAGATCAAAAACTTCAACAGGAACAGGCAGCAGTTGGTACCCCCACGTTATTTTGGACATCACATTGCTTGCACACAAGCCCCACAACCCATCTCGACATGTTTTGAAGTACTAACTCAGCATCAAACCAAGTAAATAGAAGTACAAGAAAAACCAACAAGGAAAAACAATAGTACCCAAGCTTCAAGTAATGTTTTCTCTGGTCTAAGTATCTTAGCTATTCTAGGTACTACTCAACCTGGAAGAGTTGAGCATAAAAGTCGAAGTCTATGTATTGGTGAAGTGAAAGAGGGAGTCCAAAAAACACTCACACACTGAGCATAATGAAGTATGAGTCAAGAAGCTTCTACATCAAAAATCCTTTTTTGAAACGTGGAAGCTATTGCGACATTGTTTGATGTCACATGTGCTACATTTGTTCCTTGAAGCACCCATCAACTCCATCTTTCACTGTGCATGTTTTTCATTGAAAATTTTCTTCTATGCATATAGAGTGCCCCATAATTGACACTTACATTAGACACTCCTCTTTTTATCATTCATCAAAGAATATGAACAATAGATGCAAGCCTTCACATGCTTATCAAGAGTAAACCTTAGCTTTGAGGAAACAAAAAAAGCTCCATCAAACAATGGCAAGTCGAAGACTGGGCATACAAAGATAAATGCCACACAATGATAAATTCTATAAGAGAGCTCTAAGCAAAAATTATAAGGAGCTCACACAGTGCTTAAAAGTTGGTGAAATATTGCAAAGGACTTGCATTGCAGTGGAGCCCAATGACAACATCCATCATAAAGTCAACGATTGAAAGAAGCTTAGTTCCCAAAAAGACAAGCAACACCAAAAGCCATCTTCACAACCAAACACGGGAACAAAGAGGAGAATGTGCAATCAAATGCAACATTGTCTCAACAATCAAAATCCAACACACATATCAATCATAACACATCAGATATGGATCACACAAGGAAAGAGAAAACATCATCAACTACGAAACAATTTCAAAGCTAAAGGACCACCATTGAAGACAAACATGAAGACCACCCTAATGACTAGATTGCACATCATCGTGTTAAAGAATGGGAAGGGAGAGATATTAGTTGGATATAACATACGAACGCCCACCTAGCCGAACACCTCACCGAACACATTTTTCCTGAATTTATACTATTATTTTTCTGAGCTGACATAGCTACACTGTAAATCCTAATTCCAAAGTAGGAGATCGATTTCCTAAGATGTTTTTCTTTCATAATGATTGTAGGCCCATGTGAACCGACCACTACCCATTTAAAAAACCCTGGGTAAAAAAGTAAATAACCTTAATATGAAAGAAAAAAAAAACTCTACTATAAGCAGCTTCCATTTATAATCAACATAATGTATGATTGGGTAGTCCATTTTCAATTCTAAAACTTGCATTGTGTTCCTATTCTGTTGCTCTTTCATTCACGTGTAAGCATCGCTTAGTCCGTTGTGGTTCATGACTACACGTCCATGAGCCTAATCTTCAAATTTGAGTGCTTAAATCATGTTTTTCTAACAATGAGTGAGTGTAATTAGACCTTGAGACAATACAAATCTGTTTGGTCTACGAAATAGTGTGATGATCTAGAGCGGTCAAAAAGGACATACAAATTTTTCGATCATTGCGTGCTGGTATGCTTGTTGAGTTGGTGCATTTGCTTATTAAGTACACTTCTTGAAGACTGAAAACTAAAAAATGAACACACTGACATGACATACTCCAAGAAGTGTAGTAATGGGGTTAGTTTTTGCAACAGAACGCTAACAAGTAATGGCGACCTGGACGGGGAGAGAGAGAGAGAGAGAGAGAGAGAGAGAGAGAGAGAGAGAGTAGCCTTTTTCATTTGATTGTAATAATTCAGGTTCCATATAAACAAACATATCAAGAAACTTCTATGTCAATTTCTGAATAAACATACGCAGGGCATTCGTCAAAAATTGGTCTAAAAGAAACCTGCCAAAGAGCTGGAAAAATGGACTGCTACAGCAATAGCCAACCACTACTTTCCCAAAAAAATATTTCTTACACAACCAAGGGCAAATGTACAATCTACTCTCACAAATAATGTGTTGGTCTATCTGCTCCGATTCTCCAAGCCGCCACTTCATTGTGGAGACCTCTCTCTACATGAATCCTTGCCAAAATCGGCAAAACCCGGTAATGCACAAGGATAATAGGGGACTAATTCCAGCATTGTTGATCTATCATCTTAGAGATTGTCGCAACTTGATCATTCGCTTCAAGGGACCCAGCCAAGAACCGCACTCATCCCAATCACTTGTTGTCAAGCTCACCTGCAGGATTACAAAGGCCAAGTTAACAGCCATGAGAGATCCGAGACAACGCTATGAGAAAAGAACTGGATTCAACATCTCCAAAGATATGGCCACAAGCATATGCACATAAAATTCATGTTGTACAAAGGTCTCCAAACCTGCAATTGACTGGCAGTTGCATAGTCCCCTGTATCAATGCTCTGACAAATCTGAGCAAGCTTAGCTCTGGCATTCGGGGATATGTCTGCTTTATTCAATCTCTCAAACAAGCCACCTAGCTTCTTTGAGTTGTCCTCGATTTCACGTTTCTTTGTGTGGGTAGCCCTGGCTCCACCCAGAGCTTCTGTCGTTTCATTGTACAGCCTTGAGAGAGTTGCAATGACGGGCTTTAAATCAGCTACACATTCAAAATCGACGGAATATCTCAGTTCCATGTGGCATAAATTTTACCTGCAAGACAATACGAAAAAAAGTTGGGTATCTACCTACCTGGCACCTTCATTGTATCCACCGTTTGAATTGTTACTGGAGGGGCAGCCACTGCAGGCGTAGCTTGAGCCCTCGGTGGGCTCAAACTACTTGGACTCTGTGGCTGCATGCCTGGAGCCACAGGCCCAGGTTGTTGTTGCATCAAAGGAGCTCTTGGAGCCGATACTGGCATGAATCCACGCGGAGTAGGTGTAGATACACTTGTTGGCCCTGGGAACAGAGTGGCTGGGGTAGGTTGGAAAGGTCTTTGGAAACCACTGGCCCACTCTCCTATACCCTGAACACGAGAAGTTGTAAAATTAATCATTTGAAACTTGGAAGTATGTGCGAGTCTTGTGCTGTTTTTTGATCTAGCTCTCACCGTAGAAGGCTGATTAGAGGAAAATGTGGCACTTCCCCCGGGTAAGAATTGCGTTGGTTGTGGCAAAGGAGGGCCCCTGCTTGTAAATGGGGCCTGCGCACCTCCTGTACTTGGAGGATCAACTGGAGTAAAAGAACTAGCTGAGGGAGGACCAAATGACGGCTGATAAATACTTGGAGGCTGCAAGGAATATTCCCAAAAAAGTTCTAAGCAACCATTCTGTTGGTTCAAACAAGTAACAAGTTCACGAGCATGTCTATCATAAGATCATACCTGAGTTCTGTCAAGTGCTTGCAGTGGAGTTGGTAAAAACATCCCTCGTTGAGGATAAGAGCTTTCTTGGGGAGGAGGAATGTAATTTGGATATCCACTTCCCTGCATCAACTCTCTATTATGTACCGTCCCCACGAATGACATAGGACCTCTCTCTCTCTCGCTCTCTCTCTCTCTCTCTCTCTCTCTCACACACACACACACACACATAAAAAGAGGCTGATTTCTATTACTTGAGAAATCCCTCAGAACGCCCAAATGGTGCCGATTTTGAGGGCAAGTACCGATTTTGAGGGCAAGTACAGTTGATTACAAAGCACGCTGGAAAGCAATAACCTGGAAACTGTACAAACTGGATACAACTAGCCACATGGCAAACTGTAGAATACCAAAAACCAGGGTTAAAAAACTCTCCTAAAGAGAGTAAAAAGTGCCCTGGCAAGCTAAGTGGAGAGAGGATGATAGTAGCCTCTGAAAAATAGGCACTTCCACCAAAAACAAACTTTGCTACGGTACATTAAAAACCTGTGACAACCAATAGCCACCAGTAGTCAAGAGAGCAAGGAACATCTGCATTGGCAAGAGCTCAATGTCGAGCAGTACCTCCCAGCTGGTATGATCTGACTGCAAAAGACAATGGATACACAGAAGGGAGAGAGTTGTCGATGGTGAAGGTGAGGGAGAAGAGGCAACTGGCATCACCAAGAAACAGTAGGAGTGTGCCAGAGGATGAGCAAAAGAGCATTGCACTAGAGCTAACAAGAAGCTATGAACCAAGATAGAGACCAGTCCACTTGCTGAAGGTGGCTCCCGAGAACCAAAGCTGGGGAGGGAATTCCAAGAAGGCTTTGAAGACACTTTCCACAATTGTAGAGTGAGTAGACAACAGAGTTGCAAGCTGCCAACAGCAAACACAAACGTCCCAATCCAGAGAGCACAGGAAAACAAGGAGAACAAGAAGAAAACAATGAAAGAAAACAAAACAAGGAAATCAAACGAAAAACATGCTCTAAAAACAGACCTCACCACATTCACACACCCACCCATACACATGCACACACATTGTCACTAGGAGGTGTATTCTTCTTCTTGCATGGCCAGTGTGAAACGGCTGCAGCAAAATCGGTTTCTCACATCGGCAATCTAGGTCAGTCAGCCGGTGACTGGTCGGACTAGTCAAAACTGAACCATAAGGGGTAAACTAGACACTTGTCAAGAGGAGAGCAACCTGCTAGACAACTCACACTCCAAAAGCACACCCCCAGCTTGGGGATGCCCAAAATGAGAGTGGGAGCTGGTTTTTTTGGCTTTTGTGAGTGGACTTTCACGTTCATTGCCTTCACCCTTGTCCCAGGTAGCGCGATGATTCCGCTCCCGTGCATCTCTCTCCCCCTTACACATATGGTAATGCCCCACTAGTTGGGCTCCTAACATCACTATGTATAGTCTTGTGGGTTTTATGCGTGGTTTGCCAAGGCAAGAGCCATCTGAACAAGAACCGGACTAGCTAATTGCTAATCCCCCACAAGTACGCAGCAACAGATTGGAAAACAGGAGAGTTTTCTCGCATGAAAACTCGTCCAAATCAAAGGGGAAGTGTCCAATTGCACGCGGGAGCTCCTGGGACACTCAAAGACGTGTTTGCTCCGCTCAAAACGATCCAAAACAGACAATTTCAGTTGCTGCAATTTTTTTGCAGGTTTAGGGTTTCGCACCTAAACTACAAGATAACACCTGGAAAG
This sequence comes from Adiantum capillus-veneris, assembly GCF_014529385.1. Lineage (NCBI taxonomy): Eukaryota > Viridiplantae > Streptophyta > Polypodiopsida > Polypodiales > Pteridaceae > Adiantum > Adiantum capillus-veneris. Next base: position 137,488,175 of record NC_140953.1, read on the forward strand.
CTTCGGTAACGGGAGCTGAAAATAATTGAACTTTCAACCAAAAGAGACGAGGGAACATCGACACACTATTGGGGACCAAAAGATGGGTTGGTCCCGCACCCCCAATAGAGAATTTTTATTAGGGAGAATCTTTTTACAAGCACAAGAACAAGAGTAACCCCTCCGTTCTAAATCTAAGACTCGAAGGTCAATTCCTTCCCGTACAGGAAATTCCCAGAGACGAGCTCTCAATTGAATGAAGGCCAAGGCTTCTTTGCTCGAGAGAGACTGCACGCGACACGGAGTGGCGGAATTCCACCCCAGAGAGTATTGGCCCCAAACCTTGGCGCCCCTTTCGGTATTTCTTTATATTGCATCAACTCAGTACAAGCCGGTACTCCAAACACTGCACCTTCTCCAGGAAGCATGCCAGAGAATGAGCGCTAGCCTCATATTTAAAGGCCTTTGGCCTAAAAAGCAGTTACAGTAAAAAGCTTTTAAAACTCAAAAGCTTCTAGTCCAAAAGCAAAGCCAAAAGCTACCAACGTAAATCACGGAAATCCGTACAGCCTGCCACGTCATCAACCAACGCAAAACGGAGAAATCTGCCCTTAGGGTTAGGGTTAGGGTTAGGGTTTCTACAGCTTTAGGGTTTTTGGCAGAGCAAGACTAGGGTTTACAGGTTTTAGGGTTAGGGTTTCCAGAATTAGGGTTTCAATAGTTTGGGTTTCTGGCAAAAATTAGGGTTTGTAGGTTTTAGGGTTAGGGTTTCAACAGTTAGGGTTTTTGGCAAAAATTAGGGTTAGGGTTTCTGCTCTCGGGCAACCACGTCATCACTTTGTGACACTTCTTCTGTTACTTGTTCTTCTTAGGGTTTAGGCCCCTCCGCCTGTAGCTCCGTTCTTCAGTAGGTCGACACCTCAACAGTTTGTTACATCTCCCCTTTTTGAAAAAAAGTAATCGTCCTCGATTACAGCATATCTGTAAAACAACTCAAGTTAGCTCAAAAATTTCCGAGGGACAATCAGTTTGCTCTTTTTATTGAGGAGTTAGCTTCTCTTTTCTGCTCTTTTGATCAAGGAGTTAGCTTCTCCTTTCGGCTGTTTGATCAAAGAGTTAGCTTCTCCTTTCGTCCAGATCGGAACTCTTGATATTCCGGCGTAGTAAAATTAGCCATCATACCCAAACCGTACTGATCTTCCACGGGTGTCTTGATGCACTAAAATTACATGCCCAGGCAATCTCATCCAATTAGGAATATTCAGTAGTTAGCACATCACAATGCAACACAAACACTCACATATGCATGTTACAAGACATAGAAACATAAAGCCGCCGATGAACACTCCCCCCGCAAATAACCATCCAAGTCCAGGCCATGAGCTGTTCAACGACTCCCTCATCACTCCTCCCGCAAATAACCTAAAAAGGTCCAGGCCATAAAATATAGAGGCCTTTTACAACCAAACGCCCCTCCAGACCACAGCCTGCGTCGTTTGGAGGTGCTGAGAGTAACCACTGCTCAGACTTCTTAATACTCCTCCCGCATAACCATCCAGGTCCGGGCCATGAGTAACAACAACAATACTCCCCCCGTAAATAACCACAAGGGTCCACGCCATGAGTAAAAACAACACTTTTCAATCATTCAATACTCCCCCCGCAAATAACCACAAGGGTTCGGGCCATGAGTAAAAACAACACTTTTCAATCATTCAATACTCCCCCCGCGAATAACCACAAGGGTCCGGGCCATGAGTAAAAACAACACTTTTTCAATCATTCAATACTCCCCCCGCAAATAACCACAAGGGTCCGGGCCATGAGTATGAACAAGCATTCTCAAACATCACTTTTCACTTCTCCACCCGGGAGTAAAATCACCAATCATTGAAACCAGTATCAAACCAGAGTCAAACAATTCAAATCGGCATCAAAACAGATAGCATCCATTTCCAACAAATTCCAAACAGGATCACCAAACAAGTACTCAAACAGATTTGAAACTTAAAAAAGCAATCTCGACATCAGTCGAGCTCGAAAAGTCGACCGACTTTCCATCCTGGAACTTGCACCAAAAATTAGGGTTAGTTTCATTCCGGAAGGTCGTAGCCGAGCACAGCATGGTCCATCAGCTCTTGGACAGACAGTGTTTTCGTTGGCGGCGATGGTAGTCCCAAGATAGCAATCGTACTGAATCTCCAAGGTCATCTGCTCGTGAAGAGACATCTACTGAAAGATGTCGAGAAATTTCAAGTTATAATTTGCTAGGGTTTCCATGGCAAGCATTTCAAAATACCCCACTCTGCCAGAAGTTGCACTTCGAAGGAAGATGTCAAAAACCATATAACTTCCGGCAAAAATTTTCTTGAAAGCTTGCCAAGTACTTGGAGTATGCTGCTTGGTAGCTGAAGACATCAACATCTGCATGGCACTGCTTCTGAGAAAAAAAACAGTGACTTAAAACAAATCTGGATCCTTCTCTTGCAAGTGATCTTAATTGGCTTATGCCCTGTAAGACACTCCGCTGAAGACGGGAGCGCGGCCGATGCGTAATGAAGTAAGGATGGGAGTGGTTATTAAGTCTGGGTTGGAGGGCGAAGATACCTCAAATAAAATCTGTCTGCTCTTTTGTAGGACCAGTATGCTTTCAGAAAAGCACACGACTGATGCTCTGATACCACTGTCACAAGGCGGGCACCACGTGCCAATAGAAAAGAACAGACTAAACAGACTTTAAGCACTTCAATAACAACTGAACTGAAAGAGAGAGACGACAAGAAACACGAAGTGGCAGAATTCCACCCCAGAGAGTATTGGCCCCAAACCTTGGTGCCCCTTTCGGTATTTCTTTATATTACATCATCAAAGTACAAGCCGATACTCCAGATTCTGCACCTTCTTCAGGAAGCATGCCAGAGAATGAGCCCTAGCCTCATATTTAAAGGCCCTTGGCCTAAAAAGCAGTTACAGTAAAAAGCTTTTAAAATTCAAAAGCTTCTGATCCAAAAGCAAAGCCAAAAGCTGCCAGCGTAAATCACGGAAATCCGTACAGCCTGCCACGTCATCAGCAAGCGCAAAACGCAGAAATCTGCCCTTAGGGTTAGGGTTAGGGTTAGGGTTTCTGTAGTTTTAGGGTTTCTAGCAGCAAAATTAGGGTTTACAGGTTTTAGGTTAGGTTTTCCAGAATTAGGGTTTCAGCAGTTAGGGTTTCTGGCAGAAATTAGGGTTTGCAGGTTTTATGGTTAGGGTTTCCAGAATTAGGGTTTCCGGCAGAAATTAGGGTTAGGGTTCCTGCTTACTTGTTCTTCTATTACTTGTTCTTCTTAGGGTTTAGGCCCCTCGGCCCGTAGCTCCGTTCTTCAGTAGGTCGACATGTCAGCAGTTTGTTACAACTTACAGTACCTCAACTCATTTACTCTAAGAGACACTGAAGCTTGATGACAGTGACCTGAGCATACCTGCACCTACTCTATTTCCTTAATATCAAAGAAGGATGCAGCTTTCCTTAGTGTGACTATGGACAAAAACGAACTCCAAAAATGTGAAATGTCTGACACCAGCCTCCACATTGCATCATCAAGCTGTAGTGTTACATAGGTATAAAATAATCCAGAACTGTCACAGTTCTTAGACAGCGTTCTCGTGCAATGTCTAAAACATAAAACTATGCATCGAAGCTAATATCACACCACGAAAGGCTTGACCGTGTCTCTTAGACTAAGATGTAATGTAAAGCACTATGGAAGCCCAAGGGACTTGATATGGTCTACCACTGTCTTCAGCTAACACTCTTACGAATTTACCATTCTCCATATGGAATGACATTGAAAATGAGCAATGCACATTCATTCACTGCCCTAATTTATGTTTGATGAAGGCCTCAGTATCCTACCTACGGCCCTCATCAACAGAAGCCAGAACCATTAAAATCAGGGTTTAAAAATAAGGGACTGGCAACTGACACCCAATAAATAAGCTGCCAGGCAATGAGAAGTGAAAATCGCAAGATTAAAAAGACTTTTGAACTATACTTGGCTTAAGTGCTTATCATCTGCATCCTAAAAAAACTTTCATAAAGTACCAATCAATATACCTGCATCGGCTCAAAAAATGAGCCCGACCCACTATAATATGGCAATGGTTGGCTCGTTCCATAGGATGAAGTTTGTTGCACATTGTGAGATGGAAAGACATTATCCTACAAAACGCACCATATCTCTCTCTCTCTCTCTCTCTCTCTCTCTCTCTCTCTCTCTCTCTCTCTCTCTCTCTCTCTCTCTCTCTCTCTCTCTCTCTCTCATCACACCTAGCTGTTTCAGATTCCATAGAATTTTATTTTGTCATTTTTGTTACTCTGACTTTGTATCAGATCCACCACATTGTAACTTTCTGGTCTCATAGGTCATTCTGGCCTTCTGAAGACGTTAATATAACATTTCATTTCATCATCTCTCTCTCTCTCTCTCTCTCTCTCTCTCTCTCTCTCTCTCTCTCTCTCTCAATTGGTAGTGGAGGCACTCACTCGTTCAGTTTCATTTATGCATAGCACTTGGGCTCTCCCTACAGACAGATATGTTTGATTAGCACTAGAGTCTTCGCGACAGCTTGCATTGCAGGGAGATAGATCATGTTGGTATGCAGAGATGGCATCTTGGTTTCAGTTACATGGCTTTAGTATGGATCGGCTACCCCCATTTCAGTACTCTCTGGATGCACCCTCCCATCTCCCTCACTAGGGCAAAGATTACCAACCTCATCAGACAGGACTTAATTCAGTTGGATACGAAGAGGACATAGATACAACCTACACATGAGCTAGGTACAAAGATGACTTTCTATAGAGAGCATCTTCTCCAACTCACGGAGGATGGTTTTGTGATCAGACCAGGATACATGGACACTCATCTATCCCACAGGATACGATGTGCTATTGGTCAGATACGCACATCCTCACATCAGCTAGAGATTGAAACAGGCAGATTTAGAGGAGTACCCGTTGAGTCCAGGATTTGTCAGGTGTGCCAGATAGAGCCAGAGACAGAGCTACATTACATATGTCACTGCCCAGTATACTATGAGATACAAGGCCGCTTTCATTGTCTATTCAAAGAGGGCTTTGGGCCACTTTCTAGAGTCATGAGATACGAGGATCAGAGATGCCTCGGATTATACTTATTGGAGATTCGCAAACACAGAGAGGACCTCTTGAAGAGGGGCACAATGAGAGAGATCTAGCAACAACGGAAGATTATAGATTTCTTTCAGTCACAGACAGAGGAGTCCGAGCAGCCCCAACAGCATAACAACACCAGAGACACCAGAGGCATACTGCTTGATCGGGCGATAGAGTTGGCGTCGCCCACGGATGAAGGGGCCCTCTCAACATCGACAGAGATTGCGACAGAGGATCCATACCATACTGGCGAGACATAGGAGCCGATCCGACAGAGTGCCTACCTTGGAGGACATTGAATCTCTATAGCCTTTTGGATACTGATGTATATGTATATGATTTTTCGACAGTCAGAGAGCTCCATTGTATCAGCTCACCCTTTGTATTCCCTTTGTATCAGCTTTCACCCCACCCCTACCCACTATTTTCTTTTCAGTTCTTTGTACTTTTTGTACCCAGACCTGGTATTAGATTCACCACATGTAACCTTTTGGTCTCATAGGTCACTTTGACCTTTTGAAGACGTTAATATAACATTTCATTTCTCTCAGGCGCCGCGCGCAATAGCTGATGCCGAGTAGTAGTGTTGGAAAAACACACCGCATGACGGTACCTATGGGACCAACCTGAAAATGGCAGCATGGAATTGTAATGGATCAACGAAGCTAGATGTAGGTGCAGTTGAGGATAGCTTTAAGGGAAGAGACGTTATTTTTTACTCGGAATCGCATCAGATTCTTGGCAACACATTACCTGGAGTGACGAGATATCATTGGGAGACTACTTGTAGGAAGGATGTGAGATCAACGCATAGAGGACGGGGGTTAGGAGGTGTGGCAATCCTATTCAAGTAGGAGCTTCAACCCCTCATTCGTATTGTTCAAAGAGATGAGAAGGCCATATATATGTGGGTCAATGAGAGCAGAATCAGGGAGACCACTCTACATTGCAATATGCTATTTTGCCCACAACACATCTCATTATGCATCGCCCAGGGGGCAGTCACCCTACATGATATTGGATGAGGACATGGGAGTTCTCTAGAAATAGAGATGTCATTCTTCTGGGAGACTTTAATGCCAGGACGGGCCAATCTCAGACAGCTTTCTACAATACCTCAGAGGAAATGTTGAGAGAATTGAATGTCAGTGATATGGGATTGGCCAGGTGTTCGCAGGATGAAGAGCACGCTGGATATGGGGGGATATCTGATTTGGGAATTGCACATGGAGTGGCCATCTTGAATGGCCTCCAGAGATTTCCAACGATGAGTGGGTTCACTTGTTTTCCTCATAGACATGGGGCTAGCACAATGGATTATGTTTTGGCTCAGCCCAGTTTCAAACCCTCTATTCAGGACTTTACAGTCGGGCCCAGGCCTATTGGGGTAGCAGTAGATCATGCCCTCCTCACGTTTACCATCTCATTCCAATTCACCAAAGCTCCACTGGCACTGTCACAAAATGATGACGTGGCAGAGATTGTACGGACAACTGTACGCTTATCGCACTAAGGGGCTACTGACATGGTAGTATGGACCTCCACATATCACGCTGACAGGCTGCTGACATGGCAGATTGTACAGAATTCCGCTTTTTGCATTGATCTTAGGGGCCTCACTATGCAGAGCATCTGAATGCAAAGTCTGAGAGCACAAGACCCCTCGTGTGTCGTACTTTGCTCAAGCATTAATATAAAAGAAATACCGAGAGGGGCGCCAATCTTTGGGGCCAATCTCTCTGGGCACGAAACTACGCCGAGCCGTGTCGCCCAAAATTGAACTGTGATTTTAAAGTTGTGAAGTATTTTAACACTAGTCTTGTAATGGGCCACAAAAGTGGTTGGAGCCACTAAAGTGGCTCACGCCTATATATTATTATTTTAAGCAAAACTTTTGCATATGACATAGAAACTTCACGAAACTTCTTGAGCATCTTGTTAGGATATGTCTAAGACTCTGAGAGTCATTTTTTATTTAAAAATGCTAAAAAGAAAAAATGTACTTTTTAAAAAAGAGTCTTTTTTGCGTAAAATTGTAATTATGTAAAAATTTAAAAAAGAGCCTTTTTTACGTAAAAGAATCCGTGGTGCCAACTTGTGCAATGGCTCGGACCATTCTCTTCCATTGCTCTGTCCACAAGACATTAAATGCCATGATGCACTCTATGAGAGTGCGAGCAATCTTTGTCTGTGCAATCTTTTGCCGCTCTTTTACCCAAGACTGTGCATGGACACATGAAGGCAAAGTAGATTGTGCATAGGCGCGAGTCCCATGATTTGTATCCTCATCTACATCATGAGAGTAACGAGCCCTTTTCCTGCTAGTATCCTTTTCCTGCTGTGTATGTGCATCTGTCAAATCTGCAAACAGTGCATCCTGCAAGGCATCCTGTGTTGCATCATTACCTTTCTTACCCTTGGACGAGGGAAGACTCCTTGTTGGGAAGTGCTCTAGCTTTAAAGCATCCTTAATCTCCGGTGGAATAAGCTTACATCCTCCGAAATGCCCAGTAGTACCGATGCCAGTAAGGTGCCTCAACACACGCGTCACGGTACTTGTCTTCTGCTTTCCACAATACTTGCAAGTCCAAGTGCGTGTTCCTGATCCTGCTTGCCCTCCTGTATTCACCACCGCAATGACATTCGTGTGGGTGTTCCAGATTGGGTTGGGTTTGCGAGGCATGGTGCACCTACACATTGGCAAGCAACGACACAAAAACGCTCATGTTTTCGCGAGAACACCTCTGTGAGAGAGAGAGAGAAGGGATGGGGCGGGGGGGGGGGGGGGGGGGGGGGGGGGGGGGGGGGGGGGGGGGGGGGGTCACTTAATGCATGAGTAGTCCCTGCATAGGCTTCTGCAGATAAGAACTATAGTGATTGTTCACTCTTGAAGAGAATACCTGGAAAAACTAGACGCTGGAATAGCTTTAAGAAATGCAAAGCCAAATCTATCGCACCTTTGACGCAAAATGTTAATGGCCAAGATGTGTCGATTATGCCTACTACAGTGCCCATGTTGCAGACCATTCCCTATGACAATTTGGGGGCACTAGAAAAGCCGAAAGCTTACAAAGAAGGTGGTGCAGCTGTAAAGTTCAGCACTTTCAGTGGCTTCCACGATAAAGCAAAGGCTCTCACTTTCCTCCAGCAATTTGATACAGCTTATGCAGGAGGGAATTTCACAAAGACCTCTAAAGTAAGAAAAGCTGCCACTTTCTTAAAGGACAACGCGCTTACATGGTGGACGACATTGTTAATGCAAGGGCAGGCATCCGCCACTTGGGTTTACTTCAAGAAAATGTTTGCATCTGCTTGGCTGTCAAATGAATTTGAAGCAGACGTCATGACAGATTGGCACCAGCTTACTTCGGCTACATGCAAGAGCTTGCTGGAGTACAATAGGAGGTTTTGTGAAGCGTTACTCTCAGTAACCTCCTACAGATTTGTGCCATTGACAGAGCAGATAGATAAGTACTGTTGTGGACTGCCTAAAGGGCTTCGCGATTACTGTACCAAGAACAGAGTGGCTACCCTCACTCAGCTAACACTGGTCTTGCCTTGTTGAAAGGAGAGGACGGTGGGTTTTCGAGCAACGAGAAAGGAGGGCAACAAAAGAAAAATTCAGCGAAGAAGCTCTTTGTGAAAACGGCTCCTGAAGCGTCACAGGGGTCGGAAAAGGCCACCAAAGACAAGGATTCAGCCGGGACTTCTGGAGCGCAGGCAAAGAAACAGAAAAGGAAGCCTTTTGTGCGCAAGTCGCTCGAGGAAAAGAAGGTCCTAATGGCTGAAAATAAATGCTTTATATGCGAGCAGCCTGGTCACTTTGCTACCAATTGTCCACAAAGGAAAAGACCAGCCGACTCAGATGATAAAGACGACCAAAAAGGCAAGAAGCCTAAACCCACGGCAGGTTTGGTGCCAGACATGGTGGGTGACAGGCCCACTACAATTGCCAGTGAGTTATGCATGGCATGGGGTAAAGTTAGGGATCAGACGGCACTCGTCTTCTTTGATCCAGGTGCCAAAGCCAACTTTATCTCACTAGAGTTAGCTCTGAAGCTGGGCATCAGAGCTAAAGAGATGGGGTACACAGCACAGGCAAGGTTGGCATGTCCTAGCCACTCAGAGTGTGTTACTCCCATTATTGGAAAGTTGCGTTTGCATATCCAGTCATATGTGGACACAGAAGAATTTTATATCATGCCATTGGAAGGGTGCAATGCGCTACTTGGAATTCCATGGATGTTCAGAGTGCATGGCGTGCTGGATGTCTTCGGCAAGACGATCACCCTTCCGCATAGGGGCAAAACTCATGTTTTGGATGTAAAGCTCAAAGGAGAGTCTATCCCTATTGTATCTGCTTCTGCTATCACTTCTGTAATAAAGAATCAGCTTTCTGTGTACCTGATTTTTGCACTTGATGTCTCAGATAATGATCAGTCAAATTTATTTGTGTTAGATAAAGAAAGGTCAGCATTTTCCCAAAAGTTTAGTGACTGTTTTTCTGATTCATTACCGTCGCAATTGCCGCCAGAGAGACCTGAGGACCATCGGATAGATTTGGTGCCAGGATGTAGCCCACCAAATAGACGTCCCTACAGGGTTAGCGCGGCACAGCAGAAAGAGATTATGGGCCAGGTTGAGGAGTTATTAGAGAAGGGGCTGATTCAGCCTAGTTCTTCACCCTTTTGATCCCTAGTGCTCCTAGTGCAGAAGAAGGATGACTCATGGCGCATGTGTATTGATTACCATGCTTTGAATAAGAATACCATCAAGAATAAGTTTCCTATTCCTAGAATTGATGATATTCTCGATCGTTTAGAGGGTGCTGCAATTTTCGGCAAGATAGACCTTAAGAGTGGGTACCATCGAAAGGGATATTAAACATATTGTCGAGACAGAAAAATCTTCCAACGCGCGCTCGCTACTGCTGTGTTTCTTCGCTGCGCCATCGCTGCCCCCCCCCCCCCCCCCACAAAGCGCTGCCCGTCGCTGCCTGGCCTCCCGCTGGTGGCTGCCTCCACCCTCCCGCCTGCCCTCAGCCCCCGCTGCCTCCCCTCGCGCTGCCCCTGTCCCAGCCCGTCCGCCCGTCTTCAGGCCCTGCTGCCGCCCCCACCCTCAGCCCGAGCTGCTGCCGCCCGCCCTCAGCCCCGCCTTTTGTACACTGCCTTCCCCCGCTTGCCACAGCCAGCCAAAAAAAATAAAAATAAAAAATCCCCCCCCCCCCCCCCCCCCCCCCCCCCCCCCCCTGCCTCGGCCCGTTCGTCCGCCCGTTTGGGTCCTTCTCCCCGGTTACTCCTTGCACTTCGGCACTTTCGGCAATGTTTCAATTCCTTGGAGCGGTGTTGACACGCCCAATTGCAGCGCCCTCCCGTCGTCCCCTTCACACGCCACAGCAGTAGACACAGATGGAGGCTCCAGCTTCGCCACAGAGGGACTCGCCAGAAGCCCCCTCGCCCAATCCCGTTGAGCCCACCATTCGACTTGCTGTCTCGCCTACAAAGCAAGCGGGGCCTTGCCGCAGAGGTAGAGCGATTGCAGGCGACCTCGGTCATCTGCAAGATTCTCGGCACCCGACCTAGCAGAGGAGAGCTGCGAGACCTTCTCCAGGCCCGCCTTCTCGCAGAGGTGGGAAAGATTTTGGATGTCCAGATTCTCGGACGGGGTTACTATCAGATCGAGTTGGAGTCCTCCGAGATGGCATCCAAGGTCATAGCTATGAGTCCACTGGCCATCCGAGCATCACGTGCCCACTTTCGATAGTGGCGACATGGTTTTGACCCAGCTTCGAATGTTCTAGTAGAGGAGGCAGACATCCCCATCTCAGTTTGCTTTCCGGGTTTACGGAGGGAGTACCTACCACTTCTTTCCAGGATCGGTTCCGCCATTGGGACTGTCCTGGAGACACCTCGCACGGCAGCATCAGTAGCTGCCAAGGCGGCTGGCATTCCCTCAGTTCGAGTTTTGGTCAGAGATACCCACACGCTCCCGAAGGTTATCCTTTTACCTCGGGTGAGTGGGGGTTGGTTTCGACAGAGTGGAGAGTACGCGGGCCTCCCAAACCAGTGCTTCATTTGCCAACAGATGGGCCATCTAGCGAAGGCCTGTCCACGGAGGAGGCCGCGACCTGCACCACAGCCTCAGCCCCAGCCTGCCAGGGCTGGCCCGCAGCCAAAGCCAGCGGCACAGCGTGCAGATGCAGAGCCACCCTCCGAGCCTGGGGCTCCAGCGGAGGAGGGGTGGCAGCAGGCCCGTGGCCGCCGATGCCAGGGGCCACAGCGTCAGCCTGACACTCAGAGTCGCCCTCAGGTGCCTACTCAGCATCAGTGGGTTCCCACGGGGAACTGTTTTGGTCCTCTTCAGCAGGAGGAGATCCCTGCGCCAGCCCCCACCTCCGCTTCTCCCTCGACAGCCGCTCCCCCCTCCAGAGTTTCCCCCTGTGCCTCATCCTCCCGCCTTCTACACCTGTCGCCTCTCCACCTCCCCCCTCTACCTCTATCGCCCCATCCCGCCCCTCTTCTCCTCCACTCTCCCCAGCTCCTCCTGCCCCCCCTCCTGCTCCAGTTCCTCAGTCGGCTCAGGAGACTGGTCCCTCTCCGGCGGCTAGGAGATCTCTTGGCAGCGTCTTTGCCGCGAGTCGCCTAGCGAGAGAGGGTCAGCCCTTCTTGCGGCCCCCTCTACAGATTCAAACATCCTCCCTTGCCCTCGTGGGCTGACAAGCATTGACATCCGACGCCACTGGGACTTCTTCGACTACGGGTTCACTCGTTTTCTCGGCAATTCTGCAACAGACCATGAGGCAACCTATTTCAGGATCCATGTTTTGTTCCTCGCCGCTAGGGGGACAGAGGCCCTAGACTCGGCAGTTGGTTTCTCCTTCCCCCTCTGTGGTAGGGCCGAGACAAAGTGGTCCCTTGACTCAGTGGTGGGATGGTTGCATACTCAGGTCTTAGAGTTCTCTCACCACATGGGAGAACTTGGAGTTACAGATATGCTGCAGACTTTGTGGCCATTGGCCAAGTTTGCGGTGACACCCCCAGACTCAGCAGGATGTAGGCACATTGTGGTGTACTTCTTTGCTGATACACAGTGTTTGCCTTGCTATGTATACATTCATGAGGACTCCTAGACAGAGGAGGTTGCGTTACGCACGGCTCGCTCTGCTTGGGCTTGGGCTAGGCACTCACTGCAGTCACGCCTATCTAGAGGACGCTCGGATGCGGATTACTCCCCATCCAAGCCTGCCTCGGAGATAGCCCGTCTTGCTGCTGCGGCAGCATCTGTTCTCTCTCGCTCCCCATAAGGATCGTCTCATGGAACGTGCAGGGACTAGGTGGGCCCCAGTTTCAGCGACAGTGGGGCCGATTGCGTCAGGAGCTTCAGCGTTGCCTTGTGGGAGGAGAGATTGATCTCCTTATGCTCCAGGAGCACCATCTGTGTGAGAGCCGCATTCGGCGATGTGGTCAGATTTTGCGTGGACGTTATGATACCTTTTGGTCAGCTGCTTTTGGACCTGGAGGCATCCAGGGTGGGGTTTGTATGACTATTGCGGACTCATTGCAGCAGGCCATTGTGGGCAGAGGGATTATTGTGCCAGGCAGGGCTCAGTGGATTACTATGCAGGTTCAGATGGCCTTGTGAGCTTTCTGAACATCTATGCGCCCAATGTGGCGAGTGCTCGTGCAGAGTTTTGGTCACAGATTGTTGAGTCTTTGCCGCAGGTCGATCATTGGTGTGTAGGAGGGGACTTCAACATGTTGGAGGACCCTTCTGACAGGATTGGTGGCAGCCATGCTACTGTGCATGGAGTCGAGTTGCAGCTTGGGAGAGGTTTTGTATGACTTTGAGGGTCTCGGATACATGGCAGCACTCTGGTTTTGTGACGCCCCCAGACAGTCTTGCCTTCTCTAGATCAGACCGCAGAGTGGGAGGATTGAATCTATCGCGAATAGATCGCTTCTACACTAGTGACCACTTCAGTGACTTGGGGGGTTCAGTGGGCATCCTGGCAGGGACTTCCTTCTCGAACCATGCTCCAATGATCCTCACGGTGGCAGACAAGCAGTGGATTGGGAGCACGATGCTTCGCATCCCAGAGAGGGTCTTGTTGGACTCAGCACTCAGAAAGAGGGTAGAGGCTCTCTGGACAGAGGGCATGGACAACCAGGTCTCACCTGCAGACAGAGTGGCCTCAGGCCTAGCTCAGCTTAGCCACTTTTTTCTTCAGGAGTCTCTGGCTCGCCGGGCTGCAGCGAGGGAGGCGGAGCAGCGTCTCAGACGAGGCATTGCTTCACTACACTTTTTTCTTCAGGAGTCTCTGGCTCGCCGGGCTGCAGCGAGGGAGGCGGAGCAGCGTCTCAGACGAGGCATTGCTTCACTACAGAGGATGCAGGAGCAGCATCCAGACAGTGCATGGTTGGAGGAGCAGTTACAGCTGGCTCGACAGGAGCTTGCTAGCATAGAGGAGAGGCCTCATGAGTTTGCCTTTCACCGACAGGCATCTCAGTGGACTCAGGCGGGTGACAGAGTGACTGGTGCCTTTTTTGAGACAGTGGGACCTCGGCACTTGCATGCCAAGGTCATTCAGTTGAGGAGGCCCGATGGGTCAGTTGCTTGTGAGCCCGAGGATATGCGTGCAGTTGCTAATGACTTTTACCGCGAGTTACTGTCGGCTGAGCCTCAGTCAAAGTGGCAGGATGCATGCAGGGAGCAGATTTGGGCACAGATGCCATGTCTTGTGACGGAGGAGATGCGCCAGAGGCTTGAGATGCCACTTCAGCTTGAGGAGCTACACAGCTCTTAGGGCCCTCCCTCGTGGTAGCTGTCCAGGTGAGGATGGGTTGACTCCCAGCTTTTTCTTGGAGTACTGGGACCTGCTTGGCCCATATCTTTGTAGTGCTTTTCAGCACATTTTGCACACAGGGGTGATGCCTGACAGCATGAGTGAGGGCCTGATCTATCTCATTCCCAAGGAGGGTGGCTCCTTGGATGAGATTCGACAGTGGCGCCCCATCACCATCCTCAACTCAGCCTACAAAATTCTTGCCAAGGCTCTGAGTTTGAGGATTCAGCCACTTTTAGAGAGCCTTATACATGGGACTCAGACAGGTTTTGTCAAGGAACGCAGTATCCTTGACAACATCTTTACTTTCTGGGAGGCCTCTGCCCTGGCACAGCTCCGTGGTGAGGACCTTGTGATTCTTCTTCTCGATTTTGAGAAGGCGTACGACCGAGTTGACTGGGACTTTCTAGAGGGCACTCTCAGCAGGATGGGCTTCTCAGATGCTTGGATCAAAAGGGTGTCAGCTTTGTACAGACAGGCTCACAGTCAGGTGCTTTTGGCAGGGGGGAGAGGTGAGCGCTCCATGCTCACACACTCGGTCAGACAGGGTTGTCCTCTTGCCCCCTTTCTCTTTCTGTTCTATGCGGAGGCGATGAGCAGATTTTTGGTGTCACAGCAGGTTGGTCTTCAGGGCTTAGCACTCCCTATTCCGGGAGAGGAGCTACTGGATGCTGAGTTTGCGAATGACTCAGCCTTGTACTTAGATGGCCAGGAGGCCAATCTTCACCGATGTGAGCAGGCTCTAGAGACCTTCTGCTGTGCATCGGGCGCACTGATCAACTGGAAAAAGACAGTGGCTTTCTCGATTGGTAGTGCTCCTGTGCCAGATTGGATGCCAGGAGAGGGTTTCAGGTGGATTACCCCAAGGACTGCACTTCGGTACTTGGGTTGTCAGGTTGGTTTGGACTTGTCTCTGAGCAGCAGATTGCTCCTCTTCTCCTGTCCATCAGGAGAAAGCTGTTACATTGGAGCTCAGCACGACTTTTGCTGGCTGGCAGAGTAGTAGTTGCCAACCAGGTGCTATTGGCGACTATGTGGTACATCACTTCCTGCTGGATCTTCTCGAGTTCTTGTATCAGCCAGGTAGAGAGGCTGATCAGGAACTTCTTTTGGTCAGGACGTGACACTCAAATGGCCCGAGCCAAGGTGGCTTGGTCAGTCATCACGCTTCCTTGTTCTCAGGGAGGGCTTGGGATCATTGATCCAGCACAGCAGAGCAGAGCCCTTCTAGGGAAGTTCATAGTCAGAGGACTTCTTCCAGGTGAGGAGCCCTGGAAGGAGTTCTTGTTGCAGAGGCTTCGTGCCAGGGTACCTCAGTCAAGAGGCCCTTGGCAACCTTCGACCAAATGGATCTTTACAGAGATGCGCCGAGTTGGTTTGAGCAGGAGACAGGAGGACCGCTTCGCTATGAGTTTGCTTCGTTCTTGGGAGCTCTTGCGGCGTGGCCTAGAGCAGCGACAACCGATGTGCACGGAGGAGCGCCGGAGAGGCCACTTGGTTGGTAGTCGGCCTCATGTTTCCTGGGGTCCCATGTCAGCAGGTCCAGCGCGCTCTCTAGGTGACTGGCTAGAGTTCACAGGTTTGTCAGAGGAGGTGCAGGGTTCCAGTTGCAGGGCATGAGAGGGGTGCAGAGCATGTGTCAGGACATCTCAGAGTCAGTTCCAGCTGAGTGGCTCACGCCTCTCGATCCACTAGCACCCCGGTGGATGGGAGCCTTCACACGACTAGAGGTTCTCATTTCAGTCAGGGCCTGCTCAGAGACTGTCCCAGCCCTGTTCTTCGAGCTTCAGGGTGGGGGACGATTACAGCGAGTTGCAGTAGAGGCCCCGCAGGTAGCAGAGTGTTGTTTTCAGAGGATCCGAGTTGTGGGCTTTTGTAGGAGGACTTGCGTCATTGACCCTGACCCAGCAGCTCTTGAGACTGGACACTGGAGGCTATGGGCTTGGGAGTGTTGTCCACTGGCACGAGTATAGTGGGATCCTGGTGAGTGGCTATGGAGGGACCCCTCTCTTCTGCAGACCACCCATGAGTCCCCTTCTTTTAGTACACTATTCGGCTTGGACGTCATATACTTGCAACACACAGAGAGGCCCGCCCCGCTGCAACACGTCATTGGCAGGAGGAGGGCCTCACAGTTGAATTCTTGGCAGCCTTTTGGCAGAGGCTGTGGGACTCTAGACAGCCGAGGCGCGTCACTTTGTTTCAGTGGCTGGTTGCACACAGAGCTACAGCAGTAGGGAGCTGGCTTGTGCATAGTGGACTCTCGGCCGCATGTGCAGCCTGTGACCAGTTGGTGGAGAGTCAACATCACTCTCTTTGGGACTGTCCCTCGGCCCAGCAGGTGTGGCTCTGAGTTCTTCGGCTGATGCCTACTCTCTCCACGGCTAGACAGTACACTTGGGGGGCAACGGCTTGGTCCACTCTCATGGGCCCGGCACTTCAGTTTGAGCTATCTTCCACCAGTAGGATGATAGTGATACAGGGGGGGCGTCCTACACTCCAGCCTGCTACAGAGCTTACTCCACACGAGTGGTGCAGTGAGAGAGAGGAGTGTTGGGAGCTCATCAGTGGCCTGACACTGTGGTTCATTTGGCGGGCCCACTGTTTCCGCATTTTTGAGGCCCGCTCTGCGCCGCCAGCAGAGACTGTTCGTGACTTCTGGCTAGAGCTGATCCATACTCTCAGAGGACAGCTTGAGGGACTCCAAGGCAGCTCCGACCGCATGCGGGAGCGCCGCGAGGCTTTCCTTCGACTCTGGCGCCATGGGCCTTTCTATACCATTGTCGAGGGTGTGCTCAGATGGCACTACCGACCACCTGTGTGGCTTTTCCCTCCTCCCATCCCTTGATTTAGCCTCATTGTATATATGTTTTTCTTTCATTGGGAGAGTCTCCCCATCATGCTTGTTGTAGCCCTCTCTTGCATTAACTAATAGAAGGATCTTTTTCTCGGGAAAAAAAAAGAGTGGGTACCATCGGAGTCGTATAAGGCCAGAGGACGTGTACAAGACTGCGTTTAGAACGACATTTGGTCTTTATGAGTTTCTAGTGATGTCGTTTGGGCTAACAAATGCTACTGCCACGTTCAACAGAATGATGGAACGGATTTCCGCTGGCATCAACAGTTTGTTGGGACGTTCTTCGATGACATGATAGTCTATTCGAAGAATGAAGAGGAGCATAGGGTCACTTGACCATTGTGTTCGAAGAGCTGCACAGTCACAGGCTACTTGTCAATCCTAAGAAAAGTGAATTCTTCCACGACGAGATCCACTTTCTTGGCCTCATAGTCTCAAAGGATGGTGTCAGAATGGATCCCACAAAGGTCGAAGCTATTAAGACATGGCCAGACTTGAAGACTGTGCACGATGTCAGAAGCTCCTTGGGATTGTGTTCCTACTATAGAAGGTTTATCAGGAATTTTGCAGAGATAGCATCACCTCTTCACGCTTTGCAGAAGAAAGAGGTCACTTTCAGATGGACACATAAAGAGATTTCAGCTTTTAGTCTCTTAAAGAAAAAGTTGACTTCAGATCCAGTAATTGTTTTGCCAGATCTCAAGAAGTCATTTGTGGTCCAGTGTGACACGTGTGGCAGTAGCATCGGAGCAGTGCTAATGCAAGATGAACGGGTAGTAGCTTATGAAAGCCGAATTTTGCAAGGGCCAGAGAGTACTATGCAAGTCTATGAGAAAGAGCTCTTGACCGTGATTCATGCGCTTTCTAATTGGAAGCACTACCTCTTGGGTGCTGATTTTGTTGTCCAAACAGATCATCAGACCTTCCGATACTTCTTGACAGAGTCAAAGTTATCAGAAAAGCATATGCGATGGGCAAACATTCTTTCTATGTTCCACTTCCAGATTATACATATGGAAGGCAAGAAGAATGTTGTGGCTGATGCGTTATCAAGGAAGCCACAAATTTCAGCTGTGTCAATTCCTTATCATCATGAGCTAGATGACATGAAGGAACAGTATGCTACTGATGAAGATTTTGCAAGGATGTTTGAACAGTTGCAAGAGGGGCAACATCATGAGCACTACCTCCTCAGAGATGGTTTTATGATGATGCATGGCAGACTTTGTGTCACTAGGCCATTGCGACATAAGGCCATGGAAGAGAGTCATGTCCCACCATATGCAGGGCATCGTGGTATTAATGCGACAGTTAAAGCGGTAGAGACATTCTTCTATTGGCCTACCTTGAGGAGAGATGTGGATGCCTTTCTGCGAGCATGCGTGATTTGCCAAAAGGTCAAGTTTGATAGGCAAAAGGCACCAGGGCTGTTACAACCACTGCCGATTCCGACTAAGCCATGAGAAAGCATTGCTATGGACTTCATCTTTGATCTTCCAAGAACGCCAACAGGAAATGATGATATATAGACCATTATCTGCAGGTTCAGTAAGCAGGCCCATTTTATGCTTGTCAAGAAGAAGATAAAATCTGATCAGATGGCACGCTTGTTTATGTACAATGTGTTTAAGTACCATGGTATGCCACAATCGATTGTTAGTGATCGTGATCCTCGCATGACCAGTTTGGTCTGGAGAGGATTGTTTGAAAACATGGGCACTACGCTCAAGTTCTCGTCTTCGTTTCATCCACAAACTGATGGACAGTCAGAAGAGGCTAATTCTACTGTCTTAGATCTGTTGAAATGCTATGTGTCAGATAATAAAGGCAAGTGGGGACAGTATTTGCCTATGCTTGAATATGCGTACAATAATACGGTTCATTCGTCTACTGGCAAAGCACCTTTTGAGATTGTTGAAGGCGGCAAAAAGGTTCCTCCCATTTTGCATACAAAGGACAAGATCTTTGAGGCAGAACGATATGTTGAGAACATGGATGAAATGTATAAGAAAATTAAAGTTGCCTTGGAGAAGACTCAAGCAAAGCAGAAAAAGGTTGTTGATCGTCACCGTCGTGAATTGTTGTTATCACCTGGTGATTGGGTTCTGTTAAAATTCGAAAAGGCATGGTTAAAGAAGATGAAGGGCAAGGAACGGTTGTTTCCTAAGCTCAGTATACGTTACTATGCGCCTTTTCAAGTGCTTGACAAGATCAGCGATGTTGCTTACAGGCTGAAATTTCCTGATGCGTGGAAGATTCATAATGCGTTTCACATGAGTCTTCTAAGACCCTTCATGGGTGATGTGCCAGAAGATATGCCAGATGAGGATCAACCAGAAGTTGAGGAACTTGATGAGATCATGGTACCTGATCAAGTTTTGGCACATATGGATAGAAAAGTTAAAGGACACGTTGCAAGACGCTATTTGGTGAAGTTCAAGAACTATCTGTCTATGGATGCAAAGTGGATGGAAGAGTATGAACTGTCACAGTCACCAAATGTATTGCAGCTTTACCTTGAAGCCTTTGGGTTACAGCCTAGCTATGCCCCAACCCAATGTGTGCAAAGGAGGGGTAATGATAGACCTAGCACATCAAATGTACACATGAATTCAGTGTAATAGATGGAAATGACAAAAGTACGAAGGCCTCATTAAGTCATTTGTATCTATGTGTTACAACCTTTCTTGCGGATACATGCGATGATAAAAGAGTGCTAACAACACAAGATCATCAGTGGCGTGTATTTATGGTATGCAATCGAGGACGTTTGCGATTTCAAGAGGAGGTATGTCACGAGGACGTGGCAACTGCTAACCTTAGTTGTTGGTTTCTTTCCAATGATTTTTGTTTTATTTTTGAGATCCTCTTTTTGAAGTTGCAAACGGTCGGACATTGTATGATCAATGTGAACAGTAGTTTCACCGGCAGATGGGAAGTTGGTCGGCATTGGAATTCGTATAGTAAGAGGATATATATACCTGTCTAGGCTCAGTGCAAGATCATGTAGTTCCCCCCATCACACTTAGCAAGTTGGTGGATACTAGGAAGTGAACTCAGCAAGAGCTTGCTTTCAAGGGCATCTAGTGCACTCTATAAGGGGAGTCCTACCAAACCTCGAGCAAAAACATCTGAGCAAACCAAAAACCAAGCAAGATAATTTGTGAAAGCAAGGTAATTTGAATGAACCGTAACTAAGCTCCCATTATTCATGGTTTGTAATGTGATGTTCTTTATCTTCTGTCCAAATACCATAACTTCAAAATTATAGTGATGATCCTCTTATAGTGCTACTTGATTACCTCCACCTTGGTAAGTAGGAAGTAGCATAAACCATTGGCTAGTGTTCACAAAAATAAAGGTTTAATATATTTGTAACCAGCTAAAAACTATGACTTTGTTGAATCTATGACAAGAATCTGTGACAAATGTTAAAGGCATAAAGTCAAGGTGGGATCACCAACAAAAAGTATCCGACAGTTGGGCCACATTGCACTTTTGGATGCGGTCCCAATGAGGATAGATGGTCAGATGACCAATGGGAGCCCAACGGAAGCATCTCCTAAAAATTAGGGAACTGCTATTTTGGGCTGTAAAATGTGTTCACGTCATTACCTACGGTATGACTAGGGGACATTTTACAACTCTGCCACGAAGTCAACTGGGCAACCAATCGGGAGATTTTTAGGCAGCAACCCCGAAACGGGAAAAAGCTTGTAATCGCGCCAAGTGGCAGAATTCTGTGCACTTTCCTCTTGCATCAAAAAGTGGCGCTGAAATTGAAGTTGGGAGAGGCCTCACTTTGCATTTTCGTCACAGGTTAAGAGCTATGGAGTGCTTTCTTTCCCTCTCATGTACAGTGTGGTGCTAGGAGTGATGCCCTGCACACTACACACTACTCTCTCTTTCCCCTACGTGCAATTATGTGATGCCCCATAAGAGTTCTCTTCAATTGACCGATGTACAGCTGTGAGGGTTCATGCTTTTGTGCTGAGGCAAGAGCCACCTTGAGCAGGAACAGGGGTAGCTAACTGCTACTCCAAAGCAGGCACCGGAGAGGGTCATGACCTCACCGTACAGGTGCGTTTTGAGCGTTGTGTATGCGCTGTAAATTGACTGTTTTTCAGCCATACGGATGCCAAAACCATTAGGAATAGTGCCCCCTTTGGCAGAGGACAGTTAGGGGACTGTTTGGGGCTGAAAACAGGGCAAAAACCAGTAAATACAGCGTGCTGAATTACTGTTTTTGGTCAGGAATCAGAGGGTTTATGCCAGTGGAAGTGAGTTCCAACAGGGGGATTGGTTTCGCGCAAGTTTTGGGGCTGTTATGCTGCCGAAATTTGGCCAAAACGGGTGGTATCTAGCGGGATACTCGTAAAGGATTCCCAAGACTCTACTTTGTAATTTACCCTCTTAAAGTATAAAGAAATACCGAAAGGGGTGCCAATTTTGGGGCCTACAAGTTGTCGGCGTCTGCTCGGAGCATTCTAGCTTCCGAGCCGTGTGTGCTTGAGTGTTAATTCCCGTCGAAGGTTTCCTTTGCATGTTCTCTCTCTGTGTGTGTCTAAAGTAAAGAATTTCGGGTGAAAGCCAAACCTACCACCCCAGGGGCCAGTTTCATTGAACATCCACGAAATTCCAAGTAGCGCATCTCACCCTTCCAATGGCATGATATAGAACTCTTCTCTGCCCACATACACCCTGAGTGCCAAGGACATGCCAACCCTGCCTGTGTTGTGTACCCCATCTCTTCAACTCTAATGCCCAGCTTCATAGCTAACTCTAGTGAGATAAAGTTGGCTTTGGCACCTGGATCAAAGAAGAAGAGTGTCGTCTGCTCCCAACTCACAGGCATCTATACTGGGCCTAACACCCACCATATCTGGCACCAAACCTACCGTGGGTTTAGGCTTCTTGCCTTTCTGATCCTCTTTATCATCTCAGTCAGCTGGTCTTTTCCTTTGTGGACAATTGGTAGCAAAGTGACCAGGCTGCTCGCATATAAAGCATTTATTTTCAGCCATTAGGACAACCTTTTCCTCGAGCAACTTGCACACAAAAGGCTTCCTTTTCTGTTTCTTTGCCTGCGCTCCAGAGGTCCCGGTTGAATCCTTGTCTTTGGTGGCCTTTTCCGACCCATGTGACGCTTCAGAAGCCGTTTTCACAAAGGGCTTCTTCGCTGAATTTTTCTTTTGCTGTCCTCCTTTCTCGTTGCTCAGAAACCACTGTCCTCTCCTTTCAGCAAGGCAAGACTAGTGTTAGCAACTTTCATAAGCTGAGTGAGGGTAGCCACTCTGTTCTTGGTATAGTAATCGCGAAGCCCTCTAGGCAACCCACAACAGTACTTCTCTATCTGCTCTATCAATGGCACAAATTTGTAGGAGGTCACTGAGAGTAATGCTTTACAAAACCTCCGATTGTACTTCAGCAAGCTCTTGCATGTAGCCGAAGTATGCTGGTGCCAATCTGTCATGACGTCGGCTTCAAATTCATTTGACAGCCAAGCAGATGCAAACATTTGCTTGAAGTAAACCCAAGTGGCGGGTATCTGTCCTTGCATTAACAATGTCGTCCACCATGTAAGCGCATTGTCCTTTAAGAAAGTGGCAGCTTTTCTTACTTTAGAGGCCTCTGTGAAATTCCCTCCTGCATAAGCTCTATGAAACTACTGGAGGAAAGTGAGAGCCTTTGCTTTATCCTCGAAGCCACTGAAAGTGCTGAACTTTACAGATGCACCACCTTCTTTGTAAGTTTTCGGCTTTTCCAATGCCCCAAAATTCTCATACAAAATGGTCTGCAACATGGGCATTGTAGTAAGCATGATCGGCACATCTTGGCCATTAACATTTTGCGTCACAGGTGCGACAGATTTGGCTTTGCATTTCTTAAAGCTATTCCAACGTCTAGCTTTTCCAGGAATTCTCTTCAACAGTGAACAGTCGCTATAGTTTTCATCTGCAGAAGCCTAGCAAGGACTACTGATGCGGTAAGTGACCCCGTCTCACCCCCCCCCCCCCCCCCTCTCTCTCTCTCTCTCTCTCTCTCTCTCTCTCTCTCTCTCTCTCTCTCTCTCTCTCTCTCTCTCTCTCATAACAGGTCTTGAGTTCAACTCCTCGTCGGCTAGATCTTTAAGGTCTCGTTTCCTACGACGTTAAAACTTCTTCTTCTTCTTCCTCTTCCTCTTCCTCTTCCTCTTCCTCCTTCTTCCTCTTCCTTCCTTTTCTCCTTCTCCTTCTCCTTCTCCTTCCCTCCCTCCCTCCCTCCCTCCCTCCCTCTCTCTCTCTCTCTCTCTCTCTCTCTCTCTCTCTCTCTCTCTCTCTCTCTCTCTCTCTCTCTCTCTCTCTCTCTCTCTCTCTCTCTCTCTCTCTCTCTCTCTCTCTCTCTCTCTCTCTCTCTCTCTCTCTCTCTCTCTCTCTCTCTCTCTCACACACACACACAGGTGTTCTCGTTTTTCTGTCGTTGCTTGCCAATGTGTAGGTGCACCATGCCTCGCAAACCCAACCCAATTTGGAACGCACACACGAATGTCATTGCGGTGGTGAATACAGGAGGGCAAGCAGGATCAGGAACACGCACTTTGACTTGCAAGTATTGTGGAAAGCAAAAGACGAGTACCGTGACGCGTGTGTTGAGGCACCTTACTGGCGTCGGTACTACTGGGCATTACGGAGGATGTAAGCTTATTCCACCGGAGATTAAGGATGCTTTAAAGCTAGAGCACTTCCCAACAGGGAGTCTTCCCTTGTCCAAAGGTAAGAAAGGTAATGATGCAACACAGGATGCACTGTTTGCAGATTTGACAGATGCACATACACAGCAGGAAAAGGATACTAGCAGGAAAAGGGCTCGTTACTCTCATGATGTAGATGAGGATACAAATCATGGGACTCGCGCCTATGCACAATCTACTTTGCCTTCATGTGTCCATGCACAGTCCTGGGTAAAAGAGCGGCAAAAGATTGCACAAACAGAGATTGCTCGCACTCTCATTGTTAGGTGCAGCGGAATGAATGTTTGCACTTTGCTCAAGATGAGTGCTCCGAACTGTGCTCAAGGTTCCTTTTGTTAGGTGCAGCGGAATGAATGTTTGCACTTTGCTCAAGATGAGTGCTCCGAACTGTGCTCAAGGTTCCTTTTGTTCTTATGGAAGGGAGAGCCTTTCGTTCTTAATGAGAGAATGCTATGATCACAAACAAAGTGAATGGACACTGTGCGTGCAAGTGTATGAGAGTGAGAGATAGAGAGAGAAGAGAAATACGACACCAGAGACGTTGTGAAACCCTCCTCCGAAGGCCCCACTATCTATGGCGAGAGTGGTCTACTTATGATTGCACAAACTGGTACAAATTGAATGCATGTGCCTGATGCAAGTCTAGGCTACGTCGACGACCACGGGGATGGCGAAGTCGACCTAAGGGCTGAAATCTGCAATCTTTCTACTGCTGTCCAAAAACGCTATGGGCTGAAATCTGTGGCTAGTCCAAAAACGCTGATTTGGGGGCTGTTTTCTGTGGGTCTTTGTTGCTGAAAATCTGCAGTTTTAGGGCTGAAAACTGAGGTTCTTACCGGGCTGAATCTGCTACTCTTAAGGCTGAATCTTGCTGGTCTTTTCTACTGCTGAAATCTCTGCAGGCTGAGGTCATAATGGCTGACAACGCTAGGCAGATGGGTTCCCAAAACGCTAGCTGTAAGGTTCTATGGCGATGGTGTCATGAGGCAAAAATGCCAGGCTTATGCTCTGCGAAAACGCTATCTGATGTGCCCTTCAAAAACGCTAGGCTTGAGAGGATCTTGCGGGAGGATATGATGCAAAAACGCCAAAGGGCTAGACTTGTTGGCGATGGTGCTGATGCAAAAACGCTATGTCTGATCTTGCTTCTGGCGAGGATCTGCTGATGCGAAAAACGCTAGGGGCAAGGGTTCTTCTGGCTTGGAGGGAATCCACCAAGGTCTTGTTGAGAAGTTGCCTGCTGAGCTGGGCTCCTGTTGCCTCTTCTGCCAAATAGTGCTAGCTCTAGTTTGCTTATATACAAACTTAGCAAAATTGCCCTACCTACTTTCCAACAAAAGTCACTTAAATTAATAGGTGAAAAATGTCAAAAATAGGGAAAATAAGCTAAATGCACTGGAAAATTCCCCTGAAGGATTTTGATGGATTCTGATGGGAATGCTTATGATCATGCTGTGTGCAACCGGAGGATATGCATCTAATCTAAGTGACTAGTCATGCACGGTCTGCGAACAGACTCACAAAAGTGCCAGATCACTTCTTATTCTAGACTGACTTAACTAAACTGAACCCTTGTCGTGCTGTAGCTTGTCCACGGACACATAGGGTTGGATGTGTCACGTGACACTCATATAGTGCATCATTGCATCTAATGTCTTGTGGATAGAGCAATGGAAGAGAATGGTCCGAGCCATTGCACAAGTTGGCACCACAGATTCCTGGAGTGGCTTGGACTATCAAAAGATTTGCACGTCCATGTTAGATGAGCAGCGAGAGATCATTGACAGAGCATTGGTCCCGGTGAAACCTGGATGGTAGCACTTTGGTTGTACTATCATCTTTGACGGGTGGAGTGACATTTGTAGACACCACATTATCAACATCCTTGTGTCCTGTTCTTGGTACATACTTCCTACGAGCCGTGGACGCGGGCAATGCTATTGAGCGAATTTCTGCGGAGTTTATTTTTGGGCATATCAAGCAAGCCATCAAGGAGGTCAGCAAGGAGAATGTGGTGCAGGTATTCCACATTCTTTGGCTCCCTTAAAATCCCTTTCTCTTCTAGGTTCTGATGATATCAATGATCATTTGATAGCTGGAAGTTGTAATTAATAAGGTAATGTTCGTATGGTTTTGCAGGTTATCACGGACAATGCGTCCAACTACAAGTCCATGGGGGAGATGGTTGAGGTGGAGTTCCCTCACATAGTTTGCACTCCATGTGCTGCACATTGTCTCGACTTGCTCATGGAGGATATTGGTAAGTTGTCTTGGGTACAGCCTATTGTTTCTAATGCAACGAAGATGACTACTTTTTTCCACAAAAAACATCAAGAACTTGCCATATTCAAGAGTCACAGCACACTAGACATGGTGCATCCCTCGAAGACTAGGTTTGCATACATGTACCTAGATTTCAAAGGCTTTACAGGTTGAGCGATCCATTGTTGCAGACAGTTGTGGACCCTAAGTGCCGGTTGATGCACCATGCTTCAACTGAGCCTTAGAAGTACATACTGCCCAAAAACTTGATGAGAGCTTTTGGGTCGAGATGCTATCACAAACACGTGACGTGGCGTGCCCACAATACACACACATACACCCTCCCCTAGCACACAGTCCCAGAAATGCTGGCTGCTCCCGAAATTCATGCGAAGGGTGACGTGGCATGTCTGTACGAACTGGCCCGGAAAATCCGGCGCAAAACGCAGGGCTACTGACACGTGGCAACAGCATACGAACAGCAGCGGCAGCTTTTGGGGTTTGCTTTTGGCTACGCAATCTTTACGCCAAGCAAGAGAAAAAGAGAGAGAGCCTTGATGCTTTATTTTTACAAGGCTTTTAATTTTCAGCTTTTGGGGCTCTGCTTTTGGCATCCCTTGTAAACCTATATAATAGTGGCTTGGGCTCCCACTTCTCAGAGCATCTGGACGCAGAGTCTGACAGGAGTCCCAACCACTCTATTGTACTTTGGCAGCAGATTTAATACAAAAAGAAATACCCAAAGGGGCGCCAGTCTTTGGGGCCAATGTCTCTAGGCACGGAACTCCGTCGGGCCGTGTTGAATCGATTGTGAACTGTGAACTGTTTTGAAGTGAATTCCTGTCGTGTCGCGGTAGAATCTTGACTTAGTGTCCAAGTCTGTTACAGTGGTATCAGAGCATGGCCAATTTCTCTCCTACCGAGAAATCCGATCCTTTTTACGCGGCACTTATAGCTTCAAACAGAGATCATTCGACTTCCTCTGCATCCGGAGATGCGGGAAGAGATTGCGAAGAGGATTCACGCGAGGAGTGTGGCCCGCCTCGGCCTACTCAGACGGAGCTTGAAGAGATGGAGCGTCGGCGATTGATCGACGATGCAACAAAGATGATGCTAAATTTTGCAAAGGACCCGAAATTTGCAAAATTTATGAGCCAGACCTCCTTCGACGAGGTGCCTTCACAGTGGCGGCAAACCACAGAACCACCCCTCAAACCAACACTGAAGAAACCTCGTACTCCAAGGATGTACATAGAGCAAGAATTAGAAGAGGTGGTTGATGCTTGAATTTCTCAACTTTTTGACGCGCAGAACAAAGCAAAAAAGCACGACAAAAAGCAAAAGAAAGGAATTGACTTCCGGGGTTATTTGGGTCGTCAGTCTACATTTGCATCGGCAAGAAAGCAGAAGAAGCGTGTTTGATTTGAAGGAGTACCCAATTCTTCTTCTTTTTCTTCTTCTAAGAGTTCTTCTAGCTCCTCTGACTCGAGCGAAGAAGACAGAAAAGGGAAAAAGCGAAGCAAAAAGCAAAGCTTCGCAAAGGACAAGAAAAAGGCAAAGAAGTCTAAATCTCGCCCAGTTGTTGACAGTTTTATAGAGGACTCGTCTTCGGTCTTCGGATAGTTCGGACTCTGACAACAGCAGCTTTTACGCAAAGAAGAAGAATTTCTATAAAGCCAACCAGTATGACTTTCTGGAAGATAAAAGCAAGAAAGTCCGAGAGTTTAAGGAAGGTGGACAGTCAATTAAATTTGACACGTTTTCTGGTTATAGAGATGCTTCGAAGGCTTTGGCTTTCATACAGCAATTTGACATAGCTTTCTCTGGAGGGCGTTACTCAGAGCACTCCAAGATTCGAAGGGCTACCTCTTACTTCAAGGGAAATGCTCGAACTTGGTGGTCACGCTTTTATTGAACAAGACAGCGCCAGTTAAATGGCTGAAATTTAAAGGCTTTTTATTTCTTCTTGGCTGACTCGAGAGTACGAAACGCGACATACGAATTACTTGGAACCATCTTCGGATGACCAAGAAGAATACATTGGACGCATATTGCGAGAGATTCTGGAGCTCTTTTCTACCAACCTCTTCATTTAAGAAGATTTCGTTCAAAGAACAGATTGAGCAGTTTACCTTGGGACTTCCTACAGAGATCCGAGATCACTGCTTAGAGCAAAAGTCAGATTCCATTCAGGAACTAATGAGTCATGCAAAACGGGGTTTTGCCATTCATTCAGGCAGTTTGACCTACCCCACAGATGAAATCATGACGCAAAGGACCGAACAAACTTCGGTAGAAAGAGGAAGAGCACCCCAGAAAAGAAGAAAAAGATGCACGACCCAAACTCACTCCTCGAGAGAGAGCTCTCTACATCAAAGAGGGGAAGTTCTTTGGATGCGGGGAAACTAGGCATATCTCCGCAAAGTGCCCTAAGAAGCAACCCAAAGAACAGAACAAGGATGAAGATGGCTAGAGGGTTCGAAAGCAGCTGAGGAACGTGGACGAAAAGGCAAGATGAGAGCAGGACTGGTTCCAGATTGCATGGGTACTGACCCAAGCACGATTGACGAGAGTACAGAACTTTGTCGAGCATGGGGCATAGAGAAAGACCAAGAAGCCCTGATCTTCTTTGATGGAGGAGCCAAGGCCAACTTCATTTCACCTAAATTGGCGGCGCGACTCGAGATCACACCCGATCGGATGGGACCACTAGCAGAGGCAGTTCTAGCGGCACCCAGCAGGGAAGTAGCCATTACACCTGTCATTGGCAAACTTCGATTACATTGTCCAGGGTATTTGGGGCATGAGGACTTCTACATAATGCCCTTGGAAGGTTGTGATGTCCTCTTGGGAATTCCCTGGTACTACAAGAACAACATCATGGTCGACTATCGGGTGAGAAAAGAGACTTTGACTACAGAGAAGGGCAAAACCATTATACTTGATGTAAAACTTAAGGGCGAGTCTGTCCCTATTGTATCGGCTTCGGCCGTTTCAAAATTAATGAAATCCAGTCTGTTTGTTTAGTCGATCTTTTTGAGAGAGATAAATGATGAGAATAGGACAAATATGTCTGAACTTGATAAAGAACGCAAAGATATTCTCCACACTCATGCCGATTGCTTTTCAGAGGGCCTGCCAGGCGAGTTACCACCCGCTCGTCCTTAGGCTCATACTATTAATCAGATACCTGGAAGCACACCACCAAACCGGCCACCTTATTGTGTGAGCCGAGCTCAAAACGAAGAAATTATGAACCACGTAAAGGACCTCTTGGAAAAGGGTCTTGTCCAGCCTAGTACTTCACCTTATTGCTCTCCAGTGTTGTTGGTTTTGAAGAAAGACGGATCTTGGAGAATGTGCATCGATTATGGCGCTCTCAACAAAATCACCATCAAGAACAGATTTCCGATTCCTAGGATCGATGATATTCTTGACCGACTACAGAGATCCTCGTGCTTTAGCAAGATCGGCTTGAAAAGCGGATATCATCAGATCCGAATCGCGTCGCGAGATGTCTAGAAGACAGCTTTTCGGACGACTTTTGGGTTATTTGAGTTTTTAGTGATGGCTTTTGGCCTAACCAATGCTCCTACGACATTTAACCGGATGATGGACAGGATTTTTTGAGAGTACAGACTATTTGTTGGTACTTTCTTTGACGACATCATTGTTTTCTCCAAGGATGAGACAA
The DNA here is from genome assembly GCF_014529385.1 of Adiantum capillus-veneris. Lineage (NCBI taxonomy): Eukaryota > Viridiplantae > Streptophyta > Polypodiopsida > Polypodiales > Pteridaceae > Adiantum > Adiantum capillus-veneris. Next base: position 137,517,715 of record NC_140953.1, read on the forward strand.
AACATAGAGAACATCTGCTACAGGTGAAACCGGCCCGTAGGGCGGTAGGCTTTGGCTTTCACCCGAAATTCTTTACTTTACTTAAGACACACGGAGAGAGAGGGAGTACGTTGCAAAAGGAACATGCGATGGGAATTACCACTTAAGTACACACACGGCTCGGAAGCTAGAATGCTCCGAGCAGACGCAGACAACCTGTGGTACCCCTTTCGGTGTTCCTTTATACTTTGAGAGGGTAAATTACAAAGTAGAGTCCTGGGAATTCTTCATCTGTATCCAGCTAGATACCACCTGTTTTGGCCAAATTTCGGCAACATAACTACCCCAAAAATTGCATGAAACCAATTCCCCAACTGGAACTCACTTCCATTGGCATAAACCCTCTGATTTCTGCCCAAAAAACAGGTTTTTGTCCTGTTTTCAGACCTAAACAGTCCCCGAACTGTCCTCTGTCAATCTGGCGCTGTTCCCAATGGTTCTGGCATCCGTATGGCTGAAAAATAGTCAAATTACAACGCATACACAGCGTTGAAAACGCACCTATACGGTGAGGTTATGACCCTCACTGATGCCTGCTTTGGAGTAGCAATTAGCTACCCCTGTTCCTGCTCAAGAAGGCTCTTGCCTCGGCATAAAAGCATGAAACCACACAGCTATACATGAGTCAAATGAAGAGCCCTCTTGTGGGGCATCACATAACTGCACGTAGGGGAGAGAGAGAGCAGTGTCTCTAGTGTACAAGGCATCACTCCTAGCACCACACTGTACATAGAGTAGAAAGGAAGCACTCCATAGCTCTTAACCTGTGACAGGAAGTAAATGAGGCCTCTCCCAGCTTAAAATTCAGCGCCCATTTTTCTGAATGAGGCAAGTACACAGGAAAGTTCCACTTGGCACATTTACAAGCATTTGCCCGTTTCGGGTTTACCGCCTAACGACTGGTTGTCCAGTTGACTTCGCGGCAAAGTAGTAAAGTGTTCCCCTGGTTATACCGAAGGTAATGACGCGAACACATTTCACGGCCCAAAATAGTAGTTCCCTAATTTTTAGGAGATGCTTCCGCTGGGCTCCCATTGGTCACCTGACCATCTATCCTCGTTGGGACCGCATCCAAAAGTGCAATGTGGCCCAACTGTCGGATACTTTCTATTGGTGATCCCACTTGACTTTATGCCTTTATTGAGTTCACTTCCTAGTATCCACCACCTTGCTAAGTGCGACGGGGGGACCTACATGACCTTGCACTGAGCTTAGACATCCTCTTACTATACGAATTCCAGTGCCGACCAACTTCCCGTCTGCGGGTGAAACTACCGTTCACATTGGCCATACAATGTCCGACCATTTGCAACTTTAGAAAGAGGGTCTCAAAAATAAAACAAAAATCATTGGAAAGAAACCAACAACTAAGGTTAGCAATTGCCACGTCCTCGTGACATAGTTAACAGTTGCCACGTGCTCGTGACAACAGGTCTTTCAGGCATTACGAGATCACAAGTTGGTGTTTCGTGCGAAGAAAAGTGAATTTTTCCTACCTGAGATACACTTTTTGGGACACATTGTCTCAGCAGTAGGAGTGCAGATGGACCGGGCCAAGATAGAGACTATCCGTGATTGGCCCGATTTGAAGAATGTCCATGAAGTTAGAAGCTTCTTAGGCTTGTGTTGGTACTTCAGGCGGTTCATTAGAAAGTTTGTAGAGGTTGCTTCCCCTTTGCATATTTTGACACAGAAAGGAGTCCCTTTCTCGTGGGGACCCATTAAGGTGATTGCCTTTCAGAAAGAGAAATTAACTACAGGACCACTTTTGACTTTGTCGGACTTGCAAAAGTCATTTGAAGTATATTGTGATTCTTGTGGTCGTAGTTTGGGTGCGGTCTGTAACAGACTTGAACACTCCAAGTCGAGATTTTACCGCGACACCACAAGAGTTTACTTCAAAACAGTTCACAGTTCACAATTGATTCGACACTCGCCCGGCGGAGTTCCATGCCTAGAGATATTCGCCCCAAAGACTGGCGCCCCTTTTGGTATTTCTTTTTGTATTAATCTGCAAGTCAAAGTACACAAGAGTGGTCGGGACTCACTCTCAGACCAACCCTGCGTCAAGATGCTCTGAGAAGTGAGAGCCCAAAACCACTATTAAATAAGTTTACAAGGGATGCTAAAAGCAGAGCTCCAAAAGCTGGTAAAAAGCTTTTTAAGAAAACTAAAGCAAAAGAGCTCTCTCTCTCTCTCTCTCTCTCTCTCTCTCTCTCTCTCTCTCTCTCTCTCTCTCTCTCTCTCTCTCTCTCTCTCTCTCTCTCTCTCTCTCTCTCTCTCTCTCGCTCTCTCTCTCTCCCCCAAAGTAAACCAAGGCCAAAAATCTGCGTAGAACCTTTATTCAAGCCCCTACGTAGAGAAAAAAACAGGCCCAAAAGCTGTCCGCAAATGGAAATCTGCCAAGTGGCTGCCTACCCGCGTTTTCCGCCGTGATTTCCGGGTTTGCCACGTCACTGTCTGCAAGGACTGCCGTACAATTTGCCATGTCAGCATTTCTGCAAGGGGGTCAGAGCATGCGTGTGTGTGTACTAGGCAGCCACGTCACCGAGTTGTGACATACCCCCCTCTTGAAAGCATTGTAATTGCCCTCGATTACGCTTGCAAAACAGACAGAAGCCATAAATTGTCTTAGCAGACACTGACTGTTAGTACCGCCGCACTAGGAACACACATCTAGCACATGTACCAAATCAACAGGACATCACTTGACATCACAGGACAAATCACATTCAACATTCATTCGGATCTCAAACCATGATTTATCGGCAATGTAATTAGCAATCGCATATAGATCCACTCAGGACCTCATAGATGCCCGATTGACTAATCCCTATTGCAACCATGTCTATCGAGATCATTCAGACCAAAATGCTGCAGTCATTTCGTCCATGAGTTCCTGCACTTAAACAAGTCAAGAACAAATCAGTTTCATATTTTCCGGAATTCCATTTCATAAAGTCATACAGCAGAATACTATCATCTCTCAGTATCCCTGAAAGTCAAAGAGACATTAGTGACTCTAGTATTCAAAAATCGAGGCATTTGTTGACGAAGGAGCGGAGTAACTCCCCTCTTGTGCAAACGCATTGCACAAGATCTCCGACCAAGCTGAATTCGGGGTTCCATTTGGAGTAGACTATGCTAAACCAAAAGCTTCAAGGTAAAGTTTCAAAATTTGAGGAGTATCTGCTAGGTCCTCCTCCTCCATCCACTTCGCATCCAATGCAAGATAGTTCTTGAATTTAACCAAGAACCGCCTTCTCACTTTACCCTTATTCTTTCTGTCCTTATGTGCCAATATCTGTTCAGGAACAAGGATCTTCTCATTTTCTTCCACTTCGGGTTGCTCATCAGGCTCCCCATCTTCGGGCACATCACCTTTAAAAGGTTTCAAGAGACTCGCATGAAATGCATTGTGAATCCTCCATGTGTCAGGCAGTTTCAGTCGGAAGGAGACTTCATTGATCTTTTTGGAGATCTAGAAAGGTCCGTAATATCTCATACTAAGCTTTGGAAAAAGCCTCTCCTTTCCCTTTTTCTTTCTCAAGCGTGCCTTCTCAAAACGTAAGAGCACCCAATCATTCTCCTTCAATTTCAGATCGCGCCGATGCTGCCTTTTTCTGTCTTTCCTGAGATTTCTGCAAAGCCTCGTGGACCTTGGCAAAAGCTGTGTCCAAGTAGCGCGTGTACTCTTCAGTTTCAAAAATCTTATCTTTCGTGCTTAGGACGGGTGGAACCTTCGAAGCACCTTCAATAATCTCAAATGGCGCCTTCCCCATCGAAGAGTATACCGTGTTGTTGTAGGCAAATTCCACCAAAAAGATAAGTACATTTCCCATTGAGTCTTCTAATCAGAGATGTAAGACTTCAATAAACCTAGTAGCACTGAATTAGCAATCTCAAATTGCCTGTCAGTCTGGGGGTGGAAAGATAACGAGAACTATAACCGCGTGCCAATATTCTCCCAAATTGCCTTCCAAAACAAACTCGTGAATCTGGGGTCCTTGTCGGTGACAATCGTCTTGGGCATGCCATGTAATCTAAAAATCTGGGCCACAAACAGTCTCGCTAAGTGATTCGGCTTGACTGTTTTCTTCATTGGAATGAAATGAACCTGCTTGCTAAATCTGTCAATAACAGCCCAGATACCATCGTGGTGACCACTCTGTGTTCTCGGGAGATCAAAAATGAAATCCATTGAAATACTTTCCCAGGGGCGGGTGGGTATGGGCAAAGGCTGTAACAATCCCTGTGCTTTATGCCTGTCAAACTTGACCTTCTGGCATACAAAGCAACTGCGCACAAACTCGTCCACATCCTTCTTGAGTCTCCGCCAAAAGAAGTATCTCTCTACCCCTTTCAAGGTGGTAGCAATGCCGCGGTCACCCGTAAAAGGCGGACAGTGGCATTCGGTCATAACCTTTTCCCTCAACGGCTGTCTAACGCACAACATGGTTTTCCTCATCAAGTAGCCATCCCGAATGGAATATCCCGCTATTGTCTCCCCATCCCGTATCCGTGTAAAAATGTCTGCAAAATCCGTATCTGTGGCATACTGATCGACCATATCCTCGAAGCTCCTATGATATATCGCAGAAATAGCCAGAACCAACGGCTTCCAAGACAGAGGATCTGCCACCAAATTCTTCGTCCCTGCACATGGACAATCTAGAAGTGAAACTGTGACAAGATGTTCGCCCACCGCATCTGCTTTTCCAATAGCTGCTTCTGTGACAAGAAGTAGCGTAAACTCTGATGGTCTGTAAAGACAATAAAATCCGCTCCAAGTAGGTAATGCCACCACTAAGTAAGAGCATGGATAACCGCCAAAAGCTCTTTTTCATAAATCTGTGCTGTCAATTCCGGCCTTGAGAACAATCGACTCTCGTAGGCAATGACATGGCCTTCTTGCATTAAGACCGCACCCAAACTACGACTACAAGCATCACAATATACTTCAAATGACTTCTGCAAGTCCAGTAAAGTCAAAACTAGTCCCGTAGTCAATTTCTCGTTAAGTGTCTGAAAGGCAGTCACCTCTGTGGGTCCCCACGAGAAAAAGACTCCTTTCTGTGTCAAGATATGCAAAGGGGAAGCAACCTCTGCAAACTTTCTAATGAATCGCATTTAGTAGGAACACAATCCCAAGAAGCTTTTAACTTCATGGACATTCTTCAAATCAGGCCAATCACGGATAGTCTCTATCTTGGCCGGATCCATCTGCACTCCTACTGCTGACACAATGTGTCCCAAAAAGTGTATCTCTGGTAGGAAAATTCACTTTTCTTTGCATTAATCACCAACTTGTGATCTCGTAATGCCTGAAAGACTTGAAGCATATACACTCTATGTTCTGCCTCATCCTTGGCAAAAACAATGATGTCGTCAAAGAAAGTGCCAACAAATAGTCTGTACTTCCGAAAAATCATGTCCATCATCCGGTTAAATGTCGCAGGAGCATTGGTTAGGACAGAAGGCATCACCAAAAACTCAAATAACGCAAAAGTGGTCCGAAAGGCTGTCTTGTAGACATCTCCCGACGCGATCCGATCTAATGATATCCACTTTTCAAGTCGATCCTACTAAAGCACGAGGATCCCTGAAGTCAGTCAAGTATATCATCGATTCTAGGAATCGGAAATCTGTCCTTGATGGTGATTTTGTTGAGAGCTCTATAATCGGTGCACATTCTATAACCGGCCCGTACAACGTAGAGGGCGGTACTATTTCATTTACCTATTAACTTTACACAGACCACAGAGAAGGAAAGAGAACACAGTTGCATCCAGCGACTAGAATGTCACTACGCACACAGGACCGACACCCTGTAGGCCCCAAAGACTGGCGCCCCTTTCGGTATTTCTTTATTCAAATTAAGGTAGACGATCCGACCACTTAGCACAAGCTTTCACAAAGTTGTCCAAACCTGGCGAGGGCTGAAAACGCAGGTTTTCGACCGGATTTCGACAACATAACGGCTCAAAAACCCCTGTAGGTCAAAAACACCAGTCTAGGACGGATTCCCTCGATATCTGGAAGCTTTCTGGTGAGCTGTCACAGAAATTCAGCGGGCTGTAATTCTCTGTTTTTCACTGCCAGGGGCCCAAAAGCCTGTACACGCATCCCAAGGCTCTCACGAGGCTCCCCCGATGTTCCCTTGCAGTTTAGGTGCGAAACCCTAAACCTGCAGAAAAACACAGCAGGCTATAATTCCTTGTTTCGGATCGTTTTTAGCGGAGCGAACACGCCTACGCGTGTCCCAAGGGCTCCCGCACGCAATGGGACAGTTCCCCTGTGAATTGGACGAGTTTTCACGCGAGAAAACTCTCCAAACTCGCAATCTTTCGTGATGGAACTGTGCGTACCTGTGGGGGATTAGCAATTAGCTAATCCGGTTCCTGTTCAGAAGGCTCTTGCCTTGGCAAACGCGCATAAACCCCCAGAATTGTACATAGGTCAAATGAGAAGCCCACTAGTGGGGCATAACATATTGTACGTAGGGGAGAAAGAGAGCAGTATGTAGCGTGCGGGGCATCACTCCTGTTTCTGTACCTGTTACAATCCGCCTGAGGCTGAAAATGGCGCCCCCTTTGTTGATATGCAGCTCGTTTTTGCCTCCCAGAGTGGTAGAATCGCTCACAGGCTGACACGTCGCCCAGTTTCCGAGTTCGGGCTTTCCCTGCTAAAAATATCTCAACTGGTGCGTCAGTTGACTTGGCAGCAGAGCAATAAAATGTTCCCTTTGTCATTCCAGAGCTAATGACGCGAACACATTTTCCGGTCAAAAATAGCAGTTCCCTAAATTTTAGGAGATGCTTCCATGGCATCCCTATCGGTCTCCTGACCATCATTGAAGACTACCATTTGACCAACATCTACAATGTGGGTTAATTTACTAGCCCCTTTCAACTGACAACTTGACGAGTGGCCCAAATTCCAGTTTGGCGCACACAGGCTTCCATACTCATGAGAATTCAGTGCTAATTGGCCCGACCAGTCCCAGACTGACCGACCCAGACTCCCGCTGTGAGAAATCTATTCGGCCGCAGCCGTTTCACACTGGCCATGCAATGTCCACTTGCACCTTTTCAAGGGTTCCGGGAAAAACAAGTAAAAATAAATAAAAATATCTTATACTTATTCACGAAAGGCAACAGGAAAAAATACACCTCCTGGTGACACACCCCACCCTTGAAATACTGCAAGCGACCTCGCTTGCATGCCAATAATACATGCGGTATCTCCTGATATCACATATATTCTATGATGGGAATCCGAGATATACACGCTTCCGGAAATGTAGCGTTGGACGATTAAACAATCCCACCAACCTAGCTACGACACATATATCAAGCATAGAAGTCTTCTAGTGTACTCTCAAGCACAAACTTCTCTAGCTAAATTCTGTACGGAAAGAGTAGATATGATTGCTTAACTACTCTCTTGAGCATCATGAACCATGCTCTTGCCTTGCTCCAAAAAGGCTACATCAAGTCACTGTGAGTTCCATCTGAAAGGCTTCAAGATACAATTGCAATAGCTGAGGTGAATCAACCAATTCAGACTCTTCCATCCATTTGGCATCTAACGATGGATAATTCTTGAACTTCACCAAATAGCGTCTTCCAACTTTTCCTCTAACCTTTCTTTCTTTATGTGCCAATATCTGTTCACGAACAAGGATTTCATCCAATTCTTCCACTTCGGGTTGTTCCTCATCAAGCATATTCTCTGGCACATCACCAACAAAGGGCCTTAGAAGGCTGACATGAAAAGCATTATGTATTTTCCAGCCTTCTGGTAGCTTTAACCTGTAAGCTACATCGCTGATCTTTTCTGAAATCTGAAAAGGACCATAATATCGCATACTGAGCTTAGGAAACAAGCGTTCCTTGCCTTTCCTTTTCCTTAACCTGGCCTTTTCAAAGCGCAAAAGTACCCAATCACCAAGTGAAAATACAAGTTCACGACGATGACGATCAGCAGCTTTCTTTTGCTTAGCCCAAGTCTTCTCAAGAGCAATCTTTATCTCCCTGTATGTTTCATCCATATCTTGCACATACTTGTCTGCCTCAAATATCTTGTCCTTAGTCTGCAAAATGGGCGGGACTTTCTTCCCTCCTTTCACTATCTCAAATGGTGCCTTACCTGTTGACGTATGCAAGGTATTATTGTAAGCATATTCAACCAATGGAAGATGGTGTTCCCAAGTTGCCTTGTGCTCTAACACATAACATTTGAGCAGGTCCAAGACAGTAGAATTTGCCTCTTCTGACTGTCCATTATTTTGCGGATGAAACGAAGAAGAGAACTTGAGCGTAGTGCCCTTCCCATGGCCTATCAGGGATCGGCAATGGCTGCAACAATCCCGGTTGCTTTTGTCTGTCAAATTTGACTTTTTGGCATACTAAGCATGATCTTACAAATGTGTCAACATCTTGACGCAAAGCTGGCCAATAGAAGAATGACTCAACCCCTTTCACTATCGCATCAATTCCACGATGCCCAGCATAAGGTGGAGCATGACTTTCCATCAAAATCTTTGGCCGTAACTGTTTAGTAACGCATAACTTTCCATGCATCATGAGAAAGTCATTCTTAAGCATATAGTGCTCATGATGTTGCCCATCAACAAGCTGGTCATAGATCCTTGCAAAATCTGAATCTTCAGCATATTGTGTCTTCATTTCGTCTAGTTCACAATAGTACGGAATTGACACTGCTGAAATTTGGGGCTTTCGTGACAACGCATCAGCCACCACATTCTTTTTCCCTTGCACATGCACAATCTGAAAATGGAACATTGACAAGATGTTTGCCCATCGCATGTGCTTCTCAGACAACTTCGTCTGTGTAAGAAAATATCGCAAGGTTTGATGATCCGTTTGGACAACAAAATCAGCCCCTAACAAATAGTGTTTCCAACTAGTGAGAGCATGAATTACTGCTAGTAATTCTTTCTCATAGACTTGCAAGTTCCTTTCAGTCTTCAAAAGAATTCTGCTCTCATATGCGACTACCCGGGCATTCTGCATTAGAACTGCACCAAGACTATGGCCACACGCATCACATTGAACCACAAAAGGTTTAGAAAGATCTGGCAAAATAATTACCGGATCTGAAGTCAGCTTCTCTTTCAAGTGTTTGAACGCTAAAATTTCCTGGGCTGTCCACTTGAAAGTAACTCCTTTTCCTTGCAATGCATGGAGTGGAGAAGCAATCTCAGCAAAATTTCGGATGAACCTCCTGTAATAGGAACATAAGCCTAGAAAGCTTCGAATGTCATGTACGGACTTCAAGTCTGGCCATGACCTAATTGCTTCCACTTTAGCGGGATCCATGCGTACCCCATCCTTTGAAACAATATGCCCAAGGAAGTGAATCTCTTGCAAAAAGAACTCACTCTTCTTCGAATTAATGAGCAGCCTATTCTTGCGTAGCTCATTGAAAACTGCGGTCAAGTGATCCCTATGCTCCTCTTCAGACTTTGAGTAGACAATCATGTCATCAAAGAAGGTACCCACGAAGTTTCGATGTGGTCTAAAAATTCTGTCCATCATTCTATTAAATGTGGCAGGAGCATTTGTGAGACCAAATGGCATGACAAGAAACTCATAGAGACCAAATGTTGTCCTGAACGCAGTCTTATGGACATCTTCTGGTCTAATGCGTATCTGATGATACCCGCTCTTTAGGTCTATTCTTGTAAACAATGACGCTCCCTCAAGCCGATCAAGAATGTCATCTATCCTCGGTATGGGGAACCTGTTCTTGATGGTATTCTTATTCAAGGCGCGATAGTCAATGCACATGCGCCATGAACCATCCTTCTTCTGCACTAAGAGTACAGGCGAACAAAAAGGGGATGAACTGGGCTGAATCAGCCCCTTCTCTAAAAGCTCGTTGACCTGACCCATAATCTCTTTCAGCTGGGCTGCACTAACCATGTATGGTGGTCTATTCGGTGGACTAGAACCTGGCACAAGATCTATAGTATGATCCTCAGGTCTCTCAGGAGGTAACTCCCCTGGCAAAGAGTCCGAAAAACAATCACTGAAACCCCTCAAAAAAGTTCACCTGTCTTTATCTAAGGTAGACAAATTAGATACAACTTGAGGTACTTCTTTTGCAAAGATCAAGTACGCAGAAAGATGATTCTTTATTACAGATGAAATAGCAGAAGCAGAAACAATTGGAACAGACTCGCCTTTATGCTTTACATCAAGGACATGAGTCTTTCCTCTATGTACAAGGGTAATCTTTTTGTTGTAAGTATCCACCATAGCATGCAACCTGTAACACCATTGGATACCAATAACACATCACAACCCTCAAGCGGCATAATATGAAATTCTTCCGCATCCACATAGCTCTGAATGTGCAGACGAAGCTTTCCCAAAATGGGAGTAACAGGCTCTGAATGACCTGGGCATGCCAAACCTGCTTCCCCTGTCATACCCATCTCTTCTGCACGAATGCCCAACTTTGATGCCAATTCTGGTGATATGAAATTTGCACGGGCTCCTGGATCAAAGAAAACCAGCATTGTCTGGTCTCTAACTTTGCCCCAAGCTCTGCACAGCTCCATGGCATCTATGTTTGGCTGGTCTCCAACCAAATCTGGAACAAGTCCTGCACTCGGCTTTGGCTTCTTCCCTTTATGGTCTGACTTGTCATCCTTATCGTGTGACTTCTTCTGTGGGCACTCATTTGCAAAGTGTCCTTCCTGTTCGCAAATGTAGCATTTCTTGGCCTCCCTAAGAGCTTTCCTTTCTTGAAAAGTTTTGCCAGAAAAATGCCTTTTTTGTCCTTATCCTCGTTCCGAAGAAGATTTAGACTGCTTCTTGGACGTATCAGCTTCTTCAGTGGAGGGCTTCTTTGCAGGAGACTCAGAAGGCTTTGCTGCAACATTGCCCTTGGCTGAGAACTGTTTGCCCTGGGCCCCTTTCTTGTGGCTATTAAATCCATCGGAATCTCCCTTCGACAGATTGTTGGCCACTCTTGCATTCTCTATCAATTGAAACATATTCATGACAGTAGTCTTTGTGCAGTAGATTTTCTTGGGCAATCCGCAACAGTACTTCTCAATTTGTTATGAGATTTGCACACTGTTTAGCATTCAACTCGTGCCATTCTGTCATCACATCCACTTCAAAAGTATTTGTCAACCATGCAGGCGCAAAAAGTTGTTTGAATTGGACCCACGTTGTTGGGGCTTGACCTTGGTTCAACAATGCGGTCCACCACTGGAGCGCATTCCCTTTCAAGAAAGTGGCAGCCTTGCGTATCTTTGAAGATTCCGTGAAGTTGCCTCCAGCATAAGCTGCATCGAACTGCTGTATGAAGGTCAAAGCCTTTAATTGGTCCTCAGTTCCTCTGAAAGTTTCAAACTTCCCTCCCTGCCCACCTTCCTTGTAATCCTTAGGCTGACTCAAAGAAGCCACATTATCATAAACAGGTGCCTGTAACAGTGGTGCTCCATGAGTGTTCATTCCAGCACTCGCATCAACTGTTTTCCCTGTCATATCTGCATTTTGTACGTATGGCTGCGAAAAACCAGCCATACCAAATTGTGTTCTAGGCACTCGAAACTGGCCATAGGCACCCTGAAAACCTGGTTGGACACCCATGTTCATAGGGTTACCCATGCCTATTTGCATTGTCCCGAACACATTCCCTGGCATATAACCTGTGGAAGGTCCAGCCATAGCTTGAAACATGGAACCACCTCCAAAATAACCAGGATAAGTATTAGGTAATGGAAGGGTCTGACGCATAGCCTGTTCATTGCTCCCTTGACCATTCACAAACGGTTCCTGTCCGACTAAAGCAAGTTGCTTTGGATCATTGGACACCGCTAGTTGCTCAACTACATGGGCTTTCCCTCGAGTATCATGAGTCCTCTGCGCATTGGAAATCTCCTTTTCCTGCAACGGCTCAGTCATGCCCTGTGTAGGAGGCTGAAAACCTTGTGTCGGAGCCTGTAAGAATTCCTGCATCCTTGGGTTGTTAGCCAACTGCTGAAACATGTCCATGCAACAACGCAGTTGAGTTCTAAACAACCTGTCCTCTTCTTGAAGAGTTGAAGGAATTTTCTCTGTGCCATGTGAGGAAGATCCCTCTTCAGGTACTTGGTCTCTCTTCTCTGCCATATCGACAAGCTCTGTGTTGCTTTCACCCACAACAATCCACGCTGCACTTTTTGAAGAAAAAGTGACTATCCCGTCGATGGAACCATATAACCGGCCCGTACAACGTAGAGGGCGGTACTATTTCATTTACCTATTAACTTTACACAGAGCACTGAGAAGGGAAGAGAACACAGTTGCGTCCAGTGACTAGAATGTCACTGCGCACACGAGACCGACACCCTGTAGGCCCCAAAGACTGGCGCCCCTTTCGGTATTTCTTTATTCAAATTAAGGTAGACGATCCTACCACTTAGCACAAGCTTTCACAAAGCTGTCCAACCCTGGCAAGGGCTGAAAATGCAGGTTTTCGACCGGATTTCGACAACATAACGGCGCAAAAACCCCTGTAGGTCAAAAACACCTGTCTAGGACGGATTCCCTCGATATCTGGAAGCTTTCTAGTGAGCTGTCACAGAAATTCAGTGGGCTGTAATTCTCTGTTTTTCACTGCCGGGAGCCCAAAAGCCTGTACACGTATCCCAAGGCTCTCACGAGGCTCCCCCGATGTTCCCTTGCAGTTTAGGTGCGAAACCCTAAACCTGCAGAAAAACACAGCAGGCTGCCTGTTTCGGATCGTTTTTAGCGGAGCGAACACGCCTACGCAGGTCCCAAGGGCTCCCGCACGCAATGGGACAGTTCCCCTGTGAATTGGACGAGTTTTTACGCGAGAAAACTCTCCAAACTCGCAATCTTTCGTGATGGAACTATGCGTACCTGTGGGGGATTAGCAATTAGCTAATCCAGTTCCTGTTCAGAAGGCTCTTGCCTTGGCAAACGCGCATAAACCCCCAGAACTGTACATAGATCAAATGAGAAGCCCACTAGTGGGGCATAACATACTGTACGTAGGGAAGAAAGAGAGCAGTATGTAGCGTGCGGGGCATCACTCCCGTCACCATACTGTGCATAGAGGGCAAGGTAAGCATTCCATAGCTTCTGTACCTGTTACAATCTGCCTGAGGCTGAAAATGGCGCCCCCTTTGTTGATATGCAGCTCGTTTTTGCCTCCCAGAGTGACAGAATCGCTCACAGGCTGACACGTCGCCCCAGTTTCCGAGTTTGGGCTTTCCCTGCTAAAAATATCTCAACTGGTGCGTCAGTTGACTTGGCAGCAGAGCAATAGAATGTTCCCTTTGTCATTCCAGAGCTAATGACGCGAACACATTTTCCAGTCAAAAATAGCAGTTCCCTAAATTTTAGGAGATGCTTCCATGGCGTCCCTATCGGTCTCCTGACCATCATTGAAGACTACCATTTGACCAACATCTACAATGTGGGTTAATTTACTAGCCCCTTTCAACTGACAACTTGACAAGTGGCCCAAATTCCAGTTTGGCGCACACAGGCTTCCATACTCATCAGAATTCAGTGCTAACTGGCCCAACCAGTCCCAGACTGACCGACCCAGACTCCCGCTGAATTTCACCGTACTGCTCTCCTAGTACTTCACCGTACAACACAGGAGAGCAGTACGGTGAAGTACTAGGACCCTTTTCACTTGGTAGGCTCAGCTCACACGATAAGGTGGCTGGTTTGGTTGTGTGCTTCCAGGTATCAGATCAATGGTATGATCTTCAGGACGAGCGGGTGGTAACTCGCCTGGCAGGCCCTCTGAAAAGCAATCGGTATGAGTGTGGAGAAAATCTTGGCGTCTTTATCAAGTTCAAACATATTTGTCCTATCCATTTGATTCAACTCTTTCAAAAAGATCGAGTAAACAAACAGACTGGATTTCATTAATTTTGAAATGGCCGAAGCTGATACAATAGGGACAGACTCGTCCTTAAATTTTACATAGAGTACAATGGTTCTGCCCTTCTCTGTGGTCAAAGTTGCTTTCCCCGCCCGATAGTCCACCACGGCGTTGTTCTTGTGGTACCAGGGAATTCCCAAGAGGACGTCACAACCTTCAAAGGCATTATGTAAAACTCCTCATGCCCCAAATACCCCTGACAATGCAACCGAAGTTTGCCAATGACAGGCGTGATGGCTACGTCCCTGTCGGGTGCCGCTAGAACTGCCTTTGCTAGTGGTCCCATCTGATCGGGAGTGATCTCGAGCCGCGCCACCAATTCCAATGAAATGAAGTTAGCCTTGGCTCCTCCATCAAAGAAGATCGGGGCTCCTTGGTCTTCCACTTTGCCCCAAGCTCGGCATTCTGTACTCTCGCCCATCGCACTGGGATCAGTACCCACGCAATCTGGAACCAGTCCTGTTTTCATCTTGCCTTTTCTTCCACGTTCCTCGGTTGCTCTCAAACTCTCAGGCCTCTCATCATCCTTGTCGTTCTGTTCTTTCTGTGCCTTTTTAGGGCACTTCGCGGAGGTATACCCAGTTTCCCCGCATCCAAAGCACTTCCCCTCCTTGATGTAGAGAACTCTCTCTTGAGGAGTAAGTTTGAGTCGTGCATCCTTTTCGTTCTTTTCTAAGTTGCTCTTCCTCTTTCTACTTTCATTTTTCGAAGTCTGTTCGGCGCTTTGCGTCATGATCTCATCTATGGGGTAGGTCAAACTGCTAGAGTGAATGGCAAAATCCCGTTTCGCATGACTCATCAACTCCTGAATGGAACCGCACTTTTGTTCTAAGCAGTGATATCGGATCTCTGTAGGGAGACCCAAGGTAAACCGCTCAATCTGCTCTTTGAACGAGATCTTCTTAAATGAAGAGGCGGGTAGAAAAGAGCTCCAGAATCTCTCGCAATAAGCGTCCACTGTATCCTTCTTGGTCATCCGAAGATGGTTCCAAGCAGTTCATATGTCGCATTCATAGTCTCGAGTCAGCCAAGAAGAAATAAAAAGCCTTTTGAATTTCAGTCATTTAACTGGCGTTGTCTTGTTTGACAGAAGCGTGGACCACCATGTTTAAGCATTCCCCTTGAAGTAAGAGGCGGCTCTCCAAATCTTGGAGTGCTCTAAGTAACGCCCTCAAGAGAAAGCTATGTCAAACTGCTGTATAAAAGACAAAGCCTTCGAAGCATCTCTATAACCAGAAAATGTGTCAAATTTAATTGACTGTCCACCTTCCTTAAACTTTCGGACTTTCTTGCTTTTATCCTCCAGAAAGTCATACTGGTTGGCTTTATAAAAATTCTTCTTCTTTGCGTAAAAGCTGCTGTCAGCAGAGTCCGAACTATCTGAAGACGAGTCCTCTGTAGAACTGTCAACCACGGGGCGAGATTTAAACTTCTTTGCCTTTTTCTTGCCCTTCCCGAAGCTTTGCTTTTTGCTTCGCTTTTTGCCTTTTCTGTCTTCTTCGCTCAAGTCAGAGGAGCTAGAAGAATTGTCAGAAGAAGAAGAAGAAATGGGTACTCCTTCAAATCGAACACGCTTCTTTTGCTTTCTTGCCGATTCAAATGTAGACTGACGACCCAAATAACCTGGGAAGTCAGCGCCTTTCTTCTGCTTTTTGTCGTGCTTTTTAGCTTTGTTCTGCGCGTCAAAAAGCTGAGCAATCCGTGCATCAACCACCTCTTCTAATTCTTCTCTATGTACATCCTGGGAGTAGGAGGTTTCTTGAGAACCGGTTTGAGGGGTGGTTCTGTGGTCTACCGCCACTGTGAGTGCACCTTGTCGAAGGAGGTCTGGCTCATATATTTTGCAAATTTCAGGTCCTTCGCAAAATTAAGCATCATCTTTGTTGCATCGCCGATCAATCGTCGACGCTCCATCTCTTCGATCTCCACCTGAGTAGGCCAAGACGGGCCGTACTCCTCGCGTGAATCTTCATTGTTATCGCTTCCCGCATCTCCCAATGCAGAGGAAGTCGACTGATCTCTATCTGAAGCCATAAGTGCCGCCTAAAAAGGATCGGATTTCCCGCAGAAGAGAAATCGGCCGTGCTCTGCTACCACTGTAACGGACTTGGACACTCCAAGTCGAGATTCTACCCCGACACCACAAGAGTTCACTTCAAAACAGTTCACAGTTCACAATTGATTCGACACTGGCCCGCCGGCGGAGTTCCGTGCCTAGAGATATTGGCCCCAAAGACTAGCGCCCATTTCGGTATTTCTTTTTGTATTAATCTGCAACTCAAAGTACACAAGAGTGGTCGGGACTCACTCTCAGACTCTGCGTCCAGATGCTCTGAGAAGTGAGAGCCCAGAACCACTATTAAATAAGTTTACAAGGGATGCTAAAAGCAGAGCCCCAAAAGCTGGTAAAAAGCTTTAAAAAAAAAATAAAGCAAAAGAGCTCTCTCTCTCTCTCTCTCTCTCTCTCTCTCTCTCTCTCTCTCTCTCTCTCTCTCTCTCTCTCTCTCTCTCTCTCTCTCTCTCTCTCTCTTTTTTTTTTTTTTTTTTTTTGGAAAAATCAGGGTTGTATATTACTGAGTACAATAAATCCCCCACAGATGCCAAAATAGCCTCACGTGGGGTGTACAAGCTGAATGTAAGGATGATAGCCACTAGAGTGACAACTCGACTAGTACAATCTCATGGTGGTCTGTGTGATGAGTGGAGGAGAAACCACTGAGGGGGGGCATAATGCCAGATAATCTGTCCACCTGTAAGTGTGAAAAAGAGTGGAGCTCGGGCCCAACGCCGAAGAAAGGCAAATTGTCGAACCTCGGCTGCTCTATATGTACCTGAGGAAGAATCCCACTGCCAAATCAGGGTGTGAATGATGTCCAGCCAAATGGCAGTAAGTGTATCCTGAAGGAGCTGTGGAGCCGCATTGAGAATGTGAAGACAACGAGCTCTCCAAATATTCCATAGTGTAATGCTAGTGATGACTGAAAAAACTTCATCACGTGTCTGAGGATCCCCTTGCCATGCGATCTGTGGTATCATAACCAAAATCCCTCGCCGATAGCCAGTCGAGGTAAGCATAAGAGCCGGATCTCTGTCTGAGCCCTCGTAGAAAAGATGCGGTCCAGGCATCGGCATCAACCATGAGACAGAGCCCCAAGTGAGAAATTCATCCTGAACACCTGCTCTGCTAAGTAAAAAGCAAACTGGTAGCCACACTATATGAGAAGAGGAGCATGACCAAAGACAGTGTGCGGGTGACTCAGGTAGTCGCGAAGGACATCGACCGCATAACGGATCATGACCCATAGTAGCAAGCCAAGTCCCAACTGGAAGTCCTGCATGTGCAATCATCCACATGAAAAAAGAGATACGACGAGACGCATGTAAATCCCAGATGGCTGACCAAAACTGCTGTAGATAGGCATGGGAGAGACCTGAATGTAACCAGAAACGCATACGAGTGGGCTGCTCTGGGTGCTCTCTCATCAATGCGAATCTGCCAATTCTGACAATGTACTCAAAAAATGATACATGTGCACCGGTGGGGTTAGAGTGAGGCCAGTGCCACTCTCCTGGGTCCCAATAAAGCTGTGATAAGGCACGACCCTCCCACACCCAAAGCCTCCAAAGGGCGGCATCAGCGGATGCGAAACAAGGGTCAACACAACGACGCTTCCCGCGAGAGCCAACTACTCGTATGGCCTCCCAGCGAGCGCCAGGGTAGACAAGGTGCGGAGAGGTGGTAGCATATGTCAATCTAGCATGAATCCCCTGAGAGGAGTCTGAATCAACTGTGAACAGCATGGTGTCGAATCGAACTAATAAGAGAGTGCTCCGAGCAAAGAGACCTTCCTAGCCACTATGTGGAGGCATCTGAACCGTGCCTCGCATGACTGCATCCCACTGTGAAGGAATGGCGGAGTCAATCTCAAGAAGTCTGTCTGACACCCCGCGACCAATGTCATAATGTTCTGCTATGAAGTCTGCATCCAGCATACGCGTCTCATGAAACAACCGCATAGAGGCAACAGGGCCAGTGTCCCAAGCAGCCCAGTCAATGTGAGTCCTCTCTCCAAGCTGACGGGGTGGGTTAACCGAAGAATCAAGAACTGCATCATTCCAAATGAGAGGCTGGCGCTCAATCTCCTCACGACATGAGGGAGGTGAGCGTATGAGAGCTCGGCGCATGGAAACCCAAATCTGAAGGAGTGATCGGAGGAAGGGTAAGAGAGTGCGGGTGGTCAAGGGGGCATCCGTAAATAGAAAACGAAACCCTGTATGCCAAGTGTGACCATCTCTAGTGCCGAGGCGTGGAGTTGCAGTGCAAAGAGCGGCCTGAAGAAGCATCTTCCAAGGTTCTTGGCCAGGAAAAAGACCCCGAACAATGAGCTTGGTAAGAAGGGCGCGACTCTGTAATTCGGGATCAATAATGCCAAGGCCTCCCTCTGACCGAGGTCGAATAATCGTGGACCAGCGAACTCTAGCACGAGTGTCAGTAGTCCCATCTGTGCCACTCCATAGAAAGTTCCGCACTAATCTGCGGAGCTGAGCTATCACTCCAAAATGAAGCATCCAACAAGAGGCCGTATACCATACTGTAGCCAGAATGACCTGGTTGACGACCAATGCACGGCCAGCCAACGACAGATGACGTGAAGACCAATGACATAGCTTCCTGCGACTAGACTGTAGTACGGGTGCAAACTGCTGCTGTAAGGAAACATCAAATCCAACCTGAAAGCCCAGATATCTGCATGTCTGGCCCGGCTGCAGCCATGTGAAACCATCAGCTACCCCCCAAGTAGGTATGTCATCACTGCCAACCAGTAACCCATAGGATTTATGCCAATTAATACGTGCACCACTGGCAATGCAAAAAACCCCCAAGGCCTCCCGCATGGCATCAAGCGCTACTAGCAGATAGTGCAACATCAACATAGTATCATCAGCGAACTCCTGATCGATAAGATCCGGAGCTGAAGGTACGGGCATGGTCAAGCCACGAAATGCATGACTCTGAGCACGAAGAAAATCTGACATAGTCTCTCCAACAAACAGATACAGATATGCTGCTAAAGGACATCCCTGTCGTACAGATCGGGAGAGCTCAAAACTGCGACTGACACGACCACCAATAGTAATAGCACTGCTGGCAGTCCTGAAGAGAGCAGAAATGCCGACTATACATCGCGAGGGGAAACTCATCCTGGCTAGTGATCCTTCGAGAAAGTCCCACTCAACACGATCGTATGCTTTCTCGAAGTCAAGAATGAAAAAAGCGAGAGGTTCAGAAGATGATCTGGCCCACTCTACTGCCTCATAAAAAGTGAAGATATTATCCAGTATGCATCGATCCATGACAAAGCCTGTCTGAGAAGTATGAATAATATCTCGTAAGAACGGTCGCAAGCGATGACTGATCAGCAATGCTAATATCTTATAGACCGAAGGGAGTAGAGTAATACGTCTCCACTGGCGGACCTGAGTGGTATCACCCCCTTTCGGAATAAGAGATATTAGACCTGAGCAAAGATCCGGATGCATATATCCTGATGCAAAGATGTCCTGACAACCGCGAAGCAGTGGTATATGCAATACATCCCAATAAGTCAAAAAGAAAGCTCTAGTGAGGCCATCCTCTCCTGGACAAGCGGATGGATCGAGACTCTCGATAGCAGCATGAAGCTCTGCAAGTGTGAAGGGTGCCAACAAGATGTCGGCCATAGTATCTGTACAACGGCGTCGGGTGTGATGCTAGATCTGCTCACGGGCAAGTAAAACCTCAGTAGTGCATACATCAACAGTGAACAATGCCTCAAAATAATCTGCAGACATATCAAGAATAACATCAGGATGCATATGAAGTGTCCCCTGAGCATCGCACAAAGTCCGGAGGGTGGTGCCAGGAGGGCGCTCTTTGTGCGCGGCGAAGAAGGCTTTATTCATTCGATCAGCTTTAGCTATCCAATGAGATACCGAAGGATGATGAGTGAACTCAGACCTAGCCTCCTGGACGCGACGAATTTCCTCTGTGAGCTCTGTCTGTCTAGCAGCGAGATAAGCATCCTGAGGCCACTCCTCAAGCAAGCGTCGTGCGGAACCAAGAGGAATGTGAAGATCAGACTCGCGTACTCTCAACTGTCGATGAATAATAGCAGTCTGATCTCTCTCTCTCTCTCTCTCTCTCTCTCTCTCTCTCTCTCTCTCTCTCTCTCTCTCTCTCTCTCTCTCTCTCTCTCTCTCTCTCTCTCTCTCTCTCTCTCTCTCTCTCTCTCTCTCTCTCTGTGGTTCTCTTCTGTAAGTAAAGCAAGGCCAAAAAGCTGCGTAGAACCTTTATTCCATCCCCTACGTAGAGAAAGAAACAGGCCCAAAAGCTGTCCGCAAATGGAAATCTGCCACGTGGCTGCCTGCCCGCATTTTCCGCCGTGATTTCCGGGTCTGCCACGTCACTGCCTGCAAGGACTCCGTACAATTTGCCACGTCAGCATTTCTACAAGGGGGTCAGAGGGTGCGTCTTGTGTGTACTGGGCAGCCACATCACCGAGTTGTGACACGGTCTTAATGCAAGAAGACCGTGTCATTGCCTACGAAAGCCGATTGTTTTCAAGGCTGGAATTGACAGCACAAATTTATAAGAGAGCTTTTGGCGGTTATCCATGCTCTTACTCAATGGCAACATTACCTACTCGGAGCGGATTTTACTGTCTTCACAGACCATCAGAGTTTACGCTACTTCTTGTCACAGAAGTAGCTATCGGAAAAGCAGATGCGGTGGGCGAACATCTTGTCACAGTTTCACTTCCAGATTGTCCATGTCGAAGGATATATAATTTTGTACGAACCCCAAGACCATCCCGAGGTTATAAAGGAGATTGCCAATGGAACTTTGCGTTGCATTTCAAAGGTCAATCTATGCCAGCCTGGTTTTATTTGAGCACGCCTTGCATGCTATCAAGATCACCATGATGCTGCGAATGCTAGAAAGAACAACTCAACAGTGCAGAAGACTAATGCTGAGATTGAAGATGTTCCGTGAAGCTTGCAATATCTCCTCCCGTGATCGGAGGATTCCCATGCAATGAATTCCGCTGTGAGAAACCCCTCTTGGAACAATTAATTTTCCAATATCCAAAGTCTAATACCCTTAGTGGGCGCTAGGTTTGAGGGTGAAAGCAGGGACAGAAGAACTTGGCGGATGCTTTGTCTCGGAAGCCGTTGGTTCTGGCTATTTCCGCGATACATCATAGGAGCTTCGAGGATATGGTCAATCAGTATACCACAAATACAGATTTTGCTGATATTTTCACTCGGATACGGCATGGGGAAATAGTAGCGGGATATTCCATTCGGGATGGCTACTTGATGAGGAAAACCATGTTGTGCGTTACACATCCGTTGAGGGAAAAGGTTATGACCGAATGTCACTGTTCACCTTTTACGGGTCACCGCGGCATTGCTACCACCTTAAAGGTGTGGAGAGATACTTCTTTTGGCCGAGACTCAAGAAGGACGTGGATGATTTCGTACGCAGTTGCTTGGTATGCCAGAAGGTCAAGTTTGACAGGCATAAAGCTCAGGAATTGTTACAGCCTTTACCCATACCCACCCGTCCTAGGAAAGTATTGCAATGGATTTCATTTTTAATATCCCGAGAACACAAAGTGGTCACAATAGTATCTGGACAGTTATTGACAGATTTAGCCAGCAAGCTCATTTCATTCCAGTGAAGAAAACAGTCGAGACCGATCGCTTAGCGAGACTGTTTGTGGCCCAGATCTTCAGATTACATGGCATGCCTGAGACGATTGTCTCCGACAAAGACCCCAGATTTACGAGTTTGTTTTGGAAGGCTATTTGGGAGAACATTAGCACGTGGTTGCAGTTCTCGTCATCGTTCCGCCCGCAGACTGACGGTCAATCAGAGATTGCAAATTCAGTGGTACTAGATTTATTGAAGTCTTACATCTTGGATCAGAAGACTCAATGGAAAAAGTATTTACCTTTGGTGGAATTTGCCTACAATAACACAATACACTCTTCGACGGGGAAGACGCCATTTGAGATAATTGAAGGTGCTACGAATGTTCCACCCTTCTTAAGCACGAAAGATACAATTTTTGAAGCCAATGAGTACACGCGTGACTTGGACACGGCTTTTGCCAAGGTCCTCAAGGCTTTGCAGTCGCGATTTGAAAATTGAAAGAGAACGATTGGGTGCTTTTACGTTTTGAGAAGGCACGCCTGAGAAAGAAAAAGGGAAAGGAGAGGCTTTTTCCAAAGCTTAGTATGTGATACTACAGACTTTCCAGATCTCCGAAAAGATAAATGATGTCTCCTTTAGACTGAAGCTGCCCGACACTTGGAGGATTCACAATGCTTTATATGTGAGTCTCTTGAAGCCTTTTATAGGCGATGTGTCCGAAGATGGGGAGCCTAATGAGCAACCCGAAGTGGAAGAAAACGAGAAGATCCTTGTTCCCGAACAGATATTGGCACATAAAGACAGAAAGATTAAGAGTAAAGTGATAAGGCGGTTCTTGGCTACATTCAAGAACTATCCTGCATTGGATGCGAAGTGGATGGAGGAGGAGGACCTAGCAGATACTGCTTAGATTGTGAATCTTTACCTTGAAGCTTTTGGTTTAGCATAGTCTATTCCAATTGGAACCCCAAACTCAGCTTGGCCAAAAATCTCGTGCAGCGAGTATGCACAAGAGGGGAGTTACTCCGCTCCTTTGTCAACAGATGCCTCGATTTTTTATATTAAAGTCACTGATGTCTCTTTGAGTTTCAGGGATACTGTGAGCTGACAGATTCTGCTGTATGACTTTATGAATTGGAATTCCCGATAATATGATATTGATTTGTTCTTGACTTGTTTAAGTACAGACGAAATGATTGCAGCATTTTCGTCTGAATGATCTCGATAGACATGGTTGCAATAGGGATTAGTCAATCGGGCATCTATGAGGTCTTGAGTGGATCTAGATGCGATTGCTAATTGCGTTGCCGATAAATCATAGTCTGAGATCCGAATGAATGTTGAATGTGATTTGTCATGTGATTACCTATGATGTCAAGGGATGTCCTGTGATGTCGTGTGATGTGACTGTCGATTGGTACATGTGCTAGATGCGTGTTCCTAGTGCATCGGTACTAACAGTCAGTGTCTGCTAAGACAATTTATGGACTCTGACTGTTTTGCAGGCGTAATCGAGGGCGATTACAATGCTTTCAAAAGGGGGGTATGTCACAAATAGGTGACGTGGCGTGCCCATAGTAGACACACATACACCCTCCCCTTGCACACAGTCCCAGAAAAATTGGCTGCTCCCGAAATCCACGCAAAGGGTGACGTGGCATGTCTGTACGGACTGGCCCGGAAAATCCGGCGCAAAACGCGGGGCTACTAACACGTGGCAGCAACGTACGGACGGCAGCGGAAGCTTTTGGAATTTGCTTTTTGCTACGCAATCTTTACGCCAAGCAAGAGAAAAAGAGAGAGCCTTGATGCTTTATTTTTACAAGGCTTTTAATTTTTAGCTTTTGGGGCTCTGCTTTTGGCATCCCTTGTAAACCTATATAATAGTGGCTTGGGCTCCCACTTCTCAGAGCATCTGGACGCAGAGTCTAAGAGTGAGTCCCAACCACTCTATTGTACTTTGGCAACAGATTTAATACAAAAAGAAATACCAAAAGGGGCGCCACTCTTTGGGGCCAATATCTCTAGGCACGGAACTCCGTCGGGCCGTGTCAATCGATTGTGAACTGTGAACTGTTTTGAAGTGAATTCCTGTCGTGTCGCAGTAGAATCTTGACTTGGAGTGTCCAAGTCTGTTACAGGTGCACTCCTTGGCAGTGGCTCTCTAGACGGTCTACGTACTCTTTCTTGTGACAGACATGGAGGGGTCCACTCTTGGTCTTGTATATCATGTGTTCATGCAGATGCGGCGTCACATAGCAGCATGTACCTCTTTGACATCGCAGCGGTAAGTCAACGGAGCCCTTGATCCTTGCCACTTGGATGTTTTATTTTGTTTTTAAGTCTTGACTTCGGAGTCTTGTGAACTGTAGGCGGGAGGACATTCTGGCTATTGTGGAGAGCCGATGGACGTTCATGCGTCGTCCCATTCATGGGATGGCTGCTATACTCCATCCTCTCTACAAGACTCCAAAGCTTTTTGCGGAGAGCAGTTTGCTCACCTTGCGATCAGAATACCTCGACATCATGTTTACTGAGGATGAGCAGCTGCAGATCGGCAATGAGATGAGCGCCTACATGAACAATCTGGGACCGTCTTTCTTGAGGAGTGTGTCCTTGAGGCAAGAAGCTATCAAGCTTCCCCTCACTTGGTGGCAAAACTATGGAAGAGCTTGTCTTCCAAATTTGTGCAATCTTGCACTACGCATTCTCTCACAGGTATTTACTATTCTCTCGCTTGCGCTACATAGTACATAGTACGTACTACGCTTGGATGATTTTCATTGATTCCTATAAATCGTGTAAATGTCCATAGGATTGCTCGGCTGGTGCTTGTGAGCGCAATTGGAACGCCTACTCTCTTGTACACACGAAGATTCGAAACCGCCTGAGCACTATGCAATTGGAGAAGTTGATGTACTAACGAGCGAACATGAAGCTCGTGCGTTGCTTTGGGGTCACCCAAGCAGATAAGTCTTAAAAGAATCAAGATCATTGCTAATAGCTGTAGGATTAGGAGACCCAAATTTGTAGTTAATGCTTGGCTACTTATCCTCTTATGCAGGTGGATTCAACTCAAGTGAAGATGGTTCCTGACTCTACTGCAGAGGAGACAGAGTGCCGGATCAGAGATGAGCAGGAGGAGATTCTGTGAGATTCAGCAAGACCTCCTTCCTACATTATCCTGGTGAAGAAATATAGAGTTGGAGCAAATTACACAAGTGATGCATTGGTGTGCAAATAGTAAAAACATATATGGCATTGACATGGATGTTTGTAATATTGACATTAGAGTAACCGTGTCTGTATGTCTCTATGCATGTGTACACACATGCATAATATCTAAGTACAAATATATATATATACGTACGTATCTGACCAGTATGTGTATACATATTTACACACACACAATAATATACATACATATATATGTATGTATGTATGTGTTGTGTTGTGTGTGCACGTGCACGCACGTGCTTGCGTGTGCGTGCGTGCTTTGGTTGTACTCCATGATGAGATGCTTCGAAAAAGTTACACTATAGTATAACTATCCCAGAGGTCACTTTCGTCTTTTGACACATTATATCTTTTTTTCATTGAGGAAAGACAGGGCTGTAATACTCAGTAGTATAAGTGCATGAGAATGCTGGAGTCAGCCTGTCGTTAAGGAACCATACAGATCATAACATATGTACAAGGACTCCCAGCTCAAGGTGGCATGTACGAGTTATATAGAATGAATCAGGGCAGTGGAGGCCAGGTAATCTGGCGGCTGGCCATGTGACACTGTAAAGAACGTAGTGGTGTGTGCCCACTGCCTCAAGAAAGCATGATGACGCTCCTCTGCTGCCCTAGAAGAGCCTATGATGCATTCCACTCACTGCAAAGAGAGTCAACTATCTCCATCCAGACATTGCTGAGTGTATCCGCTGAGGTGGAAGTCTTGGCAACCGATAACGTGTGAGTAACTAGCCTTCCAAATCATCCACAAGGTAACTGCAGCCACACTGGCGAAATGATATTGCAAGGGTGTGACTCAAAATTATGTATAGTAGCTGGTAACACGTCCAGAGTGCCCCATCCATAACCAAGATCTGTCAACAAGAAAATGGGATCCTCCCCTTCTCCCTCAACAATAAGCTGAGAACCCGAGAGCTGTAACAGATATTGTCATATCTTTATTTTCATCCCTCCCTCCCTCTCTCTCCATTTTACTCCCCACCCCTCTCCCTCTCCCCCTCACCCTCTCCCAAAGAATATGTGCCTCTTGTCTATACGTACAATGTGTGCATAAGCAACAGAAAAATGCCTCATCACTCAATACAGACTGCTTGCATAGATAACAGCACAATTACTTCATCTCTTTATAGAAAGAACCTGGGCTTAACCAACATACCGAAGGCGCGTTGACAGAAACAGGTGCACTGACAGTTGGAGCTGCAAAAACCCCTTGGGGGTAGCTCTCAAAAGAGTAATTGGGCGCCTGTACTTCCTCTGACCAATCAAGAACAGAAATTAGGAACCAACATGTTTACAAACCATTTAAACAGAGAGGCATTTTTAAGTCAGAAAAGCATCATTGTAGCTTAGAACACAGGAACCTATGTCTCGCAAAAAAATACAGTTGACACATGCACACCTTGTTTGATACTACCAATGCGATCCCTTAACATTATCAAATCTTCAGTTGACTCCTCTGGAAACACAAGACCAAGATAGTCCATTGCCGCCATAACAATCCCCTGGCTTGCCAGAAGCTCTGCATAGCTTCCCACTAATCTAGATAATGCTGGAGTCACACGCTTTTCACCTTTTGCCAAAGCTAAGACAACTATCTTCTCCATCAATTCCTGTGACATTGAGTAGGAAAATTAGGATGGCAAAGGCATGCCCTACTAAAAGCATCATTCAAGAGCACACATAGGCAGAACTAGCCTGCATTTCTTTGGCAAATGCAGCACTGCTGGCAGTTGACAGAACATCCCTATACCAAAGTCTAGCCAACTCCTCCGTATTCGCTGCACATATGTAGCATAACAGTGCTGCTTGTGAGAGACCTGCTGCATCTAGTCTTGCTGCCAGGGCATCACAAAGAAGAGTCCATTCCTGAGAGCCTGCATACTGTTGAGATAAATACATTCTGTCAATCTCTGGAGAAGTGTAAATCTCTTTTACACCTAGATGAATCAACAAAAAGTTAACAATCACCTAAAGAGGAAAAGGTAAATTATAGACTCTGGGTACTTATGGACAAGGGAACGTAGCAAACAGCAGCATGATGCATGATATTGACTAAATAGGATCACAACCTCGCTGATGCCAGCAATTTCCAAAAATGGATACAGAACTATGGATCAATATATGCTCCCAGCCACAGACACAAGCAAACAGCAACACAAAAAATACGAAAACCAAGTTTGTGTCATGGCTCCATAATGGGCCAACTCGGCCATGATGGAGCCTAGCACTAAACAACTCATTGTTTTAAATAGATTCCTACAATTAAAAGGCATTTGATAGGGCATATGCACCACTAAAAATACATGGAATTATGATAGAAAGAAAGAAGTGCATGTGCCCAGAAGTACGCTGAATTCGAAAACTCACGGAGCAAAGTAAAGCCAGTGTCTCCCTCCATGCAGCAAGGGGTCTACTGTTGACAAGATTTCCAAAGTCATGGGCAGCTACAGCTGCTAACACCTGAAACAACAAGTAGCATGAGTCAGAGAAATCACTACAAGGCGATACACCTGCATGTTAATTATTCTTGAGAGAAATCCGAACTCTACTTGATCTTTGACTTCGCTCAATAGAGTCGCTCCTTCAAATGAAGTTAAGGGAGCTCTTTTTTGGCCCAGGAGATCATTACATACAAGGAAACCTTCAGGTCAGCATTCAATGAAGAAAATAACTTTCTTCAATCTTCAAAATAATTCCGAAGCTGAGCATGTCTAAATTCAACAAAGGAATTTCCTAATCTTGAATCATTTAAAAAGGATCATTTATAGAGGTTTTCAGTGACCTGTGCTCAAAAATTCATTTAAGTGAGCATATACAGCAATTTATAGACCATCTAATGAGAAGGTAAAGTAAGGACTTGCACATGAACAACTGCACCGACATGCCTTGGCAAATGTCATAAATAAAAAAGAAATTTCAGGTAAAAGAGAATATGAAAGAGGACACTTCTATAAAGATAAAACTGAATCAATGGTCCAGATTTAAGGGCTGTTCACATAAACAAACCTATACCTTTTGATAAGGACGACGATGCTTCTTGAAATAAGCTGCTAATGTCTCCTCCCAAAGTTCCGTGCCACCAACATGAGCAAGAACTAGCGCATCTGCCATCCGATCCTCAGAAAGGCACTGCCTTACAGCATCCTTAAAATCAGCTATAACCAGCGCACGCCGCAGTGCCTGTTCACAATCATCTTCCTCAACTACTTCATCTTCATGTTCCCCTTTTTGCAGAACTAAACTCTCTGCAACAGCCTCTTTATGAACTTGTGGCACCAACTGGGGGGATACTGCACCTTTGGGGGTAGAGAGAGTGTTAAAAAAGTCAGCTCCATCATCAACAATTTCTCCTTGACCATCCAATTCAGAAGCACCAATGAAATCTGATACTTCACCCACAGCTCCTACTTCACCATTGCTGACATTAAGTTTGCCTGCAACTTCTGAATTCAGCAAGTCAGCACCATTTGCAAGTTCCTCACTTTTACTTTCCTCTAATTGAGGAAGAGAGAATCCCAAGTGACTGAGAAGAGATGTTCTAGCCTGTTCCTCAAACATGATTTTCAAAAAGCTCCAGATTTCTCTCTCTTCCTCAGACCTGCAAAGTTGCACTCGTATTAGGTCCATAAAGACGAGCACATTGAGCGATCCAAACCTTGCACCAACCTAGAATCTTGAGCTTTCCTATCACATAGAGCTTGCAGAGAAGACTTGTTGCCAGGATCCTCGATAGCAGCCTCGAACTCTTTGGATCGAGCTACCAAATCATCCTCCATAATGATAGTCTGAATATTTAACTGAAACAACAAAAACAAAAAACAACTTTAGGCAATAGAGGAACCATTAACAATCGCGCAGACACAATATCAAACACCTATTCACGTATAAGAAAGATATTGCACAAATGCCTTCAGAGTGGACAAAATCTAGAAGTTGCAAACCTCTGACAAAGAACCTCCTTTTTTCGCACTAAAAGAAACAAGCTTTCCATCAAATCCGAATGTCACACCAGCAGGACGCTTCAGCCATTTTGGTGCTCTCATTGCTGATGGCAGCACACAGTATCCAAAACAAAACTGAAAGTCGATTCAACCAAGAGGAAGACAACCAGTCCTTAGACCTACTTACCCGAGGAAGTACCAGCACCCACTGTTCCACCAAAAGCACCCTCACTTGGAAGAATTCTACTGCAGGCCTGAGCTGGCAGTAAAACCACAAAAAAGAATAATTCAGAAGCCATCCCTGCAAATTCAACATACCATGACTTTTTCCTGCTCATCAACTATTACCTCAATATTGTAAAGGTTTACTCTTCCATCATAGGATGAGCTAGATAATACGCCCGCTATCCGGGGAGACCATTGTAAATCAAAATTCCAGTTACTGCTCACAGGAAGCTCACAAACAATCTGAAAAGTTCTAAACAGACATCAGAATCGCGATTCAAACAATAAGCATGTTGAAGAAGGGCAGGATTCCAAAAACACCTCTCCTGAAGAAGTGTCCCAGCACACAGTGCGGTAATCCTTGGCACTAGATAAGAGAAGCGCACTGTCAATTGGACACCACGCCATTGCTACCACACCTGCACAAAGGACAAGAAATTCAGTCAAAACAACAGAACGACATGCTATAAACTGATAGGAAAGGAACTTTAAAAAACTGCAAACCTTTTGTATGACCAACAAGTTCCTTAACAGGGGAGATGGAGTTCCTCAAATCCCAAACCTGACCAGATCAGGGACGCTATACTTTTTAGTCAACAAGTACAACAAATACACAAATCAATCCAAACGAGATAAAAAAGAGTACTTGAAGTGAGGGGGATCTGTCATCTGCCGACGCAACAATAAGTTGTGTTGCCCCCTCAGGGTTCCATTCCAAGGCTGCACAAGGTCTTCGATTGTTAGGATCCGTGAAGCTGCATTGAAATTCCAAATAAAGTTAGTGCAATGAGTGCTAAAATGTCATCGACCGGCCGAACAGAGAAGAAATGTCTACTACAAACATTTTTTATTATCGGCAGTGTATGAATGGCAAAGCTTGTCATTTGCCCCCAACTTAAGAGTCGTGCCAGTTCACAATATCAGGCCAAAGTTTTTTCTTGCTTGCAACCCTGAAACCTGTGACTACCTGCATGCTCTTATGCATTCCCATGTCTTGTGTTTGGTCAGTGGTACGGACATACAACAACTACCAAGACCATGCGAGCTCAAAAGGGCTCAACCCTTGCCCGTATAATAAGTAGGCAAGCATGTCTAAGATTTGGAACCAAAGCAATGAAACTAGTATTGATGCTTCCAGTACTAAGAGATTTTTGACTTCACACAGAAAAGCTTTATTAAATGGCAAGACACAGAGCATGCAAGATGAGGCTCAAACCTGAGAATAGACTTTTGTCTTCTCAAATCCCAAACCACTGCAACATGAGAAATTGAAGGCAATTAGGGCCATGCTATAAGGATTACCAATACAAAACACTTCACAATATCGATGAAATACTTGAAACTCCTGTATTTGAAGTTGTGGCTATTATGTGCTGGACTTTCCGATTCCAAGACAAATCCACAATATTATCTTGTCCCGAACCCTAGCAAATCAAAACCAACAATTAATTCACTTATGGGTGCCTTCCATCTAGAAAAGGAAAAGTTTTCTCCCATGGATTACCTTAAGTGCTGGAAAATGAGAAGGTGCAGTTGGATTCACAACATCCCAGATCACAACCTCTCCATCGTCACCCCCAGAGGCAAGAAGATTGGGTGTGATACCATTAAATTCTAAGCCACGAACCTGCAATGCCCCAGTACAATGATGTCTTACATGAACAAGTACATTAATGCCCAAACTGATAAAGTTGCCTAATGCACTAGGTATAGGTACAGTTTTCTTGTGAGTGTTTGAAGCTGTAATTCATAATCAATCAACTAGCAAGAGAGTTTCTACTATGTATTATTATCGGGAAATAAATACAGCGACTCATTCAATGATTAAGATACAATTTACAAGAAACAAAATTCCCCAACAAGGACAAAAAACAGTAATAAGGGTAAAAAACAAAGCGGGAAATTCCTGTTAAGATTCTTCATCTCCAGATGCTTCGCACACTGTCTACAGGCTCCTCGCCACTCACGTGCACTGGCCCTTGGCTGTGGGTTGGCCACCCGTACACCTGCTGGACAGGGATCTTAGGCACCCTTAGGGTTGTTCAGCACATTTCCCACTTTAGACCTTTTTTGGTCACATATTCCCCCATTTATATTGGAGGGTCATATTTTTAGTTCATTGGGCTATATTGAGGATTATTGCCCGACCAGACCCTATTCTCCTATATATAGGAGGGGGGGCACCCTCTTTCTCATTGTCTTGTTTCACACCATGTAGCCATCTAGAGTTACTGCCAACCTTTCCACCATCTGTCTCCTGTCATGTCTCTTCTCTCTCTCATGCCATTGTCTCTTTCTCTCTCTCACCTTCCACTGCTCACTCTGACATGGTATCAGAGCACCAGGATGCAGATCTGCCATCGCCATCAGCAAGGAGGACCTTTCAGAGAGTTCCATCGCGAAGAAAACCTCAGCTGCTACCTGCGTTTTTTTCCCAGCGTTTTGGGCAGACAGCAGCGTTTTCTGCTCTCTCTCCATCGCCCTCCTCCTCCACCTGTCAGCGCCTCCTTCTCTACACCCTCTACTGCCTAGCGTTTTTGGCCGGCCTGCGTTTTTCTGCCCATGCAGCCAGCGTTTTTGCTTCACCAGCAGAGGAGGTCTTTGACACCTGCGTTCTCAGTTTTTGTGCTGCCCATTGCAGTCCTCTTCCGGCCGGAGTTTTTCCTCCTAGGCCACCCGAGATTTTCTTCTATTGCTGCCTGCACCGACTCATGGACCTTCCACATTCAGATTCGGGACTGTTTTCCCTGATTTTCAGCCGGGAGTTTGTGCCCCACCCGTCCTCGTGCCCCAACCTTCAGCACATGGTGTCCCCCGACACTCTGAGGATGGCTGAATGCTCTGTTTACAGCTGCATTCCAGACCCCCTTTGCTGCGTTTTCCGGCATGGACAACACCTTCCCCTTTGCCTCGTCAGGTTCCCTTCAGTTACCCTTCCTGATTCACAGGTCTTTACCCCCTACCCGCACCAGTGTGGCGCTTACACGGCGTGTTTTCAGATCGCATTTCAGCTTTCCTCCTTCGACATTGAGAGGTGGACTCAGATATAGGTTCTGGCACAACGGACGGATGTCCCTCGACATTACAGATCTTCCCTCCTCGTGGTTCTCTTACCCTCGGGAAGATGCAGGGGATTGGATTGGTACAGGTACTTATGTGGACGTCGCTTGTATTTTCCATTGCTACTTCTCCCTCAGTAACCCTCCCTCCCTCTCCCTCAATTGTTGTGTCTCTCTATTTGGGATTGCCCTATCCACCTCCTTCATTGGTTCTCTGTATGATAGACCCGTGCCTCTTCGCACGTCAGACACTTCTTTTGGACATGTACTCCTAGATGTGAGTATCCTTTGGCATTTGGATGCCTGCATGGTCTCTTCCGGCACACTGCTCCATGGTGGCTTTTGCCTTGCCTCTCCATGGTAGAGCCTCTTCCTTGCTTCTGCTTGGTTCTGTGGCTCCTCCACTTGCAGTTTGGATGTACCTATGCACTACTTACACGGTGAAGACCTCATGGATGATCCTTGCTTTGCTGGTCTACTCCGAGGCTATGACTTCTACAACAGCAGTCATTCTTCCTCATGCCTCCTCTCAGCCGTTCTTAACCTCACCACATTCCATTACTTTCCTAGGGGGAAGTGCTCCTATGTCGCGTGTCTTCACAACTTGCACTTGCAGACTCTCTTGGATATTTTGTCCAGACCCCGGTGGTGGATGTGCT
Source organism: Adiantum capillus-veneris (assembly GCF_014529385.1). Lineage (NCBI taxonomy): Eukaryota > Viridiplantae > Streptophyta > Polypodiopsida > Polypodiales > Pteridaceae > Adiantum > Adiantum capillus-veneris. The sequence goes on from NC_140953.1 coordinate 137,550,524, forward strand.
CCCACAGGTTGACTTTCCCAAGGATCTCCTCCGACTCTTTTGTCCGATATTGTGTGTCTGCCATGGAACAACCGATCATATGCAGCTTATATACCTTCTAGACGACTCTTCTCCTGGAAGACTGCAGACATTGCCGTCTCTACATGGATGGATTGCTTATCCTATCATCTTGTCTACTATGGTGGACGATGCCTTCCCTATTGAGCCTCTTCTTGTTGCTCTTCCTCCCTCTTCTGCTCGAGCTTCTTTGACTTGGATATGCTACCGGTTTCTCACCTCGGCAGTTTCCTCTCCTCTTGGTCAGAGTGTTCCTCTTAAGGGGGGATACCCATGTCTTGTCTCCTACTGCTACGCTGGGTCCCTCCATCCTAGTGGTGATCATCGGTGATCATCACCGATGGGCTATTGGACGCTCGTCGTAGGTTACTTCCTCATATAAATCCTCTTCAGCGACTTATTCCGTAGCTTGCCACAGAGAAATAGAGAGAGCGAGAGAGAGAGAGAGAAGATCGACACAGTACTGGGACCAGAAGATGGGTTGGTCCCCCCCGTAATAGTATTTTTATTACTAAGGAGAAGACTATACAAGCACTTGAACCGAACGTATTACCACGCTCGTTCTAGAATCAGACTCAATGGTTCCAGGAAGCCTCAGCTTCCCATTCCTAGGGCAAAACCCTATTCCAAGGAACTTCCGTTCCTTACTTTGAATCCTCGAGAACCAAGGTTCATGCCTTTGGATCTCACCTTCATCACTCAAGGCATAACATCCCTGCAATTCTTTCCCGACTCGGTTTCCAGAGTCCTCTTTTGCAGAATAACTCTGCTTTCCTAAACACGAAGTCCTTCCTTGGGAATCTCAACTTTCGGATCACTACTCAAGAGACTTACCTCTCTCCGATCCGTGGAACTACTCCCAAGCTCAGAGTGCAAAACCCTAGGGCTGATCTGGCTCAAGTTCCTCAGAGCACTTTTCTCTTGCAGAGGCTTATGCCTTCCTCTGCTCCTACTCCTTCACGAAGACGAAGTACACCTGCAAACAAATACTCAGAGATCGTAACATGAAAAACTTTACCTTGAAAGCCTCGACGCTCGAAACTCAATTCAGTCCTCGAAAGGCAATTCCCCGACAGAGATCTCGTCACAGAGAAACCTCTCTTCCAATCCTACACGCAAAAGAGGTGTGTTCTCGGGTTCCTTCTCGTAAATCAGCCCCGTCCTACTACGTTTATGGGCTGAAAAACAGAGAAAAACAGCAACTGGTCGCAAAAAAAACGCTCTCCGTCGACGCTTCTTCGTGATGGAGCTCGCCTACTCGTCTTGGCGACATCTCGTGCACTTGGGACAGCCATGGGGATCACTGGTGTCGTCTTCTCCAAGGCTGAAATCTGCAGCAGCATCCTCCCGCTTCTAGCGCGAGCCTTTTCTTCCTCTTGGGAGTGAGAGAGAATCTGTCTTTTGAACTCTTGGCAGCCGGCGGGAATAGGGGCAGCCTTGCTGGCAAGAATAGGGGAGGGAGAGGGGCGCCACAGAGAGAGAGAGAGAGAGAGAGAGAGAGAGAGAGAGAGAGAGAGAGAGAGGGATCGCAAGTGCTCAGCCGAAAAAGAGAGAAAGATATTGTGGGCTGCCCATTAAAAGAAGCGCTGGATTTCTTTTGCTTTTTTTTTAAATTGAGGGCTGCCCACTTTTTAAGTGGGCGGCCGGCCTTTTTTTTTTAATGGTCTGAACCTACCCAAAACTCAATAAAACCTAATAAGCTGAAAAACAATGCTTGCACAACACTTCCCAGGCGTCCCTAGATGCAACCACATGCATAGATGCAATGCAGACATCGACTTCCTCGCGGGAAAGCACCTGCTTTCCCAAAAAGCAACCCGCTTTCTCAAAAAGCATTTGTTTTTTCTCAAAGTTTCCTCTGAACCCATCTTCATTCAAGTGCTTGGTCATCCTTGTGCACAGTTCGGAATTTCTTCCCGACTATGGAATATTCCCTTTTCAATGCTCCCGTCACCCAGAGTTACCGGGGAACGCCCCCTAGCCCCCGTTCCGGCGTTCCGGGGGGCAGTTCCCTTCTTGAACGTTCCGAAACGTCCCGGAACGTCTGACGTTCCAGGTGGCCAGTGCAAACCGGAATAGCCGTTCCGGAACGTTCCGGAACGTCCCCGGAATGTTCCGGAATGCCCCTGGAACGGCCAACGGCTACAAACAAATTTGGCAAAAATTGGAAAAATTGAAGTAAATGTTTGGGCTTCGTTTTGAAGTGTGCAAGGCCTCGAGGACTCATAAAATGCACCCCCCTCCCCCTTTCTCTCCACAAGCTAATCCTCAAGGGTCAAGCTCTCTCCCTCTCACACTCTCAAGATCTCTCCCTCTCAAGACTCACTCTCTCAAGGCTCAAGGCTTCAAGCCTTCAAGCTCTCTTCCTCTCCCTCCCACTCTCTCAAATCTCTCCCTCTCCCTCTCACTCTCTCGAGTCTCTCCCTCTCACTCTCTCAAGCTCTCTCTCTCTCTCTCATCTTCATCTAGTCATAGCAAGGTTGAATGGTCTTCAAAACGAGTTTTTTGTGAGTATTAGAGTCAAAGCACTCTAATACTCCTTGTATTTAAACACAAGGAGCTAAAAAATGCACTATTTGGGTGTCTTTTAACCTCCCGTTCCGCGCCGTTCCCATTCCGGACCCCTAGCCGTTCCCCCGTTACGCGGGGATCCCGTCGCCGTTCCCGTTCCGCGTTCCGGGTAACTATGCCGTCACCCACCATGTGACGCATCAAGAATACCCATCACCTAACCTTTCCTACCGAACTTATGATACAATCTCCTTCGCGATGCTCTATGTCACCCATCCTATGACGCATCAGAGATGTTCGTTCCCGGATGGCATTTGGCATGGCATGGTGGACAATCCTCTGTAGGTAACTCCCTTCGTTTGGAGAGTCTGCATTGGAGCAGGGCCTTCGCTTCGACTTTGATGACTTGGGTTATGTTCTTTCATTCACTGATGCGGTGTCCCACTTTCTGTTGGGTCCTCAATATTCTCCTCTCTAGCGGGAAATTCAAAGGATGCTTGCTGATCACTCACCCATTCCTCCTTTGGATGTGGACTCCCGCTTCTCCGATTGGAATCTGGCTACTACCAGATTGGATTACATTTCTATGCCATCCTTCAATCTGATGTGTGGATTGAGCATCATGGTAATCAGCTGTGGTCGCTTTCCGTGTCATTCTTGTGGTGGCAACACACATTGTCTCACATTTGGCAGAGTCATCTACCTTTGAAGGAACGTGCTTTCTTGTGGCGCTGCTTGGTGGGAGCTCTACCTGTTGGCATTGTGTTACATGCACGGCATATTGCGCCTTCCCGCTGCCTAAGATGCCTTGAAGCTGAGGAGAACGTGCCACACTTACTGTGGGGTTGTTGCCACTCCAGAGCCTTCATTCGGCAAGTGTCAGCTGCTCTTCGGCTGCGCTTTCCTTCCGGCACTTTTCACAGACGCTTTTGGCTTTTTTGGGGTGCTCCAATCACCGCAATCTCAATTTGCGGTGTTCTTCACTTAAATCAGATTTTGGACTCTGTGGGCCATCTGGCACCATAGGAACTCCTTAATGTTCCAAGGCACTTATGTTGACCCCTTTCCCTATTTCAAATTATCTCTTGGTCAAGCGCTGCATTTCACTCATGATGCTAGAGACATCACTCTTGATGGCTACAGGATTTACTTTGACTGTTTCTAGCCATCGGAGCCTCATAGTGCTCCGGTTTTTGTATCCCTTTCTTAGGGTGGGTTTTCCTCTTCCCACCTGTAAATTCTATCAAACAAGATTTACAAAAAAAAAGTGTGTGTGTGTGTGTGTGTGTGTGTGTGTGTGTGTGTGTGTGTGTGTGTTTGAAATGATTATCTAACAGTAGTTTGAACTATACAAACTATTGAACAATATAATGGACCAGACTAGACTTTATAGATATATAATAATGTATAATTGATGAAGTTAAAGTTATCTTACAAGTGGAAAAAAAAGGAAATATTTGTATATGTCTATTGAATTTATTTGATCTGCTAACAATACACCAATTATTCTATATACAATAAGTCATAACACATCTTTCTATGTAAAGCCGGTCCAGTATGTAGATCCACTCTTACAATTGCAGTTGCTTTTGTAATTTTAAAGAAAGGACATGTTACCTGCATGGTTGAATAGAGGGGTGTATTCCGATCAGGTCCGAGGTTGAAAGTCACCTCTACGTGTGTACACGTGTGTGTGCGCTCCAATCGATGGTCTCGCCAGTGTAAAAGTTGTGATTACTATACTCTGTGTGTGAGAGAGATGAGGTGCTCAAGGTGCGTGATAAGCTTGAATTGCAAGGGGCAGTTGTAGCAGGCTTGGACACTCCAAGCCAGAAATCGATAGCAACACACGAGCAAAAACTTCATAAGCACTGAACTTTTGTAGAGATAGAGAGAGAGAGTCGACACGGCCCGGCGTAGTTCTGTGCCAAGAGAGATTGGCCCCAAAGACTAGCGCCCCTTTCGGTATTTCTTTTTATATTAATCTTTGAGCAAAGTACAACTCCCGCGGGTGGTCGCTCTCAGACTTTGCGTCCACATGCTCTGAGAAGTGAGACCCTTGGGACTTATTTATTGATACAAGGGGTGCTAAAAGCAAAGCCCCAAAAGCAGTAAACTCCAAAAGCTTCTAACTCAAAAGCAATATGCCTTAAAGCAGTCAGCGCTGTTCGCGGAAATCCGTATAGCAGTACCACGTCAGCAGCGTGAATCGCGGACGTCCGTACAGCTTGCCACGTCAGCACCGTGAATCGCGGGCGTCCGTACAGCAACCACCTCAGCATTCTTTACGCATTATTTTAATGCTAGGTGTCCCCTTTGGCCCTCGACAGTTGTCCATAAGTTAAAACAACTTATTGGTCATGCCACGTCATCAGTTTGTGACAGCAGCAAAAAGCGCAAAAGAATAGAGAAAGATGGAGAGAGAAGTTGTCTACTACGTATGTGTGCCAACTTGGTCACATTGGAAGGCATGCCATCTCGAGATTTTCTGGGCTCGATCAAGTTTCAACAAGTAGTATACACCATGCGAGGTTGACAAGAAGTCACGACTCCTCAATCGGATTCCGGGTGGTGAAGATATGCCAAGTTGAAGCTGAATGCAGGTGGTAGTGGGGAGCAGACAGAGGTTTTTTTCTTGTCTTTGCGGCCTCGGTTGGCGTATTTGGAAGTCTCCAAATCTGGCAAGGTTTGTGCGGCTTGGAGTCAACGGTGTGAAGTTTCAGCAAATTTTTAAGATTTGAGCAATAGACTTGTGAGTTGCTTTGGAAAAACTGGCATGCTTCACAACTCAAGTACTTCATGTCTTTCCGCTCACATTAGCTCTGGCCACCAATCTCTACTTGCCCTGTCCATCGGGGATCTGCAAAACCTTCCAGCTTCGAACTTTGATATCTCTCACCCCGTAGCTCCATTTGAGGAGTCATCTAGACCGGCTTCTAGAGCATTTGGAACAATGCATTCCAAAGCACATTCCTTGTATTTTAGACACCTTGAACATCCACCCCAATTGCCCCATTCTAGAGTCTTCGGGGCCTCTGAAACCGCCTTAGACATACATTTCCCCTACCCTCTACTCTCCCAAGACCTTTTTACCGACTTAAACCTTTTGCCATGCACCTGTGCATACCTCTGGCACTGTTTGGCATGTGTAACATTTTCTTGAAAGCTTGCCAACTCCTTGGAGTGTGCGGCTTGGTAGCTATAGACATCCACCACTGCATGGCAGTGCTTCTGAGGAAAACAATGGCCCACGAGATCCGCTCGCGTCAATGCGTAGGGCTCATCAAGACAACCTCCTTTATCTCCTCCTCCTCTTGCAAGTGGTCTTGGGTTCTTTATGGCTTACGCACCGTAAGTCAGAACGATGAAGACGGAAGCGCACTCGATGCGCGATGGACTAAGGGAGGGAGTGGCTAGTGAGTTCGAGTCAAGGACATGAAGATTCTTTGAAAAAAAATTTGAAAAATTTGGAAGCGCCATCTTGCTTTGTCTCCTCCTTAATAGAACCGAGGTCCGGTATGCTTGCAGAAAAGAACACGACTGGAGCTCCGATACCACTGTAACGGGAAGGCACCACGTGCAAACGGAAAAGAACAGACTGAACTACTACTCCTTCTTAGGGTTTAGGCCCCTCGGCCAAGATCTATAGGTTGGCTTCGTTCTTTACTAGCTTGACAAGTCAACAGTTTGTGGCATCCCCCCTTCTTGAAAGAAGAATAATCTTCCGTGATTACAGTATATCTGCAAAACAGCTCAAGTTCGTTTAAAAAAATTCAAGGGTTATTTTGAGGGACATTCGGAGGGACAATCAGTTTTCTTACCAGATCGGAGCTCTTGATATCCTGAGTCGTTGGCTTCCCAGAAAAATCTCATCCACTAAGGAGTATATTCTCATTCCAGATTGTAGCTCTTGATATTCAGACGTAGCAAAATTAGCCATCACACCAGACCGCATTGATCTTGAACGGGTGTCTCGATGCACTAAAATTACATACCCAGGCAATCTTACCCAATTAGGAATATTCAATGGTTGGCACATCACAATGCAGCACAAATGCTCACATATGCATGTTACAAGACACAAGGGACGGCGTTACTAAGCACTCCCCAAAGACAGACGGTCTGCAGTATGAAGCTACTCAAAGACTACCTCGTTACTCCCCTCGCAAATAACCTAAAAAGGTCTAGGCCATTAGTTCAAAGGACAGATACAACCTAACGCTCCCCAAACATCCAATCTGTGTCATTCAGAGGTTTTCCAACGTACAACGAAACGCTCCCAAACATCACGTCTACGCCGTTTCGAGGTTTTCAAGCATACAACAAAACGCTCCCCAGACATCCCGTCTACGTCATTCCGAGGTTCAGACAATACCAAAACAACATTTCTCGCTACCCCACCCGAGAGTAAATCGCCAAGCACTGAAACCAGCATTAAAACCAGAGTCAAACAATTCGAAATCGACCTCTTGAGAGATTTAAAACAAATACCATTTATTTCAAACAAATTCCAAACAATTTCTCAAGCAGATTCTCAAACAAAATTCAAAAGATGTCAATCTCAAAAAGCATTCTCGACGTTAGTCGACCTCAAAAATCGATTGGGCTTCCGCCCAAAAATCTACACCAAAATTAGGGTTAATTTTATTCCAAAAAATTGTAGTCCACCGCCGCAGGGTCCATGAGCTCTTGGACATATAGTGTTCCTGTAGCGATGATGGTAGCCCCAAGATATAACAATCACACTAGGCCTCCAAGGTTATCAGGTCGAGAAGAGACTTGTTGCGAGATGTCCAAAAATTTGAAGCATGGAGATACGATATCATAATGTTCGAGAGAAGACCCTAATGGTAACATTCGGCATATGTATTGTCCTGCGTCTGATAACCCTGTAGACATCTTCACCAAACCTCTTCCACAAGCAACACTATCCCTTTACTTCAACTCCCTTGAATTGATTCCCCATCAAGGAGATGAGACAGGGTGTAGGAGTTGCACCTCCTCCCTAATGGTGGCTCCGATACCTTCCCGAGGCAAAAGTGAGGACTCGTTTATGGCTATGACCATCCATATGAGAGGTAGGCATACTTGTGTCGACCTGCTAAGCCAAGCATGTGCGCACCCGGTAGGCTAGCTAGAGGCAGGACCCCTATGCCTTAAGACTTTCCTAAGAGTCGGTTCTTGTAGTTTTCACCTCTACCACTAATGTGATGTGACATAAATGTGCCACATGGCACACATTTATGTTGACGTGGCAATTCCTAGATGAGGTGGCATTTTATGAGAGCACCCTCTCTATTTTCACATCGTGGATGTTGGGTGTGAGTCAAATAACCTTGAAGGTTCCCTATATAGGGACCCCTAAGCAAAACAATACTCTTGTTGCTTTGGGAATAATATAGGAAAGACTCAATCCTCGAGGGAACCTAAAACCCACAAAGTTTCTAAACCTAGCCAAAATCCCAAAGATTCTCATATGTGCACAATTGAAAAAATAGGTCAGCTTGAAGAGACATGTTTTGTGAATCCTAATCTCAACTTCAAAAGAGCTAAAATAAAGCAAATCCAAACAAACTAACGATAGTAAAGGCAAAGACAAGTCCAAATAAGAAAGAACTCCAAAAGTTGCTTATATAGCTCATACCTCTCCCTTTATCTTCTCCCTCTCTCTCTCCTAGAGAGCCTTCTTTCGTGATGATTGCACCTCCTACTTCGTAAGACCTTGAGCCGTGAGGCTATGGCCAAGAGTGATGGATAGGTCATCATGGAGCATCCTCTCACATATCTCACACGGAGTTATCAGCCTATCACAACACTTCATATTGGTGTCGATTTTACTTCCCTATGGTTATAACCTTCTTGGTAAAACACCCTTGTACGATGTTCTTCATGTGCCTAAGGTATCAACTGTCAAAGTCGACGATGCAAAAGCATCGAGACCAAGGAGGTGAGCATGAGAGAGAGAGAGAGAGAGAAACTCTCAACCAATCAACCTTCGCAATGAATAACCGATACAATGTACGATGGGGGCAATGGGTTGCATATATACCCATCTAAGTAAATTGCCCTACCCAGACTTTGACAAATAAGTAAAATAAATACCTAAAAGCCAAAATAAATAATGGGATCGCGTTGGGCAGTTCACTTGAGATGCCATTACTTTAACACCCTCTCTCCAGCTCATAGTGGAGATAAATAGTGAGACCAAGTCGATGAAGAAGCTACCATGGACACCCCAGCAGAAGGCCTTGGACTACTGGATACACCTCGGTTTTGCTACCCACAACTTTGTACCTTAGAAGAATGCCATCTTGAGCAAGAATCCTCATTCGCGAACTGTGAACACATCGCGTCCAAAATACTCCAAGATAATGAACTTTGAAATACATCCTATCCATAATCTGGCCAACAACAATGGACTGGTGTGCACATCCATGGTGTTTTAGATACGTCTGATTGGTTCCCTACCAGATGCATGTGCCTTGAAACACAAGGGTCTAAATTATTTATAGGGAGCACTTCTTGCCCCTCTCTGCCACTTACAAGCCTCTCTCTGGTTGAAGCTAGCCACAGCAACGTTCCAAAACGCAAGCGCAAGAATGGGAGTAGGCTAGGGGTGACATCGGCAAAGGGTAACGCGAGATGATGGCGTTGGCGACGACAAGAGAATACTCTTCACGGATTCTTCTTCTCAACCTGCTCTTCTCAACGCCGCCAAGGCTCTAATACCATGTCAAAGTCGACAATGCGGAAGTGTAGAGACAGAGCACGAGAGAGAGAGAGAGAGAGAGAGAGAGAGAGAGAGAGAGAGAGTCTCCTGAACCAATCAACCCTAGCAATGAATAACTAATACAATGTACAATGGGAGGCATGAGTGGCATAAATATCTATCTTAGTAAATTGCCCTACCCAAACTTTGACAAATAAGTAAAATAAATACCTAAAAGCCAAAATAAATAATGGGATCACATTGGGCAATTCACTTGAGATGCCATAACTTTAACATCAACAACCTCTACGGAAACTTCTAAAGGTCTTGGAAGTCTACTTTGATGATGAAGTCACTATAAGTGATGGATATGATCCTAAGAATGAAAGTGTGTGAATGTGTGCAGAGTGACTATGGGGTTCGTGCACAATGGTAGGGGGATGTTGTCCATGTGGTTCACTTCTCAGGTGTTTCCTCTTCTCCTCTCTCTTCCTCTCACTCGTGCTCCCTGCCTTTTGGTAAAATAAAGGGTAATTCAGTTCTTCATACAACAAGGGTCAAAAAATATTCAACGTTCTGAATCTACTTGTGAGTTCCAAAACAAATATGCAAATGAGCAGACAACTAGCATTGCTTTCATGGAGCTGAGGCCCCAATCTAGATTTGGGAGCATCGAGTTGATGCTCTTTTGTATCTCCCAACATTTTAAGAAGACTTCTTCCACTGTTGACAATCAACTGGTTCTTCTTAAATACTTTCTTCGTGCATCATTGAACCTTGTGAGTTGAGGCTTCGTCCCCTTTCTCCCTTATACAGAGGACATGAGTGAGAGTTGAACACTAAAGCCAACCAATTTGTTTTGCTAGCACCATTTCTATATTCCCTGCTCAGCCATTTTTGCCCTCCGTTGTGCTCCAATTTGCTTTTGCTAAATGGCCCATCCTAAGGACACAAGCTTGGAAGATTATAGAACTCCAATTCACCTCATGAAACAAGCTTGCCTTGCTAATTCCTAGACATGCCCTTGAGGGTCAAAACGATCTATAGGATTCTTGGCAGATTAAGAAAATAAAGCGTGAACCTGTTTGCATGGGAAATATCATAGCTTTGATGGTGCATCTCATATGAAAAAGATGTACAACATTTAGGTGGTCTAGAACGATGCATTCAAAGTAGCAACACGGCAGTGAAACTAAAAGCAGCTCTTACCCGACCCCCATGCTTTTGCGATTTTGTGACAAGTGCATCTTCTGTATTTGAATCCTTGCTGCAAAATTCCAAAACAAATGCCATTACTTATGTGTGCACGAAGTGAATGAGTACAATGAGGACAACTAGTGCCATCTTGTAAACATCCTAGTTCATTAAGTATGTCTACAAGTCCAAAAAATCGAAACTTGACACAATTTAACTCTTGATTGTACAACTTGAGTGCATGGGTGAAAACAAACGTCAGCATCATTAGCTACATGCACATTTTAGAAAGTCGAACTGTGGTAGACAAAGATGTAAGATGAGCTTTTCAAAAAGCACTACTGATGATTTAGAATGGGCTCAAAGGCAAATTTCCTTGTAAAAAGATCATTTTACACCCATAAGCAAAGACGAAAGTTCCTATGAGCAACAAAACAATAGATCACAAACCCCCATTACCATTAACAAGCTAAGCAATAGTCAAGCCCTGCTTTGACATATAATCAACTTGTGAAAACACAGAAACTCTCACAAAAATCCAGCTGGAAGTTAATAATTTAATAAGACACTAACACGTGATACAGAGGGTTAACAGATCTTCCATCAACATGCCAGTTGTGATCCAAATGTGCACAGTGGTCTAACAAAACCTTGAAACTGAGATCACATACCGGATGAGAGAAGTTGGATTCCACAGAGAAACGGTGCCATCAGACTGCCCAGTAGCAATGAGTCCATAGAATTGCTCTGCACTACCGGCACCTGCTGTACCCCATGCGATGCTGTTGAATTTCTCGCTGGAGGTGTAAGAGCTGAGGAGTTCCAGATCGGAATCTGAGCTTGAAAAGTCGATCTTGAAGATCTCCAGAGACGCAGAGGCGCTGAAGGAGGCATCTAGCGCCCCATCCTGCGTCGCTAGAGCTAGCAAATTTGGCTCTGTTTGTCCAAACGCAACATTGGAAGATCGGGCCACGCTCTTGATGGCCGCCATGGTAGCTTGTAAGCAGATCTGCGAAGAGAAGAATGCGACGAGGATTTACTTACGTACGTAGCTGAACTGGATTGAAGCGTCTTCTCATGCTCGATGTGCAGAAATACTTCTGGCCGACACACAAATACACGAGTACGTGGGGGGTGTTGAGAAAAGAACTAGAGACCTCAAAGATCCAACGAGTCTTGAACTCAAGACCTGATACTCTAGCCGATAGCCAATCTACCACACTTGGGTGATAGAAAGAATGTTTCAATTTCTTCTTTTTACTTGGTGAGCCCAAGGCTCTTTTCGGTATCTGAACTTAGAAGCCACCACGTGGCATTATTAAAAACAAATAAAAAGTAAACAAACGTTGCGTTGACGTGAAAAGCTCTAAATAAAGCTACCAACTGCTGCGTTGCTCAATTGCGCTCAGAAGATCTTCGAACTTCTCCACAGGCATCGCAGGTTCCCCAGAAGCAGCTCAGATAGGCAGTTCGCAGGTTCCCCAAAAGCAACAGGTTTGACTCTACTCTTTGCGAGCGAGAGAGAGAGAGAGAGAGAGAGAGACCCTACTGCCTCGTCGCGCCAAGCAAAGTCCATGCTCAACCGGGCCACCATGTCAAGGGAGAGGAGGGAGCTCACGGGCTTGGGCAGAAGGTCGCCATGTAATCTCCATCTCAATAGTGTGAGAGCTTTTCGTGTGCCAAGCTTTTTATATGGTTGATCGAAAGTAATTGTCCCTGGTCTGCACAAAGTTTGAAGCCAACATCAATTGTTTTGACAAGGTGTTAGCAGCATTCATCAAGCATGAAACACTTTTTGAAACCATGAGCGAGGATGGCGCTAAGATTCTTGAGTGCTTCGTCAAAATTTTTGCTCACCAGCACTCATGTAATTGTTCTCCCCCCTAAAAGCAAGCTTGTAGACATGCATGGAGAAACACGGGCCTTCTATCCTGATGACAAAGGGAGAATCAAAGATTTGCAAAATTAGGGTGGGCATGCTGCAAGGTGGTGGAGCGAGATTTGGGGCTGCAGACGGTGAAGTAGCTCGCCTCGTTATTCTCTATCACGACCCTGTTTCTAGCAATCGTGTGCAAGGGGCAACCACACACACAAGTATTAGAGTGGGCCTTTCTATATGAAGGTGATGAGAAGAAGCAGCCAAAATCTTGAAATCCTATCAATCTGGCTTATAAATAAAATTATTTTATCCTTATTTTTTCGTCTGGTGACCTAATGCATTTTTTTCAAATAACCTCGTAGCGTCGTCCACGTAGAGGCGTTGTTTCTCTCAATATCGTACAATAGAGCTTTTCCATCCCCAAGGGCCTCTCCGAAGACACTGTTTGCCACATATCCGGCATTTGAAAGGAGCCTCCCTAGCTTCTCCAATTTCGTCTCAGAGCCTACCAGCAATGGCTTGCACTCCACATCCCCACCTAGCCAAACATCCACGTCCCCCACATCGATGTCGAAGACATCTCTTAATATTCCCAACCGCAAAAGCAGGCTCAAAAAGAGGAGCCTTGACGAGGTGGATCCCAATATTGCCATTGATGCTATCTTTGACAAAAAAACAATTGCATGCAGCTGTAGTTGAGCTATTCTATGCAAAAGGTGCCCATATTAAGTATACGACTTGGAATGTGTATGCGGGGGATGAGGAGGGTCCAGGCGGATATTAAATTTTGGTATGGATCCAAGATTTCATGGATACAGGTACAAATTGGATCAACCATCACGTGGAAGTATCCTACCGTTGTACTCAAAGGGACAAATCCGGCCATTGGACCCAGTCGCTTGGCCTGATCTTGACCCTTGCCGGTAACTTCGATTGGATGACTTGCAGACATGCTACTTCTGAGTGTTGCAATGTAATGAGTTCACAACGGGTTTCAAAACACTCTATGTCGCAAAGGAGAGAGGGGCCTTTAGGGCTGCGAAAAAGCCACCATTTGAAGGCTCCCAAGGAGCACCGTTCAAAGAGGGAAGGGTCGCTCCGGGGGGAAAAAGAAGGAAGGCTTTGAAGCAAGCTCACAACAGCAAAGAGCAGCTGCTGAGGAAGAATTCCATTGCAGTAGCAGCTGTTGCAAACTCCAGCTCTCGTTCCTGTAGTTTGAAAAATACATTACCATAAACATGGAAGAAATCATCGTCGAAATATTCTTTAGTGTTCAGTAAAAGGTGGCCATAGTAGAGGAAGAAATCTCTCCCCACCCTAACTTCATCCCTGATAACGCAATGAAGTAGACCTTGTAGGCGGCATAGCCTCCACCTATTGAGCATGTTGAACGATTAACGGTGCAGCGATGTTGCACATGATGAGACGCAGGGCAGAGTCCGAATACGAAAGAGCTCTGTGGTTAATTGTCGAGGGTGAGGTCGTGAGAGAAACACTAAAGAGGGTCAGAGAAGATTTCATAGGCGTGCATTATTTGCTGAAAGATCGTGGAGGCGTCCTCAACGTGGTGGTTGTGCTGTTGTTGTTTATCAGCGTGCCATCTGAAGGTGAGCTTGAGATAGACAACGTGGATGTCTTGTATGTTGGCTGTTTCGTCCATCCCTCTATTCAGAACCCATGGTACCACAACCATGATATAGAAAAAAAAACAGGGAACGCAAGAGCTTTTCAAAGCATTAATCTGTCGACTCTTGGCCATGGGATTCCGTCTTGGGCAATAGCCCAGATCATGACAAGTGTTCGCCAAATTCGTAGATGATTGGCGAGTATGCTAGCCCGACAGATTGATGGGTTGACAAAAACAAGCAAAACGGTGAGAGCGCTCTTCAATGATAGCGGTTTTCCATCAGTGTTGTTTTTTTTTACGAGTTTCTTTTTGGCGATATTCTTATCAGGCTCAATTGTTGAGCATGCAATAAAATTAGATCTATTTCTCTTCAAGCTTAATTAATATGCTACATGCCCTATATTTATCCTAATGCGTATTTTGTGTCTGGCAGGGAGAACATATACTCAAAACACAGGCCGTTTCGATTGCACAAGCGTAACTCCAGCTGGACTACATTGCAAGGTTCGTCATCTCCATCCAACTCCCCATGACTATGTGTTTGCTTGGCGCAACACATAAACGCTACGGGGCAGGGCACGACTTCTGTTTCTTATAATTTTTGGAGAGACCACAGTGCCAACTCTCCACCATACTTTTGTATGGCACTCTTGCATGACGTGCACTGTATACTTAGCATCTTCAATTTATGACGCTTCATTGCAAGATGAAATGTTTAACTATTCACATTCCTTTTCTGTAGCTTGAATCAAAGATCGACATGTAGCTTGGACAGTCCAAAAACATCTGTACAACATTTCAGGTCATCAGTAAAGCACTTCATTTCAATTTGCAGTCCATTGATGCTTTATCAATTTGCTTCTTTTAGAATTTTGTACATTGCTTCCTTCAGTTTGCTTTACCTGCATAATGCTTTCAGAACTATACACTCGATGTCGATCAACATCTCTATATGCTAATTATACATACAACTCTTTGCATATGGTAGGTAGGCAATACATAATAATATTTTTAACATGTTGTGTATTAAAGAATCAAATGCATTAGTAGTGATTAGGTCTCCCCAATCTTGGAAAAATAAAAAGTCTCACAAAACATATTAAGTGTTAGGAAATGAAAAGACAGATGGAAGTGAAAAGTCAAAAGACCTTTTGTGCCCATATAAAGAGGTGCTTGACTTCACATTGTATATTTGTGTCCTCTCTCTCTCTCTCTCTCTCTCTCTCTCTCTCTCTCTCTCTCTCTCTCTCTCTCTCTCTCTCTCTCTCTCTCTCTCTCTCTCGCACATGCACAAAGTTGTATCCATCCTTCTCACATCCAGTGCTGTTAAATGTCAATTTGCATATGTTATGCTATATTCTATAGATGTTACATAGCAAGGCCCACCAAGCAAGACTAGTTATTCACACACCCACACGTACCAACGAGGAGAAGTCTTAACGTCATAGGAACAATCCCAAGAGACCAAAAGGATCTATTTGACTAATATATATATATATATATATAGAGAGAGAGAGAGAGAGAGGAGAATAATAAAAAGAAAAGTGGGTATGAGGGAGAAGAAAAATAGAAATAGGATATGAGAGAGAGAGAGAGAGAATCTTTCATGATCGACAAAGATTTGATTTTTATATGGTCCAAAACACATGATTCGTGATGAGGTGTGACGCCCATGTGTTCCTAACTTGTTGGAGTAGCAAAGCTTAACCTTAGTTATCCGTTCATTAGGGCAATAATGATTAATATTTCTAGGTCCTCCGATGTATATTGACATCCTGCTGGCTTGTTTACATTGTCTTTTGTGGTAAAATGGTTTTAATTGTGCTGCCTCAATTTGCATTGGCTCACATATCAAATTCTCTAGTGATTATAGTATAGCATTTTGTTATTAAGATGGTGGTCAAGGCTACTTCATGTCTCTTTTCAAACCGCCTTTCAAGAAACCTTTTAGCATATTCTATTATCCTCCTCAATGCTTGGGACATAATTTGTGAGTTTTTCGCATAACAAACATTAGATCTAATGGATGATTTCTTAAACTTCATCAAAATTGACTTATGAGCCTTAGCACAAGGTAAGGTCACAGAAGAATTGGCAAAATTAGATGTATGAAGTGATGTTAGACGAGAACTTTGATGTAACTTGCAAAGTTGGGACTCGCTGATTCATGCTCTATGCTCTCCATTACAATTTGTTGAGAACCCCCATACAAAGCCCTCAAAATCATAGAGAATCTCTTTGGAGTAGGGGTTCCAATAAAGAAAGAGAATACATATGAGAAGTGCAGATAAGCCCAACTTTGGAATCACCATTAGAATAACACTTTAGTTGCATGCATGTGTATAATCTCCCTTGTTGAAGGAAGCCTTTGAACTTGATCATGTCCCACAAAGTTTTTAGGTAGGTAGTTTGGCTCCTTCCTCTATTGTAAAGGAATGATGAGTTTAGTTATAAACGTTGGCATGCGTTGGCTTCACAAAGTTGAGGGATTTGGTTTTCCACTTCTCACTAATCTATCATGGTTCATGGTTAGACATCATGTACCACTAGGGATTTTTGTTAATCCCCTAGTAAAGTGTTTTGCTTTGGTGAATGCAACACTTTCTAACAGAATCCCTATTGTGACGTCTTGCCAATTTTATGAGCACATATCAAGCAAGACAAGAGCAAGTAATGGTTCTCACACATTTATGACACTAAAAACTTGAATCTTAATAACATTACTAATACAAGACCTTGAACTCTAGGCTTGATACTCTAGAGGGAACTGGGATAACCAATCTACCACACGTGGGTGATAGAAAGGTTATTCTAATTTCCTCTTCTTTTTCACACACACACACACACACTATAGAAGAGAGATTTTGAAGTTGTAGGAACATTTTCAAAAGACCTAAAAGATGTATCTGACAAGTCTTGAATTGAGAGAGAAAGAGAGAGAGAGAGAGAGAGAGAGAGAGTCCTTGATGTTATTGTTATAGTGAGACTAAACTTTGAATTAAAGACCAAAAGAGCCTTCTTCATATTTGGTCCAACCACATGGTCCCTCTTGAGGTTGCACCCATGTGTTCTTAAGTTGTTTGAGTAGTAATTTAGTTTTCCTTCTATTGGGGCAATAATTACTAATTATTGGTATGCCTGGCTCCTCGAATGTCTATGCAAAACCTATTGACTTGTTTACATTTTATTTTGTGGTTAAAAATGTTATCAAGGTAGTGATTTAGGTTACTCATTTCTTGCTGCCTTTTCAAGAAACCTCTTAGCATATTTCTATTGTCCTTTCCTATTCTTTAAAATTAATTTATTTAGAGTTTGAATTTTTGGCATATCAAACTTAAGACCTAATGTAACGTTTCTTAAACTTTGTCAAAAGTGACTCATGAAGTAGTCCTCATACCAGGTTATGTCACAAAAGAGTTGGCTTAAGTTAGATGTATAAAGTGATGTTGGGCAAGACCCTTGATGTAACTTGCAAAGTTTGGTCTCAGTGACGTATGCTCTCTCCTCTCCCTTAGAGGTTGTCGAGAACCCTCATAGAAAGCCCTCAAAATCATAAAGAACCAATGAGAACCTAAGCATGGGAAGCCCTTACTCCACCCAACCATCCCCTTCTTTGCTTATAGAAAGGCCCCAACAATGGCTCCCATTGGGCTGTGCTCGGGCCCTTGGCCTCACATTACTACCTCCTTGGAGAAGTATTTCCGTCCTTCAAAACAAAAGTGGGGTATTTCGTCTTAAGAACACCAACGTTTTCCCAAGTGGCACCTTCTTCAGATCTATCTTTCCACTTGACTAATACTTAGCAATGCATGTGATGACAAGTAAAGAAATCATGATAGTAAAAAATGCACTCTGGTTCATGTAGCTGGGTGGAAGGTTCAATGAAATCAACCAAAACGTGTTTATCATGTACATTGTAAGCCCAATGCAAGCGTTTGCATAAACGACAAAGATGAAAAACATGTGAATACAAGAGTGCACATATAAAGAAAGTCTGTAGGTCATATTTTGAATGGGCCACAATATCTAGGAGATAACTTAGGTGTAGGATCTTAGACTTTTTGAATGCTCTAGAACACGTAAGAATACCTCTTCACCATTCCTGAGAGTGGCTTGCCGATGTTTCGCATCAACCTACTTCTTGTATCTATCATGTGCTTGTTGAACATTTTGACAAGCAATTTTTAGCATATCCATATGATCTTAGATAAAGTCCTTGACTTGCTATATTTTCTTGGTAGCCAACCCGACCATAACTAATGATCGAGGTTGAAACCAGTGCATAAGCATGAAGGGACTAAACCAACTAGTAACATGCTTCACACTCTTATGAGAAAATTATAGAATACGGAGCACTCTCTGATGTTTCCCCCCCCCCTTTCTCTCACCCTTTGGTGATCACTATTTAAAGGAGGTGAGGTTTACTCCATGCCCCTCACTTAGCTTTGTCTTTGCATAGTGTGTGTGTTTGTGAAAGAAGAGATTTGAGAGCATATATAAACTTGTGTACTTGATGGCTATGGATTTGGTGGTTAAAGATGGTACTTCTCAGGTTCGTTCACTACTGAGATTGCATCTAGTTTTTTCAATTTTTAAACTACCAATTAGTATTGTTTCCCTGCACTGTGTCAATATGGGAAGGGTTTGACGACTTTGGTATACTACACAGTGTAATAGAACAAAACAACACATAATAAATTGATATTTTTTGGGGCATTTAGTTGGCGATTCTTAGCCTGGTGTGTTAACCCTCACGGCTCACGGACACCCTATCACCTACGACGGACGTTGTAACCTACGGCGGACATTGTATTATTTATTTGGTAGAGTCAGGTATCGGGCTTGTCGGTCCAATAGGAAAAGGGTAAGAGTGGTCGCCGATGAGAGGCGCACTCTAACTGGAACATTCAAGGGATTAATTGGCTAAGCATGGGCGCCCAAGTGTGAATGGGGTGAGCTCATATAAAAGTCAACTAAACCTAAAATTCACTCATTCTCTCATTTGTGCAATAGAAGAGTGCTCTTGCTCCATTTCCATCTTCTTCTTCTTCATCTCCTTGTGTGTGTGTGTGTGTGTATGCGTGAGAGAGAGAGAGAGAGAGAGAGAGAGTGCGATCGAGCATTGCGACGACGACACGGCGGCGGCGAAGCGGCGGCTCCTTCTTCTTCGCGGCGAGAAATCCTCCACGAAGCAAGCGTAGAGCGGTGAGTGACACACCATCGCCTTCTTTGAGCTTACTAGTTTAGACTTGTTGTGTGCTTGAAACCATTTGTGGCTAGCACACGGTGTATCGGCAAGTTCCTTGCATTGACACGTGCGACATATGCGCACATTTTTGGCGCCGCTGTCGGGGAATGCCATACACTAAGCTTGAATGGCACTCTGTGCTTCTCCGTGGTGCAATTTCTATTGTAGGAAAGGTAAGGAAGGAGGGTGTGTGTGTTGAGAAGAGGGATTTGGTGTTATACTGTGTGTTTTTTTTGTTAATGGAGTTTTCAAAGGTACTGTGTTTATTCTCTGTGTATTAAGGTTGTTAGTTTTCTTTGTTAATGGAGTTTTCAAAGGTACTGTGTTTATTCTCTGTGTATTAAGGTAGTTAGTTTTCTGTGTACAGTAAGTAGGAAGTAGATCTGTGAGAGTTAATAGAGTGTGTTAGTGTGTAACAGTAGGTGTATTAGTTAGAAGTAGGTAGATAGAGTGTGTGTGTGCTCTCGCGCAGGCCGCGGCGACCTTATCCTTAAAAAAAAAAGATAAAAATAAAAAAAAAATCAAAAAATTTAAAGGTAGCACCGAGATCGGGAATATCTCCCAGACCCAAGCCCAAGCTCACGCTCAGGCCTAGGCCTCTGTCGCCTTTTAAAAAAACGAATTTTAGCTTCACACGTAGCTAAAAATCGATTTTTTGAGGACCAACGGAACTTCAGATGCCCGAAAATTGTGTTGTAAAGCACACAATGACCCTCTAAGTGATACGCTCATTTTGAGCTATCACACACTTTAATAAAAAAATCAAACATTAAAAAACATTAAAAACATAAAAAACACGAGTGAAAATGGACGCTTAAAAAAGGTAAGCGGTTAACCTTCGAGGTTATTCGCCGACGCTTGTAGGGTGCCAAAGGCACATGCATCTGTGCTCTGGTCGTGTGCTAGAGACGGAGCAACTAGAAAGAATTTCGACTTACGCGAGTTCTCAATATCCACTTACTTTAGGTTCCGAGCCCTCGGCGGGGACCCAAGGTAGTACAAACCAAGACCCAAACATAGCGGCTAGTGACTCTTCATCTGGCTACGACGTCATGGAGGGTTTCCCAATGCCTAATCCCGATAGCTCGAGCCAAGACATGCATGCCATGGATCCTAAGTCCGGGCCGAGCGTGCTTAGCCGCGTGAAGGAAACCTTTAGTAGAGCTACTTGCTCCGAGCATGGAGCTAATGATGTAAATGAGGGGGGTGGGGAAGTAAATTCTCCATTCGTGACCAACGTAGACCTTATGTCCTTAGAAAATGTGCATGTGAATACTTCATTCACTGCACCTCCTGACTCTTCAGAGTTATTTCCCTCCGAGGTCATATTACTCGATGGTAGAAGCCTTGCCGAAGTGCAAGAGGTTGAGCGATATATCCTTGCAGCGAGGGAAAAGGAAGTCGAGAGCTTACGCAAGGCAGAGCAACGAAGAGAGTTAAAATCGAAAGGGCCTATGTCAATATCTTTGCTAGGAGAGCAATCAAGTGCTCTTGACTTAGCAACCGCTAAGGGCCAACCCCTAAAAAGCCACATTGCATCTGTTTCAAAGGACACCCCTAGCACCTCAATCCTAGATGGAGTGTTCTTAAATGAGAACTGGGAGTACGAACTACAAACGGAAACTCTAACAGACCTATACATAGGTCACACCTATCACGTGGGTTGGTTAGATGTCCTACAATCCACAATGGGTGCTACTAGTGTGGAGGATCAACAACAAAGAGTTTGTGAGGTCATCCATAGGTTCATTGAGTTAGAGAGACATAACGAGGGGATCAACATGCCTTCAACGGGTCTCATGAGATTCTTAGATACAGGAAATGCTAAACAACCGACCTTATCGCAAATGGAGACTCCCTCGGTAAGTCCGATGGATCCCCCATATGTTGTTTCTCCAGGGGTCTCAGTGCAATATGAGCCCACGAGTGATAGCTTCACCTTTCCAAGTCTAGCTCATCTTTCCCTTGATGACACCACGGCTATCATGCCTACCCCAATGATGGGCATGCCGAGAAACACACCATGGACCTCATTTGTTAGTAAAGCTCCACTAATGGTAGCTCAATGCCTGCAACAGTACCTACAAGTGTGTACCAATCTTATGCACCTATGGGTCATCACACTCATTTAGTCCCTACCCCTCCCATTGTTTCAACTACCTATGCTCCACAACCACAATACACAAGTTCTTATTTCCATGGGACTATACCGGCTAGCATTAGCATGTCACATCCGACGTCTGCTATGCCTAGGGCCACCCATATGAACTATGGACCACCACATGGTACAACATCGTACCCAACGTGGAACCCAAGGGCTTCCTATGCGCCAAGCCCAATGCCAATACCTACTCCACATGTAGTCTCTGGAGCACCTTCACCCACGGTGCCTGCTCACTTAGGTGACTTGGCAACATTTGCTCAAGCTATTGGTCAATCTATTGCTGAGAATATGCGTAACGCGCCTGATAGAGAGCCTAGAAGTAAGGCAGTACAAATAGCCAAGCTCACACAAAAATTTAGTGGAGACGGGGATGTGAGAAGCATATCGAAGTGTTTGAACAAATATGCGATTCTCTAGGAGAACACAATGACTTGCATAAGAGCAATGCATTAAGCCTAACCTTAAGTGGGAAGGCAGGGGATTGGTATAGAACCCTAAGGGTGGAAGAAAAAACGATTTACCCTACTCTTAGGAGACTGTTCTTAAAAGAATACATACGAGAGGGAGTGCTTTGGGATGTAGCCTCTCAGCTCTAAAAAGCCCAACGAGAGGAAGGAGAGTCGGTGAGAGACTTTATTAGTCGCTTGAAGCATTTGAATTCTCGTTGTAATCCAAATGAGCGCTTCAACAATAACCAATTGCTTGATAGATTCATTAGGGGATTACGACATGAGGATATCTACAATGGCCTAGTCATTAGAGGTATCACCACTTGGGAAGCAGTCACCACCAATGCGATCCAATTGGAGGATAATTTAATGATTCAAGGAGAAAGAGTGTCTGTTGAGACCCTAAAGCCTATTGCTAAGGAGCCAAAGATATCTGAGATGACTTTAGCAGATCTCACCAAGGCTATTCAAGAGAGTCTTAGAGACAATCGTGCTCTGCAAAACAATCATATGTATCCAAGAAGGGAGCAGCAATGGTGCTCAGTATGCTATGGACCGCATAGTACCAGTGAATGCCCTACTTTTAGAGTAAAATTCAATGGGAACTGCAATGCCTGTGGGAGGTATGGTCATCAAGCTAAGGATTGCATAGTATTTAAGCTCGCGATGGCCAATAGACCAACCTTAGCATGGACAGACACACCTCGAGTGCCTGCATTGATGCCGGCCCCACCTCTTGAACAAACAGCACAACACATGGTCCCTAGGGCCCAAAATGTTGTTCAAAGAACACCTTTACCACCTCCAGTGCTAGGACCGCAACCACCACATCCGAGAATCACTTCTGTGAATCAAGTGGGTTGTGAGTCATCTATTTCTTGTTTGGAAGGCTATGAGGAAGATATAGATCCTAATATTGCCTATGGGATGGATGTGCTTGAAGAAAGTCCACAATACTACATAGAGGACTATTGGGGACAAGTCAAACCTGTATATCAAGTAGCTGCTCTTGCGGCAAGAGGCCAAAATATCAATTACACTGCTAAGAGACCACCTCTTCAATGCTATGAGTGTGGAGTTCCACATCGTGTAGCCGAGTGTCCTATTAGGCTACAAAAGAACGCCACACTAATGCAAACCAATCAAGCGAGCACGTCTACAATGCCGATACTCATGTGTAATCGATGTGGCATAGATCATTTGATTGCCCAATGTCCAAATAATCCAAATGCACCGTAGATCACGCCATTAAACTTGATTGAAGTTACCGAGGAGCCATCACAAAGTACACCTGTGGTACCAGTAAACATACTCACACGGTCGATGCTCCAAAAACAAAATTATATTCTTGAGGAAAGAGACACGGCATCAATTGCCCAATCTCAGAAAAAGAAGAAAACACGAAGGAAGAGATCGCAAAAAGCAGCGAAGTCAGACCCCAATTCAAAGACCAACATAGGGACTGGTGACGACCCCGTATATATGAACGACGCTGAAGAAGATTCTGATTCAGGTGAAACCATGGAGACCAAAACGACCACTAACATAGAAACCAACAAGGAAGATCTTCATTAGCCACAATGGCCAGGATCCAAAAAGAAGATAGGAACTTACCCAAACCCTACAGAGGAGATTGAGCGAGTCAAGCAATTAAGGAGTTTGATAGAAGATACCCAAAGGGATCTAGAACCAGCACCTAGGAAGATCCAGATTACAGACACCGTGTTCCCTACGCAACAACAACCTCACCAAGTCCATAGACTCTTGGACATACCTAGTGTCATCCAAGAAGAAAGTGACTTAAAGTCATGGGAAAGTGGGCGTACTCACTTCTTGATGGAAAGAATGTTTATAGAGGGACTACCTGATCCTATCGAAGAAATGGAGATCCCATCTTCCCCACGTCAAGGGACTCAAGGCCAAAAGGTGCCGTTAAACATTACCAAATTGACGGATTTCATGTCTTCAGAAGTTAGAACCACCATCATGTCCAAACTATATAAAGACCCTGAGCTACTCTCAGCTCTTCGAGCCTTCCTCAATGGAGAACTGAAGTTTGGGCTACCACAATTTGCACAGATGGATGGAGCTGGGGAGATGCCAATAGAGGAGGAACACATAGATCCACAACCCAACCTAGATGAGAACCTTGTTATAGAAATACCTGTTAACAAGTTGGGACAATACTTTGAGGGTGATGAATCCAATGCGACCATACCAATCAATACTAAGGGATTAAGTGTGAAGAGAATCCCTGATGGTGGCGCTGGGGTTAGCATTGTGACTAAAAATTGATGGGAAACTATGGGAAGACCTCACCTTGCGACCACAACCATAGTAGTGAAGATGGCCAATGGGTCTATTGTTAAACCTATTGGGATGCTAGAAGACCTCAAGATCAAGGTCTTTGGACATAAAATAAGAGTTACCTTCATTGTTATGGATTTCTCCAAGCACACTATGGCATCGAAGATGATCTTAGGACGTCCTTTCATGAGGGAAGCAAAAATGGTGCATGACTGGTCTAAGAACCATGTCTACCTGCAGTTCCAAGATTCTGTCATTCGAGTGGATCTTATGACGGGTCGAGCACATCCTCTAGGAAACAGGTTTATAATTGATCATAGATATGACACCACAGTTCACTCGGCCCCATTGCAGTATTGTTATACGTGTAAAGCGGACACTGATGTTGGGGAAGATTCTCCTTATATGGACGTACTACCTGGGATGACTGAGTCGGACAATGTGGATTGGGTCCACCTAGCAGCAACCATAGACACTTGGGGAAACAGGGAGACAACCTGGGTAACACTTGAGGGGGATGAAATGCCCGTACCCTTAAATATGCTACAAGCAATGCATATAGCTTCTGACAAGACTCATACTAATATAACAAAAAAAAGATACAAGTGGGTCCCTAAAGCTTCTTCAACGACCATAACTAGTGCTAAAAAACGAAAGCCTTGTAAGAAACGTACCACTCGTTCCAAGAAAAGTAAGAAAACGTGGCCGTGGATTCCTAAATGACTATTGGAAGCCCAAGGCTACTATCAAGGAAATGATCAAATCTGGGTGCCAAAACGTAGATTGTGTTCTTACCTATCACCTGACCCATGTGAGCAATCCCGTAGCTTCAAAACAAATTAACAATCGTGGAAAGAAAAAAATCACAGAATGCTACACACCCGCTCCAGAGCTAGTTTGGGTACCGAAGAAAGAACGATTTGTTCCACCTAGCTCAGGAAGAGGGGAGTCCCATGAAGCTTCTAGCTCCTCATGTAATGCATCCATAAAGGTAAAAGCTTCTCCACAGCTTCCACCTACAATAGTGGACCTCCATGAAGCTACAAAGGAATCCACATCTCCCAGTGTTCAAGAATCACCTGATGAACCACTTCAAGCTCGATCCTGGGAGAGTACCTTACCACCCTTGCAACTCGACGAGACACCTAAGGTAATAGAAAACTACTGGCAAAAATCCCCACCTATTACCAACCGGAATAATTGGTTTCAAAGGGTGACAAGCTCATTTCAAATGATATGATCTACCCAAGGAAGGGGGGAGTGTTTGCTGACAGTCATCATTCACTCACTCCCCTCTCAACCTTCCTCCTTGACCTCTCAATATCCAAATCTTAGGGAATGTATATATAAATCCTTATACTCACAAAAAAAATTAAAAATAAAGAGCAAGAGCAATTATCAAACGTGTATGCACAATAAAAGTCAAAACATTGACCCAGACCTACACATTTACATCCGGTACACTGAAACAGAAACCTATGTCATCTAACACCTTTGATCCTCATCACTCGAGTGATGGAGGGTAGGTAGGATTAGTACAATAGGAGTGTTTCTGTTTTAGAGTTGAGTGATTAGCAAAGTTCTTTCTTCCCACTGATATGCCTTTTACAAGTATTCTTTGTGTTTCTTAGTGTGTACAGGAACGTGTTGCTGTTGTTAGGATTTGGACCTTCATGGGATCTTTCTCTCATTCACACTTCAAATCAAGCGCGACCATCGACACAAACAGGTGTTTCTTGTCCATTAGCATTGTCCCTTATCTTTTTGCATCCATGTTTGTCTGCTTTGATTGTGATTGGTAGCATAATATTCAGTGCATTTGCTTAGTACCAAACATTAAATTCAATGGATTTTTTGTCATAATCACTTGTCTAGGTTTAAAAATCAAGCAGTTCGACTAAGCTAGTTTGACCAAGTTAGGTGTTAGAGATCTTCTCTTAATACCATGGGGAATGCCTAAATCAATGGTTACTTAGGTTCTTAATCCGATTTAGGCAGCATTGTGTGAAATGTACTAGGGCTTTCTAGTGGGATTGACCCTATTGACCTTTAGCTTAAGTATTATAAAGGGAGTTTACTTGTGTGATGAGCTTGGGGAGGTGTATCAGTGTTATATGACCCCCCAAAGTTACAAAATTAAAATGCTGAAAATGAACAAACAAAAAATCAAAGTGTCACAATGTAAAATCTTAAGTTGGAAGAGAAATCTCAGCTTGATTGGGTACTTCACTCACATGTATCGCCTATGGTACTAGAGCCCTAGAGGTTCCCAGTGTGGACGCTTTTCCTTGAAAAGCAAAAAACCCAAGGCATACAAAATAAGCACACACATCAAAATTGAATCACTGTGAAAAGACTTTGGGGGGTCAAAGAAAAGGTAATCAATCAGGCGATGATTTCATGAGAAATTCCTTTTATCGTAGCTTAACTACAAGGTCTTCTAGGTATAGCCTCTAGTCAGCCCTCGAACATGAAATACTTGGCTCTCGCGATTAAACAACTTAATTGACCAGAGAAAATTAAGAAGCTTACCCATGGTATTAATAGTCGATCTCTAGTGCCTTTCGATCCTTAAATTAGCGACCCCAGACTTGTTTAATTTTTTACCTTTACATCTGTTTATGCATTTGATTATATTGCAATTTAATGTTTATTGCTCACAAATTGTTTAAAATTCTGTTACCAATCAATTTGTCTGCCTAAAACTGCATATGCTTTTTAATCGCTTATGAGAATGCAATTACTATGCCAATGTTGTTTGATTTTGCAATGACTGAAGAAGGCTAAGGACATTCATCTCAAATGCTCTTCCACCTCGACGAACGAGCTTCAACTCAATAGCTTTCGAGGACGGAATCTACATCAGGAAGGGGGGCATGTTAACCCTCACGGCTCATGGACACCCTATCACCTACGACGGATGTTGTAACCTACGGCGGACATTGTATTATTTATTTGGTAGAGTCAGGTACCGGGCTTGTCGGTCCAATAGGAAAAGGGTAAGAGTGATCGCCGATGAGAGGCGCACTCTAACTGGAACATTCAAGGGATTAGTTGGCTAAGCATGGGCGCCCCAGTGTGAATGGGGTGAGCTCATATAAAAGTCAACTAAACCTAAAATTTACTCATTCTCTCATTTGTGCAATAGAAGAGTGCTCTTGCTCCATTTCCATCTTCTTCTTTTTCATCTCCTTGTGTGTATGCGTGAGAGAGAGAGAGAGAGAGAGAGAGAGAGAGAGAGAGAGAGAGAGAGAGAGAGAGAGAGAGAGAGAGAGAGAGTGCGATCGAGCATTGCGACGACGGCACGGCGGCGGCGAAGCAGTTGAGTGCGGCGAAGTGGTGGCTCCTTCTTCTTTGCGGCGAGGAATCCTCCACGAAGCAAGTCTAGAGCGATGAGTGACACACCATCGCCTTCTTTGAGCTTACTAGTTTAGACTTGTTGTGTGCTTGGAGCCATTTGTGGCTCGCACACGGTGTATCGGCAAGTTCCTTGCATTGACACGTGCAACATACGCGCACATGGTGATTGCGAGTTACGGTCAAAGGAATGTTTCTTTGATGGGGTGTCTGGTTTTGCATTGGCTATTGACGTTGTTTCTCTACATGTGATTTTCTTCATTAGGATATGGTTTATAATTACAAGTTGTATGGGGTTGTTTGACCATTGCTCCCACTGATGTTTTTTTTTTTTGGCTCAACATTGAGGGCATTATCCCTGCATAGCGATGGTGCAAACAATGTATCTGCTACTGCAGGTGATGAGAATGGATTTTGTATATTCGTAGCAGCATGAATCTCTGAATAAACTTTGCCCATTATTGATGTTGTATAGCCTTCATTTTTTTGATAAGGATCCAAGGAGAGCAAAGCTTGCTTTAGGGATGTGACCGTAATGCACTATGCCTTCGGTTTGGAAAACCCCTGCTTAAACTAATTCCTGGCTTTGGATTAAATGTCTTGGTTGATGTCTATAATGAAAGAATTGGGTACTTACTGCTGAAAGTCTAGAAGGAGTTTGTCTTGATAATACACAGCTTATAGTTTGTTTTCTTTGGAAAAGTAAGAAAGATGGTAAGATTTACCCTTGACTCTCGCAGGTAAAGTATTGGTATATTGGGCAGGTTTGCCCAAAAGGGTGGTTATTATTTTAACATGGGTGTGAGGTTTGCTGTTTTGCCTACTTAGGGGTAATCTCTGATTCTATCTGATACCGAATGCTTACGAGGCTAGCAACATATTAAGGGATGCCACTGAATTTTTTACTAGAGTAATACTAGGTTGACTAGATTTGGTAGGTTTCTATCTAATTTGACACAACACTTACTAAAACAGACGGAGGCCACTATAACATGTCGGATACTATATGCCTAAGTGGGCATGTGAGGTGTTGTTTTGCTTGATAACACAACCAAGTTTTGATGGCTTATCCTAACATTAGAACTTTTTTGTAAAAAGAGATATTTGAAGTTGTGGACTAGGTTACTTTATGGCTTGATGGTACTTGTGAAAGAGGAATTAGTACCTAAAAATATTGTAAAGTAATTTTTTCTAAAAAAAGACCTACAGGCTAATATGGGAATCAAGACACTTGGATCAAAAGGGGTTGTGACCTTCTGATCAAAATGATATGTATGTCAAATATCTATTTAAGGGCTATATAGAAACCATACATAAAAATTACATCCAAGCATTGGTATAATAATTTTTTTTGAACAAAATTATTAAAAATTGAAGAATTGAGAGACATGAACACTTTGGACAGTGGTTTTAAGATTTAAAATTTTTACAAGTTGGACATGGATAACAACTGATACAGTATGTTGACACCTGTAATACACATTCAAGGTTAAAGTATCTGTTGTCTTGTTTGGATGGATGGAGGTGAGGACTATATCCTTTCTTGGAAATTTTTTTGCTTGAAGCAAATGATTGTCCTTCACATCACTGGCTCGTACTACTACTTGGGAGATACCTTTTAGATCAGCTAATGTACTTTTACACTAGAATGAGATCTCATTCTTATAGCCATGTATATAAATAATTCTAAGATTGAGTTGTTTTTGTACTAATCATTGTCACTTGTCTACAGCCAGCTATCTTTTGAGCTTAAAAGTTCATTTATGTCTTATTATATAAGTAAAACAACTACACACACACAGTTCAGACAATGAAAAAGAGAGTGAGCAAAACGTGTGCACATACACAATTCTCAGAGGAGAATACGAGAAAGGGAAAAAGTTGGCATAGAGTAGCTCAAAGAGAGAGAGCAAGAGTGCTCCTCTTCTCGGGTGGATAGAGAGAGAGAGAGAGAGAGAAAGAGAGAGAGAGAGAGAGAGAGAAAGAGAGAGAGAGAGAGAGAGAGAGAGAGAGAGAGAGAGAGAGAGAGAGAGAGAGAGCTTCAAAACTCTCTTGGTCACAGGGCACGTGCGCCCACAATGTGTGTGCGTGCACACACACACAGTCGTGTGCAAGAGGCAAGGAGTATGCTCCGGTTTTCCACGACATTGACACATCTATTGGTCGCAGTTTTTTCAATTTTTGACGTTCTTCTCCGGCTTAGCATCGACTCGGCTTTTGGTGGTTTCAACATTGGCTCGACATCGATTTTGACAACGATTTTGGCAATTCAATCGGCGCGCTTTCGTCCGATGGCGGAAAGCTACATCGACTTTCTTCTTGCCTTGAGTGAGAACTAGATAGAGTGGCCTAGCTCTTCTCTAGCGTAGCTTCACTCTCGACTACTCTCCCACACGCTCATCCGGGAGCAACTCAGCTTCGCAACGTCTCCTCAACGAACCCTTGATGGTGTTTCGGCTTTGACGGTTCTCCAGTTTCTAGTTTTGGCCACACACTTTAGATGCATAGTGAGTCTGACAGACCATCTCGGAGCGGATTTCTCGCGAGTGTGGCTCTTGGACGGTGTTTACGACCACAAGTTGTGCTATGAGTCTGGTTTGCGAATGACGTGCTTTTTGATTGACGAGGTAGTGTGCACCAAATTTTATCCAATTTGCTCACAGGTTGCATAGTCCTTCTAGTGCAGATTGTGCGGCACCAGTAGTGCTCATGTATGATTGTGTGGGGCATTCCAGAGAGTGGTTTTAGCACATCTTTGTGCAATTTATGCTATGTATGCATATGTAGATACAACTTTAGCTAGGTATAGATCGCACGTAGCAGGTTCACAGGTTTACAAGATTATTGAACACATGCAATCATCCATAGAACTACTCATTCAGGAGTGAGCCACTTTGCTAGGCTTTTGGCAATGTACACCATTTGTGGATCTATTTACTGAGACACTGAGTGTCTATTTTTGAGTGACTATTTTCATGCAATTTTGGTTGAGATTTTTAGGGGAAACTCTACCAGATTTTTCCCAGTTTCTCACCATGTTTTATGCATATCTACAGTTTGCTCTCTCATGGTATACTTGACAAATTTTTCCCACTTTGATAGTGATCGACTTTTTACTCTCGCTTTGACAGGTTTTGTGAGTTTGTACATAGTTTAACGTTCTTGTACCATTCTCACATGCGTGAGGATTCCATATGCTTGTGTGGCTATAGATTATAGGCAGTCACAGGTTTCACATGTTTTTTTGCAGAGTTTTGTATGCAATTTTCTTGTGGGATGCGTTTTGAGCTTGTTGCTCACTACTTGCATATATGGTTATGCTTTATGCTTGCTTGAGTTGTTTATCCCAGATTGTGGGCTTGCAAATAGCAGATTATGGAGCTGTTAACGCACATGTGAGCATCAATTTTGATGCGATTGATCATGGTTTTCATGATTGTGTAGTGGGTGAATGATCTCCAACTTTTGTTGTCAGTTTAGCATGGTTTATGGTTGTAATTTTGCTTGGTCTTTTACTCAGTTTATAGGGGAGACTCTGCCAGTTTTCTCCAAGGATTTCTTGCCATACTTTGGTTTCTTGGCATCCACATAGCAGACATGTGTGATAGTTCAGAGTCAACAATGATGACTTGTGAGAGACGGCGATGCGATGTCAGCATTGTGGTCACACACGATACATTAGGCACTGCTATTTCAGACGTACGAGACAACAACGAAGATCTATGCATGATGTAGTTGAGGTTTTGACACATGCTAGAGCGGTGGCTTCATATACCAGTGACAGTGATGTCACGTTTGCCTTTAACGTTCCTCCTGCTTACATGTCTTTGAGAGGTGACACTTCTCCACTTTGGTTGTTAAATGAGGATGCCATTTTCCACGTCACACCACATCGTGATTGATTTAGCACTTCTCTGGTGGGATCTTTGGTTGTCTACGCTTGGCCAATGGTTCAATGTTTTGCAGGTGCAAGAGATGCTTGCTTGTCATTACCCGGTGGTGCATCCTGTACACTACGACATGTGCGCTATGTTCCTTAGCTGAGATAGAGTTTGAGACAATTAGCAGATTGTGGGTGTGAGACAGTGCTTAGAGAGTAATCATTCCAAATGCATTGTGAATCATTAGTGATTGCCAAGGGAGCCCGCAGTGGCTTGGTTTACCCTATGCATGTATCTGAGGTTTGAGACAGCATGGTCTTAGCTTTGTTGTTGGCATGCGCTGAGCGAGAGAGACGAGATATGTCTTCTTCGCAGGTGAGCTCCACCATGCTCACGAGATAGAGATAGAGTGTCAATGCTCTAGTGAGACACAACAGGTGTTGTAAGAGTCTGTGCAAGTAGAGGTAGAGCGAGTCACAGACAAACGTGACACACATGAAGTTATTTGATATGCTCATGCTAGAGGCTAATGAGTTGATGATAGGACACATGGTTTTGCCTATGGGTGAGAGGGACGTAGCCATCCCAGTGTCGACGATGACACGTCTATATGTGATGGGTAGTCCTGATAATGCAGTACATGCATATAGCGTAGGGGAGACTAGGACAGCCAGGTTTGCACAAATTTTGTCAACGTTCGGGTGCCTCATGTATAATCTACTAGTATTGAGACTTGACCTAGCAACTGTAGTGGGAGCATTTGTAGCAAGGAGTGTCAGTTGTACATTGACTAACACTAGCATGATGCATCATGGAGCTCTGCAGACTATACAGAGTTGTCGGCGAGATTTACCCGCACTTTCGCCTATCACTAGAGCTAATACGGCTCCATGTAGATCGATTGAGCGAGCCAATGGGCATAGGTTGAGAGACTCTCTCATTAGTTTTCTTGTGCATACTAGTAGTTTATCTAGTAGGACCCACTCATCAGTGCATCACCTTTAAGTGGGAATTTGTTGGGGTAAAGGCATTGCACCTTTGCCCAGGGCCGGATGTCTGGTGTTTGGCCGCCCACTATACATTCTTATTCTTGATATTCACAAAGAATAAGGAGCTCCTCTCATATCGTGAGGTTGCTCCACCCACATACCGTGCTCTTGCTTCTTTCCTTCCCTGCACACATCGCACCGCACCACACCGTGCACTCATGCTTTTGCGCACGAGCGTATTCACACGATTAACCAAATCTACACCACTACCAAGGCGATTTATTGACATCTTGAACACACGAGGTTGTTGACCACCCCCGAAACATTTTGCACAAAATGGATACCTGCATTTTCTCTTAAGCTCAAGAACAACCTCCAAACCTTTTGACGCAATACCTTTTCTCTTTTTACACAATCCAAGATTCTTTGCACTCGGCACGTGCTTGAAAAGGGAGTCATTGTATCAAGCAAGTTTGAAAATTTTGAGTCCCTAATATAGCTATTTTTGTCCCTTTTCAAGTCCACAAGCTCATCCATAATGATGTCTTTTGCATTGTGGGCATAGTGCATGGCTAACAAAACTGCTCTAGACTCGACACCATTCAATCTAGTTTTCAGATTAGATGGATGCACTACTCCTTATGGAGTTTGTAATCCTAATCCTTGGACTAGCTAAAACACTTGAATAGAATGTCCATGAACTTTCAACCAGGGTAGATGAGCTTGAATAGCTAAACAAACAAATGTTATTGACCATTGCTCACATGCACTCTAAAATGAAAGCAAAAACAATTCTTTTTTTCCCAAAGTGCTGATTAAGGAGTTCAAAAAAGGAGACCTTGTTTTTGTCTACTCATTAAAACACTACATTCCAAATTTAGGAAAAGGAGGATTGACATTTTGTAATTGAGGATTATCTCCTAGCAAAGCAATACAACTTTCAAATCTAGATGGGGAGGTAATAAAAAATTGGATTAATGGAAGACCATTAAAAAAATATCACTTGCCACTAATCGAAAGACATGTTAGGTAGGTTGCACACAGCCAAGGAATGGAAGCTTAAGAAGCAAGAATTGTTGGAACAAGCTCAAGAGGAAGCATGACTTCACATTCTCAAGCATAAATAGCTAATGTGATCAAAGCTTGTATTAATGGAAATCATCACCTTGCATGATTCCATATAGGAAGGAATGGATGTTTGAATTTTGCTTGATTCTTCAATAGGTCATCGAAAAAGGGTAGTTGTTGATACAGGGGCCATGGAAAATGCTATGAACTAGACCCCTTATTGTAGGATAATCACAAAAGAAATGGAACCATCTAGAATGAGTCTACATACAGTGAATCCTTCTTTGTTCTACACAACCAAGAAGGTGTATATTGATGTTACGGTGCATGATATTCCATACAAAAAAATTGTTTTATCTTCTTCCAAATGATAAGTTAGCCAAAAAGAGAATCCTTTATACAGCTTGGATTTGGACTTACAATGCCATCCCAAACTGGGAGGATAATCCATTGCAAGTATGCACACCACATGGCCAACAAACTATTGAATTTTGACCAAGTGATTACCCATATACAAAATAGTTTGATGAACCGACAACCTGGTTGCAACAACCAACCACCCTACCCAAGAGATGCATGCAAGGGACCAAGCAAGTTTGGATACCTAAGAAACTTCTCCAAAACAAATTTTGATATATTTGGAACCCAGGTAACAACCCAAACAGTCAAGTACATCCCCATTCCAAACCTCTACAAAACCAAGTCAATGAACACGATTGGTATGGTGGAAGAAACAATTTCTAGCAACTAGTTAGCCAATTGTAATAGGACTAACCAATCATAGTGCTACCGTCTCCACCAACACCAACAATATAATGCAACAACTCAAGAGCCTAGATAAATGGGTTTGGAAGCCCAAGGTGCCTGCTAGGCTAAG
Organism: Adiantum capillus-veneris; assembly: GCF_014529385.1. NCBI lineage: Eukaryota > Viridiplantae > Streptophyta > Polypodiopsida > Polypodiales > Pteridaceae > Adiantum > Adiantum capillus-veneris. The sequence continues at coordinate 137,584,841 of NC_140953.1, forward strand.
TCCTACAATCAAAGAGCGGGCATGCCAATTGCAAAATCCCTTATTTGGCAAGCCCACACACTGAACTTAGCCATCAAAAACCCTTGAAAAAATTACTCAAAACCCTCATCTTGTACATTATGTTTCTTTCAACTGCATTGACCACACTTGCATGGTAGAGCCAATCATAGCTATGCATAGACACTATTTTTCCACCCATGCATGACACAACCTTGGTGGTCACCCATCGTCTAAGAGGACTCCATCTAGAAGGGAGGGAGGCATAGTATATACCAACTCAACATGATGATAATACGTTTATTACGGGCATTTATTTTGAGCTTTTGATTTCCAGATTTTTATCATTTAAGTGCGAATATTTCCAAAATTACTATATATGTCCATACCAAGAGCCATTAATAAGAATTAGTAACAAAAGTAAAATATGATCCATGAATCAAGTGTACATATGTATGTATGCATGATAACCTTTAAAAATAAAAGAAATTTTGCTAAAAATGGCCAAAATACCTAGAAAATGAGGAATCTCAATAAAAAAATTTGTTAGTGTGAGCAAGTAATGTCTTTTAGAATGTTTGAGTCAAGTTTGGTATTTTATAGTGGTTTTTTGGTAAATTTTTATCTTTCTTAAAATAAATAAATAATTAATTAAATAAGCAAGAAGATTGGAATCAGGTTCTCACTTCGAATGTAGAATTTCCAAACCCAAATTGATGGAATGGATAGAAAAAGTTTGAATCAATTTGAACAACATCACTTGGATGGCCTAATGGGCCAGGGACACAATCTGGGGCTATTGACAATAGAAGGATCCACGAGTGTCAGAATTCAAAAAAATTCAACTCAAGGGTACAATACATGAGCTAACAAGTCTACTGGGTAAGTTACTAGTCGAGGGCAATCGGGAATCCAAGGTATGCACATCCTCTAGGGCCATTTCCAAGCCCATTGTAGAGAGAATTTTTGACGATGCATTCTACAAGATTGTATGCGCTACTTGAGGCCTCTTATCTACTCTGGATATGAGGGGTAAGTTCCTAACCTTAAGAGAAAATGTTTTAAAGATGGGTATAGATAAAGGAATAGCGGCATGGCTCCAGGAAACATAGGGTAGGATGAAAAAATCCAGGTCCACTTGATCAAATCACAACAAAATTGAAATATAGCATCTCCATGGTGTAAAGAACCTATGACTAAGCTCAAAGTCCAAAATGGAATCCATTTTTTGACATAGCAAAATAGGAACGTCTATTTTAGGATGGCCTATTGGGAAAATCACCTTGACAAACTTGTTGGGGATGCCTTTAGAATATGTTTGGTGAAGTTGGGGCAAGTTGGAGCTACAAACAAAGATATGTGACCACTTGATCCTTCCTATACTGCAAAGTGTATTTTGTGCTAGTGGGCCAAATACTCATCATATGACCACCAAACTTCATAGGATGGTTGTTCTACACTTGACTCTAACCTATTCCCGATCCCACTAATTCAAAGGAAGTGTTGGGAGGGTGTCAAATTACTAACAGGCCAAGTCAGAGGTCTCGGGGACAAAGGGATCACCTCTTACGATATGGGACCACACAAATGTCATAAAAACACTTGATAGACTACTAGAGACCATGTGGGGGAGTAGGGAAACCACAAAATTCCATTTTTTTCTATGTTGAAAAAAGGCACGCCTATTTTAAGTTGGCACAAGATTGTATCTTTTTGCCCATACATTTGTTAACACATGTTCCCATTGTCAAAGGTGGTAGCAAAAGATGTAATGAAGATAAGAACCAACTCTGATCTAGTGGACACTTGACTTCGATCTAGAACACTTGCAATGCCACATACATGAACAAGGTATAATGGAATTCGCCTATTAACTTGAGAGTAGCGAAAATTAGAGAGAGTACTTTTGAGAAATTACTTTGTGAGCATAGCGGGTGATCATAATTGAAGATAACAACATAAACATAGCATTTAGTTAACTTGGCATGAACAATACTTTTGCAAGAGAGTGAATTTAGAGAACATGACAACAGTTGAGGACGGGATTTATGTGGAGCCAGTCCCCCCTCCAATAGGCATTTGTATTATGATTTCTCCCATCAAGAGAGACTTGTTACAATACAATCTTTGTGTTCCTTGTGACCTAGGTGATGCAATGAAGATGGAAAGCCTCATGCATCACAAGCATAACATAAAATTTGTGGAAAGCTTTAAATATCCTAAGCCTCAGTCCCAAGACCTCAAACACCTTCGAAGGTGGAGAGAGCTAGCAGGGAATGAGGGGAGGGAAGAGGAAGAAGAAACATTTCATAGGAGAAAGAACTAGTTCCTCACTTATCTTCACTCTTCTTGCTAGCATACATAATAGCATAGTAATGAAGATGGAGAAGTGGCAAGCTTAAGCATTGAAGCATGGTTCTTGGTTGGATTTGCATTCCATACCCAAGAGTGCTGGTGTAGGCTCTCAACCTCTCTACTTGCTTGGAGAAGGAGAGGGAGCTCTTGCACTTTGCACTTCACACAATGAGAGTGTGTGTGAGTATGTGTGGGAGAGTATAGCCCCTAAGTAGGCCCCCTACTTGCTTTGATCGACCCCCCCTTGTAGCTCATGCTTGAAGCTCATTGGACCCCTCTAGGCCTAGCCAATCACAAGCAAGAGTCATACCAAGCAACAAGGGTAGCCTTGGGACAAGTGTCCCCCTTTCCCCTTTGAGAGAGAGGGCTTGATAAATGCTAAAAAAATTAATTAAATACACTAAATTACCGTTGGACCCCTTGGAAGGCCAACCAATAGGCTTTAGGCACACCATGAGGGTAACCTAGCTAGGGGCTTGGCATGTGTCCTACTTGCCCCTTGGGCAAGGGGCGCCCTTTGGGAGAGAGAGTGGTCAAGCAACCACCCCCCCTTATTGCATGGCTTGCCCCCTCCTTGTAGGGATTCATTTTGACTTTTGTGCCACCTCAAGCCCCTCAACCTTGGGCCTAGTTCCCACCACAAGCTTGGCCCTTAAGCCCCTCGAGCTTGGACTGGGTTCTCACCTTAAGTACAACCCTAACATCTCAAGCATGATAAGCACCTCAAGCATCTCAAGCATCTCAGTCATCAGGCATGTCAAGCACCTTAAGCTTGGCCAGGTTCCCACCTCAAGCACAACCCTAGCTTACCTAAGGTCAAAGGACTTTTAGCACTAACTATTCGAGGTCTTCAATGAAGATAACCCTAAGGTCTTTATGCTCCATTGGTTAGCCTTGCTCTTTGATAGACCATCTCTCATTTGGCCCCCACTACGATTGGCCCCATGTGGAGATAAATCTATAAGCACATGTCTATATCCTAACCCTTGTTCCTGTTTATTCTCCCACATTAAATGATCAGTTTAATATGAGGAAATCATTTGGGTTGGTTAGATATTAGATTTTATGACATTACCTCTCTCTTGAAATCATAGTCGTCCTCGACTATGAGGTAGAAGAGATAAAGTCTCAGTCATTATTCAATCTTACTTAGCAGGTAGAGGATCCATTTTTACCCTACGACATCTTTCCAAGATGGATGACCAATCCATTTGGTGCTTGGGAGACATAGCTGTCGCAAGCATGTCTGCTCTTTAGTCCATTTCATTCTCCCAAAGTAGAGTGACAAATTCTACTTGGTGTTTGAGAGACGTCGTCATCACAAACATGATTCTAAGCATGCAAACTATTTAAACTTGTGCACAATTAAAAAGAAAACTAGTCTTATAAGAAAAAAACATGGGTCATTTAAAAGAAATTTGTACATTTGCTTACTCTAATGTAGCATTGTAAGCATTGACAAGGTTCATACTATCCTTAAGCTTTATTCCTTGCATCCATCTAGCATCTTCAAAAGGATATTTTTGAACATAATAAAATACCGTCGGATAATCATATCATGTTGTAGTACCTTGTTTCATACCGAAGAATAGCTTCAGGTTGTAGCAACTCTTCTTGGTCTTCAACTTCGGGAGGTTCTTCAATAATTGGTTCACTTGGTGGCTCTCCTTTGTAGGTCTTGAGTAGGCTCACATGAAAAGCATTGTGTATGAGCCAATGGTTGGGCAACTTGAGTTGGTAAGCCGTCTCATTAATAGGTTTCAAGATTTGAAAAGGACCATAGTATCTTTTTGCTAGCTTAGCATAATACTTGTGATGGCCCATAGGATTTTTGCCCGTCGTTTGCCTTAATCGAGCCTTAGGAAACTTAAGTAAGACCCAATCATTTTCTTTGAACGTTAAGGCCCTTCTGTGCTTGTCAGCAATAACTTTTTGCCTTTGTTGAGAGATGGATATAGCCTCCTTAATCTTTTGAAAATATTCTTGTAGGTCACGGCTATACTCATCGGCAACGAAGATATTCCCATGTACTTTGAGTAGCAAGGGACTTTTAGGTCTTCCCTCAATGATCTCAAAAGGTGCTTTTCCCGTAGAAGTATGTACAGTATTACCGTAGGCATACTCTACAAGAGGTAAGTACTTTTCCCATTGTGAGTGTTGATCTACTTTTGTAACATAAGTCTTTAGTAGATCTAGTATCGTAAGATTGGCTATCTCACTTTGGCCATCCGTTTGTGGTTGATAGATCGAAGAGAAATTCAATCTTGTTCCTAGATATTCAAAGAGACCTTTCAAGAAGTTACTGGTCATTCTAGGATCTCTATCTAACACAATGGATGTTGGTAATCCATGGTGTTTGAAAATCTGAGATATGAAGCGAGTTGCCATTTGGTGTGCCTTAATAGTCTTTTTGGCAGGAATAAAGTGTGCTTGCTTGCTAAACCTGTCAACTATTGTACATATTCTTGTATTCCCATAGACTTGGGCAACCCAAAGATGAAATCCATGGATATACTCTCCCATGGTGAATCTTTTGGCATACTACACATTTTGAAACATACTCCTTGTATGTCCACTTTCATGGTAGGCATTGCAATAGAAATACGTCTCTGCTCCTCGAAGAGTAGGTTGAATACCTCTATGCCCTGCATAGGGAGGAGCATGGGATTCATACATAACTTTCTCACAAAGGAAATGGGTAACACATAGCCTATTTCCATGGAGAAGATAACCATCCTGCAAGGTGAATGCTTCCTCTTTCTTTCCCAAAGTAAGGGCTGACATTATGTCTCTAAAGTCAGGGTCAATAGCATACTCATCTATCATAGAAGATAGATCATTGTGAGTAGATATAGACATCGCATTGACTTTTGGTCGTCATGAAAGTGCATCGGCTACTTGATTGTGCTTACCAGCAATGTCAGCAATATGGAAATTAAATTGCGAAAGAAAATTTTCCCACCTCATTTGTTTGTCGGAAATCTTGATTTGCGTCATGAAATACTTGAGACTTTGGTGGTCTATTCATAGAATAAATGGAGTCCCCAATAAGTAGTGCTTCCAGGTGTCTAGGGCATGTAGAACAACTAAAAGCTCTTTCTCATAAATGCCCAAGACTCACTCATCGGTATTGAGCCTTCGGCTCTCATATGCTATGGCATGCCCTTCTTGAAGCAAAACTGCTCCAAGGCAATCACCACAAGCAGCACATTGGACCTCAAATGGCTTTGAGATATCGAGAAGCATGAGGAATGGTTGAGAGGTAAGCTTCTCCTTGAACTTGTCAAAAGCATTTTGCTCCTTAGCACTCCATACATACTTAACGTTCTTCTTAGTTAAGTCATGTAGTGGTCCTGCTATTTGAGAAATTTTGCGATTAAGCGTCTATAGTATGCGCACATACCAATAAAGCTTCTTAGTTCATGTAGATTCCTTGGATTAGGCCATGCTTTTATTACCTCTAACTTCGATGGATCCATACGGATACCGTCCTGAGAGATAATATGACCTAGGTATTGGATCTCTTGAAGGAAAAATTCGCTTTTCTTTTGGTTGAGAAAAAGCTTGTTCTCCCTCAATGCTTGAAAAATCACTTGGAGATGTTGCTTATGTTCCTCCAAAGGCTTGGAGTAGATGATAATATGATCAAAGAACACTCCAGTGAATTTGCGGTAAGGTCTAAAAGTTTTCTCCATAGGTGATTGAATGTAGCTGGCACATTAGTCAAGCCAAAAGGCATGACTAGATATTCATAAAGACCAAACATTGTGCGAAACACGGTCTTTAGGATATCTTCATCCACTATCCTTATTTAATGATAGCCACTTTTAAGGTCAATCCTACTGAAGTAGGTAGAGCCTTGTAGCTTATCAAACAGATCTTCTACCTGAGGCACGGGAAATCTGTTTTTGATAGTGATATGGTTTAGTGCTCGATAGTCCACACACATACGATATGTACCATCTTTCTTTTGCACTAAAAGGACTGGAGAACAAAAGGGAGAGGAACTAGGCCTCACCATCCCTTTGTCTACCAATTCCTGTACTTGCCTCATGATCTCCTCTTGTTGAGCTTGTGAGACTCGATAAGGACGCTTGTTAGGCGGTGAGCTTCCTAGAAGGAGCTCAATGCAATGGTCATCATCCCCTCGTTTTGGAGGTAAGTCCATAGGGATATCATCGATGAACACATCTTGGAATCCTTTTAGAAAATTAGACAAGTCTAACTCTTCTTGATTCCTACCATTTACATTTGATGAAACATTATGATCTTTTAGAGACTCTTCGACAAAAATAATGTACGCAAAAACTGAGCTCTTCATTGATTTATCAAAAGCAGGAGGATTTACAAGTGGAATAGTGTGGCCATGCTCACTAGCATCTATATACATGTTCTTTTCCCTGTAGGTGAAGTAGATTCTCCTTTCAAGGAATTTCATATTGGCAGCCATGCGATCAAACCATGGCGCCCCTAGGATAACATCCTCATGTTGGAGAGAAAAGATGAAAAAGTCTTCTTTGTCGACATAGCTTTGGACATGAAGCCTCAACTTCCCAATCAAGGGAGTAACACAGGCATGTTGTCCCTTGAAAGCTGTGTCAACCGTTATAATATCTCACATCTCAAAAGCTTGAATGCCCAACTTGGTGGCCAACTCCGTTGATATGAAGTTGTGAGTAGAGCTAGGGTCAAACAAGATGAAGGCATCATGCTCTCTTGCCTTTCCCCAAGCATAGGAAAGTGATGATCCTTTGCAATGAGCATCCTCTTTTGGAGCTTTGATGGTGGAAGCCCTAGGAGTCTCATTGCAAGCATTCTTCTTGGGGCAAGAACAATAGCCATGTCGTTGCTCCCCACACTTGGAATACTTATGGTCCTTGCGAAAAGCTTCTAGCTCTTCAGGAGAGAGAGTTTGTTTTTGCCTTTGTAAACTCCCTTCTCCTTGGACCGATTGTTGTTGTTGTTGTTGGAAGTGCCTTGGGAAGAATTCTGAGCATTGGTTTTCCCCTTTGCATCATTTTTGTCTTTGTTTTCCATGGTCTGGACATTCTGTCTAGCCCCTTGATGGAAATTGATGGGTGAAGCAATGCATCGATCATATGGGTATGAAGGGGTGAAGTTGTGAAGCAAAGGAAGGAGAGAGGGAGAGAGAGAGAGAGAGAGAGAGAGAGAGAGAGAGAGAGAGAGAGAGAGGAGAGAGAGAGAAGAGAGAGAAGAGAGAGAGAGAGAGAGAGAGAGAGAGAGAGCACATACAGAGGCTCAATATGAACTGCATATCCAAGGATTAGAAAGCGCAATCAAAGGGAGGGAATATGGCGCACAATTGAAGGAGTAAATTTGGCAAAAAAAGAGGGGTAAACTGGGTTGGAAAAAATGTTGGCGACGTTAAATTGCAGGCTCAAAATTAGCAAGTGAGTAGGTAGCATTATTATGTACCAAGGTAGTTGTAAATACACCCACCAAACAGACTGTTGGTTTGCTGTGAAGAGGAATATATGGGATCCTTTTAATGCTAAAACTCGACTAGTGCCCAGATTTGTATCTTACTCTAAGTGTGGATTTTGCAATAGGTGATGTGTGTAGTAGGAAGGCTGATGGGGCTCATAAAAAAATTGATAGAGCATCAATCACTCCATAAGGGCTCATATATCGATATCAACATAAGCTTTGAGCTCAACCTCCTAGAAAGGGCTTTGACTATAGTATCCAACTGTAAGAGAAGAGATTGCGAGACTACACAAGAGTCTGCAACCATTCTATATCCAAGGGGGCTTCTTGAGCAAGTATGTTGTGGGCATTAAACACCCAAGGCGGGAAAGTAGCATGAATCCAAGGACCAGAAGGTTCTTAGATGGAGACAGCTACATGGGGAAATTTGTGACGCATGCTATATAGTGGGTTTGTTACACCACTAAGTCCATATAATAGGTGCTGTGAGAATGCACAATGGTCTATGATTTCTCTATACCCAAGAGGTTTTCTTGAGCATGTAAAATGAAGGCAATAAGCATCCAAGGTGCATGAAGTGGAGGAGGAGCGTAAATCAAAGGACAATACATATTCAAATGGAAATAGACAAGTAGGAACGGTTATGAGGCATGCTATTAAGTGAATATGTTAAGTAACTAGGTCCTGATAATGAAAATGACCGAAAGGGAGTAGTTATGAGGCGTGCGTTTGAGTGATGCAACCAGGTCCAAATACAGGATTCGATGTTTATGACATTATATTGATTCATAAAAACACTTGTCCTTAGGGTGAGTAGGAAATTCTTCCATGTATGTGTACAGATCGGATCCAAATGGAGCCAACCAATACAAAATATAATATCTACAAAGTGAGAATATGTGTGTGTGTGTGTGTGTGTGTGTGTGTGTGAAAAAGCACACACCCTGTTTCTCTTTCTTCGATGCCAAAGAAGAAGTACCTAGTTTCCCTGTATCGTTGAAGCTGATATTGAACGTCGAAGGAGCACCAAAAGTCAAATCTGATGCCAAAAACGTCGGTTGAAAACTGTCTTTTGTTGTGCTACTCGAATGAAGACTTTGAGCACATAAACAACTTTAAAAGGGGATAAAACATTAGGATGTCTACAAAAATACTCTCGCGATGACGAAGAAGCCACAACAATGACCAAAATTGAAATGCCTCCTGAAATAGCGTACACGCACGGACACAAATTTTAGCTCTCTCTCTCTCTCTCTCACACACACACACACGCACACACACACCTGCTCTAAGCTCTGCACTTTACTACTGTATGCTTGATTCAAGCTATGAAGATCCTCTGCTCAAGCTTTTGCATAGTCTGCAAAAGCTCTACACAATGTACAATGTTTGATGTGTCCTTCACGTAAGGTTGAAATCCTTAGCTCGTTTTGAAGCTCTTGCACACGTGAGAAAGGAAGACACTGCTGTAGCTTTGATTTCACTTGTTAAAGTGTGTGTGGTGCATGCAAAATGCGAGTTGAGTGATAAAGGAGATGAGTACATGCAGTGTTGGTGGAGCTCAAAGTGAGGATTAACTCCTCACCTCTCCTTATTGATCTATATTACCAAAGAATAGACTAAGGTTAGTACGAACTTCTCTAAATTGTGAGTGTGTGTGCACTGTGTGCGAAGTGCCAGTGCGAGTGAGGAAGGAGGTGAGTGCACGTAGTGTTGGTGGAGCTCATCATAAGGATTAACTCCTCATCTCTCCTTATTAATCTATATTACCAAATAATAGGATAAGGTTAGTATGGTCAGTGTGAGATGGGTGTCTATTCAGTTGGCATGAACCCCAACAATCTCCCACTTGAAGGCCAACGTGGCCCAAGTGGCTAGATGTGTAAGTATGTATATATGTACAACTATGAAGAAAATTTTGTGGCTTCATCTTACACCCATCATCTCCATGAAATGTGAAAATTTCTCTGAGGGGAGGCACTTCGTCATAGCATTTGCAGGGTTGTCATCCGTATGAACATTGACTAGGCGCTTGCTAACCAATGTGTCACATATCACATGATAACAGACTTCTATGGGTTTTTTGATTAAATGAGTGAAACACTGGGGATCATCTCCATGAAATGTGAAAATTTCTCTGAGGGGAGGCACTTCGTCATAGCATTTGCAGGGTTGTCATCCGTATGAACATTGACTAGGCGCTTGCTAACCAATGTGTCACATATCACATGATAACAGACTTCTATGTGTTTTGATTTGGAGTGAAACATGGGGTTCTTCACTAATGCGATCATAATCTGTCACAATGCAACACTGGAGTCTGAGTAATGCCAGGATCTCCCACTAGGCAAGCTAACCACATAGTTTCCTTCCTAGCATAAAAAAATGCCACATACTCTGCCTCAATGGTGGAAAATGATGTACAATCTTGGAGACATGATCTCCATAACACGGTTGCTCCAAAATAGGAATACATAGCAAGATGTGGATCTTTGACTATCCAAACAACCCGCACAATTTTCATGTGTGTAACCCACAATGGATGCATCACTATTCCCAAAGTGTAAGCACTTGTCTATCGTACCTTTCCAATATCTCAAGGTATGCTTCATCACTTCCCATTGATTTTTGCCACAATTTTCCATAAATCCGCTACTAGTTCCCACTTAAAAAGTAATGTCTGGTCTCGTGGCTACCATGGTGTACATAAGACTACCAACTACTGAAGAATATGGCACCTTGGTCATTTTTTCTTTCTTAGCATCAGACTTGGGAGAATCATTCTTGCTAAGTTTTGTGTATACTGGCATTGGCATACTCATTGTAGCTCCCCCCCCCCCCCCACATATTCAAATGTTGCAAGACCTTGTGGATATACATTTCCTGAGACAACTCCATTATTCCATTTTTTCTATCCCTCTTGATACACATACCAAGAAAGTGAATTGCATCTCCCAAATCCTTCGTAGAAAATTGTGTGCTAAGTGACTTTTTCAAGATGGCAATCTCGTCTTTAGACTTCGGCAGCAATGAGCATATCATGGACATAAAGTATCAAGATGATAAGTGAACCATTTTTAGCTTTCAGGTATACAAGTAGTGTTGTTCTTGTCTCCTTTAATGCCCTTGGGAGTCGAAGCTGCATGTACTTGTCAAACTTTATGTACCACTGCCTTGAGCCTTATTTTAAGCCATACATTTCCTCACACAATCTACACACTAGTTCTACCCTCATAGGCTTCTCAGGTTTGGCTGAAAAACCCTTTGGCTACTTCATGTAGACATCCTCATCAACATCCTTGTGAAAAAATGTTGTCTTCACATCCATTTGGACCAATTCTGGGTCCTTAGTCGATTCTAGTCCAAGTAGGAGATGCAATGTAGTGATCTTGACCACTAGAGAGAAGATTTCATCAAAATCCATGCTTTTCTTTTGCTTGAAACCCTTAGCAACCAGTTTCGCCTTGTACTTAGGCTCAAGATCCTTTGATGTGTACTTGTTTTTGTACACCCATTTGCAAGACAAGGCTTGTTTGCATTTGGAAACTGTGTCAGTTCCCAAGTCTCATTTTCCATAATTAAGCTATACTCATATTGCATTGCATGTTCTTAATTCATGTTATCTTCCATCTCAATAGCCCCTTAGTAGTAGATAGGCCCTCCACAAATAGTGACCAATAAATACTCTAACAATTGGACTATGATCTCTCAAGAGCATCACTAGCTCTCTTCAGAGCAATACTAACAGTAGGCACATTACTAGTAGTCCGAGTTGTTTGTGTAACTGGACTTGAGGTTGCGTCCTCAAATCTTATTCAATGATATTCAACCTCTTCCAAGAGCTATTTGTACATCTTTGATCCATTAAATATCACTTCTGAGCTGTGAATAAGTCATCAAGATTTTGGGTGCCATAGACGATAGCCCATCTCTTTAATTGCACCATAGTCAATGAAGATGCATTTGTGTGACTTGGGGTCCAACTTCTTTCTAAGCTCTTTAGGCACATGTGAGAATGCCTCACACCCAAACACACATAATCTGTCATAATTAGGCTTCTTGCTTGTCCACATCTCCTATAGAATCTTGTTTTTCAATGGTGTACTAGGCGAGCTATTGATTATATGCATCGTTGTCATACCAGCCTCTCCCCAAAGCTCTTGAGGTAAATTTTCCATAGATAGCATGGAAGTGACCCTCTCATGAATAGTCCTATTCATGTGCTCAGCAATGCCATTCTGAGTAGGTGTGTACAACATAGTTAACTGTCACTGAATTCCTCTTTTGCTATACTCTCTCGCATTGTCAATGTGCAAATCCTTCAACTTATTTCTTGACTTGTTTTTGAACATAGCTAGGAAATTCTTGAAGATGCTAAAGACTTCATCTTTTCTCTTCAAGAGGTAGGCATGCACCTTTTGAGTAGAGTCATCAATGAAAGTCAAAATAGCTAGGAAATTCTTGAAGACACTAAAGACTTCATCTTTTCTCTTCAAGAGGTAGGCCTGCACCTTTTGAGTAGAGTCAGCAATGAAAGTCGAATTATTTCTTGACTTGTTTTTGAACATAGCTAGGAAATTCTTGAAGACATTAAAGACTTCATCTTTTCTCTTCAAGAGGTAGGCCTGCACCTTTGAGGAGAGTCATCAATGCCCCCTCCCCCCCAATGACTTATATAGAATAGGTCCACATAAATCACTATGTACTAAATCTAGAGGAATATCGAACTTTTGATCTAATGGCAATGTAGTAAGCCTAGTCTGTTTCCCATACATGCAGTGCTCACATAAACTAAAATCAATATAGTTTAACACAGGGATATAGCCAAAACATTGTGACTGTTTCGTTCCTTCTGACTATGACCAAGCCAATTATGGCACAACTCTGAAGGCAACTCAGCTACATAGGTAGAGTTCTCTTTCATAGAAGAGACATACAAGGAATATAATGAGCCAAAAGTTTGGCCTTTGAAAAGTGACCAAGCTACATTTTCAAGTTGATGATAATCCAGGAACCATTGTAGTGTATCAAAGATCATCAACCTGTCTTGTTGAAACCAAGAGTTAGCTTTGGCACATACCTAGCACCTCCTGCATGATCTCAATATCGTTGTGCAAGTACAACTTCACATCTTTAATGCCACATATCTCAAGGAGAGGAGAATCACGCAGCTTAATTGAACCATGTGTAGAAGCATAGCTAAAGAACCACTCATTGTGAGAAGTAACGTAAAACTGGTACCCGAGTCAAATAATTCAATTTTGTGCATAACATTTGTGAGGATCAAATGTCTTTGGACTCAAATCAAAAGTGAAGCTTAGTACATCTGACGGTTGTGGCACATCAAAAACAGTATCAACATGTGGAAACTCAACAAAATTGAGCTCCTATAACTTGACACTGCTCTTAGGAGGTGCATAACTTATGACAATGGATTTGCCCTTCTCTCTAACGACAATCTTTCTTCATGTGTCCTTCCTTGTGACAATGGTAGAATTTAATGTTCCTCATGACACATCCATAGCTCTTGCTACGTGCATTTGTGTGATCCTAAGAATGACCGTGACTGCGAATGTGACCTCATTGCCTTTAATTATTCCTGTGGCTACTTCCACTTGCCATATATGCATCACCATGTCCACTAGTGTCAAGAGACTAACATTGAATCTCTTTCGCTAGCAAAGCACTGGTAACATCATTGAAAACAAGCTTTCCTCTAGGAGAGGAGTTACTAATGAAAGTGTTAAATGTGTCCCATGATATAGGCAAAGAACATAGCAAGAAAATGGATTTCATTTCATCGTCAAAATTAGGCCCCTTTGATGTCAACCAAGTAGGCAAACTGTTAAACTCATCTAGGTGTGAACTGACATTGCCACCTTCTTTCATGTTAAGACATATAAGCTTCTTCATTAGAAACACTTTGTTTGATGCACTCTTACCATCCCATGCTAAGCATAAGGACTCCCACACTTCTTTAGCATTAGTCTTGTCCATAATCGTGAAGAATATAGACTCACCAAGATGCAACCAAATAGTTACGATGGCACAATCATCAAGCTCCTCCCACTGATCATCAGTGTACAAACCCTCTCTACGCTCTTTCAATGGTGCTGCAGTCCTTTGTTGACTAGCACATCAAGCATTGTCTACTTCCATATAATGATTGCAAGAGAGTAACGCTAAGAAGTTATGGTAATGTTTTTGCAAAAAGTTTAGTAGTCTCTCTCTCTCTCTCTCTCTCTTTGTGCGGATGTGTGTGTGTTTCTCTCTTCTCTATGCTTGTCTCCGTGTGAATGCATGTGTATGTGCATGTATGCATGTGTGTGTATCTATGTGAATGCATGTGTGTTGTGTGTACATGTGTGTGCGTGTGTGGAGGGGGAGGATTTCTTGCATACAACCCTCAACTCATGAACTCCCCATGAATCAACCACCACTACTACAAATAGTACCCCACACAAAAGCATGCATACATTCATTCACATAGACATACGCACATACATACATGCACACACAGGTGCATTCACACAGAGACAAGCCTAGATAAGAGAGAAACACACACATACACACACATGCACACAAAAAGGAGGGAGGGAGAGAGGGAGAGAGAGAGAGAGAGAGTTTTTGCAAAAAAAAAAATCATAAGTTCTTAGCGTTACTCTCTTGAAGTCATTATATGGAAGCAGAGAATGCTTGATGTGCTAGTCAACAAAGGACTTGTAACACCATTGAAAGAGCGCAGAGAGGGTTTGTACACTGATGATCAATGGGAGGAGCTCGATGCTCGTGCCATGGCAACTATTTGGTTGCATCTTGGTGAGTCTATATTCTTCATAATTATGGACAAGACTAATGCTAAAGAAGTGTGGGAGTCTTTATGTTTAGCATGGGATGGTAAGAGTGCATCAAACAAAGTGTTTCTGATGAAGAAGCTTATATCTTAACATGAAAGAAGGTAGCAGTGTGATTTCACACCTAGACGAGTTTAATAGTGTGTCTACCTAGTTGACATCAAAGGGGCTTAATTTTGATGATGAAATGAAATCCATTTTCTTGCTATGTTCTTTGCCTATATAATGGGACACATTTCAAACCTTTAATTAGTAATTCATCTCCTAAAAGAAATCTTGTTTTCAATGATGTTACCAGTGCTTTGCTAGAGAAAGAGATTCAATGTTAGTCTCTTGACACTAGTGGACATGGTGATGCATTAATGGCAAGTGGAAGTAGCCATAGGAATAATCAAAGGTAATGAGGACATAATCGCAGTCGCAATCATTCTTGAATACATGTAGCAAGACCTATGGATGTGACATGAGGAACATTAGATGCTACCATTGTCACAAGGAAGTGTTGGGGTGTAGGCCAGGTGGACGTGGGAAACCACCCTTGTATACTTGATTTCACCTAATCAATATAGGGAGAAAAAGAGAGAGGGTTGACCCTTCTCTTTCTTCTCCACTAACCCAAACACAGGCTGTCTGTGTATCATCCCCTTCCCCATTCTCTTCTTCCCCTCTCTTGCACACACTCCGTACACGCGCTACACGTGCTCAACAATTGGTGTCAGAGTTTGGGTGTTCCGATCTTGAGCCTAGCCCGATTCCCTCCCCACCGTGCGTGTGCAGGCCTCTCAGCTCAAATAGGGAGAAATCAGCCTCTTCAAGATTCAGCAGTTTTGAGCAGAGTAGATCCAAGCATTGCGAGTCAAAGGCCGGCACCAGGAGGAATTGAGGTATAATTGGAAGCATTGCAAGCTCAAAATCGAAGCTCGTAGCAAGGCAATATGTGAACAACCCCTGAGTAGAAGATAGCATCATCCCGGCAATAGATAGCGGGCAGCAACTCAATAATCGGGCAGCAGGTTGTGAGCATGGTCGTGAGCAACGGATAACCTTGTGTGTGAGAACACACACGAGCAAGGAGAATTGATGCAGCAGCTTACAATTTGGGGGGGAATCCGCCACATAGAATTTGGCAAAATCGATTTTGCAAGCAAGTAATCAAGCTTGACATCACTGGAATAGAGGGGAGATTGAGACCGGTTGGAGGTTCAAGCAGGGCATCCACACACACACAAACACACACACACACACACACACACACACTGTGTGTGTAGTGCTACAGGTTGGGGACTCAAGAGGAAAAGAAGAGTCTGTGGCACTCTTGGAAGCAAGGGGGAAACAGTCAGATTGAATGACCTACACATAGGAGGAATCGAGGGGTCATTTCAGCATGGAAGCCCATCGCACAAGGAATCGCCGGTCCGGATTTAGGGTAGCAGGAGTGACTCGAGCAACCAATCGAGAGAGAGCAATTGCGTGTGCTCAAAACTCACACCAATTAGCCCATGATCAGGGAGTCCGCACAAGAAGGAAGCTGAAATTGGTGGAGCTCTGGAACCTGCAGATGTAGCGAGTGTTGCAGGAGTAGGCAGTCTACGAATCAACAAGCTGTCAATTCTGAGTGTGGGAATAGAAGGAATCAAAGCAAAGGGGAGGGCGCTGGTGGTGTTTCCACACACACACACACACACACTCAGTGGCCAAATGCAGCGCTGGAATTAGCGAGCAGGGGAAAGAGGCCGAGAGGGCACAGGCCGGTAGTCCTTGCATTTGCTCACACACACACCGCTCGTCGTCTCTGCATGCTCGTCAAACAGAGAGCATTCAATAGAGATTGCAATAATTTTCTTTTACTTTGCTTGCACACTTAAGTGTGTGCAGGGATCGCTTCCACGAGACCACCAAAATCCTTTGACAGCCCCGACTACCCTTTTGACATCCTCGACATCTAACCCCGAGATCGAGATAGAGAGAGAGAGAGAGAGAGAGAGAGAGAGAGAGAGGGAGAGAGAGAGAGAGAGAGACAACTTGAACAAAAAAAAGCGAGCTTGACACCGCGCTTGCGAGCGAGCCCAAGCAACACATAGAGCGAGTGAGCGAGTGAGAGAGAGAGACCAGAGTCTCATCGTCGACATCAGCGATTCTCTGATTTTAACATCGTCACCCGACTTCGACGTCCACACACCAAGTCCGACGAGCTTGAGAGCGATCTTGACATATCGGCTTCGAGCATTAGCATTTTACGGCTACTCGGCTAGCCACTTCCGCCCGGCGGCGGACGGCGACATCAACATTGACACCGCTCATGCGCGTCGGCTCGACACTACTCATTGCGGCGGATCTCTGACATCCAACCCAGACACCGGGCATTTCCCTAGACGAGCACGTTCCCGCGATTGATGATCGTGCTTGCAACATGTGCGGGTGAGGTACCTCTATCATAGAGGAGTGACACCCGACATCGGCATTGAGCGCACCGATCGCACTGTACGACACAGTTTACGGATACGACACATTTGACGGCTATTCGACTAGCATATTTCTGCTCGGCGGTAGAAATCGGAACATAGCGACAACGACACGCAGGTTACAGGTTATAGGGGGGTTTTCAGCCCATTCACTCATAGATTCTCCAGGTTACCAGACACAGCGCTTTCACAGGCGATTTGGCAGTCATTTCGATAGCAGATTCTCTACGGATAGATGGATTGACATTTTTTGTGAGCACAGATAGTGCTACTGAGCTCTTTTGAGAGCAGATATCCCCGTAGGGATCACTTTCACTACATGCAGCAGTTCTTGGCGCCTGTTTGAGCACGGTTTTACTCATGTACGTTGAGTTGCGGACACTGCCCACTATACTACGTGTGGAGCCATTTTTGGCTATTTTGGCAGTTTTTCCCAGCCGTTTCTGAGACTCGGACTGGAAGAGCCCTTTCTGAGACTGTGGCTAGTCCATTTGTGTCTGCATTAGCCTTTGGAGGGTCGATAGCGTGAGGTTTTATTTGAGCTGGGGTGTGCTCGAATGTTGAGACACTTTCGATGATACAGGTAGCTGGAGTTCCCCTTTACAGTACCCTCGCCATAGGATATGTATCTGGACGGTTATTTATGCTTTTGACGCCGAGTTGGCAGTCACACAGCAGCGGTTTTGTGCAGCAGATGCCCAGTTAGTGCAGTTGGCACATTTATGTGCATTTTGAGTTGAGTTTTGACTCCTCATACAAAGAAGACTCTGCCGGAGTCGTGACTTTCATTGTTGGCACTTTTCAGTCTATTTCGGTTGAGATTTTACTCCTGATATAAGGTTACTCTGCCCAAATTTCTACAGCTTCTCGCCATAGTTTGCCTTGTCAGCGATGGCTTCTTCTTCAAAAAAGGAGGAGTATTTCATTTGGAAGTTGGATGGCAGCAACTTCACCATGTGGAAAGAGCGCATGAAAGATGTTTTGATAAACAAAGGCCTCTCAGAACCGTTGAAAGAGCGCGCAGAGGATGATGATTATACACAAGCTCAATGGGAGCTTTTGGATGCAAAAGCCATGGCTACGATATGACTACATCTAGCCGAGTCAGTCTTCTTCACTATCATAGGGAAGACAACCAAGGAACTTTGGGATAGCTTATGTTCAGCATGGGAGAGCAAAAGTGCATCCAACAAAGTTTTTCTCATGAAAAAGCTTATGAAACTCAACATGAAAGAAGGTAGCACAGTTTCCGGTCACTTAAATGAGTTCAACTCCTTGTTCAGTTAGCTGACATCTCAGGGCTTTAAGGAGTTTGACGATGAACTCAAGTCTATATTCTTGTTATGCTCTCTACCCAGTTCATGGGATGTCTTTTGCACATCCATTAGCAATTCGGCTCCAAATGGCAAGTTAAGAGTTCAATGCTGTCACAGATGCGTTGCTCACTGAAGAGATTCGTCATAAATCTCTCGATGGTGCTAGTCATGGAGATGCATATATGGCTGGCAGTTCAACAAAGGCAAGAGGCCGTGACAGGAACAAATACAAGTAGAGAGTGAAATCCTTGTAGTCCTAGCAGACACAGGAACCAAAGTAGAGGCCGCAATGCCAGAAATGTCGAGTGTTACTATTGCCACAAGAAGGGTCATTACAAAAAGGATTGTCGCAGTTTCCTAAGAGATCAAGAAACATGCAAAAGGATAATTCTGGCAAAGGTAAAATTACAGTAAAGATTGAGGAGCTCAATATTGTTGAGTCTCCCATACCTACCACTGCAGTAGAGGATGCTCCTCCTCCAGTGATGCTCATTATGCCCACAGAGATTCATGCCGAGGTGAGAGCAAATGCCTTAGATGTTCTCATTTTCACTTCAGATCTCACTCCATATAATTTGGTTGCACAACATGAGGGTTATGCACAGAATTGGATCCTTGATTCTGGTGCAAGTTTTCATGTCACACCGCATAGAGAGTGGTTTTCCTCTTATGCATCCATACATGGAATAGTCGAGCTTGGTGATTCCTATGAGCTTGACATTATTGGCATTGGTGATGTGAAACTTCAGATGCATAATGGCACTACTTTTGTGCTGCAGAATGTCAGACATGTGACCAAGCTTACAAAAAGCTTGCTTTCTATAGGGCAATTGGATGATCTTGGCTACACTACAGTTTTTGGTAATCGTTCTGGATGATCCACAAGAACAACCTTATCATGATGAAAGGTAATAAAAACGGATCCCTGTACTCTTTGTTTGTTTTGAGTGTCGACGAACACTCTATCTATGTTGCCGAGCTGCCGTCTACTGAGTTGTGGCATAGCCGGCTAAGGCATATTAGCCAAAAGGGAATGAAAACACTTCAGCGTTTTGGCTACTTACCTGTGTTAGATTACACGAACTTTCCATTGTGTGAGCACTGTCTATTTGGCAAATAGACTAGATTGACATCTTCGCCATTGAATAAGAAACTAGGCAAACCCCTAGACTTAGTGCACAGTGATTTGTGTGGTCCAATGCCACATAAAACTCTAGGGGGGGCGAACTACTTTCTCACATTCATAGATGATTCTACCAGAAAGATGTGGGTGTATCTCCTTAAGCGTAAGGAAGAAGTCTTTTTGACATTCCAAAAATTCCTCGCCATGGTTGAGAACCAATCAAGAAAAAAGCTCAAAGCTTTTCGCACGGACAATGGTGGAGAATACGTCTCCACAGAGTTTCAAGGATTTTTGCAATAGAAGAGGCATTTGGCGGCAGTGTACTGCTCCATACACACCTGCACAAAATGGAATAGCTGAAAGAATGAATCGTACGATTCAAGAGCGAGTTGTCTCTATGATGTCTATGGCGAAGCTTACTCCAGAGTTTTGGGGGGAAGCTGTTCTGACAGCAGTGCATATCATCAATAGGTCACCTAGTTCTCCTTTGGATTTCAAAATTCCAGAGGAATTATGGACTGGCAAAAGGCCAATCTATGAGAATTTACGTGTCTTTGGATGTGAGGCATATGCACATGTGCCCAAAGAACTTCGTCAAAAATTAGATCCCAGATCACACAAATGCATTTTTATTGGCTATGGTGCAAATGGAGAGTCATTCGTAGCTCACATGTGATTTTCAATGAATCAAAAATGCACAAGAAGCCCATCAAAGATGTTGAGTACAGACGTGTTCATTCTGAGGATGTAGCCTCCGAACCAACTCAGTTCAGTAGTGTTGCACCTACTCCTCAAGTGCAAGATACTACTATTTCTCTGGAGAGAGCAGAGTCCAGCAGTCACGCATTGAGATGCTTTGAGAGAGTATCACGTGCACCCGAGCGGTTTGAGCAGGGTATACACCACATTTTGGTCACCGACAGTGGAGAGCCAACCTGCTACAAAGAAGCTATACAAATGGATGATAGCGTTAAGTGGGAGCAGGCTATGCAATTAGAATACAATTCGATTGTGGCTAATGAGACATGGGATTTGGTTGAATTACCAAAAGGCAAAAATGCTTTACCTTGCAAGTGGGTATACAAGAAGATGTATATAGCGGAAGATCTCGAGCCTAGATACGAGGCTCGTCTAGTTGCCAAGGGTTTCAAGCAGCAAAAAGGTGTGGATTTTGATGAGATTTTCTCTCCAGTAGTCAAGATGACTACACTTCGCACCGTGCTTGGCTTGGTTGCTATCCAGGACATGGAACTTGTCCAAATGGATGTGAACACAACATTTCTTCACGGGGATCTAGATGAAGATGTCTACATGAAACAACCAGAGGGATTCGTATGTGAAACCCAAAAACCAACGAGGACAGAATTGGTTTGTAGACTTAAAAAGACACTCTATGGCCTCAAGCAAGGTTCAAGGCAATGGTATAAAAAATTCGACAAATTCATGTAGTCTCAGGGTTACATAAGAAGTCAAGAGGATCACTGCTTATACACAAAAAGATTGAACGATGGTTCTTTAGTCATCTTGATCTTGTATGTAGATGATATGCTTATCGCAAGCAAATCAATTGATGAGATCAATCACTTGAAAAAGATACTAAACACTCAGTTTTCCATGAAGGATTTGAGAGATGCCAATCACTTTCTTGGTATGCACATCAAGAGAGACAGGCAAAGTGGAATTCTTGAATTATCTCAAGAAAAGTACATTCACAAAGTCTTGCAACGTTTTAGTATGTAGGGGGGGAAGTCATTGAGTACCCCAATGCAAGCATACTCCATACTTAGCAAGGAAGACTCTCCCAAGACAATGGTTGAGAAAGAGGAAATGACGAAAGTACCATATTCTTCAGCAGTTGACAGTTTGATGTACGCTATGGTAGCCACAAGACCAGACATTGCACATGCAGTGGGAGTGGTTAGTAGGTACATGGAAAACCCTGGCAAGAAGCATTGGGAAGCAGTGAAGAAAATCCTCAGATATTTGAAAGGTACAGCTAGCAAGTGTTTACGCTTCAGAAACAGTGACGCATCTATTGTAGGTTACACGGATGCGGATTATGCAGGGTTGCGTGGATCGTAGAAGATCCACATCTGGCTATGTGTTCATGTTTGCTGGAGCAGCTATCTCTTGGAGATCGTGTCTCCAAGATTGCACGTCTTCATCTACCACTGAGGCAGAATATGTTGCTGCGTCTGATGCCAGCAAGGAAGCCATATGGTTGGCTCGTCTAGTGGGAGATTTGGGCATTCACGAGGTTCTAGTACTACATTGTGATAGTCAGAGTGCCATTGCTTTGGCAAAGAATCCAACGTTTCACTCAAAGTCAAAACACATAGAGGTAAGATACCATGTCATACGAGATGCATTGGCTGGCAAGCATATCGAGCTTGTCAAGGCTCACACTGACGACAACCCCGCAGATGCTCTCACAAAGAGCCTAGCCTCGGAGCGATTTACACATTGTATAGAACTTATGGGTGTATGATGAAGCCTCAACAATGCTTCATCAACTTTGTATAGACTAACCATACTAATGCCACTATTGGCCACCATGACCTTCAAGTGGGAGGTTGTTGGGGTGTAGGCGAGGTGGCCGTGGGAAACCACCCTTGTATACTTGATTTCACCTAATCAATATAGGGAGAAAAAGAGATAGGGTTGACCCTTCTCTTTCTTCTCCACTAACCCAAACACAGGCTGTCTGTGTATCATCCCCTTCCCCATTCTCTTCTTTCCCTCTCTTGCACACATGGTTCAATTAAACTGGGCGATTCTCCTCAACTTGAGATATGTGGCATTAAAGATGTGAATTTGCACATGCACAACGGTATTGAGGTCATGCAACAAGGTGTTGGGTATGTGCCAAAGCTAGCTAAGAGCTTGGTTTCAACAAGACATCTTGATGCTGTTGGATACACTACAATGTTTGGCAATGGTTCCTGGATTATTAGAAACTTGAAATGGTAACTTGGTTATGTTCAAAGGCCAAAATTTTGGCTCATTATATTCCTTGTATGTCTCTTCTATTAAAGATAACTCTACCTATGTAGCCGAGTTTCCTTCAAAGTTGTGCCATAATCGGCTTGGTCATACGAGTCAGAAGGAATGGACATTCACAAAGTTTTGGCTATATCTTTGTGTTAAACTATTTTGATTTTAATTTATGTGAGCATTGCATATATGGGAAACAGTCTAGGCTTACTACATTGCCATTGATCAAAAGTTTGGTATTCCTCTAGATTTAGTACATAGTGATTTATGTGGGCCTATGTCGTATAAGTTGCTAGGGGGGAGGGGGAAGTATATATTTTGACTTTCATTGATGACTCTACTCAAAAGGTGCACGCCTACCTCTTGAAGAGAAAAGATGAAGTCTTTAGTGTCTTCAAGAATTTCCTAGCTATGCTAAAAAACAAGTCAAGAAAGAAGTTGAAGGCTTTGCACATTGACAATGCGAGAGAGTATGCCTCCACTAAGTTCAAGAATTTCTATAGCAAAAGAGGAATTTGGTGACAGTTAACTATGTTGTACACACCTACTCAAAATGGCATTGCTGAGTGCATGAATATCACTATTCATGAGAGGGTCATTTCCATACTATCTATGGAAAATTTACCTCAAGAGATTTGGGGAGAGGCTGGTGGAGGTAAAGGTCAAAGACTCTTCACTTTGGCATGGTTAATGGGGGAGTATGAAGATGACATCATCATAGGTTGGATTCATCTGAGGATGGAAAAGAAAGACAATTTGGTTACTTATTGCCAGAGGTCTTGGGATACATTTTTTCCAGTAGTTTCTTTTTGAGAGATTCCCTTTTTTGAGTAGATGGAACGATTTTTTTGTGGTCTTCCATAAGAGATCCGGCCATATTGCTTGAAGTAAAAGTCTCATAGCATTCAAAAGATTATGGCACATGCCAAGGATGTCTTTGCTATGCATTCCCTAGCTCTTTGACCTACCCCTTCAACAAATCTGTGACCACTTCCTTTGGAGAATGTCTTTCGATGAAAAACAGAAGAAGGGCAAGAAATAGAAGAAGAAACCCACCAGTCCAAAATTGATAGTAACATAGCGTAGCATGGAGAATACTACAAAGAGGGAAAGTGTTACGATTGTGGGGAACAAGGGTACATCCTTGCAAAGTGGCCAAAGAAAGAACCTAAGGAGCAAGTTGAGGACAAACCAAAGACTTCACAATCGGCAAACAAGGGGGCAAAGAAATTAAAAACAAAGGCAAACCTCAAGATCATACTATTGATTTGATACCTAGCAGTATGCCATCAAACCAATCACCTTACAAAGTGAGCCAAACCTAGAATGAGGAAATAATGAACCAAGTAAAAGATCTTCTTGAAAAGGGTTCAATGCATTGAAGGATGTAGGAATGGATGGATAATTCGTGTACCATCTTCCTGATAGGTTGTAGAGGCATGTGCTAGGATCTTAGAGAAAGCCTCACTCTCAATGCCCTTATGGGGATTTATGCTCAAGTAATGTTTTTACCTTCAAACTAGTTGCAAACCTTGAAGAATGTTTTATCACAAGATTCTTCAAATACGAGAGCATGATTTCAATCTTATGTCAAAAGATCTCAAAGCATGGTATGTGCGTTATCAATTGGCAATGGCAGTATTAGCTACTCAGCTAATCGGAATATCATTTTAGATCATTCAAGAGCCACATCTTTTGTAATGCACCTCATTTATTGAATGGAAATCCTACCAAATTCCAATATTTGTTGTATCAAATTATTCATTTGGATGTGTAAAGTAGGTCAGTGGGGCCAAGGACTTCAAGAGTGTAATTACATTTGGTTGGATGCAATTATCATCATTGCACCCAAACTTTCAGTCAAAAATTCTTTCTTTTAGACCTTGGCTAAGATATAAAATCCAAACTTGTGAAAATGGACCAAAGTTTTGGATAATGAAGTGAGCATACGACAATTCTATCTATGGAGTATTCCATCTTGATTCTCTTATATGTATCTCCCTTATACGTTATGGCATTCTGGTTTTTAGATTGGTTGCCTATTTTGAGGTGAAAGCTCTTCTATTTAATGTAGCTTTCTTGGGATAATTTTGTGGTTTTAAGCGTGTCTATCTACACTCTATTTATTCTCATGCTACATAAAACATGTACCCAAATCAATTTTTGAGTATAGTAGTGGCTAGAGCTCACTTAGAGGAAGCTACCAAGTGCTTCTAGCATCAAAATCAACATGCTAAAAATAGGCTGCTACTATTAGGCGATATTTTTTCCAAGTGTTAAAATGGAGATTTTAGGTCATAAGGAAATTTAATATGGATTGGTCTATTCATGTAGTAAGTTTGAGTGCATATGGAGTCTTGGAGCTTCCCCAAGTTATCACTTAAAACTTGTGATAAAGAAGACTAGCTTTTAGTGCTTGACATGCACTTGAGACTAGTGCCTCATATTGGCAAGGTAGACTGGGTTTTGTGAGAGAATAGCAGCCTTTTTGTAGCCTCACTACATTGATTGGGTGAGCTACATCCCACAAATTGACATATTAGTGTTTGCGGTTTTTATTTTGCTACCATGCTATGGTGAGGCTTGTTGACATTTTGGCACCATTTTTGGGGATGAGGCAACCTTCAATAGAGAAAAACCCCAAAAAATCATGAGTAGAATCCATTACTTCCTCTAGGTTAATCTAGAGTAGTCATCTTTTTTATTTTTCATTGTTGGGAAGAGGCAACTTACCAACTATGTAGGATACTTAGGAGTGGGGAAACTTACTAGGGACCTTGTGAGATTTAAGCTAGTTAGGATGGGGTTGATGGATGCACGTTAAGACTTGTTTCAAGTCGGTAAGGATAACACCAAGCTAGGAAAGTAAACCACCTACAAAAACCACTTACAGCTATCCTTATTTGGAGGTTTCCGGTCCTTGACTCTAAATGGATGCATAGTCAAGCATGGGGTGTATTGGGATTAATAGTGGAGCATTGACGTAGGAACCTTGAATGAAATGCACCTAAGGTATATGTGGTGAGTGTTGAGCCCAATGTCTACCCCTTGAAATTTCTCTCTCTCTCTCTCTCTCTCTCTCTCTCTCTCTCTCTCTCTCTGTCTCTCTGTCTCTCATTCTCGTTATATGTGTGTGTGTGTGTGTGTGTGTGTGTGTTATGTATGTACAATAGAAGTGAAAGTAAAAACATTGAATAGTCATTTTTGATGTGGGGGGCCGGTGGGTGCAGGAGATGTTTGTTTGTCTTTGCCAAGTGGTGCATCTTACACGCATGTGTGTTATGTTCCTCAACTAAGACAGAGTTTGATCTCAGTGAGACAATTATAGCAGCTTTTGGTTGGCATATATTTCTTAGCGAGCAGTTTTTCCAGATGCATTGCGGTTCTTTAGTGATTGCCAGAGGAGCCCGCAATGGTCTGGTATATCCTATGCATGTGTCTGAGGTTCGAGACGACATAGTCTCGGTTTTGTTGCTGGCATGCTTTGAGTGAGAGATGAGACGTGTCTCTTTTGTAGGTGAGCTCCACCACGCTCACGAGACATAGCATTTAGATGTGCAGGTCATGCCAGTAGACTCTGTAGAGACAGAGATAGAGCGGTAGTGCTCTAGTGAGACACGACAGGTGTTGTCAGACTTTGTGCAGGAAGAGGTAGAGAAGGTCTGCTCCCTAGAGACACAAACAGAGATGTCAGATATGGAGTTTTTTGACATGCTCATGTTAGAGGCTGATGAGTTGGTACCGAGACGCACATTTTTGCCTATGGGTGAGAGGGACATAGCTTCCCAAATGTTGACGTTGACACATCCATATGCGATGGGTAGTCCTGTGATGATGCAATGTTTGCAGATAGTGCAAGGGAGGCGAGTACAGCCAGGTTTGCACAGATTTCATCAACGTTCGAGCGTCTTATGTTCGACTTGTTAGTGTCGATGCCTGATCTAGTAGCTGTAGTGGGAGCATTTGCAGTAGGGATAGTCAATCGTACGATGACTGACACTAGCATGATGCATCATGGAGCTTTGCATACCATACTGACTTGTCTATGGGATTCACATGTAGGCTCTAGCGTGGGTACGCACACTAGCCTACCACAAGAGCCGATATGACTGCGTGTAGATCAACAGAGTGAGCCAGTGGGTGTAGGTTGAGAGTCTCTCACTTGTTTTCTTGTACATACTAGTAGTTTAGCTAGTAGGTCTCACTTATCGGCGCATCGCCTTTAAGTGGGAGATTGTTGGGATAAAGGCGCTCCGTCTTTTGCCTGCCCAAACATCCAGTGTCTGCCGCCCGCCCACGTGTGTACATACCCTTATTCTTCATTACATATGAGAATTAGGAGCTCCTCATCATTGATTCCTGAGGCTCCTCTACCCACATCATGTGTTCTCTCTCTCTCTCTCTCTCTCTCTCTCTCTCTCTCTCTCTCTCTCTCTCTCTCTCTCTCCCCCCCCCCCCCCCGCACACGCACGCATCCGTGCAGACGCGCACTCACAGGTTATGCATGCTCTATGTGAGAGTGATGTGGTCATTGACTACAACATAGTAGGTTATAGGTACAAGTGCTACTTGCCCACTGTAGCATGTTGGATACATGTACATGTTATGGAGAACATTTTCCTTGAGATCTATCTGTGACATGTCATATGCGTTTGACATCTATGTTTGACACTATGGTCAGGTTTATCATTGAGAGCAAGTAGAAAATGTTGATCAACTTCTGGTCTAATCCCAGATTGCATGTCTGACAACAGTTGCAGTTATTTCTTGCACTCCAATTGGTGCTTGTTTGAGTGCATGTCCTACTTCATGTAGAGATTATCGTATATATGTTTGTTGTGGATACTGCCTTTGTACACATTTGTGGAGCCATCTTGGCTAGTATGATAGTCTCGGCCATTTCTGAGACTTGGTTTGGAAGATAGTCATTTCTGAGACTTACCTATACTCATGTCATTCCTTAGCCTTTTATGAGGGTCATGTGTGAGGCTTTTTGAAACTAAACACTGGGGGTCGGGTTACCAAGTGCAAGGTGGATTAAATTGTTTGAGAGCCCCATTATCGTATTTTTTGTCATAGGTCATGTATAAAGAGGACTAGGTGCTTTGACACCCTATTTGTGGCCATTTGTTAGTATCACAGTGTGCAAAAATATTTTGCTACTCTCCAATTTATGCTTATTGCTCACAAAGCATTTCTATGTGTTTTCGGTCTATACGTATTGCACTTTGACAATCATTTTGGTTGAGATTTTCTCCCAAATTCAAATAGAACTCTGCCAAAATTGCTCAAAATTTTGTGCTAGAAATCTTGCTCTTATAGTGTATTATGAGGACAAGAATGTTTATGACATCAAGAAGTGTGATGGGACAAACTTTGCGCTTTGAACGAGCAGATTTATGATTTGTGCAAAAGAAGCATAAACTTTTCATTTCAATCATGTTCATCTCCTCAATCCTCGTAGCATATGCACATTTGTGATTAGATTATATCTTTCCAAGTCAGTTTATTTCACTATTTTTAAGTGTGCTACAACACATCAATTATGGTTGAAGTTATGCAACATGTATGAGAGAAACTCTACTCATTAGGAAAATTATGAACCCTCTAGTGGCCCTTTGGGATTAAGGTTAATTAGAGGCCAACCTTGAAAAGGAAGATGGTGGTGGACACACTCTATACCCTCAAAAAAGTAGGGGGCCAAGGTAGCCTTACACCTCATAATGACCACTTACCGAGTGAGAAGATAAGGGGGGTAAGGACAATACATAATTCCAACCTATTATTTTAATGCAATCGATATGATAACCTCCTCCTTGGTTGTGAAAAATCAATAGAACTCCTTCAATCTTATATCTAAAATTCAACAACACTCAAAGGTTTTCAAGCTCCCTGCTGTTTATTCCAAGAATTCAACAATTATGCATCCAATAAACATTTTTTCCAGTTGTAATCCTTGTTTTTGTTGTTGATCAAATCATTTCTTTTATAGATGCATACAATCGCAATATAATAGAAAGTCTATGCTAACTAGTTGCGAGATACCCACCATGTAGTATACTTATAGATTTCGTGCTAACTTGTAGCTTCCTAGAAATAACTTGGTGGCTACCTTCCACCTAGGTAGCTCCCCACTTAATACCTAGTTGTCTTCTAGCTCAACATCTAGGTAGCTTTCAAGCTCATATAGGGTATTTGCTTGCATAGTATTATGTAGTATCCTAGTGTTTCCAGGATATTACTTGGTGTCTTCTAGTACATCACCTAAAATCTATCTTCATATTGGACCGTGGTAGTTGCTTCCAAATATTAAGAAACAAATTCATGGCAATAGGATTTCTAGTATTTGTAAGTAAAGGATGGTTAGGGAGTGGCTATCATTTGGTTTAACTAATTGCATGCACCCTTGGGAGAAGATTTGACAAATCGCATCGATTGGCCTTGCTTCTAGAAGCTATGATGCCACATTATATGAATGAATAACTTATGTTTAGTATTTGGTTTTGACACTATGAAATGCATATATATGCACAACTTTCTTGATAGTGCCTTGTGAAAAGTAAATGTTGTCTTTTGAATCACATCATTTTTGGAACTTATGTGCTCTAAACAGCGTTACATTGTGTATGTTTGAGAAACAAGCAACACATACAATTTAAGTGATAACCAATTATGCATAGCCAAAGGATCATGTACAACAACAAGAAGAAAGGTTTGCCATGATGGAAGATTTTAAAGTGAATCAAGTTTGTTATACTAAAAAAGGAGTGCTATTGTAAATAACCTCATACACCTTAAGGACTAGCAAGAAACTTCTACAATGCCCCATCCTTTACATTGGGAACTAGATAGCTCTTATAAGGTGTGATTACAAGGTAGCTTTAGGCTTAGACCGCTAGAGATTGACCTTGTAGATATTTCTATTTGATTGTGCATACCAAGACCCTTCACAACATATGTGCAAGTATGACAATAATTCCCCCAAACACCTGTGACAATAGTGTGGATCCTCTTCTTCTCGCATGTGCATTTGTGAACATAGAAATCATCAAGTTCCTCATTTTCATGATGAGCAATAATAGCAAACTTGTCACCAACAAGCATCATGTTGTCCTTCACATGCAAATTCATTGCTGTCATGATCATTGTTGACATCATCGAAGTGTTGAAGTGTAACATACTCCCAATTAGGGACATGCATAGAATTTGACCACCTCCTCCAAAGACCTTGCATGCATGCATTGCAAAAACATGAGGATTGCCTGCATCTAAGAGCTTTTCCATTTGTTAAGGAGTCTCTAAAGACATAATGTAAACCATGTACACCTTCTACAACCTTACATTCCCAATGGTTGCTTTGATCGACATCACTCTCCTTGAATTCCCAAAACACTCAAGTAAACATACATATCTTAGATGCATAAGTGGAGTAGCCCATTCTAACATGGATTCCCTCAAGAATGGAATATCTGCTACACATTGTAATTTCACACAATCTACTGGTTTCAATTTCTTTTGAGTTAGATGCCTCTTGATAAGTTCAACTTGCACCATCATGTTCACCCTTCCCGTGGCCTGATCTTGAGAAGTGATGTGTCATCTTCAACCCAGTCACTGTTCCGTAGCAAGCAACAAAATAGAAAGGCCTTTTTGATTTGAAGTGTGATGATGTTGCACCATTTGACCACACCCAATGTTCATTGATGGGGATATCTAGCTCTTTCAACCATCCATGATGGAGCATGAAGCAATGCTGAACAAAGAGAGGATCATGTATTTTATCACCTGAAAGATAGAAGTGGTAGTACTTGTCGATGCTACTTGCAATTTTCACATATGTTATGTAAGCAAAAATAGTCATCTTGCTGGAAAACCAATGCATTGATTAAATTTAGTTTTGTTCTTTGAGCATGTAGTTCTCTACAAAATCCAGATTGACACAATCACATATTTAGGAAATACACATACTCCTTGAATTGTTTTGCTTGCTATCTATAAACATAATTGTGCTTTATAAACTTCTTGAGATGGTCCCTGAACAAATCAAACAGCTCTCCAAGTTGCATCTCTTTGTGCAAAAAAAACTTTTCCTTTTTTTCCATTGCTTGCTTATTTTTAATTTTGATGTCCTCAAATTACTCCGTCTTCACTAGATGTGAAGTTTGTGAATCCTCAATTGGCAAAATTGTGGATGGTGGGGGAAGTCTCCTTATCAACCTCAATGATGTCTATTTTGATAGCACTTTAGGGACAAAATCCATACTCAAATTGTCCCATATTGAGGTGTTGCAATAGATTTCATATGACGATAATGCAACAATTACATATTGTACCCGCATCGAACAAGTAGAGTCCCAATGGTGACACCTATAAATTGGACCCACTAATCTCATTTTGGAGACCTTATGAGAGGCTATTGTTGACTATTTGTATCATTTTTGAGCTAGAGTTTGATCCCAAACTGTTAGTCAATCCTAATTAGAGTCTCCTATCCAATGTATCACTAAGCCTTGGGTCCAAGTCTAAATTTATTTGTATTCAACAATTGTCATCATTGTAATTTTAATTATGTTCTGAGTTGTACCTTATTTAGTGACTTTGTAATCTAAGATTATCCAATCATTTTGCTCATTCAATTAACCTATTCTAATATTCTATGCTCTAGTTATGAGTTACACTTGTCTAAAGTTTGATGTTGGACTCATTTGAATCTATTTATCTAGTAGCTAAATCTATGCCTTATCCAATTCTATATCATCTGGTCATATGATAACTAAGGTTCTGAACCATGATCAAAACTTACTATTTAACCAAGTACTCAAGTTTCCTGTTTAGTAACTCTAAGTCTAACTTTAGAAGAGTTTTCAAGCTCCAACCCTTTCTATTTTGGCAATCACGGTGGTGAGCTTAAGCTCTTAACAGATCCGGTCTCCCAATTTTGGACTCAAAGTTATTCATCCACTCAGGATTCATGTACGCCATCTAACAAGAGGTTAGAAAACCACCAGAGCATTTGCTAAAGAGAGAAATCATATCAATAATGTTATTGAAGGGTCAAAAAAAGAATTTGATGATATTCAGCAACACTGTCATAGTGAAGACATGAAACTGGACCCAGGAAACAAAGAATCTAATCACATTGAGCTTTAGGAAATTCTTAGTATTCAAGAAGAGCGCATTCAATAAGGTATAAACATCACTCTTGTTCATACAGTGCTAGACATACTACTAGAAAGGCAAGGCTAATGTAGCTATTGATAGCAGTAAATCAGTTAGGCATAAAAACAAGCATTCTAAACCATTGCACAGAGGAAAGGAACCTGAAACAGTGTTAGAGACAAACAGTGATTATTTTGTCAAACCTAGATGGAGAGAGAAGACCAATGATCAAAGAACTGATTTTTCCAACTTTCAAAGGCATTAAAAAGGATGATCCTTATGTACACATCGAAGCCTTTGAATAGTATGCTAAACTCAAGTCCATTGAAGAAGAAAATTGGGCAGATTGAACTGAAAACTTACTCTAAGCTAAAGAAGGGTTTTATTCTTAAATACAATGAGAATAGAGGAGATGAAGACATCCTTTGTGAACCAGACAAAGCAAGGGAGGTCATCAGCAATGTGAAGAAGATCAAGGAGCTGACCAGGCAACTACACAAACCATACTTAGAGCAGAGAATGCAACCATGGTTTTTGAGCGAATTTACAAGTAAGAAGCTAAGGGAGCAGGAGGTGTTCAACTCCAACAAAGAAGTTCAATGACCTGGTTTAGAGAGCTTTGAGACTCAAACATCATGCAAAGAAGGAGAAGAGCCAAAGATCCAAATCCAGTTCTAGTTCCAATGAAAGTTCTTTAGAAGAAATATCATTAGCCTCTAGTTCATCCAAAACTAAGAGCCCTAAAGATGAAGGACAGATCAAGTCTATGGCCATAATTGGAATAAGTGCAAAAGAAGAATACACCATTTCTAACAAGAAAAATACGTATGAATTATTGCACTAACCAATCCATAACTTGTTGAGGACAAGGAGTTTGTGGCGAGCCAAGACAATGGAGCACTCACCAGGGAATAAATGGAAGGGAAAGATATCAAAATTTCTCTAGTAGAGGCAAAGGGAGAAGATATTTCACCACAAGAGGTTTTTGTGTGGGAAAAACAGACACTTTTCAACACAATGTCCAAAAAATGTGAAGGCTGAGGTGATTGAAGCAAAGACGACCAAACTAGTATCAATGCACGTGATCACTTGGGAATTATGGTGTCATCATCTGGGAAATACAAGAGGAACTGTTATATTAACCAACGTCAGAACCAAGCAACGGGAGGTGTTGGGAAGTCACCAAGCCCCCTATTCATCCGGTTGTGACCCCACTGCAAAACATTAAGATTAATGCAAAGGTTTGAACCAAGCAATGGGAGGCGTTGGGTGTCCACTAAGCCCCCTATTCGCCTAGTTCTGACTCCACTACATGACCTATAATGACATCATCATGCGGGTCTCTTGACACGTGTTAACAAAAGCTACTAAAAGGCCCAAGCCTTATGAAGCACATCGAAGATGAATATGAAGAAGCAGTGAAGATTGGAGTTACACATTTTTCACATTTTCCAAAATGGTCATATATTGTAATTTCTCGATTTGTTTCAAGCCATTGTAATATTTCTAATGTGTTACGGGCTCAATGAGAGTTCCAAGATGTGAATAATAGGTTAGTTAGCGTGCCTAGGTTGTAGATTCAGTAAGTTGTGAAGCCCTAAAGGCCTTGGGCGCCCAGACATTGCATAGTTTTACCCTAGGTATATAAGGTAGTGTGTAATGAAATTAGGGTTCTTAGCCTCATTTGTGGAGACCACTCTTTGGTAAGAGCTCATGAGGTGTGTGGCTATGGAGTCCTTGAGCTTCTCCTTGCTCATGTGACTTGATAAACACTAATCAAGGCTTAATTATCTTTCACTATGCCTTTCTCATACTTTTTATGATTGTTTGATTAGTTAGATCATAACTAATTAGTGGTTAATCCCGCTCTAATCTTGTGTGATTTCCCTCTATTCTTTGTGTGTGCATGTAGGTTTGATTGGAATGCGGATGCTCAATGAATCTATGTGTATGAGCTTCTGATTAATGTGCTGCATGATAGGATTAGTGATGTGTGCGTCTTGCAATCATAAATGTGTGTGATTGTGTTGATTTGAGGTGAAGAGAAGTGTATTTGGAGATTGCCAATCTTTGTGGCTTAGCTATTCTATAGAGCGAGAAGCCCACTTCATAGAGTTGCCATTCGTGTTGCCATGATTAGCTCATTAATCGGTGAGTGTTTCCATGCCCTAGCTGTGTAGCTCATCCCTCCGGATTGACAATTATTGTTGGTCATTGGAGCTATGCTACGATGGTATTCCCAAACATTTGGCGCCGCTGCCAAAGAACGATGGCCTACGCTAGTGTAATTATGGCATAATCGAATGGTTTCCTCACTAATTTCACTTGTGTGTTTATGGTTTTGTGGATTTTGGATGTGTGTGCATGAAGCAATGAGTTCAATTTCCCCTAATTTGATACCATATCTTGCTAATTGTGTCTCTACACACTCTAAATTCGCTGATTTTTTCTAACTTACACACTAATTTTCTACTAATTGGATTGACATTTTGTGCTTATACTTTGATATTTGTCTAATTAGAGGCTTGGTTGCATACTAACAATGCCGGTTTGTGCTAAGTGCTTATCAATTTGTTGATTTTGGAATGCAAGATTAGGGCTTTGGAGCATCGACGAAATCGGCCTACAGATTGTGTATTCTGAGGTTGGATGGTTCTATTGGAATCAAGATTTGTGCGGTATGCATAGCCATTGTCAATTTGGTGATTTGGAACTTTTGATTTTACACATTTGCATGCCGTCGTAATGCCAAAATTTTCCTAGAATCGAATGTGTAAATATGATGGTTTTATGTGCTAATTAGCATTGTGCATTTGCCTAATTGCATGCTTGGATGGTCAATTACAAGTGTGTTCACTAAAATCAAGTGTGTGTGCATTCTAATTGAGTGTGTGTACGCCTAATTTTAGGTGTGTGTGCACTATTTTGCCTTTGTGTGTGCATAATAATTTTGCAAATGTGATGATTGATTTGTGTTGTGGTCATGCCTAATTAAAGATTTGTGAATTCAATTTGCAAATTTGACAAGATTAACCCTTGTGTGTGCGCGCGCGTCTAAAAAGTGCTTAATGTTCATAATTAATTTTATGTCTGATTGCATATTTGATGCGTGTAATGGTTAATTGTTGCGTTTTCGAGCTCAAAACAGGGATTTACACACTCGATTGCATCAATTTTTGACCCAATTTTGCCGGTTTAATTGCATAGTTTTGTATTTTATTGATGAAATTATTTGGCAATTGAATCGATTGTGATTTGATTTGGCTGCACTAATCCCCTATGTGTGGATATTTTTTTTTAAAAAAAGGATAATTTTTGTAAATTTTTGACATTTTAAAACTAATTTTTGTATTAATGTTCTATTAATTCCGTAAAAATTTGGTATCTTATGATCTTGATGAGTTGTTTTGTATGCTTATTTATAGCATCATTTTGAGCGCATTTGTGTCCTCATTGGCAAAGCTTTGAGCATTTCGCTATTTTCGAGGATTGAGTTGTTGATTTTGTCGTAATTGACGTTGAAGCGGTCTGGGGCGGGCAACAAGAAGAGTGGCCTCCAAGCACTTTTCTAGGCTCCCATGCTGCTCAATTGGGTTGGGGTTGGAAAAAACAACAAACACACACACAAACCCGCAACCTAACCCTACACAAATTTGGGGCACCACCTAGTTTTGGATGCGAACTAGGACGCGTAGAGAGAGAGAGAGAGAGAGAGAGAGAGAGAGAGAGAGAGAGAGAGAGAGAGAGAGAGAGAGAGAGAGAGAGAGAGAGAGAGAGAGAGAGATAGTGCTCGAGCTGCTTTGAAACGTATCGGCAATGATCAAGCAAACACAACTATATATTTAAGAAAGAGAGAGAAAGGGGGAGGGGGTGCTTGTTGCACTAATACCTTCTTACAAATCTGTCATGACAAATCAAAGTGAGATTAGTATTTGTTCAACATAGCTTGCGTAAATTTCACCACAACACATCACAAGAAAAGCCACCCCAATCACTGTCTTAAGGCCAGGGGAGTCCTCTCCACCCTGTCGCCCTCTTACAATATGTGGGATTTATGGCTAGATTGATGACAACACTAGAGACAAGCTATAAAGAACTTAACAAAGAACACCAAGACACTTACGGATCATTGTTGTCCATTACTTCACGTTGGAAGGGAGACAAAGTATCCAAGCTTAGTCCAAATCCACCCTCCTTGATTCAGCAAATGTTGGGCTTACACTAGTCGGAGAAATGATAGATTTCCTACTCTCAATTGAATGATCACTCTCTCTCTTACAATGGCATAGAGTTCCCTTGCTAATCCCCTGTTACAACACATGCACATGCATAAGACAATGAGCTTCCACTCAAGAGCTCCTTCTAGAGAGGTTGAGCTTGGCTTCTCAAGCTATAGCATAGTGCTCTTGCTTATGGCTCCCCCTTTTGTGCTAGCTACACCCTCCTTTTATAGCAATTTTGAAGGCTAGGGTTACTCCTCTAACCATGGTTGGGTTAGATTTTCAGCAATTTATCTAATTTCTTTTGCTTGGAATTATCAAGAAGTTGGTGGGGAAAGAGAGAGGAGAGAAATGCAGGTGATAGGACTTTCCATAGTGGGTTAGTGTTAGTAGAGTTAGTATTAATTTACAAATGGAATTGGATATTTACAATGGGAGTATCCATGTAGGATACAAATAAGGAAGAAAAACTCTTAAGAGGTAAGAAAAGGTGGATTTCTTACAAGGTTGATGCTCCAAGTGTCTTAAGTAGGGCCAATTTTGACGCTTGTTGACGGTCCACTAGCTTTGACGGTACATTTTTTCTCCACTCTTGACCTTCCTTGAGAGACAAGGTAATTGAAGCTGAGTAATCAACCACCATGATGCTGTCTTTTAAGAGAAGAGGCTGAATTTTGTGGTTTTTTTTATAGATGTGGGTAAATTGGAGGAGGAAAAATGAGACTAGGTGGTCAATTTTGGAATGGAATTGTGTGTGGGAGGTATGAGTTCACCATGGTTTCTCTTATTCTTCAAGGTTGAGGAGAAGGTGAGTAGGGTGCAGAGAGGAGTGGTGAGAGAGGTGGGGATGATGAGTGGAGAAGTGTGTGTGAAAGAGGAAAATGATAAAGTGGAAGAGAGAGTGTGGCTGCATAGCATGGGAAAACTAGGGTCCACTAATAAAATCATAGCTCACAGCTCGTAGCTCAAAAAAATATGAAAAAATTTGAGGCAAAAGGTCAGCCCACGAGCTACAACTTTTGTTTGTATCACCTTTTCAAATTTGGAGAGAAAGTGAACTTTAAAAATTCAGCAAAACCGACCATTTTTTTCCACTGCACAAGGTCCTTGTGGGGTCCTTCTTTGGATGATTCTTTTGAATTCCTCCAAGAGTGAGCCCTCCATAGTGCATGTATGCATGCCACCTACCCTTGACCTTATTTGGTAGGTCTATAATTGAAGATATTGTTGAGATTATGATATAAGTGAATAGTACAACTAAGAAAATCAAATATTGAGGGGTCTAAAAAATATGTACATGTCAAATATAAATAATATAAGTGGAAAAAATATAAAGGGGTCAAAACAAATCTCTCTCATTATGAGGCTACCATAAAAAGATAAATATTTTTGGTGTTCTAATTTTTTAGAAAAAAAAACAAAATAGATGTAGGAAGGGAAAAATCACAATAGTGAAAAAATATACACATAAATAAAACTAGTTTTTTTGGATTTTTGTTGGGGTGGAGTTACACCAAATATAAGAGAAGCTTACATGAAAATATTTCTATATGGAATAAAGAATATGAAAAATGGTAAGAAAAATTGTGGTAATGGTGAGGCAATATACAGAGCATAAATAACACACCTAGGTAGAAATATTTAAATAAATACCAAAATAATTATGAAAAAATCTTTTATTTAGGCCCTATATACAAAGAAATATTTACATACGCATGGGCCATAATATACTTATATATTTTTTATTTTTTTATTTTTTTGGCTCAACTAGCCCAATGACTAGCTAATTGAGGGTTTTTTAAGAAGATATGGGAAAAGTCCCGTGACTCACGCACGCCTATGTACAGTGAAATGGTAGGGATAGCCACAGTGTTTGGGTGATTTTGGTAGGGTGAGGTAACTCAGTGTGGCAATTACAAAGAGCCGAAAAACGGCTATCAACGTTTTTGACAAAAACTGCTATTCTTGGTGTGCTTATGCGTGTCAAAGGTGTCTGATTGTGATTGCTGATGAATTTTTGAGATTTATAGAATTTTGAGATTTTTTGGATTTCCTGGTGATTTTTAGCGTTTTCAGCTAATTTTTGGACTAATTTTGGCATTTTCGGGCTTTAAAAAATAAAAAATAAAAAATTAGGTTCAATGGTTGATCACGAGCTTGGATGAATGCTTCTGCAAGTTTTTAATGTTCGTGCGGACTCAACGGGTAAGTTTCGTGTTTTTCGACGTTAAAAACGGATTTTGACGACATGTGTACGTGAGAATCGTCCCTTGTAGTGACTAAAGGTTGAAAAATTAAACAACAAAAAAAGGCCTCTTGGAGCCCATCTTAGGCGCGATCAAGATACTCTCTCTCATCCTTGGACTCCTAGTCTTTCTCTCCCCCCTTGGTCAAACGTTGAAGATAGCATCTCTCATCCCCACCCCACTCTCTCTCTTCTTTCTCACTTTCTCTCTCCTCATTGTGAACCAACACCGAAGATAGCCCTAGGTTGTGAAAAGTCAAATTCTCTCTCTCTCTCTCTCTCTCTCTCTCTCTCTCTCTCTCTCTCTCTCTCTCTCTCTCTCGTGAAGTTCTGCTCTCGGACTCTCCCTCCTCATGTGCTCGCTTCGCGCGCTAGAGCAGGCCTCTAACCCACACTCACACACTAACACACTAACACACTCACACCCACTAAAATCCCTCTCTCTCTCTCTCTCTCTCTCTCTCTCTCTCTCTCTCTCTCTCTCTCTCTCTCTCTCTCTCTCTCTCTCTCTCTCGTGCCCTGCAGTGCTCACCATATCTCTCACTCTCTCTTGGTCCCCACTCGCGGTCACTCCCTGCCCCCAAATATTGTCGTACTCTGCTACTCTCTCTTCTATGCACCGACACGCGTTGCTGCCGCCGTTACTCCTCTAGTTCAAGCTGCCCACTCGTTAGCTCCAGGCAAGTCGCCATCGTCAGTCAAGGAGGTAGTTTAAACTTCAAATTTTATTTTATTTTTAATCAATTTTATTTAAATAAAACCCACAAAAAAACAAATAACTCAAAAAATCAATAAAAATAGAAAAAAATCTTCGGTTTTTTTATTAAAAAAAGGAAAGAGAAGAAAATTCATTAAAAAATACAAAGAGAAAAAAAAGAAAAACAAAGAAAAAATAAAAAATACAAAGAGAATAATAAAACAATAGAAAAACACCCAAAAAAGAAGAAGGAAAAAGACACACACAAAATTAGAAAAAAAATAAAATCACAAAAACCTTTCAAAATCACAAAAAAAATAAAAAATAAAACCAAAATAGTCCATAAAAATATAAAACGGTTTTTAAAAATCACAAAGAAGTAGAAAAGTCAATTAAAATTCATAAAAGGATTATTTTAAGAAAACTTGAAATATTAAAAAAACTATATAGAAAAATCATAAAAAATCAAAAATTGATAAGATAAATTAAGAAGAAAAGAAAAATCATAAAAAAGCTCAAAAAATCCATAAAAATGGAAAATTCACCAAAAAAATCCATTAAAAATATTTTAAACAAATCATTAAAATACAGAAAAAATATATTTTTTCAAAAATTTCACAAAAGATAATACAAGTAAAAGGGGAGGAGTCAAAAAAGGCAAAAAATAAATAAATGAATAAAAAAAATAAAAAAAAATAAAAAAATGTCTGAGAGAGTCACGCACCACAGAAGAAGCCGAGCAGAAAAAGGTACTTGTGAAACCATAAAAAGAAAGACAAAAAAAGTGAGAGAAAAAGCGAATGAATCAAGCCGTGGGCCGCAAAGAATCCAAAACTTGTAAAAAACGATTGAAAACAAAATCGAGCGAAGCTAGGAAATCGAATTTGCTTCGAAAGCCAATCGATTAGGGTGCGTTCACACAAAAACTCAATCTGACACTGAGTTTTGAGTAAAATTAAGCCATTAGGGCATTGTTCACGCATTGAAATTTTGATTCGGGATTGAGAATAGCAGATTTTGGGTGAAAATTGGCAAGTCCGAGTTGCAAAACTCGCGAGGGTTTCAAATTGGGAACTAAAAATAGAGGAATCATCAACAATCAGTTGATAACCGTTTCGGCCAATAACATCGAGTGAAGCCCAGTCCTAGAAGGTGTTGCCACACTTCAGTCAAGAAGCTAGAAGTGATCATGCAAGCTACAAATCGTCAAGTGCAAATAATTGCATTGCAAGTTGGGCTTAGGATCGGATGACCAGGGACATAATTCACATTGGATTGCAGATTAGGCTATTCAAAGCACAAATTTTCATCATTTCAAAGATTACAGTCAAGTCTGAAGCATTCGAGCTAGAGTTAATCAACACTTGTGACTCTAGAGAACATTCAAAAGCCTAAATTGCTTTGAGAAAGCTTGAGAAATTTGACAGTGCAACATCAACATCTGCTAGCAGACAATTTTTATAGAATGAGCCAGCATGGACTCAAATTGAGCTGAGAATTCAAGTACGGCAGAGCTAGCCAGAAGTAGTGGCAACCCATGCACAAGTACAATAGAGCAGATTTTACAGC
This sequence comes from Adiantum capillus-veneris, assembly GCF_014529385.1. Taxonomy (NCBI): domain Eukaryota; kingdom Viridiplantae; phylum Streptophyta; class Polypodiopsida; order Polypodiales; family Pteridaceae; genus Adiantum; species Adiantum capillus-veneris. Next base: position 137,625,280 of record NC_140953.1, read on the forward strand.
TATATGCCTATAGTGGAGATAAATTCTTTTATGCAGATTCAAAAGGCTAGAGGTATCTAATGAGCAACAAGAGTAACACAAGAGCCAAGATCCTATTGATAAGAAAAAAGCCAAATTCAGAGAACTCCAAGATGTTTACAGATTTCAGTGGGGCTAGGTATTGCAAGCTCAAAGATGAAGTACATATAGAAGTGCAAAAAATAGATTCAAATGCTTATCCAGACATCTGCACAAGTCAACAAACCATCCAGTTGGTGCATATGCAATCAGGGTCATTGTACATGGGTTATAATGGTCATATCTATAGTCAAGAGCCAGAAATGGAAGATCCAACAGATCAACCAATGAAGCCAGTCTAAATGAAGAACTAAGTCAAAGTCAATATAAAGGTCAAGACAAAGCAGTCTATAGCTTGATGCTCAATGTTCTGAAAGAAGATTTTGACAACTTGGCAAGCACAGAAGCTAAAACTTCTCAGAGATTAAAGAACTAGCTGAAATACCACCCGTCATGGTGTATTGCTCAGATTGTGAAAGCAAAGGTGGAATTTTTTTAGAGAATTTTCCAAGAAATATAGCCAACTGAGACACGACAACAGCCATTAGGAAGGGAATGGGGTCTAAGGGGGCCTCTTTATTTGCCATGGGATTAAAAAGGAGATTATGGAAGGGGAAAATGGGTGGATGCCATGTGGACTGAAATGGTGGGGCCTAAAAGTAAGTGGTCAAACTTGTACTCTTTTATAAAATATAAAGAGAAAATCTCTTATAAATTCAAAAAATTGAACTTTTCTCTAAATAGTTGAGTAAAAACCAATCCTTTCTCTCTCTAGTGGCTGTCAGTTTCTCCCCCCCTCTCTCTTAAAAAGGGGTCCCTCCAAAAATGTGCTGATCATTTTCTCCCTCTCTCTCTATTGTACCATCTCTCACTTCTCTTCACTTCACCTTGCAAGAGTTGCTTCTCTTTCCTTCCCTAAGGTCTTTAAGCTCCATCAATTAGCCTTGCTCTTTGACAGAACATCTCTCATTTGGACCCCTTTACCATGGCCCCATGTTGAGATAGTTTGATGTGCACTTGCTATTGCTTGATCCGCTTTAAGTTCTTTTGAGGCTCTCTTGGTTGGAGATGGATCATCTTCAATAAACTTTGCTTTGGCATCAATCTCCATTTCAAATCTACTTGAGGACTTTGTGTTGTCGTCCGCAGGTGACCAGTCTTGGTTTTCATTCTTTGTTATCATTGACAACTGCATCTTTGTTGAACTCCGTATCTCTAGAACCTTCTGGGCCATTGACATTCCTACTATGATGTTATTTGGTACATCTTTTGTTGTTACCACATGAAATTGGGCTATGATGATTTATGACCCTATTTGAATGGCGGTGGAGATGATTCCCTAGCATTCTGCTCGTTTGTTCTAATTGGCCACATTCTTTCCAAGTGCAAAAAGACACGAGATTCTTGTCTAGCTAAAAATCTAGCTTTATTTCACTTGAGAGTTTTTCTTCATGTTCACGATGACCTTGCACTTGATCTTCTCGGGACTTTTTAAAATGAAGTATTCTACTGTAGTTGTGTCCTTTGGTTGAGATTTATTTGCATCTTCTTTACTTTGACCATTTTCTTCAATTGATGCTAACTCGATTGACTAAAATATTGCACATTTTTCTTGCAATGGTTGAGCATTGTCTGCGTGCATTTGAGTAACCTTTGATCTTAGAAGATCCATTGTACTTTCTGGAAGCATTTATCTCTTAGGAGGAGATTTTGGTGGTGACTTTGTGTAGATTTTTGAGCTTTTTTTGTTGATTTTGACTTATCTGTCACCTGTTCTGGCATCTTGAGGCTTTGACCATCTTTAGATAGTCTATGACTTCAGTCTTACCATCCATATGGGGTTTGTACAAGGTCATGAACCTGCTGGTATTCATTGCCATTTGCATCTCGATATGCATATGTGAGCTTGGTCACATGCAATTGCTTGAACACTATTGGGTTGCTTGACTTTTGACTTTGCCTTGTGGAGATCATTTGAAACTTTTGTCCTTGATGACCTTCATATTGGCACTTGTCCGTAGATTCTGAGGGAATCTGGATCAACTCAAAACTTCCAGCAACCATATGATCTTTGAATGATTTTCACTTTGAAAGGTTCTGGCTAGAAATTCTCGTGCTTCTAATTGATGTAGCATTTCCTGGTACAAGAACTAAGCTTGATGGGTTTGCAACCCCCCCCTTCCTAGGTGATCACTAAAGCTTTCTCTATGATGAGAGCTCAAAACAATTTGGCTCTGATTTGATCTCACCTTTTGGGACTATGAAGGCACGTTGTGGTGGCACTAATGATGCTTGGCATCTGTAAACCTTCTGCATAGTTGCCTATGTATCTCCATGAAACACGACATATGATTCCCCAAGTCAAGCTGTAGATAGCATTATCTTCACCCTAATATTGTCTATCTCATGGGTCTCCTATGATATGAGCTTTTGTGGTTTCACGTGCCAAGTCATCATAGATTTTAGACTCTCGTTTATATCTACAATTGTTTTGGTCAAAGTATATGCTTGTTTCGTCACAACGTCGAAGCTTGATTTTGATGGAGGAGAGTTTGGCTTTGAACAGATTTATGGGTTCACTGGGGTAATATCCTTCAGCTCTAAAGGGGATGGGCTATAATAGATTCTATCCTCTGAAATGAACCATCCTTCCCGATCTATCACAGGACACACTTCTATGAGTTGGTACATGGGCCTTTCAAATATTGGTCGATCCTTTTTGTACAGTAGCCTTTTTTGGTCTACATAGTGTGCATATGAATTATGCGTGCCATACAGTGCTAAAAGCATTCGCTTTGATGTGTCCCTTAGACTCATGAATAATCACACACTAGTGGCAGTGGATGTAGAAACATTTGTAAACCTAACACTCTTTTCAACCTTCGATGATATTTGAACGCTTTTACGAAATTCACGCAGCAATTTGTTGTTTAAAGGGTTAATTTTAAGCTTTTCATGTGCTTATGCATCTTCATGCTAATTCTGACTTTGTCGTGCTTTTACGGGTGCTTCTAATGGTAATGCAGGAACATCTTGTTGCATCAATAAGGATGAGTTAGATGCACTTACATCGGGATTCACATTTCCAATTTGCTCCATGCTTTGCTTTGCGTTAGGAAGTGAATGGGGTATAGGAGGGCCTCTTTATTTGGCAGTTTAAGGAAATGCTTAAAGCTTAAGCCAAGTTTGGCCAAGCTTAAAAGAGAGGGCAAAAAGACCTATGCTGAGATTTTTAAAAATACCATTTGTATACTTTATATTTTAAAATTAGGCTATTTTAACCCAAAAGGTGGGTAACTGAATTTTAAAATGTCTTTTCCCCATCTCTCTTCTCTCTCTCTAACATATAAAACACTCTCTCACTTAGTTCTCATTAAAAGAAGCACTTTTTCAACTCCCCTTGCCAAAAAATTAGATTTTGCATATTCTCTCATTGCATTCTCTCTCTAAAACGTGAGCCAACTCTTTCTCTTCTCCCCTTTTCTCTCTTGTCACTTCCATCTCCCAATCATCAAGAGGACATTCTATGCTGTCTACATCTGACAGAAAGTGCAGATCCTCCAAAGTTGCAGATCTACTCTCTCTCCCACTCTCTTCCTTTAATGTCTCTCTCTCTCTCTCTCTCTCTCTCTCTCTCTCCCCCTCCCTCTCTCTCTCTCCCTCCCTCTCTCTCTCTCTCTCTCTCTCTCTCTTTCATGCTTCTCCCACTCCAGCTTCAGGTGAGAGCAATGGAGAACTCCATTACCTCTATGTGTAGCATCATTTCTCTCTCTAAAGCTCTCATGATCAACATTTTGAATTCAAAGGAGATTGAGCTACACTCCCTCTCTTTCTTCCCTCCACAACATAATCATTTTCTACTATCTTTGAGTATCTCTACTTTTTCCCTCCATAGCCAGCTTTCTCTGCTTGCAGCAGTCACCGTTACACATTCTCTCTCTATTTTGCTTGATTAGCTAACAAACATATCATTCAATCGCCCTCCACTGCAAGACATTACTAATAGGCCAAAACGATATCGATTAAACACTGATTTGGAGTAGGAGTACGCTACTGTGCGACTTGGCACAGCGAATTCCAATGCTGCAAATCAGCTATGAAGCATTGGATGCAAGGCAATCAACTTATGGGTTGATGGCCACATTTACCCAGGTGATCCAACGACTAATGCACCACTACCTTTTTGTAATGTCATTGAGCTCTGCATTTTATTGGAGATGGAAGAGACGGACTGTTTGGCTACTGCTGGAGATTGTATTCAGCTTTTGTCAATGAAAGGGAAGCAAGTAAACATCTCTTGGATGCCTATTCATCATTGCAAGAGAAGTCTGTGAAAGATCTACAACAAGTTAGAGAGGAAGCCAACAAGAAGACGAAGCAACTGAACGATGAGATGGCGAATCTCAATGAAAAAGTACAGCAACAAAAAAAGGAGCACGAACGTCGACTAGACAATTACGTTCAACTACAACACACTTCACGAAATCTGCATCAGTGAATCGATCATCTCACACACATTCCCCTTGGCTACCACATTCGTAAGCGCAAGAGACAAGCGATGTCCTTGCTATCCTCAAGTAGTGAAGCTCAAAAGAAACGTGTTCGTCAAACTCGGTAAGAATATTGATACAAGAGTCTTATTTCCTACATGTTCTAGAGGTTGGTGTAATGGTAATTCAATATGTAGAAACTTGGCTCGAATGATGATGGGAATTGATCCCAATGCTCAAACAATCGGACGTGCTCTGCTGCAACATATCATCAAGCCAAAGGAGTTGGTTGAGCTACTAGATGTTCCATCCAACGCTAGCATTACTAATGTTTTGTGACAGAAGTATTTTAGTGAGCTAAAGAGCATTGTGTCGCCTCAAAGATGATGGAGGTGTGTGACAGCGCAGGAATAAGTTTCGAGGCCTATGAAGCTTTGTACAGAAGTGAATGCCTTACAATGTTAGTGTTGCAAAAAGGTGCACCAATAATGATGTTGCAAGCTTGTTGGGTGGATTTCAGTATGTGGAGAATGCCATGCCATTAGAAGACAACAAATTCTTCAGCTACAACGAGTTCAACAATGTGCATGTTGACTTGTTAAAGCTCCAAGAGTCAATGATAAGATTTTATGGGTTGACACAAGAAGAGTGTGATGGGAAAGTGATATTTATTATGAAGCTTGATGAGTGCCAAGTTGTTAAAGGTCAACGGATCCAAAGGGTAAGCGTTACGTTGATGAGGGCCTTGATGGGTGTTGATGTGGAGCTAAATGCCAATGAGAAGGGAAACAATTGTTTAGGTGTTTAGTCAAAGAAAAATATTTGGTGACTGGCAGCTTTTCATCTCCCACATGAGACACATGAGACTCTGAAATGGTATTTCAATCACACCGCAATCGTTGATGTCGTTCGGCAACAGCAAGAAGGACAGAGATTGCATGTTTCAAGTCTTGGAACGTTCCAAGTTGAGTGGCATTTGGCAGAAGGCTTGAAAATACTCAAGTGTATGTTAGGGTACAAGCAAGGTGCAATGACCCTCTTTCCATGCATTTATTGCTGCCACACTAAAGTCTCAATGGCAACTGAGGGCAAGGGTACAAAGGCCAGCAAGTCAAAAGGTGGTAAGGGTAAGGGAGGCAAAGTCACAGTCAACTCTGCAAAAGGTGTACCCACTACACAAGCAATGGGTAAAGCAATACAACAATGGTTTCAAGGTATCCTCAATTGTGACCAGCAAGTACCCCCTAATTGAAACATAGATGATCCAATTGGGATTCTATTCTTGCAATGCCACTGATAAATGTGCATGTGTGCACCCTTCATGCCGTCTACAAATTCTTGACAAGTTGCTTATGCTCCATATTAATTACGCTTGGAATATGGAGCCTACAGAAAGAAGAGAAGAGTGTATACAAGAATTCGAATCTATTCTGTTGAGCGTTCGCCTACATGGGGGTGCAATTGAGCTATCAAAGGACAAGAAGGCATCTGGAAGTACACAAGATCGCCGTAATAAAGTATGTATGGGTGGTAGTAAAGCTAAGCATTTTCTTTCAAACTATTCTAACTCCCAAAGTCCAATGAGTTTCATTTGTGAAAAAAGGTGTGTGACATTACCACCTACAAAGGTAATGAAGCAGCCCTAGGAATTAAGCGTGCTCATGTGTGGCAGTCTACTGATGATATTTTTCGTCTTCTCGAAAAGGCAAAGCGAACCGACGATGAGATATCCACCCTAAAGTTTGTAATTGGTGTGTTGAACAATTGATTTTTTCAATCGAAATATATTTTTATGCGAAACTAAAGTTTTTTTTTTCAGCACATTCTTTTTGTACATTGTGCATTTTTTCTCGACATTTATGGTTCATTAGGCATTTGGAGCAGCCAAGGAATGGAGCACTAGTGTATTTTAAAAATCACGACATGGAGGAAGAAAAAAGAGCAATGCCCTTCACGAGATGTTCAATTGATTCTACGGAGTTTTAGCAGGGAGAGAGAGAAAGAAGACAAGAGAACAAAGAAGTTTGAAATGTAGAATAGGAAAAGTGGTTAGCTTGAGGCAATCACAATCATATCATGCTTCAAGTGCAAAAGGTTGATTCCAACGCAGGTTGGAGACAAGGCGGCGTGATGGCAGGCGTTGGGTGGAATTTAAAAAAAAATAATACACTAATCATTTCTATTGTAAACATGCATTGTCATGCAAAGAGATTTGTAAAGACGACAATTATTAGTCCCATGGGTCAAGTTTGGTCTATTTTGGAGTTGTTTTGTAATTTTAGGTGGTTATATTGAGTTTTTAAAAGTTTAAGTACTATATAAGTCAAAACTCACAACTTAAAGTTCATTTCTTGTTTGCACATTTTAGAAGATCCTCTCAAGCCCAAACATACACGCACTCATATCTTGCACAACATGGACGATACACAAGAGCACACCACCATGCACAACCATGACACCACTACCACTGACAACACTGAAAATCCGCAACCAGCACCTCATAGAGAATCCACCGCTTCAAATCCACATCCTCAACCACAAGAACCAGTTCCAAATATCCAACCGCTCTTCCAACCTTTAACTACAGAGGATCAGAACACCATGCGGTAGATTTTTGGTGATCTCCAGCCACTACAGTATGCGAATCGCACACCTCTGTCGGATCTCGGACCATTCGTAGCTCTAAACAGGACCTGGAGCTCAAGCAACGGCAACATCTGGAGCTCAAGCAACGGCAACGCCTGAAGCTCAAGCAACGGCTACACTTGAAGCTCAAGCAACCGCTACTACGCCGCAAGAATTTCCCTCGCAAGTCAAACAAAGGGTGATCAAAGTAATACCAGGTGATCCTGTTTCAATAGCACGAGATGCCAAGAGGAGGAAGAGAATGAGAGAGTTAGAAAAGAAAGAGGCAGTTGATAGAGAAGCACAAAGATTGCATGAAGAACAAAGAAGGCAGAGAGAGTAAGAAGAATGGCATAGAGCCGAGGCTGAGAGAGCCCACTTGGCTAATTTACAAGCACGAGCAGAGATAGAGAGGTGAGTGGAAGAGGATAGAGTTCAGGCCGCCCAACAAGCAAAGGCTGGGAGCTCCAAACCTTCAAAAATTCCTTAGAGAGAAAAACAATGTGCGAAAAAGAAAAAGGACAAGCTCACACCTGAAGAGCAGCAAGTCCAATAAGAGAGGAGGAAAAAGTACAAAAATGACCTCCTCAATGGGCCAAACAAGTGGCTCCTCCACCACTGTCAATAGCGCAGAAGAAATGGCAATGGAAGCCTGGCACAATTGCTCTATGTGAGATCCAAAAATATCAAAAGAGCACCGAGCCAATAACACCAAAGGCAGCTTTCTCTCGGGTGGTAAGAGAAATAATGGACGAATATTCATATTCTGTTACATGTATCCAACATGTAGCTCTATTGGCCTTACAGGATGCCGTCGAGGACATTTTGGTGCACTTGTTGCAAGATGGTGTATGTTGTATGGTGCATGCTAAGTGAGTTACTCTAAAAAATACAGATCTAACTCTAGGGATCAATCTAAGAAATGAAGGGTGCCTCCATAAGAATTAGTTTCTCCATGTAACTTCTGTTTATGAGATTTGTATTCTTTCCATATAATATGAACGAGTCAATTTTCTACCATTCAATGTAACTCTAATAGTTAATTGTGTACTTTCTGTTGTTGAAGTATTTGAATTAATCAAGTTGTTAGATTTCACCTCCTCGACCATCCAAGCACCCATCGAACGTCGGATGTGGGATGCCTACCGGTGAAGATTTTACGAAACGTGGCCGTTTCGGGTGCGTACGAAGGCCATGGGACCGCCAATGCACGTCGATGACCAGCGATGTCGAACGGGTCAAAAAAGGCCCTACGCGCACAGGGCCCCTGGTCAAAACGGGCGCATGCGATCCGTGGTGCACAGGGCCTTTTTTTTGGCCCGCTCGGTGCCGCTGGTCATCGACGTGCATTTTGGCGGTCCCACGGCCTCCGTACGCACTCGAAACGGCCCCGTTTCGCAAAATGTTCACCAATACCCGTCCCATGTCCGACGGGTGCTTGGATGGTCGAGAGGTGTGAACGCATTAAAGAAAAGATTTATTGGCCAATATATGCAATAGAAAAAAAAAGTTAAAGAAGTGACAAAAAAAATAAAAAGGACAAAATTATTGTATATTGCTCTAGATAGTACATCATGGCTGGTTGGTTTTCTTGTAAATTACATCTGTAGGTTAAGGGCGAATAGCAGACTTGACACCAAAGGTTTTGATAATATCCTCTGGGTTTGTCACCCCTTGACCTAGGCTTAAGGCACAATGGGAGAGGACTGACCTAGGGTGCTTTCCTGTAAAGGCATACAATGCCGCCTCTTGGTCCACCAAGATACACTTGTGAGCATTAAGGGTAAGGGAATCTTTAGCAAGGATGGCACTTAATGCCTTGCGCTTGAGCAGCTCCGCAGAACCATGCTTGGAGAACTCTATGTGAGCAACTCAAAGAACGGATGGCCCCAGATGGCCAAGGTAGTGCCATAGGGAGCTATCTCTACCCATAGGAACATTGCACAAACCTCCAGTATGCATTGCAAACTTATCAGCATGGTATGCGGTCTGCAAAACATTTTAAACAACTTCAACACTTGCTATAGGATACAATAGACTATCAATAAAGTTAAAAAGTGGTTACCTTAGTTTCTTCATCCATCTCTTTAAGAGTTTTCCTTGTAAGGTCGATGCTAGAGTGATCTTCTCCACCCATCATGATCAGCGGTTTGTGTGGATGAAAAGGGCTTTCCGGGATGATTTCATAAAATAAGGCACATGATTTGATTTCCAGAAGTGTATTTGGCACGGTTTGTACCAAATTCTGTTTGTTTTCACTATGGAGAATGAGAGGCTTGGTGGGAGACCTTGGTCTTCAAAGTCAATTTGAAAGTTGACCTTCTCTTGCTTTCCACTGGGATCTTTTATGCCCGCATAGATAGCGATCACTGAGAGCGACTCATCTTCTCTGAGTCCTAGTGTCTTTGCAATGTCATCAAGGAACAAGAAGTGAGGACTATCCACCACCACTGCATGCAAAGTGAGAATTTGGAGGTCAGGAACTTCCTCCAACACCTCGTCTCCCTCTATCATATGATCTTCCTCCTTAATGGAGCTAGGATCTTGTAGGAGGACGATTGCCATAGATGCTTCACCCTGCTCATCAACCTCTTCAATAAATTCATTTAATTCCTCCACAATGGTTACAAGAGGTTTTTGGTTAGCCTTTTCCTTTGATCTTCCCTTCTCCATGCCCTCAAGCACAAGCAAGACCAGAACCATGTCCCAAGTAATGAATTGGGTGCCTATGCACCCCATGCCCAAGTCTATGAGGTCATCCTCATCCTCTGTCTTGTAGTCCCACTCAGTAAGCCCTTTTATAAACCTAAACAAGTGATAACCAAAGTTTTTGTCGACTTCATAGAGGTGTTTGACAAAATCCACTGGCAACCTTGCCATGTTGGATCCCTCAAAGACTATTGCATATTCTTCCATGTGCTCCATCATGTAGTCCCACTAAATAAGCCCTTTTATAAACCTCAACAAGCGATAACGAAAGTTTTTGTTGGCCGCATAGAGGTGTTTGAGAAAATCCACTCGCAACCTCGCCATGTTGGATCCCTCAAAGACTATTGCATATTCTTCCATGTGCTCCATCATGTAGTCAAGAAAGCTTTGTAATACCTCTACATGAAGGTTAGCAGTGGCATGCATGTCGATCGTCTCCTCAAACACACTGACTAGTTCATGTGCACGATCTGCAAGTCCTATTTTCTGTAGTTGTGTGAGAAGTGCATCAGAAGATGTTGCCATGGGCCTGTTTGCGAAGAAGATGGGAAGAGAGCTGAAAGCTTGTATTTTGTGAATGTGAGAAATGAAGTTTAAAACCTAGAAAGTCACTTTTATACTCAATGTCACTTTTTAAAAGCACTTAAAATTAACGTCAAATTAACTTAAAACTATATGTATAAACAAAATCAGACAACAAGCATCAAAAGACACCAACATTGAAAGTATTCACGCTCCAAATTAAAAAACTTGCACATTTCAAACAAAATTTTGAACAAATTAAAAATGAAAAAGAGATTCAAAATGTCATATGTATTAATGGAAGCAAAATCGCTTCAGTTACAAGCTTTTACATTAATATATCGCGGAAAACCATTTTTTTCCCATAGAAAGCTCTTCTCTTTTTTGGAACGAACAACCTTTTCATTGATTACAAAAACATATTGATTGTGCAAGGTATATCTAAGATTAAGATACTCGTGAAGGTGACTGAGATTCCAGTCGTTATTCACCGAGATGTCATGGAGGTATATTTGCAGATGAATTGATTCTCTAGGAGCAACATCAGAGTCCAATGCCTCCCATTCTTGCTTTGTCAGCTTCCATCTTCTATAGGGAAAGACAATTGACAAGATTTGCTTTGCAATATGGTATTTGCACACCACATTCTCAGCAACTACAGATCACTTTATTGTATCTCCTTGGTGGTTGACCACCTTAGTCTCCCATCCAACTACAAGGAAGCGCACTTTCCCCTTTGCAAGTCCACATTGTTGGTGTCCTGTGGACACTCTGCAGTTGAAAGATAAACATGAACACAAGAAGGGACATAAACCAAGTTAGGGAAGCTTTGTGGGAACCATAGGTGCACTTCATTGGTTAATGCACATCTGCCTCGATTCTCCTTTTGGTTGTTGTGATCAAGGCACTAGTAGGCTTAGGCCATTTCATACTCTACAAGGTTGGTGGATGAACCAGAGAAAGATTACCATACCCAGTTTGCCTAGGCATTACATAAGTATGGTTATTTAAAAAATGTCCCGTGAGACAAGCTACATAGATGGACAACCAGCATAGAGCAGCTTGCCAAGGTCAACATAGATGGCCTCAAAAGTTCTTCTGAAGGACTCTATTGGCTCCCACTCTACAAAATCAGATGGGAATACATCTGCAAACATGGACAAGCAATGAAAACCTTATAGACATCAAAGCAATATATACAACAGAAATACAAAATATACAATCTAAAAACTTGATAGAGGAGTTAAATTATAGTTTGCAGGAAACCTCGATGGAGCCACTATTGTCTCTAGCTTCAGTTCTGAAGCAACATACACATATTGCACCTTTGCAAGTCGCTTTTCGTCATGGGTTTGCTTGAACTCCATGATCCTTCCCTTCCAATGGTGTGCACAAGAAGCCATGTGTCTCCTTGAGACCTTGTGCGCACCTCTTGAGCTGGGCTGCATTGTCACCCACATCAATCGTTTGAACTCCATCGTCACCCAACATCCACTATCGTCTTGTACATTGCTGCATGAAATGGAGTCAATGACACTCCTAGGTCATCAAGTACCTGATGATGCCATGAGGAATAGTGGCACAACCTACATACAAACACTTATGATTAGACATTGCACATCCATGTTCTCAGTCGTATAGAGCAAGATTCTTGATGGTACACAAAGACGAAGGATGCCACTTACTGCTCCGCCTGCTTGTTGGCTTAATGGGAAAGATAATGTTGCAAAGCTTGAGAGGAAAGTAGATCCTCTCTAGAGAGCACAATGGAGAAGGAGTAGGAAATCTATTGAGGAAAGAAAGAGGGATGATCTAGCAGAAGGATATCCTGCAGATCTTTCGCTTTAGGTAGAGCTGTTTAGTGAGGCTCATGGAGAAATGGACAACTTCAGCTTGAGGAGAATGCAGTAAGCTTGAGGAGGGAAAGGAGGTTCAAACTTCTACTATAGAGCTTTTGGGAGGGAAAATTGAAAGGTTAGCAATGAAGACCTCCAAAGGTTAGTGTTAAAAGTCCTTTGACCTTAGGTAAGCTAGGGCTGTGCTTGAGGTGGGAACCCGGCCCAAGCTTGAGGTGCTTGTCGTGCTTGCCGACTAAGGAGCTTGAGGTGCTTGTCGTGCTTGCTGACTAAGGTGCTTGAGGTGCTTGTCGTTCTTGCGTGACTAAGGTGCTTGAGGTGCTTAGTGACTAAGGTGATCCATTACTAAGGTGCTTGAGGGGGTAAGGTATTAAAAGCCAATGCATGTCCCTACACAAGGGGGGACGAGCCCTCATTCTAGGGGCTAGAGAGAGCACACACACACCCTCACACAAGGCAAGCTTGGTACCAAGAAGGAAAACAAGACACTTGTTAAGCTTCTCCTCATGTTCCCCTCATAGTGTGCCTAAAGCCTATTGGTTAGCCTCCCAAGGGGTCCAATGATAATTTAGTTAATTTAATTAATTGTTTATGCATTTATCAAGTCCTCTCTCTCAAAGGGGGACACTTGTTCCAAGGCTAGCATGCTTGCTTGATATGCACCCTGCATGTGATTGGTCAGGCTTGAAGGGGTCCAATGAGCTTCTTTCATGAGCTAGAAGTGGGGGTCGACCAATGAAACTAGGGGCTAGCTTGGGGGGGTAAACTCTCCCCCCCCCCCCCAATACACACACACACACACACACACACACACACACACATACTCTCTCTCTCTCTCTCTCTCTCTCTCTCTCTCTCTCTCTCTCTCTCTCATTGTGTGAGGTGCAAAGTGCAAGAGCTCCATCTCTTTCTCCAAGCTAGTAGAGAAGTTGAGAGCCTACACTAACACTCTTGGCTATGGGATGCAAATCCAACCAAGAGCCATGCTTCAATGCTTAAGCTTTCCATCTTCTTCATCTTCATTATTGCTATTATGTATGCTAGCAAGAAGAGTGATGATAAAAGAGGAACTATTTCTTTCTCCTATGAATGTTTCTTCTTCCTCTTCCCTACCCTCATTCCCCGCTAGCTCTCTCCACCTTTAAAGGTGTTTGAGGCCTTGGGACTGAGGTTGGGGATAGTTAATGCTTTTTACAAAGTCTATGTTATGCTCATGATGCATGAAGCTTTCCATATTCATTGCATCACCTAGGTCACAAGGAACACAAAGATTGTATTGTACCAAGTCTCTCTTGAGGGAGAATCTATAATACAAAAGCCTATTGGAGGGGGGACTGGCTCTACATAAATCCAATCCTCAATTGTTGTCAAGTTCTCTAAACTCTCTCTCTTGAGAAAGTATTGTTCATGCCAAGTTAATTAAGGACTATGATTATGTTGCTACCATCAATTAAGTTCACCCTCTATGTTCTTAAAGTAGTCCCACAAAAATGCTCTCTTTAATTCTCCTAATTTCGCTGTTCTCAAAGTTCATAGGCCATTTCCATTACATTGGTATTAGAGTTATTGGTTTTTCTTTTCTTGCTTAAGAAGACAGGTCCTTAAGTTGTCCATGAAAGGTTGGGCTTGTTAATTGCAATAGGGTAAGTGGGACAGGGATCTATAATCTTGGTTGAGAAGGACTTAGTTTGAGGTACACCGTTGGGAACTATAGTCTTAAAAATGGAGCCTCTTAGGGCTTGCTTTGGCTTTACCATTATTGAGCTACAAGCAAGCTCAAGAGGAACCATAATCAACCAAACAATGTTAGACCCTCTCCACTAGTCTTTGCAATCAATAGTTTCTAAACCACGGGTGTGGCTACTTGAGGACTGATTTTCAAAGGTAAAGAAGAGTAGCAACTAAGGTTTTTGAGGGTACCAAAGCACAAAGTAATCTATACATAAGTTTAATTAACATGGCTGACAATAACCAAGAGAGTAGAATTTTCACATGAAGGTGCTAATGATAATGCCCCCATGTTCAATTATCTTGTTACTAGGTTGCAACAAGCTATGGGAAACCTTACTTTGTAAGTCGAAGTTACTCAACAACTTTGTGCTTATGGGATTTCCCTTACTCTCCAAGAGGAGAGAGAGCTTAGAAGGCCTCTTGATGAGACCCCCAAAAGAAGACTCTCTCCCATACAAGAGGAGGAATCCAAAGAGCGAGAAAGTAATGAATCCCTAAGTTCCTCTAAAGATGTGGCTCCACGAAGACGGCGGTCTAGACGGTCGCCAACTCCTCCCAAGAGGAAATGGCAATCCACAGTCCTTCTAAGTTCTCCTCGTCACTCCAAAAGGGAAGAGAGGAAACAAAGAAAGAAAAGGGCAATAAAGAGGTCACCCTCTTCTCCTTCGATGAAAGATATGGCTATTCTCCTAGAGAATACAAGAGGGGAGGACATCGCAAATCTTACCCTGCATGGAGAAGGTCACAAAATCTCAAGAAGCTCAAAGAGGGAGGAAAGAGTATCTCTTTTCTCATCTCCCGTTGGTACTACCAACAAAGTATTGGCCTTCATCCATGTGAGTATGCAAATGTGGTGCGTGTGCAAAGACTGATAAGGGGAGAGAGAGAGTATACAGGATGTGGGTGGAGCTCCCAAATCTCACTGTATGAGCAAATGTGAGAATGAGTGAGAGCTCCTTATTCTTTGTATGTGTAAAGAATAAGGAGATAAATGTGGGCGGACAAGACACTGGCCGGCGGACACGGGAAAAGCACGGTGAGGCACACCGCCTTTACCTAACATTCTCCCACTAAAGGCTGTGTGTAAGTGGCGAGAAGACTAGCCTACAACTAGTATATTCAAGAGGTGAGAGAAGATGGCTCTCAACCTATGCCCACTGGCTCACTCTGTAACCGCTCTAGTGCCTCTGCAACACGCATACCACTAGGGCTAGAGCCACGATGACACTCCTCATGCAGGTATCTAGTGACGGCCTGCATGGCTCCACAATGCACAATGCCAGTGTTAGTCATTGCACGACTTACAACTCCCACTGCAAATGCACGAACTGCATACTAAGCAAGATCAGGCCTCGAGACTGAAAAGTTAGACATGAGAGACCCAAAAGCCAATGAAACATGCACTATGTGTGCCAATCTATCCTTGCCAGCAACCTCAGTTCCATATGCATCCGCATCAGGAACCACCTGACTATGCAACACCATGTCAACATCGTCTGGCAAAGGCATATCTGCTGAGAATGATTGCACCAAAAAATCAGCACCACTGCAATCACACACAGCTGTCCGAAGGACACTGTTGCCCTCAAACGTATCATACACATCATAGAACAATGCATCGGTCTCTGGCTCAACTGATGTCACCTCAACTGATGACTGACAAAGCTGTGCATCCCCAGAGATACCAATGTCTGCGTGAACGTCACCACAAGAAAAATGCACAACCTTCTCTCCATGCAACACATCCACAAAAGAGACACGCCTCGTCTCTGGCTCCAAACATGGTTGCAAATACATAGAGACTATACCGCCTCGTGTGTCAAAAATATGCAAAGGGTATACCAGACCACTCCTAGCACCTCTGGCTATCACCAATGATCCCCTATGCATCTGAAATGATCGCTCTCCAAGTAGTACACAGTGTCCACTATTGTGCAATTGACGCACTAAAATGAGACTCTGGCTGAGTCTTGGTACAAAATGTACATCTCGTAGCATAAGTAATGCACCGCTAGGTAAAGACATGCATACATCTCCAGCACCTCTATGTCATATGCTGAACCATCAGCAAACTACACACAACCAAGTCTCCCACTAGAGAAAGAGAAAAACAAATCACGACGTGGCATCACGTGAAAAACTACATGGTCGTCTAGTAGAAAACGCATAGACAATGTGCTATCCCGAGACACAAAGTAGTCTGAAGGCAAGCTAGACTCAAAAGTGACATGCCCATCATAGGCATACTCTCTAGCATCTGTCCTCATAGTAGCATTACACATCTGGCTCTTCCGCTGCCTCATACGCCTGAAGCAACAACTCCACAATCTGCAAACTCAGCAAGCATAAACTGGGACAAACTACTTAATCGAGCATAAAGTGCATAAGCATATACGCAAGTAGAGAGCAAACCATCTCAAAACGCATCCCACAAGAGAAACTACTTGCAAATATCTGCAAAAAGACTTGTGAAACCTGTGACTAGCATGTATTATAGCCACACAAGCTTACGCAAATTCTCACTCCTGCGAGAGTGGGTACAAGAACACCAAACTGTGTCCAAACTGACAAAACCTGTCAAAGTGAGAGTAAACACTTGATCACTGTCAAAGTGGGAATTTATCAACCACTATACCAGCAGAGAGCAAACTGCAAATACGCATAAACCATGGCCAGAATCTGGGAAAAATCAGGGAGAGTTTCTCCTGAAGACTGAGCAAAAACTCAAGTAGAATTTTTACCAAATACGCATGACAATAGACACTATCTCTGTAGCAAAATAATCCACAAATGGTCTACATGC
The DNA here is from genome assembly GCF_014529385.1 of Adiantum capillus-veneris. Classification (NCBI taxonomy): domain Eukaryota; kingdom Viridiplantae; phylum Streptophyta; class Polypodiopsida; order Polypodiales; family Pteridaceae; genus Adiantum; species Adiantum capillus-veneris. The sequence continues at coordinate 137,642,073 of NC_140953.1, forward strand.
AATGCCAAAAACCTGGCAAACTGGTTCACTCTTGATCGAGTAGCTCGATGGACGTGTACCTGTCCAAAAAAACTACAAACTTGTAAACTTGCTACCTGTGAGCTATGGCTAGCTCAAAATATATCTGCATAATGCATGCATAGCATGAAACTGCACAAAACCATGCTAAAAAGGCTCTTTGAAATGCCACACACAGTCAAACAATGCGCATGAAACCGCATCCGGATGTGTAATGATCCGAAAGTCACATCTCAAAGCATCACTTGCATACATAGAAACAAGGTGAATTCTCTCTCAAATAGCACCACAGTGTGCCATACATAGCCAAAGATGCAAACCACATCACTCTCTACACTGTAGGAATCAAACTCCAAAACCTCGATATATCGAGATTGTTGACAGGCTGTTGCAAAAACTTCAATACTCAAAATTTTAAAATTTTGATATCACCAGTATACGTCCAAAAGGTGCCAAAATATTAGGGTAGACTCATGGATCACATGTATCCGAGTCCGGGTGTGAGAGATATGCCAAAAACCTCCGTTTTTGGTCCAAAAACGCAGCATAAACTTGCTGCTGTTGTACATACTATAATTCAAAGAAGAGTTTTAGAAAATGAACATCATCATCACATTTGGAATGTGCTAAAACCCCAACCTAAACTCCTGGATCATATCCATTCGACTCCGTGTGACGGAGATATGCAAAAAACACTGTTTTGGGAGCCAAAAACAGGAAAAACGAGCTGCAACACTTCTTGTTCCTGCTCTTTTTTTGCAAAATTCAGCAATGGCTTTCTACACAAGCTCTATACAACCTGAATATATATGCCTAGCTGAGATCTGACACCATAGAGCTATATCCATCTCCACCGAGCTCAAGCCGCCATAGCCGAGCTCCGTCGCTTTCGTCTCGTCGGGAAGCCGTCGCATGCGTTGCCAACGCTCTGATACCAATTGTGAGTACGTGAATGCGGTGCGTGTGCAGAGAGTGAGAAGGGGAGAGAGAGAGAGCACACAGGATGTGGGTGGAGCTCCCAAAATCTCTCTGTATGAGCACAATGTGAGAATGAGTGAGAGCTCCTTATTCTTTGTATGTATAAAGGATAAGGAGATAAATGTGGGCGACCGGACATTGGCTAGCGGACACGGGAAAAGCACAATGAGGCACACCCTCTACCTAACAATCCAGCAATTTGATGCAGCCTTTGGAGATGAGGGATTCACGGAGTCCTCCAAGCTACGCCATGTAGCTATGCACTTCCAAAAATCGACTCGTCAATGGTGAACTAGCCTTTGTGGCAACGGCAAAGCCCCAAAGACATGGAAAACTCTACGAGTTTCCATCATGAAGAAATTCCTTGCAAGCAATATAAAGACAAAGTGCTTACCAAATGGAGAAGTTTGAAGCTTCTCTCCCATGAGTCTATCCACAAATATGTAGACAAGTTTTTGGATTTACATCTCAAGGCTACTGTCTTTAAAAAGATAGAGTTTGCCAAGCAAAATCAACAATTCTATGCGAGATTACCTGAAGAGATGGCTGAGTACATCAACTGCCAATGGACTAATTCTATCACCAAAGTAATCCACCACACTATGGTTTCTTCACGCATCAATTTCCAACAAGGGGCTAGATGGAATGTCAAGCCCATGGAAAGCAAGACAAAACTGATGCAAAGGGGAAAACCAATGCACAAAATTCTTCCAAGGCAATTCCATCAACAACAACAACAATCGGTCCAAGGAGAAGGGAGTTTACAAAGATAAAAATAAACTCTCTCCTAAAGAGCTTGAACCTTTTTGCAAGGACCACAAATGTTTTAAGTGTGGGGAGCAAGGACATGGCTATTGTTCTTGCCTCAAGAGAAATGCCCGCAATGAGACTCCTAGAGCTTCCACTATCCAAGCTCCAAAAGAGGATGCTCATTGCAAAGGATCACCTCTCTCCTATGCTTGGGGAAAGGTAAGGGAGCATGATGCCTTCATCTTGTTTGACCCTGGATCTACTCACAACTTCATATCAACGGAGTTGGCCACCAGGTTGGGTATTCAAACTTTTGAGCTGGAAAATACTATAACGGCCGACACAGCTTTCAAGGGACAGCAAGCCTCTGTTACTCCCTTAATTGGGAAATTGAGGTTTCATGTCCAGAGCTATGTCAACAAAGAAGACTATTTCCTCTCTCCTCTCCAACATGAGGATGCTATCCTAGGGGCACCATGGTTCAACCGCATGGCTACCAACATGAAGTTCCTTGAAAGGAGAATCTACTTCACCTACAAGGGAAGGAGCATGTATATAGATGCTAGTGAGTCTGGTCATACTATACCACTTGTAAATCCTCTTGCTTTTGATAAATCAATGAAGAGCTCAATTTTTGTGTACATGATTTTTTTTAGAGTCCCTAAAAGGTACTAATGTTTTCATCAAATGTAAATGGTAGGAATCAGGAAGAGTTAGACTTGTCTAATTTTCTAAAAGGATTCCAAGATGTGTTCATCGATGATATCCCTATAGAATTACTTCCAAAACGAGGGGATGATGACCATCGAATTGACCTCCTACCAGGAAGATCACCACCTAACAAGCCTTCTTATTGAGTTTCCCAAGCTCAACAAGAGGAGATCATGAGGCAAGTACAAGAATTGGTAGACAAAGGGATGGTGAGGCCTAGCTCCTCTCCCTTTTGTTCTCCAGTCCTTTTAGTGCAAAAGAAAGATGGTATATACCGTAAGTGTGTGGACTATCGAGCACTAAACCATATCGCTATCAAAAACAGATTTCCCATACCTTGGGTAGAAGGTTTGTTTGATAAGCTAGAAGGATGTACCTACTTCAATAGGATTGACCTTAAAAGTGGCTACCATCAAATAAAAATAGTGGATGAAGACATCCTAAAGAGCGTTTTGTACAACATTTGGTCTTTATGAATATCTAGTCATGCCTTTTGGCTTGACTAATGCACCAACCACGTTCAATTGTCTAATGAAGAAAATATTTAGACCCTACAGCAAATTCACTGGTTGATGATATTATCATCTACTCCAAGTCCTTGGAGGAACCCAAGCAACATCTCCAGGTGATTTTTCGAGCATTGAGGGAAAACAAGCTTTTTATCAATCAAAAGAAAAGCGAATTTTTCCTTCAAGATTCAATACTTAGGTCATATTATCTCTCAAGATGGTATCCGTATGGATCCATCAAAATTGGAGGTAATAAATGTTAAAGTTTAGGCATCTCAAGTGAACTGCCCAATGTGACCCCATTATTTAGTTTGGTTTTTAGGTATTTATTTTACTTATTTGTCAAAGTCTTGGGTAGGGCAATTTACTAGGATTGCTATATAAGCAACCCCTTGCCTCCATTGTATACACATTCAGTTATGTATTGCCAAGGTTGATTGGTTCAGGAGACTCTCTCTCTCTCTCTCTCTCTCTCTCTCTCTCTCTCTCTCTCTCTCTCTCTCTCTCTCTCTCTCTCTCGCGTGCTCACTCCCCTTGGTCTCTACACTTTCACATCGTCGACTTTGACATGGTATCAGAGCATCTTGGTGAAGCTCATTCCTGAAGGCCTTGTCATGGAGGAGCAACCCGGAGAAGAGGAGTGGAAGAAGCAGCAACAACATTTTAAACGCTACCCCCCAGCCCGCCTCTCTCCCTTGCCCTCAATCCACAGGCTCCCACTGCCCACGTGCGTTTTGATACGCTGCGCCCAACAGTGCCCTGCCTCCCCTCCTGCGCATTTTGAAATGCCAACGCCTACAGGCGTTTCCCACCCGCTTGACGACACCCTCCCACCTGCATTTTGATACGCACAGCAGAGCCTGCCATGTGCGACGCCACCTCCCCTCCACTGGCCCTATGTTTTGAAATGCGCTACGACAAAGTGGCCTCCTTCTTTACGTGTAGCCCAATGTTTTGAAACGCTACGGGTTGTGTGCAGTAGAGGTGATTCTCAAGGTGCAAAGGGGGAGAGGTTAGTCATTGCCTCATTTGCTTCCGCGAGGGAGTAAAGGTGTGCCATGGGAGACGAAGAGGAGGAGAGGATTTTAGAAGTGGCAAAACAACTTGGAATTAGTGCAAAGGAGTGGATTGAAATCGGCTTGTAATTTGGGTTTTGGCATTGGAGACTTCATCGGCTTGGCATTAGAGAGGCCACACTTGGAGTGCGAGAAGGTTTCCCGGTTCCCCGAGTTCCATATCTTGCAACTTCACCATGGCCCCCCCTTCTCAAGCTCCAGCGACAAATTGAACGGGAATAACTATGCTCATTGGAATTTGATTATGTGACTCTAGTTCTCACAGAAAGGTTTATGGGATGTTGCCGAAGGCTCGGAGCCTCGTCCTACACGGGATTCCCACAACAAGTACACCAGCCTTCAAGATGACAAATATCTTAAATTGTGTGTTGATTGGGATGTGACTAATGCGAAGGCAATGTCGGCCATTGCAAAATCTCTTACAAAGGACCTTTCTCCAGCTATTCAGACCTTGAAGACTGCCAACGAAATGTGGTTCAAGTTGTTTGCCATCCACTTTCCTTGAGGACATTCCATGCAATCATTTCTTATGAAGACTAAAGTTATTCATGATCAACTATCAGCTATGAAAGATGCACTAACGAGCACCCAGTTAGCTACTTTGTTTCTCATGAAGTTGGCTCAAGAGTATGTAGGACACTTCAGCTACAGGGCACAAAGGAAAAGCTAGAACTTGATGATCTCAACTATTTGAGGCCTAAGGCTGAGCGTGAGCTTGGGCGTGGGTCTGGGAGATAATCCCGATCCCAGTCCTACCTTTAAATTTTTTTTTTTAAACTTTTTTTTTTGTTGAAAAGGATAAGGTTGCCGCGGCCTACGCGAGGGCACACACACACTCGATCTACCTACTTCTAACTAATACACCTACTCTTACACACTAATACACTCTATTAACTCTCACTAATCTACTTCCTACTTACTGTACACATGTACACAGAAAACTAACTACCTTAATACAAAGAGAATAAACACAGAACCTTTGAAATCTCCATTAACAAAGAAAACTAACTACCTTAATACACAGAGAATAAACACAGAACCTTTGAAAACTCCATTAACAAAAAAACACACAGTATAACAACAAATCCCTCTTCTCAACACACACACAATCCTTCCTTACCTTTCCTACAATAGAAATATTACACCACGGAGAAGCACAGAGTGCTACTCGAGCTTAATGCATGGCATTCCCCGACAGCGGCGCCAAAAATGTGCGCGTATGTCGCACATGACAATGCAAGGAACTTGTTGATACACCGTGTGCGAGCCACAAATGGCTCCAAGCACATAACAAGCCTAAATTAGTAAGCTCAAAGAAGGCGATGGTGTGTCACTCACCGCTCTACGCTTGCTTCGTGGAGGATTCCTCGCCGCGAAGAAGAAGGAGACGCCGCTATGCCGCACTCAACCGCTTCACCGCCGTCGTGCCTTCGTAATGCTCGATCGCCAACACACTCCCTCTCTCTCGCTCTCTCACTCTCTCTCTCTCTCTCTCTCACACACATACACAAAGAGATGAAGAAGAAGAAGAAGGAGATGGAGCAAGAGCACTCTTCAATTGCACAAATGAGAGAATGAGTGAATTTTAGGTTTAGTTGACTTTTATATGAGCTCGCCCTATTCACACTTGGGTGCCCATGCTTAGCCAACTAATCCCTTGAATGTTCCAGTTAGAGTGCTCCTCTCATCGGCGATCACTCTTACCCTTTTCCTATTGGACCGACAAGCCCGGTACCTGACTCTACCAAATAAATAATACAATGTCCGCCGTAGGTTAGAACGTCCGTCGTAGGTGATAGGGTGTCCGTGAGCCGTGAGGGTTATCAATCTCTAATTGATGTAATGATGTGGCATCTGTCCAATAACACATCGTAATCCATGGGATAGATGAGTGTTCATTTAGGTGCTTCCCCTCCCCCCCCCCCCCCCCCCCCCCCCCCCCCCCCCTCTCTCTCTCTCTCTCTCTGCCACATCTCGGTCTCTCTCAACCCTAGCCTTCAACCCTAGCCTTTGATGGTACCCCTCTAAATCTTCCAGCCACAATATCTAACTGATGTGATTATGTGCGCATCTATCCAATAACACATTGTAATCCATGGGATAGATGAGTGTTCATGTACACAAGTCTGGTCACAAAACCATCCTATGTAAGCTCAAGGAGATGCTCTTTGTAGAAATCCATCTTTGTGTCAAGCACACACATAGGCTGTATCCATGTCCTCCTAGTATCTAACCAAAGAAAGTCATGTCTAATGAGTTGAGTGATCTCGGTCTGTGTGAGAGACAAGGATGGTGTGTCTAGTGAATACTTGGAAAGGGGGTAATCTATCCATGTCAGAGAGAGAGAGAGAGAGAGAGAGAGAGAGAGAGAGAGAGAGAGAGAGAGAGAGAGTGGGAGAGAGAGGGGAGGAAGATAGGGGCAGAGAGGGGTCACATGGGGTACACACACACACACACACACACACACACACACACACACACACACACACACACACAGTGAGGGGTGGCTGGGGGGGGGGAGAGAGAGAGAGAGAGAGAGAGAGAGAGAGAGAGAGAGAGAGAGAGAGAGAGAGAGAGAGAGAGAGATGCGTGGCGGGGGGGGGGGGGGGAACATGGGTATAGAGTGATAGGAAAAGAGAGAGGAAGAAGGGAGTGGAGTACCTTGAGGAAGGGAGGAGGGTTGCTGGAGGACAAGATGGAGGAAGGGAAGGCAATTATAGGAGTAGATGGAGAGAGGGGGTGGAGGAGAGGGAGATGTGGAGGAGGAGCAAGGGAAGAGGAGGAAGCACATGGGCGGCAAGAGGAGGAAGGGGAGGTAGGGACAACGGTGCTATTAAAAAAAAAAGATCGCTCCAAAGCTGGCTCCATTGAGCGTGCTCGAAGATCTATCTCCTATTTCTTTCTCTTGTGAATGTTTCCTCTTCCTCTTCCCTACCCTCATTCCCTGCTAGCTCTCTCCACCTTTGAAGGTGTTTGAGGCCTTGGGGCTGGGGCTGTGGGGATTTTTAATGCTTTTTACAAAGTCTATGTTATGCTCGTGATGCATGAATCTTTCCATCTTCATTGCATCACCTAGGTCACAAAAGAAACACAAAGATTGTATTGTACCAAGTCTCTCTTGATGGGAGAATCTATAATACAAAAGCCTATTGGAGGGGGGACCACGGCTCCATATAAATCCGGTCCTCAACTGTTGTCAAGTTCTCTAAACTCTCTCTCTTGCAAAATTATTGTTCGTGCCAAGTTAATTAAGTACTATAATTAGGTTGCTACAATCAATTAAGTTCACCCTCTATGTTCTCAAAGTAGTCCCACAAAAATGCTCTCTTTAATTCTCCTAATTCCGCTATTGTTAAAGTTCATAGGCCATTTCCATTACACTGGAAGAGTTGAGCATATCTAAGTTGTGCCACTCATGTTGGATGAGATGAGCATCAGAGTCGAAGTCTATTAACTTAATCATGGTGGAGTGACGTAGAGTCCAACACTCACGCGCAGTGCATAGTAAGATGAGAGCACATATCCTCGACAATGAAAACCCTTCCTAAAGGGGTGCCAGCTTGTAAAGCCACATGATATACTTTTATAGCTACACCCTCTTTCTAAAGAACCCCTCAAAGATGTCTCTTGCATAGCATATTATTTTTCCATGCATTTCTCTGTATGCATATACAGGATGTCCCATCATTGGACATATGCATTATACACTCTTTTTTGCTTCCACCTATGCACCTTGAGTGGACTAGAATAAGCAAAACAACTTCCCATATTGCTTCCCTTATATTTGTTGCCATCTTATTTCCATATCCATCAACAAATAATCCCTTCAGTACTTTATTCATATTTACCATGCTAATAAATACTCCAATAATGCGCGTATCCCAAAGACCATTTTTTTCCATTGGGTTTTTTTCCTTTGGTCATCTAGGTATTAGATCCTAATTTAGAACCTCATCATTCTATTTCTCTTGTACATACTCTCATTAAGTAAAAAACGCCTCGTCATATACTGCTACAATGGACAAATGTGACATTATCTCTCACATTAGAAACAAATGTGGACCAATGAGATCCTACATCAGAATGAACCTCATCAACAAATTCAATGACAAATGAAGACAGCCAATGAACAACCATGAAAAACCTTCCACAGCCTCTACAAAAACTTTTCAGCAGCGCCCGAGGACAAGCACTAAAATTGGAAGGGGGGAATGTTAACTTAGCCAATGTTAGAACCAAGCCATGGGAGGCGTTTGGCACTCTTTCCCAGTTATGACCCCACTGCAAAACATTAACATTAACGCAAAGGTCAGAACCAAGCGATGGGAGCCGTTGGGTAGCCAATAAGCCCTCTCTTCGCCTAGTTATGACTCCAATACATGACCTGTAATGACATCATCACGAGGGTCTCCCGACACCAGTTAACAAAAGCTACTAAAAGGCCCAAGCCTTACAAAGCACATCGAAGATGATTATGAAGAAGCAGTGAAGATTGGAGTTACACATTTTTCACATTTTCCAAAATGGCCATATATTGTAATTTCTCGATTTTTTTCAGGCTCAATGAGAGTTCCAAGATGTAAAGAATACGTCAGTTAGTGTGCATAGGGTACATATTTATTAAGTTTTGGAGCCGTAAAGGCCTTGGGAGCCCGGATATTGCATATTTTTACCCTAGGTATATAAGGTGGTGTGCAAATGAAATTAGGGTTCTCAGCCTCATTTGTGGAGACCACTCTTTGGTGAGAGCTCATGAGTTGTGTGGCTATGGAGTCCTTGAGCTTCTCCTTGCTTTTGTGACTTGATTAACATTAATCAAGGCTTAATTCTCTTTCACTATGCATTCCTCATACTTCTTATGATTGTTAATGATGCTTTAATTAGCTAGATTGTAACTAATTAGTGGTTAATCCCGCTCTAATCTTGTGTGATTGTCCTCTATTCTTGGTATGTGCATATAGGTTTGATTGGAGTGCAGATGATCGATGGATCTATGTGTGTGCGCTTGCAATTAGTGTGTTGCATGATAGGATTATTGATGCGTGCGTCTTGCAATCGTTAATGTGTGTGATTGAGTTGATTTTGAGGTGAAGAGAAGTGGATGTGGAGATCTTTGTGGCTTAGCTCCTCCATAGGCCGAGAAGCCCACTTTAGGAACCAGTCAATATACCAAAGCAAAGTGAGGAAAAGAAGAATTGAGAGAAGCAAAGGACTGTGCAGAAAGCCAAAGGGAAAGCCAAAGAGGTGGATGAATGGCAAGAGAAGAGGATTTTGGCTACTCAATGTTACCATATACATGTGGTAGTGATGTGTGTGAACACACTTAGGACCGTCGGGGCATTTTTTTCCTCACTAGGAGTTTTTCCGCCGGTGCATTGTATATACACCCATCACTCTAGGGCTATCTTATCTTTCCATTGCACACTAAGTAATATACTCTCTGTTAAGTGTCTTGAGCTTCCTTCTTCTCCTCCAAGCTCTGTGTGTTTTCTTGCAACCCTAATTCCAACATTTGGTATTAGAGCAAGTTGCGACCTCCCAAGTTTAATCGTTAGCAACTCCAGCACGTGCCTGCTCACTTTCTCCAATTTTTGTGAGCTTTGGCGAGCGTTAGCAGGTCGAAAAGTACTTTGGGAAAGCTCACAGAGCTTGGTCTGCTCAAAATTTTCATTTGGGCTCATTTCGGCCTCTGTTTCCACTACATGCCAGTACTGCACATGCTATTTCATCATTTTGTGCAAATTTTTTGTTAGTGTCGTTTTTTGATAACAGGTTCCTTACGGTCTTCTATGGTTTGTAATATACAACACGTGTTATTCCCGCTTTGTTTCTCCTCTTTTTGGGCAGTTTTCACATCTAGTGCAGTCATTCACCATGGCTAAAACCAACACAGATGTGTTTCAAGATGTTTGCTATTGAGGACAGATTGGATGGGGACAATGACCCAATGTGGACTTACATGATGCAAAATGTCCTTGTGTCAAAGGGTGTTTGGAACATTGTGTAGGGCATTGATGTACGTCCTGGTTCTATGAATACATGCGATGTTGAGGATGCTACAAATTTTGCTGCAAGGATTGTTGCTGCTAGAACTATTTTGCATATGGCTGAGCAAGCTCATTGGGATGTAAGAGATGCATGGGCTCATGCATTGATCGCATTGTCTGTGAAGTGCACTATTAATCCTCACATTCGTTCGGCAAAATCTACAAAATAGGCTTGGGATATTTTGGATGGTCTTTATGCAAGTCACAATGAGGCAAAAATTGCATTTTTTGGAATTAGGGTTGCAAGAAAACACACACATCTTGGGGAAGACGAAGGAAGCTCAAGTCACACAACAAAGAGTGTATTACTTAATGTGCAATGGAAAAATTGATAGCCCTAGAATGATGGGTGTATATACAATGCACGGGGAAAAAACCTCCTAAAGAGGGAAAAAATGCCCCAACTGTCCTAAGTGTGTTCACACACATCACTACCACATGTATATGGTAACAAATCTTCCTTGGAGTGATGCGGTGAACGAGAGCTGGCACATATAGTAAAGGAAGGTGCCATGCCTTGAGGACATGATCAGTCCACAAAGGGGAGTAAGCCCAAAGCTTTGCAGAAAGCTTTGAACTTCTCACAAGATAAAGCATTTGTGAAAAGATCTACAAGGTTTTCCTGTGTTGGCACATTAGTCAAATCGATCTCTCCTACTAAGAGCCTCTCCTTGACATAGTGGTAATGCACCTCAATGTGCTTTTTGTGAGCATGAAAAATTGGGTTCCTCGCAACTGCCAATGCACTCTGACTGTGAGTGTAGATAGTGTTGCTAGTGTCTTGTTCAACACCCAAATCAGCCATAAGGCATCTGAGCCATACACACTCAGCCGTAGCTGTGAAGACTTCCCTGTACTCATCCTCACAACTAGAAGTGGCCACAGTAGGTTGCTTCTTGCTCAACCATGATATGCATGAGCTGCCAAGCATGAAACAAAAACCACTTGTGGACACTCTTGTGTCAAAACAACCCACCCAATCTGAGTCCGAAAAAGCATGTAACTTTGGCGGCACCGATCCCCCCTTGAATAAAACAAGACAATATGTAAAGTGCCCCTCAAGTAGAGGAAAATACTCTTGAAAGCCTACCAATGCTTAGACCCTGGGCTACGCATATACCTGATGAGCTGTGAGACTGCAAAAATTGAATATCGGGCCTCGTGTTACATACATAAATGAGGCATCCAACAGCAGTTTGGTAAAGAGTGACATCTGTAGGATCATCGGTATCATGAAGACTCAATTTCAAACCTGTTTCCATGGGAGTGGCAATAGGTTTGCAATCCTCAAGTCCAAACTTACATAGCAATGTCTCTATGTAACTTTTTTGACACAAGGCAATACCACCATCACACTGCTTAAACTGTATACCCAAGTAATGATGTAACATCTCCAAATCTTTCATGTTGAAAGTAGCATTCAAATCAGCCTTAAATTCAGCAATATGTGTCTCATTTGGTCCAGTGATCAGCAAAGCATCTACATAACCACATTGAGAAGTACATCACCCTCACACTTTCTATACAATGTGCCTTCTGTTGGACTTTTACAAAAACCTCGTTTGACCAAATGAGTGTCAGCCCTTCTCATACCAAGCATGAAGAGATTTCTTCAACCCATACAAAGATTTGTTACATTTGCACAACTTATCCTCTTGTCCTTTCTTAACAAATCAACGAGGCTGCATTACATAAGCTTCCTCAAATATGTCACCATTCAAGAAAGCAGTAACAATGTCTGATTGATGTACATCCCAACCAAAATGAGCTTCCAATGCACATAGAAAATGCACAGTAATCATATGACAAGTGGGAGCAAAAGTCTCTTCATAATCTATGTCTTTTTGATGTGCATAACCCTTCGCAACAAGTCGAGCCTTTTTGATGTACCAATTTCCTTTTTGTCAGGAGGCAAATCATATAAGGTCCATATGTCATTTTCTATAAGTGCATCATATTCGGAGTGCATGGCAGCCATCCAATTTTTTGAATTCTGTGCTTCATCAAAAGACAATGGTTCCTCAACATCATGTAAGCTAGACACAGTCGAAGCATAACAATCTGATGCATAAGATGCATGGCGAGAGCCAGAACGATTGCAACTAGATAGAAATGCATTCAATTTATTGTCACGCAAGGTATGCACCAGCCATTTTGGCATACCTCTAGCCTGCTCATTTTCAGCCCTTTCCTCATCAAGTAAACCATGTACGTCTGCATCAGTAATAGGCTGATCTGTAACATTTTCAAAAACCCCATAGGCTGTACATTTGCCTCATTGGAATTTACATTCGAACTACCACCACTGAAAAGAGGCAACAAAGTGTCATAAATGTCCTATGAGCTTACATTACCTATCTCTAGTACATGACAGCAAGGGCTGAACAGAATCTTCCACAAACACAACATCCTGTGAAACTAGAATACACTTTTTTTGTATATGATACAACCTGTAACCTTTGCTTTCAGTACTATAACCAACAAAAATACATTTGACAGCCTTATCATCCAATTTTTTTGCGATGTGTTTGTGGCACCAAAGCATATGCCAAACAACCAAAAACACCCATGTGCTCAATAGAAGGCTTTCTATCATGCCATGCTTCATATGGAGTCATAGACTGCAAAGTTTTTCTAGGACACCTATTTAGTACATAAGTGGCACACATGATGGCCTCTAGCCAAAACAAATGCGGAAAAGCTTGACTTTTGACCATACATCGTGCCATTTTTGTAAGTTACCTGTTTTTCCTCTCAGCAACACCATTTTGCTAAGGCGTATAAGGCACTGTACATTGGTGTTTTATCCCATGACTAGCCAGAAATGCATTAAATTCATGAGACATATACTCCCTCCCTCGATCGGAACGGAGGGTGCCCATAGTACATTTTGAGACATTTTCAGCCATAGCCAAAAATTGTTTGAAGCACATAAAAATTTGGGCTTTGCCTTAAGCGGATACACCCAGGCATGCCTGGAGTAATCATCAATAAAAGTCACGAAGTAAAGGTAATTCCCCAAGGATGGAGTTTGCATGGGCCCACAAACATCACTATGCACAAGCTGCAACCTGCATGTGGCCCTAACTGAACCATCCTTTTGAAACTTAGAATGCTGCATCTTACCCAAATACAACCTTCACAGACATGTTTGACAGGTGCTTCAAGAGGCGGCCAAGAAGCAACCATATCAGATTTTTGCAAACGTAGCAAACTGGAAAAATTTAGATGATCAAAACGTGCATGCCAAAGGTTTGCATCTGAAATAGCCTTTGAATCGACAACTGCATTTGCAAAATTCTACCGACACTTGTCATACAAAGTGAGCTTATACAGCCCACGTCATAAAATGCCACATGCAACAATTTCATCATGGAAATTGAGATTATGTACAATACATCTGTCATACAAAAATTTGGCTACAAGACCAAGTCTAGCAAGTGCAGATATAGAAAAAAGATTCTTCTTGATCCCATGTACATAAAGTGCATCAACAAGTGTAAAAGAATTGCCATTTGCAGTAGTAAGCACAATCTTTCCAACTCCATGAACCGGATAAGAGGCATTGTTGGCACAAGTAACTGAATTCCCATGAGGGACAGATTCAAGAGAGGTGAACAAATCACGATGTGAGGTAATGTGCTTTGTAGCACTACTGTCAAAATACCACACATGTGAATCTGCAACAACTAAATTCATGCATCATGGACAACAGGATTATAGGTACACTCTGCACTAAAAGCCCATTCTGCATCAACATCAACATCACAATCTCCGTTCATAGAAGACTCGACAATAGCTACATTTGTAGTGGAACCATCATTTGCAATGGAACCACCCTCTTTCTTCTTTGCCTCTTTGGCCTTCAACTTAGGACAATGCGTGATCAAGTGATCATTAGCTTTACAATAATGGCAACGCATCTTCTTTTTGCCCTTATCACCAAAATTTCTAGAAAAATGCTTCCAGTAGAAGCATTAGGAACATGTGATTTTTCACTCGTAGAAGAACCATGAGAAGTGGCTGCATTACTGTTACCACCTTTTCTTTGAGCAGCAATAAAGGCATGTTCAACTGCACGCTGTCTAAGTCTTGTTTTTTTTGGAAAGCTAAAGCTACTCTTGCAACAGCAATGTGCACAATGCATCAAACTTGAGTCATAAGTCTCCAAGTACTAGCAAAAGTCTGGTAAGAATCTGGTAAGAATCTGGTAAGGCTTCAAGAATAGTCTGCACAAGGGAATTATTTGAAATGACTTTACCTGCAGAAATAAGTTTCTCATTGATATCCTTGACACCAACAAGGAAAGTGTCCATATCATCTTCCTCATGCATAATCTTCGATTCTAGCTCTTTACACAGCAATGCATATTTAGCCTCATTGCGACTTGCATAAAGACCAACCAAAAATCCCAAGCCTATTTTGCAAATTTCGCTGAACAAATGTGGGGAGTAATAGTGAACTTCACAAACAACACAATCAATGCATGAGCGTGCGCATCTTTTACATCCCAACAAGCTTGTACTCCTGTAGGCAAAACAACTAACAACAGTAATCCTTGCAGCAAGACCTGCAACATCGCCTACATCCTCAGAACCAGGATGTACATCAATGCCATGGACAATATTCCAGAAACCCTTTGACACAAGAACATGTTGCATCACATAAGCCCACATAGCGTAATTGTTCCCATCCAATCTGTCCTCAACAGCAAACATCTTGAACACATGTGTGTTGTTGTCGGCCATGGAGAATGCATGCACCTGGTGTGAAAACTGCCCAAAAAGAGGAGAAACAAAGCAGAAATAACACGTGCTATATAGCACAAACCGTAGCAGACTGTAAGGGACTTGTTATGCAAAAAATGGCACTGACAAAAATTCTACACAAAACGATGAAACAGCCTGTGCAGCACTGCATGTAGTGGAAACGGAGGCCTAAATGAGCCAGATTTAGAAATCTGAGCTGCGAATTGCAAAGCTCGCCAAAGCTCATTGAAATCGAAGAAAGTGTGTAGCGCAGATAGTGTGTCGTGCTCTCTACAGTGGGTGCTCCTCAGTGCTATGTGCGTGACAATCTCACTCAAACAACTGAAAACAAAAGAACAAAAGATAACAACTGATTACACAGAGACACAACAGCAGACCAAAACATAGGACTCGACTATCTCAAAGAATCGATACAGACTCTGGCGTGGCAGCACACTCAGCTCCAACTCGGAACTCACAGGTACAATGGGGGTGTCGAGGCTCAGATGTGGAGGGATGGTGTAGACGTGCTGTGTATAGACTCGCTACCTAAACGACGACACTCGACCATCTATGAAAAAGATCCACCAACGGCTCATAAATGTCAGCCACCTAAGTCTATCTCCAAACTGAGTGGTGGTGGTGACCTGGTCACGATGTCCACTAGACCACCGTCCATATCCCTGCCACGTGTCACTGCCCAGCCTAGAGAGTCCGTCCAGTGTGAACCAGACCTGACCAACTGTACTAACTGTGTGAGTTGGTCTAACTGTGTGTCGTGTGAAAGTGACACTGTAGCCTACTATAGGTTGCCCGCCACAAGACCGCTCACCATCTATGTGAGAGGAATATTGAAAAACTGTAAAAGAAAACCACTAGGTACCTCATCCTTACATCTTTCGTGAAGCAAGTGCTAGGCCCAACCATGATGTTACATGCCTCAAAAGTGGAATTAAAAATACTACATTGCTTGCAAACACCTTAAGCCTAGAATAGGCAGGAACCAGTATGATTACATAGTCCAAGAATCCCAATTGGCAAAACAGAATGAGGCTCCACAGCAAAGAGATATGCTCGGTTTGGATTCAACGCATCTTTATCCTCATAACCATAGTGAGAGGAGAGGAAAATGATCTGGTCCATGCTCGTAGATGAACCTTGCAACACTACTTGCAACAACACTCTTCTTGAAAATAGGGATGACTAGAAGCTCAAGTAACAACGCAAATAAGGTTAAGCTCCATCATGCTGGCAGAAACAAAAAGCCTTCACAACAACAAGATGGCAACTATGTGAATGCTTGAAAGCCACAAGGAAACAACCAAAAGGCTCTTCAACTTGCTCGTCTGCTGTGATCGGACTACAAAAACTTGCTCTCCCCTTTTGTGTCATTGGCCATCTATGCACACAATACTTACTGACAACGCGAGTCGCCCACTATTCACACTTTGCAAACACATAGATGATCGATATTGGATTCCTTACTGGACAGAAATACAATGTAGGTTCTCCCCGCCCCCCTACGGTGCCATAGTTATCGACCTTCGTAGTAAGAAGCCCCTGGGCCTGCGATACGTCTATGGCACCGGCTCACTTGAGAGCTTGCTAGCTATTGTAGCCCTTTCTCCCTGCGGCAGAAGTTGCAGCTCCCCGGGGACCTGTCAATGATGGAATGACGAAAAAAATGAAGAGGAAGCAGGGAGTGCGCGATAAAGGAGATTGGAAGAGGGGGTGTGAGGGGGACGGGGGCTGGTGAGGGGGGGCGAGGGGAGGGACTAGGGGCGAGGACTGAGTGGGTAAGGGGCGAGAGTTAGTAGGGGGCGAGGGCTGGTGAGGGGGGGCGAGGGGGTGTGAAAAAGGGAAGAGTAGGGGCGAGGGTTGGGTGGGGGGGGGGGGGGGGGGGGGGGGATGAGGGGTGGGTAGGGGCGAGAGGGTGTGAGGGGGTGGGTAGGGGCGAGGGGTGAGTAGGGGGGATGAGTTGGTGAGAGGGGGAGGGGGAAATTTGGGATTAAGGGGGGGGGGGGCGAGTTGGGAGAGAGGGGAGGGACGAATTGGGGAGGGGGAGACTCCATAACAAGGCATAGACTTGGTAGCTTCCAACCACTCTAGCAGATCTTTGTCTGACCCTTCAGGTGTAGTAGACTGTTCTTGTTCAGGGTTGTTTCCATTGACAAAGAAACTTGCTGCACCACGGGATCCATACCTCCTTCTAAGAGAATGGGTTGCATCGGGGTGCCAGAAGTATGTATCCACATGCCATCATTTTCCCACTCATGAAGTGCTTTAGTGTGTTGCAGCCATGGTCTTCCAATGAGCAAGGAAAATTTGCCCTCAACATGGGGAAGACGAACCACAACAAAATCCAAGTTTAAAGTAAAGTCTTGTACCTGCAGAGGCACATTGTCCACTATGCCCACTGGGTAGATTGTCCGCTGGTCGGCCAATGTAACTTTGAAGGGAGCAAGGCGAGTAGGATGTAGACCTAGAGCTAACATAGTGAACTTGGGCATCAGGTTGATGCCAGATCCACCATCCACTATCACTCCTGAGAATTGCCGACCCAAAACGGACACTGTCAAGCGAGGGCTTCTATAATCAGTGAATGGAGCAGCGGGATTGGATATCATATAGGACTCTGATGGTCGCACTGGGAGCTGCCCGCCACTAGGACCTGCTCTAGGATAAAGTGACTAAATAACAGCAAGGGTATCACTTCTAAAACTCGCATCTAGTTGCAACATGTCATAGAGGGACACTTGTTGGAAGGTGTTCTTCAAGATTGTCTCCACTGTAAGGTTCTCTTTTTTTACCTGTTGTTTCTCTAGTACCTTGATCTTTTGTAGATCGGAAATTGCTTCCAAGAAAGCTTCATCAAGATCGGAGAGCAAAGATTTGGATTCTTGCTTGCCACTGGGTGATGGCTTGTCAGCAGCTAAAGGCAGGGTATCCACTGTTGGGAGAATGTGTGGGGGAGTTGAACGTGTTGGAATACTAAGACCGAGGGCAGCTCTCTGGGCCCGAGTGAGGACACCCGATGGCTCCTCTACCAACTGCAGCTTATTTTGAGGGGTAACCACGTGGGTAGAAGGGGGTGGCTGAGGAATGGTGCTAACTGCTATCAGATTGAGCTTGGGAAAGGTAAACTCATTCTCGCTTTGACTTGGGTTCGAAGCCGTGGATACACGAAGTTTAGGGCAATCCTTACTGTAGTGATCCTTTGTTTCAGGGCAATGACGGCAGGGAGAGGACCCTTTTGGCAGGGGGCATTTGCTTTGGTAATGCCCATATTCCCCGTATTTGTAGCACAAAATGGGCTGATTCAATGGGCGAGTCGAAGGGCGAGGTGGTCCTTGCTCCTGGTGCATGGAGTTGGAGGTGGAAGCATAGAATCTTTGAGGTGATGAGGGAGCATGGGTACGATAAAACCTCTGAGAGGGAAAAGTACTCTGCATACCTTGCATAGGAGGGGCTGTCAATAGAGGTGGCATGTGGTGTGGATGGCCACAGGGAGAAACCATATTGGATGCCGGTGCTGCCCCTTGTTGAAGAGTATGACCAAGACTTTTCTGTATTTGTCGCAATCCCTTGAGGTAGTAGCAATCCTTGTCCTCATGACCAAACTTTTCAAAGAAGTGGCAATAAACCCGAAGGGGACAGTCCTGTGGACGGTGTCCTAGAGAGCGACAGGAGCTGCACCATACCATAGCCTTAGTCTCCTGTTGAGCCCTAAGCTCTTCTAGCTCTCTCTTGATTTGATCCAAAGCATCGTGATGTGGGGGCTTCTCCTGTCTGAGGGAGATTGATTTCTCCTTTTGAAGAGCTCGTTGTAGTTTTAGGGCTTCAAGTTCCCTACGTAAAGAAGTCAATGGATCAGAAGGACTTTCCAAAAACACAAAGGGGGTCTCTATGTGAGGGGAGTTGGTGGACAGCTTCCTAGCCCCCTCTATCCTGGTAGCAACCGCGACAAACTCCTCCAGAGTGGTGTTGGGTCGGAGACTCTCTTGGAGTTTTTGCTAAGAAGTTTTGGGAATAGCCTTCTCCACCCACTTCTTAACCATAAATTCACCGGGTTGCTGGGGAAGCTTGGCAACTAGAGACTTGGTTTTAGTCATGAGTTCTGGAAAAGTCTCCTCTGACTGGAGCACCATGTTGGCTAACTCATCCAACACCTTTTCCCAGTAGTCACCTAGCCTGAATGCTGCACAGGACTGTTGTCTTAAAGCTGCCCAAGTTACAAAATGGTTCTCTGCAAACTAACTGTACCATTTATCTGCTAAGCCATCTAAGGTAGATGGAAAGAGTACTAAATAAGCATCTTCCTTGTTAAGATCACGACCTCTATAGAGAGATACAAACCTCCTTGCATGGTCGTCTGCTTCTTCCGAGGAGAGTCCCTTGAAGGTAGGAAACTTGATGTTTACCTTGGCCAACACACTGGTCAACGCCTGCATGGCATGTTGCTCAATAGCTTGCTGTAACAAAATGGGGGAGAGATTCACTCGGAAAGGTGACCTGGAAGATGTAGAACTTGATGAAAGAATGGATGAGGCTGTATGTGGAGGTATGGGTGATGAGGTTGGTGGACTTCTACTAGGTACCAAGGGTTGTCTTCTGTTGTAGTACTTCAGAGGACTCAATAGTGCGCTTTGAAGCTCTAATGACTGCCTTGTATGTGTCATGCAGTGACCACAAACCCAACCAAGATTTGGGCAAGACGACCTTACACTGGCTGAACAGACTCGACTAGACCGGGGCAAGTGACTAGACCCCAGGCTGGACCAGGGACGAGGAGGGACTAGACCAGGGATGAGGAAGGACTAGTCTAGGGATGGGGAATGCCTAGATCAGGACGAGCTGGTTGGACCAGGGCGAGAGAGGACTAGGCCAGCTAGACCACGGTGAGAGAGGACCAGACCAGGAGGCTGCACACTGCAAGGCAAAGTAGGCAAAGCTAGGTAAAAAACCAGCTAGCTTCTGGATTTGTACCTCAACAAAGAGTGAGACTTCTAGTTGAGGTCCCACCGTGATCGCTAAAAATGAGAGCACTTATAGCGCAGATAGTGTGTCGTGCTCTCTACAGTGGGTGCTCCTCAGTGCTATGCGCGTGACAATCTCACTCAAACAATTGAAAACAAAGGAACAAAAGATAGCAACTGAACACACAGAGACCCAACATCAGACCATAACATAGGACTTGACTATCTCAAAGAACCGATACAGACTCTGGCGTAGCAGCACACTAAGCTCCAGCCCAGAACTCACGGGTACAATGGGGGTGTCGAGGCTCAGGTGTGCAGGGATGGTGTAGACATGCTATGTGTATAGACTCGCTACCTAGACAACAACACTAGACCATATATGAAGAAGATCCACCAACGGCTGATAAATGTCAGCCACCTAAGTCTATCTCCAAACTGAGTGGTGGTGGTGACCTGGCCACGATGTCCACTAGACCACCATTCGTATCCTTGCCACGTGTCACTGCCCAGCCCAGAGAGTTCGTCCAGTATGAACCAGACCAGACCAACTGTACTAACTGTGTGAGTTGGTCTAACTGTGTGTCCTATGAAAGTGACACTATAGCCTGCTACAAAGTGAGCAGGCGTGTGCTGGAGCTGCTTGCGGCTAAGCCCGAGAGGATGCAAATTGCTCTTCTACCAATTATTGGAATTAGGGTTGCAAGAAAACACACATAGATTGGAGAACGAAGGAAGCTCAAGGCACACAATAGAGAGTGTATTACTTAGTGTGCAATGGAAAAATTGATAGCCCTAGAATGATGGGCGTATATACAATGCACGGGGGGGAAAACCTCCTAAAGAGGGAAAAAATGCCCCGGCGGTCCTAAGTGTGTTCACACACATCACTACCACATGTATATGGTAACAAAATTGCTACATAAAGAGTTGGAGTCAAAGATTATGTATGAGGAAGATGAAATGGAAACTTTCCTTGCTGGTGTCAAGGATATAAATGAGCAACTTATTTTCGCAGGCGAAGTCATTTCTGACAGCTCCCTTGTGCAAACTATTCTTGATCCACTTCATCCAAGTTACTTGGAGACTTATGACCCGAAAATATCCTGAAGTTTTCAAGTTTGATGCATTATGCACGTTGTTGTTGGAAGTGTCACTTTCCAATAAAAAGGGCTAAACAACGTGCCGGTGAACATGATTTTATTGATGCTCAAAGAAAGGTGGTAATAGCGATGTAGCCACTTCTCAGGGAAAAAAGAAGATGCGTTGCCATTATTGTAAAGCTAATGACCACTTGATCAAGCAGTATTCAAAATTGAAGGCAAAAGAGGCTAAGAAGAAAGAGGTTGGATCAACTACAGGGTCCATTACAAGTGCAACTATTGTAGAGTCTTCTATGAAATGAGATTGTGATGTTGATATAGATGCAGAGTGGGCTTTTAATACAGAGTGTACTTATGATCCTGTTGTCCATGATGCATGCATGTCAGTCGATGTAGATTCACATGTGGTATTTTGACAATGGTGCTACAAAGCACGTTACCTCACATTGTGATTTTTTTAAATCTCTTGAATCTGTCCCTCATGGAAAAATTGTCACTTGTGCCAACAATGACTCTTATCTGGTTCAAGGAGTTGGAAAGATTGTGCTTATTACTACAAATGGCAGTTCTTTCACACTTCTTGATGCATTTTATGTACCTGGGATCAAGAAGAATCTTTTGTTTGTATCTGCATTTGCTAGACTTGGACTTGTAGTCAAATTTGTGGATGACAAATGTACAGTATATGATCTCAATTTTGGTGATGAAATTGTTGCATATGGCATTTTATGCCGTCGGCTGTATAAACTCACTTTGTATGAGAAGTTTTTTTTTTTTTTTTCATGCAGTTGTGGATTCTAAGGCTATTTTAGATGCAAAACTTTGGCATGACGTTTTGGGCATGTGAATTTCGTCAGTTTGCTACGTTTGCGAAAATCTGATATGGTTGCTTCTTTGCCGTCTCTTGAAGCACATGTCAAACATGTTTGTGAAGGCTGTATTTTGGGTAAGATGCAGCGTTCAAAGTTTCCAAAAGATGGTTCAACTAGGGCCACATGCAGGTTGCAGCTTGTGCATATTGATGTTTGTGGGCCCATGCAAACTCCGTCCTTGGGCCACCCTGTGTTCAAATCAAGGGGGTGAGTATATGTCTCATGAATTTAATGCATTTTTGGATAATCGTGGGATAAAACACCAGTGTACATTGCCATATACACCTTAGAAAAATGGTGTTGTTGAGAGGAAAAACAGGTCCATTACAAAAGTGCATGATGTATGGTCAAAACTCAAGCTTTGCCGCATCATTTTGGCTTGAGTCCATCACGTGTGCCACTTATGTACTTAATAGGTGTCCAAAAGCTTTGCAATCTATGACTCCATATGAAGCATGGCATGATAGAAAGCCTTCTATTGAGCACATGTACGTTTTTGGTTGTTTGTCTTATGCTTTGATGCTACAAACGCAGCGCAAAAAGTGGATGATAAGGCTATCAAATTTATTGTTGCTGGTTATAGTGCTAAAAGCAAAGGTTACAAGTTTTATCATCCACAAAAAAAGGGTATGTCACGGGATGTTGTGTTTGTGGAAGATTCTGTTCAGCCCTTGTATTAGAGACAGTAATGTAAGCTCACATGGCATTTATACACTTTGTTGCCTCTTTTCAGTGGTGGAAGTTCGAATGTAAATTCCAATGAGGCAAATGTACAACCTCTGGGGGTTTCTGAAAATGTTACAGATCAGCCTATTACTGACATAGATGCACATGGTGTACTTGATGAGGAAAGGGTTGAGAATGAGTAGGCAACATTGGTAGGTTGTCAAGAGGATTTTTTGCTACTTGAGTAGAACTTTACATCTTGGCTTGTTTTATCCCAAGGGGGGATCATTGCCGCCAGATTTACATGCTTTTTTGGACTTAGATTGGGCTAGTTGTTTTGACACGCGAGTGTCCACAAGTGGTTTTTGTTTCATGCTCGACAATCCATGTTATTCATGGTTAAGCAAGAAGAAAACTATTGTGACCACTTCTAGTTGTGAGGTTGCGTATAGGACAGTCTTCATAGCTACGGTTGAGTGTGTATGTCTCAGACGCCTTATGGATCATTTGGGTGTTGAACAAGACACTGCCAACACTATCTACACTGACAGTCAAAGCACATTGGCAGTTGCGAGAGGAACCCAAGTTTTCATGCTCCCACAAAGCACATTGAGGTGCATTACCACTATGTCAGGGAGAGGCTCTTAGTAGAAGAGATCAACTTGGCTTATGTGCCAACACAGGCAACCTTGCAGATCTTTTCACAAAAGCATTGTCTCATGCGAAGCTTTCTGCAAAGCTTTGGGACTCCCCTTTGTGGAATGATCATGTCCTCACAAGGCATGTCACTTCCCTATACTCTACGTGCGAGGTCTCGTTCACCGCATCACTCTCGGGGGGATTTGTTACCATATACATGTGGTAGTGGTAGTGATGTGTGTGAACACACTTAGGAACGCCGAGGCATTTTTCCCTCACGAGGAGGTTTTTCCCCTCGTACATTTTATATATGCCCATCACTCTAGGGCTATCTTATCTTTCCATTTCACACTAAGTAATATACTCTCTGTTGTGTGCCTTGAGCTTCCTTCGTCTTCTCTTATTTGTGTGTGTTTTCCTGCAACCCTAATTCCAACATTCAAGTCACTCAAGGTCTGGAGCAAAGGAAGCTAGAAAAACCAGAATTCTTAGAGGCCAGAACCATTCAAAAGCTTTTGTCTATTATTTCAATATCCTAGACAACAACACTCCCAAAAATTGACCATGGTATTTAGAACGCTGAGAAGGAAGCGTTGCAAGTGAGAGCAGACTCCATGGATGCTGATAGATAGGATCTAGAAATGGAACAATCTCAAAAAGAACCAACTAATGTTCCATTCAGTTTCCATTAGCAAAGGAACCAAGAAGGAAAGCATATCCATGGCAGTACAAAGACAATTATTCTGAAGGAAGATCTTCCAATTCTAAGATAAGCTCGAGGATTAAGGAAGATGAGATATGTGTGAAGGTATGTGAGAGAATACAAAAACTCACAATAGAACTGGATGATATCAAGAAGATTTTTCATGAAGCAGAGAAGTTCATAAAAAAATATATGCAAAAAGAGTGTGAAGCAATGACAGTGGACTAGCCAGACATCAAAGATGATGAAGTACTAGTTATAAAAATTGATTACAATGTACGACACTAGCGAGAGTCATTTTTAGGAGTAATCCTTGAAAGGGCAGACGGTGTGAACAATCTAAGAGAACACACCAGGCAAAAGTTGGGAATTCATGAGATGAATCCCATCACAACATTTCAAATCAAAATGGATGATCAAAGAGTCCTACAAGCCATTGGGAGCTGGTAGAAAATCTCCAAATAAAGGTAGGATCTAAAAAAATTAAAACTATTTTTTTGGCCATGAAGGTACAAAGCACCTATAGCATGTTTCTAGGGAGACCTTGGTTAAGGAATGTGGGATCCATTCACGACTATGCAAGCTAGAAACTCACAATATAGGGGCCACACCAAAGAATTTTTATCCAGATCAACAATACCAGAACTTCAAAAAAGGCAATGAGATTAGAAGAGCTATGCAAAAAATATTGGAACAAAGAAAATAAAGAGAATGCTTGCTTCTATGAACATATTTCCAATAGCAAATATTGACCTGCATGCATTCCTTTTGGATCAGAAAAGGGCTTAAGAAAAATAATAGCAATATCTTGAAAGCTTTACAAAAATGAACCAGGGAGAAAGACCAATATGCCTCGATTGTAGAGCCTTAGAAGAGGCAACAAATAGGGCACCGGGAATGGCCAGTTAAGACAATACTAGAGCTTTAGAATGAGTATGAATCAAGCAACATGAATGGCCATTTCAGATATTGCTAACATGAAATTTAGACATTAGAATGCACAATCACCAGAAGGGAGTGGTCACTTGATATCTAAAAAAATCCTATACCAGCCAATTTAAACTCTCTACACAATGAATATGGAGCATGTATAACGATAAAAAAAGAGGAAGAGTCAAGCCAGAACGAAGGGAGGAGGGACTCCTAACTGGTTACTGCCAGATGACCAAGAAGTTGAAGATGTAACCTAAGAATAGAAGTAGATCCAAAGGTAGTTAAATAAAAATACAAAAAGATTTTTCAAAAGTACAAAGATGTTTTTGCATGGGAACACAATGATTTGAAGGGACTAGACCCAAAGGTCTGTCAGCATTGAATACCACTAAAAGATGATGCTCTACTAGTTAGACTCTAAAGGTACATGATGAATCCCAATTATGCAAAGAAGGTCAAAGAAGAAATTGATAACCTTCTAAAAGCTTGATTCATCACAGAAGTAGCAAGCAACAACAATTGGTTGTTTCCTATTGTGGTGACACCAAAGAAGAATGGTAAACATAGAGTCTATGTAGATTATAGGAAGTCAAATTCTCAAACAATTAAAGATCCATTTCCTCTACCATTTACTGACATGATGTTAGATGAGATAACTGGGCATGAAATGTTTAGCTTTCTAGATGGATACAACGGCTATAATCATTTAAAAATAGCTCCAAAAGATAGACCCAAGACAACCTTTATCAGTGAATGGGGAGCTTTCATGTACTTAGTCATGCCATTCAAATTATTTAATGCTCCGACCACATTTCAAAAGTGTATGATGGAGAGTTTCAACAAATTTTCGCTTAAGTTCTTAGCAGTATTTGTGGACAACTTTACCCTCTTCTCAATGGAAGATATGCATTGATTATTTTTAGAAATGGTTTTTGAGAGATGCAGAGAGAAGAAAATACATATGAACCCTTTCAAGTCTGCATTCATGGCTCATGCATGGTATGGAAGGTCAACTATTAGGCCACGTAGTTTCTAGAAATGGCATTGAAATGGCTAAAGACAAAATCAGAAGTGTCCAGCAAGCCATAGCACCTTCCAATGTGTTTGAACTAAGATCTTTTATGGGATATGCTAACTTATACAAAATATTTTTTTCATATGTTTGTAGAAAAAGCATTAGCATCATGTGAATTAACTCAAAAAGGTGTTAAGTATCTCTGGTCCCTCGAATGTGAAGCAGTCTTCTAGTCACTGAAAGTAGCTATCAACAAAAAACTAGTACATCATTAAGTATGTTTGGTCCCTCAAATGTGAAGCATCAGAAGTGTCCAGCAAGCTAGAGAACCTTCCAATGTGTTTAAACTAAGCTCTTTTATGGGATATGCTAACCTATACAAAATATTTTTCATATGTTTCTAGAAAAAAGCATTACCATCATATGAATTAACTCATAATGGTGTTAAGTATCTCTAGTCCCTTGAATGTGAAGCAGTCTTCCAGTCATCACTGAAAGTAGCTATTAGTGCAAAACTAGTACATCGTTAAGTATTTTTGGTCCCTCAAATGTGAAGCTGTCTTCTAGTCACTAAAAGTAGCTATCAACACAAAACCAATACATCGCCAACCAAACTGGGAAGTAAATTTTTTTGTACATGTTGATGCATGTGGGATGGCGATGGGTGCTATAATAGCACAACGTGAAGGCAGAATGGATTATCCAGTGTATTTTGCAAGTCGAAGGTTCTCAACAAGGCAGAGTAGGGATATTTGACCATAGAGAGGAAAACTTTGGGAATGGTCTTTAGTGCTACTAAGTTCAAATATCATTTTCCAGGAAAATTATTTCATTTTTACATGGATCATCAAGCTTTATTATATATGATCAACAAAGTAGTCATCCAAGGAAGACTAATAAGATGGATATGTTTCTATTGGATTTTGAGTTCAAGAGAGAGATTTCATAAGCCTAGAAAAAACCATTGTGACACTAATTTTTTGTCCAAAGCACTGAAGGAATCTCATTAACATCACTAATGGATGAACCAATGGATGTTGAATTATTTCAAACTACAATTGCTGACTTGAATGACAAGAAATTTAAGATTTCTTTACAGTAAGGGAGCCTACCCAACAAATGGTCGCACATGGATTTTCTATCGAAAGCATTGAAGGAATCTAATTAACATCACTAAGGGATGAACCAATGGATGCTGAATTATTTCAAACTACGACTGCTGAACAAACTAAATCTTGAATGACAAGAACTTTAAGATTTCTTGTAGCAAGGGAGCCTACCAGACAATTGGTCTCGCAGGAGGTCAATAAGAAGGTATTCATACTCAAGAGTCTGAAATTTACACTAATGGAAGGATATGTTTATAGATTGGGATTAAGTGGGGTGTTAAGGAGATATGTACCACTTCAAGCCAGAATGCAAATAATCACTGAGGCTCATAGTAAGAGTTCTAGAGGACATTTCTCCACTATAATCACTCAATAGAAAATCCTACACATTGGACTATGATGGCAAAGTATGATGGAAGATGTTCGAACATTTTGTAAAACATGTGATATTTAGTAGAGCATGGGCATACCCATTGCAATAGATATGACACCATTAACCCCCATTCAACCCTTAGAGGTATTCATGAAGTGGAGATTAGACTTCATGGGAAGGTGACATCCAGAAAGAACAAGTACATTGTCATGGAAACATGCTATGTAAGCAAATGGGTTGAAGCCCGACTTCCAAAATAACACAACAAAATCCATAGGTAGGTTCATTCATGAACATATCATCTGTTGATATGGTTGTTTGGAAATAGTTTGAGACCAGGGAAGTCATTTCATGAAAGAAACTAAACTGAAATAGTTTCATGAATGAGGCTATTCAAATTCTAACTGAAACTGTTACCATAAAGCATTGAAATCAACATCTTACTATCCTAAATGCAATGGCCAGGCTGAAAGTACTAATCAGATTGTCACCAAAATTTTCAAGGAGCCTCATAATAACTAGGATGTCAAGCTTCAAACTGCACTATGGGTCTACAGAGTAGTCTACAAAATCACTACTGGAATGAAACCTTTCAGAATGGTGTATGGAACATAGACAGTCCATTGGAATTTGCAATTCCCAATTTAAGAGTCATTGTTGAGAATGGTTTGGAGTATAACACTAATCTGAAGAAAAGACTCGAGGATTTATTGAAGCTAGGCAAAATCAGACAAAGAGAAATGTTGGAGAAAGAGGTATTACAACAAAGGAGGAAGTATTGGCATGATAGTAAGCTGAAGGTTTGAGAATTTTAGAAGGGGGATTTAGTCTTACTTTATCAGCCTAAACTAGGACCTAAGAAGCCAAATCTGAAAATTGCTTGGTTTGGACTGGGTCTTTTCTAATGCTATAGTAAAGCTCAAGGACTTATTTGGATTAATATTGTTTGGAGTATATGGTTCAAAAATCAAGTTATATTATTCAACTCCAAATAAACTTCCAGCATCGCTTATCAATTTGATTCTAAATACCAAGCACTTGATGAATTGATCTGGATAAGGGCAACCAAGGTTTTCAGAATTCAAATGATTTGTAACATAGCAGACACAAGTTCTAGCAACTAGACAATCTAAAGGCTTAGCATGGTATTCAGAAAGCATCTAAAGGAATTAGACAGAGCCATACTCTTAGCTATAAGCTGGCGGTGCAATGAGTGCCAAATTTATTGGGGAGGTAAAATTGTAATCATTAAAATGATCAACCAATGCATGTTTGCCATGGCAATAAGGAATACTCTTTTCTTGAGGCAAGGAAAAAGTGTTATCTTGAATCTTGATGGCTTAAATTAAAACTATTGTGCAATGCATTAGCGGCTTAAATTCATTATCCTCACAACCTCTACAACCACACAACCTTTCTACACTACATTTTCTACCCAAGAGCTTATACTTGCTTCAACAACCACCCAAGAGATCACGCCCGTTGTCACCTTGCTTCCAAATTCAATTAGTTTAAGCTAGTCCTCATCTTTTGTGCCCATGCGGTGATTCTTGTCCAACTCACCCGATTGCTCGATGCGACGATGCTCACTCGCATCCTGCTGCAGACGTGCACAACCCTCATCATCCTCAATACCACCTATCATAGGCAGAGCTTCGCTACTAGCAACTATTTTGGCACTATGCATTGATCTCATTCTCGTTGTCACCATCTATGCTCAGTCTCAAATGCCCATTGCTCTATGCTCCCTACCCTTCCTCAAGTTTGTACACATGCGTGCAGTCCCTTGCTTCACATGCAGTTGTGGCTCAATGCTGCAACCGACCTGCCATGAACACTCAAAAAAATTTCCGACCTTCCCTACCAACATGTAGCCTTGCCATCAACATTACGTACTTAGCAATCGGCAATGTGGTACTATAGCTTTTGAGTCTTCTCTACTGCTCCTCGACATCAATCTTCAAACTACTACCACATCATCATCGTGCAAGCCCCGCCATCCTATCAACACACACACTACTATTGTCGAAGCTCAACACACACAAGCACCTACAACCTCGCTTTAGAGTGCCACATGCTTGATAGCATCGCCTCATTTGTAACCTGTCTTCTCCACTCGCCATGACCTTCTGAACCCATGTCTGCAAAACTTTTAATAGTAGCACAATATCTGTTGACTTCTAATTTTCCATTCTTGCGAGGTTTGGGCGATTGATAATTTGTATACATGGGCTTTGGGATCAATTTTCAACACAAAATACAAGTATATAACTATCGTTCCATTAGAGCATATTGGATGGTGATTTACTTCACTGACTTGAATCGAACCATTCCTTATTAAGCAATCATGGCAAACTAGTTTTACACATTCACACCAATTCACACATTAACTACTACTAGTATTGCCGGCAACCTTCGTTGCCTCTCTCTCTTTCTTTGCGCGCATACTTCTCTCTCTCGCTTTCTCTGTGTGTGTGTGTGTGTGTGTGAGAGCACGTTGAGCGCTAGGCTGCAAGGCACACTACTGCTGAAGTTGGGCGGATGAAGGAGCTCTCGCCACGACCTGCGATGGTGCTATGTGGATTTTCTTTCAACAACCCCTAACTAACAATATCATTGTGAATTCATTTTCCCCCCTTTTATAATAGTATAGATGAAAAGCTAATCAAGAAGTCATGGTAAAAAGCCATCAGGGCAAGCAAATAAACACTTTCTCTCTCTCTCTCTCTCTCTCTCTCTCTCTCTCTTCCTTCTTCTTTAGCTCCCCTCTCTCTCTCTCTCTCTCTCTCAGCTCGTCTCTCGGCTCTTCATTGGTTTCGATACGCATACGGAGCGCCATGGCTGCTCTCAATCGCACGCCGGGCAAAATTCGGGAAGCTATTACGTTTGCTCTCCCTCTCACACTCTTGGTCACTGTCGTCTACGCTTTCATACCTCCTAAGCAAGACGCGCCAAAGCTCCCTCCTTCAGAGAAGCCCACTGAAAGCTCCACAGCTCGTTAAAACCCTCGATTGCACGCTTGTAAGCGCTCACTCCTCAGTGGGCAACTGCTTGGTCTTTGCACTCTTTTGTTGCTTATGTGCAGAGCAGCCGGGGCAGTGTTTGATGATATGTGGACTGCATCATGGATGAGGAAGCTCTCAAACGCAACACAGACTGCGTGTATTTCCTTGCGTCCCCTTTGACGTGCAAAAAGGTATCACCTTGCTCTGAAAATCTTTTTTCTCACACACACACACACACACACACACATGCACTTATACAGGATGGCGTGCACACACTCACTCATACATTATACACACCTACAGAAGAGAATGTAGGTCACGTTATGGAAGAGCTGCAGGGATTATCAAGTACCACATTGGTTAAACCACTTAACAGTGCACCAAGCACATTTGCTCATCCCCAGAAGTGGAAACGGTCAATTGACCGATTTATTTTTGCAAATATATATCCTTTCTGATATTCGCAAGCAGACCATCGTTAGTAATAAAAGAAGATTGCTTTCTCATGTGTAAGTGTTCTGAATTTCTTATCATACGCATCTAACATCCAGTACACTAATATTCGTATCATTGTCTTGTTGTGGGGGCACAGTCTACGTTGTCATGTTACTCTGAGGCATAGGCAGCCACATCCAATACTAGAGCATTTTCATTGCAAGTTGCTGCATGAAAGAGGAAAATACATTGCCTGTTTATCTGCATGCTGTGCACTATACACTGTTTGTAATGTTTATCAGGGGGTTAACTGTGAATTTAGGCACAGTGAGGCAGCTCGACTGCATCTACGAGAATGTTGGTATTGGCTGGGCGGCAATTGTCGGAATGCAGAGTGCCCATTTCGACACCTTGTAAGTCTCCTTCTGTCGATAGTGTAATGTGAGTCTTCATTGCAGGTTTGAATGCTGTAGGTGCACGCCATTTTGCTTCTTTGCATGGTGGCTCTTTATTTAAACTAAGCTCTCCATTATGCTGATGTATTTTATGTGTACTGAAACAATTTTCTCTCTCTATCTCTCTCTCTCTCTTGTTTGTTTCAAAGCAAAGTGCACATCCTGTAAATCTCCTGTTGATAAGTGTAAGTCTCCATTGCAGGTTTGAATGCTTTTTCCAGGATTTCATCTCACTTTGTATGTTGTGTTTTTGTGTTACGATGAGCTCCCTGTGAAGTCGATGTGTTTCAGGCAACAGCCTTCTTACTTGTTTGTTTCTGTATGAAAGATTTTTGATATTGGTTACCATTGCAATCTGCATTCCTCAAGTGCTTTTTCTTTTCTGCCACTACACTACAGTACACAGTTGCTCTTTATGATGGCTGCGTTTGATGTATGTGTAGGTACAGTAGATTCGTCCATTGTTATTATGCATTTTGTACAGAGTACATCTGAAACCTTAAAAGGAGAAAAGTTGAGGGCTTGTGAAAGGCATGTATCCTGGATTGTCCGTTATGGGGATTGTAGTTGTTTGCTTTTTTTGAACACACGAGCCCTACTTTTAGGAATATCATGTGATGCACAGTCTAGATTTCCAAAACACATGATATCTTTGACATACTTAGTTTTGTGTGAGTATAATCTGTGTCAGTTCTTGTGTTTTTCTCTACTCTTGTTGAATTCCGTAAGTAGTGTGCTAAGCTATATTATGAATGTTGCATTGTTATTGATAATTTTACACAATCTTGTAGCCCTTAGATGGACGACCAGCATCAGCATTAGCTTCAGCTTCTGCATCTTATGTACCATCCAAAGCGACAGCAGCACCAGCCACCTCAACATTAATGTCATTGCTGCCAGAGAAGAAGTTGAAAACTCCTTGTCACTATTTTTCTCAAGGATATTGTTCCAGAGGAAATAGATGTGCGTTCTACCATGGTTCTTTGTCATCAAAGGGTGCCCAAACAGATGCTGCTCAGAAACTGCCTGGAATATCAGCTTGTAAAGGGCCAGAAACTAACGACACTTCCTCCATTAAGAATGGTACAACCATTCAGACAACTATGATGCCTTCTTATGCTTTTGTTCCAACTCAAAAGAGGTGTTGTATTGACCCCCCACCTGAGAGTTTACAAAAATGCCCAACTGTATCTTTGACGAGTTTGAATGGAGAAACCCCAATTATCAAGATGTCCAGGCCCTCTGTACGCCCGAAAATACAATCTAATTTACCTAGTTCTCATGGTAAAAGCAAGGATGAGCAGCATTGTCAGGACCCTACGTGTACAGGTGTCGAGCATGTGATTGAGACGGTCAAATCTGCTGAAACAAAGCAATTTTCACAAGGGAAACAAGGAACTTGGAGGGAAAGGTTGTTGAAGGATGAACCTGATGACCTATTTTACAGTAAAGACAATGGGTACTTACCTCCTCATTTCATTATGACCTCTTTCTCTCCGAAAAGGACAGCTTGCTATCAGGATGCACATGATTTTGAGTGGGAGGGCCCAGAAATGTGTGACAACATGCCCCTGTCACCAGATGTGGAGTCCTATGAGTGGCCTCCACAGGTTCATACAAATCATTGTCAGCAAAGATTTTCGAACTTGAGGAGATGTGATTATCTTGCTAGAGACAGATATAGAATTTACAATCTTCGTGACCATTTGCCTAAACAAAGGATTTCTTATCAAGGCCAGTTCTCAGGCTTTGGTTGTCATGTTGGATCTTTTGAAGACCATTGGCGTACTGATGAGAGGAATTGGATTGATAGTGCAGAGTCAGCTCTCAGTGATAATGAGAAAGAAACTTCTTTGCTAAATTTCAAAGGAGCAATCTTCGGAAAAATTCAACCACCAGTGTATGATTATGGGTGGGATGCAGAAAAGGTGAATGCCGAAATCTCTTCAGTGAGTTTGGATCCGATGTGTTTGACAAGACATGGCCCTAGAAGTGAGCCTTATCACTATGAAGATGAATGGTATAATTGCAGAAAGACCAGATGCCACCTGGGATCGGGTCGAGGTAGGCCATTGTGGACTCGGCCAGGGACTTCAGTGAATGTAGTTGGTTGTTTCCAAACTGAGGGGGAGACCCATTCTGGCTTGTTCGCAAATTACGTGGCTCGCCCAACCATAAAGAGTCAAATTATTTCTGCTTCAGGCTATGACTGGGGTCAAGTCAATGAAGCGCTGAACGATTTTGAGGTGCCCAAACTCTCGACTGTTCTGTTGCAGAAAAAGCCGAGGGTGATATAGGACAGGGAGAGGCTTCTTTGGAGCAGGAATGTCTCACACAGAGAGAGAATAATTGCACAAGATTTTCTACATTTGTATCTTTGTGCGGGCATGAGAGTGAATAAGAGAGGGAAGGCTCGCAAGGAGCATTAACCAGAAAGAGGAATGGTATTATGGATGGAAGTTTGCTACACTTGTTTCTTCTGCAAAAAAACACACACCTAATGAGTAAAAAAAGCAAGAAAAAATTTGCTGGAAAGGGTGCGCATGATGTTTTGTTTTGTTTCATTTTGGGGAGGAGGCAGATTTATGACTGAAGTTTGTGGAGGGCTTCAGGGTGTGCCTTAATAGCGTTTTTAGTTTATATCAGGTTAAGAACAGGTGCAGCTCCTCAAGAGTCTTTCCTCTTCCAGTTTGCGAGCACATTAACTTGTTAGCACCCTTGCCATATGCTGGCCTCTTGGTCTTGAGTACATCATTTTGTTGGAACTTTTCCTAACTTGATGCTTATTTGAGAAATGGCTTTGTCGGTCTTGAAGGGTCTCCCTTGTTGATTCTAGGACTCTGTGGGTGCTGCTTGAAATGGTATGTACCCTGTTTATTGCTTGCCACCTCAAGGCCATGGGTTTACAAATCTAGTGCTTCTCCCAATCTGTTTGGGGGGATTCTCATTTTTGAAGGAGGGAATAGAGTTGTTAGGTGCAGTGCCATCAACTAACTTTGAAGCTTTTTGACTGAGGTGGAGGTTGTGATATGAAAAGAAAGAAAATGTTTTGGGTATAGAAAATGTTTTAGAAAGTGACAGCCTCCAATCATGCAAGTTGTTGCCAACAAGAGACTAATATGGGGCTAAATGTAAACCTAAATTAGGGTCATGCTCTAAAGTCATGCTATTCTTGCCAACAAGCGATTCATATTGGGCTAAATGTAGTTCTAAAAAAGGGACACAGTCTTCAGTCAATTAATTGTTGCCAATCGAAGATTTGTATGGGGCTACATAACTACTCCACATCCACACCCTCGATGTATCCATGGAGAGATTCATCAAGTATTCACAAGCTTCTTCCAGTTTTGCTATCTCCTCCTTGCTAATATGTTGCTAGGCTCATGATCTTTCAAATCTCTCAAAGGAGAACTACCTATCTAAACTTGGCATGTGCTATATGTACCATAAGATGGAGTAGCACATTCATGGTGATGTGACTTTCCCCACCTTGTCATCGTAAAGTTTTGCTACATGCTTTTTGAGCATGTCAAAAAGTGAGACTATAACATTTGTGCTCCATTTTTAAAAAGGAAACATAAGCAATAAAATTCCTTTGTGGCTCAACTAAATTGACTTTCTCTCTCGATGTTGTTGGCACTCAGACACGAGTTACACCAATCAGTATATATGTTCCCTAGCTTGGGTCATCATGAACTTGTTCGTATAGCACGATGAATGACTTGCTCTCCACCATGATGTCAAATTATTCTTGAATGCATCCGATTCACAACTATTTCTACTTTTTCCATGACCAACTTTGCTACTAAGGACAAAAGATTCTCCCTAGAGATATGTTTGGCCTTGCCTTCATGGTGAGCTTCCCTTCTCAACTTTGGATGTTTTTCTACAAGTCCTTGTAATAAGGGAGTTGTCAACCAACCACATATAAAGCTTGTTGCACTTGAAGACTTGCTATCGCATGGCATTGTAGCTTGCCAATAGCCAATGCCTATGCTATGATTGTATTGGACACATAAACAATTGAGGATACATAAAAAGAAAACTCTTACCTTTTCACATTAGCATCTAGGCCACTTTGTGATACCATAGGTGAAAAGATTGTGTCAATTTGCATTTCTTTGGATTGAGTTGCCAAACTTCTCAACTTTTCCTTGTGAGACTATGTCCTTATTCTAGTAAGCTTGAAGCATAGCCACTTTTGGAAAATGAATATGCAATGGGTAAAAGCCCCTACTTAAGGACACTGAAATCATGCGGGCAATTGCTGGAGCGACACTCTGACGACATTAACTGGTAGATGCGCAAAAGATGCAGCCGATCATCCTCTTCCTTGCAAGCTAGGCGGTTTCGCTTGCGGTGGAGAATGGAGGTATTGCAATAGCAGTTCACATTTCTCGATGTAAAACAGGGGAGATAATTAATTTAGTACACACCCGAGTCAGGTACAGGACAGCTGCGCACTGGGTTTGATCCAGCCTCCCTGCCAATAGGAATGCTTCAGCTCGGATTTCCGTGTCCACTAATTGGGGGTGGTAAGTTTTATGACAGGAGCATGTCCGCTTATGGGGGCTTTTACCCTACATCAGATTAAATCAAAATTTTTTCCAAGCATAATGCTCCTATTATATCATTAAAGTGGCCTTTAACATATCCTTATGTATAATTGGCACTGGAAGCAACCAAAGAATCATAGTCTGCACCTTACTTTCTAACTTTTTTTCAAAGCCTAATGCTCCTATGGTATCATTAAAGTGGCCTTTAACATATCCTTATGTATGGATATTGAAATGGGAGTGAGTGATGATGTCTCCCGCAACTCTTGTTTACATTGTGCAATGCCACCAGCCAATGCTTGCCTTCAATGATGGCTTATGCCTTCTCATCCACGTGTATCACGCACATCCCATCAGGGCGGTTGAAATTTTGGATTCAAATGCAAGAATAGATCAAAAGGTATGCAAGAATAGATCAAAAGGTAGGACTAACAAAATCTAAATAGTGGATGTGCCTTTTTCTCCCAGTCTTGTTGCTATCAATCTTTCTTCAGAACTTTCTCTTTCCAATTTTTCCTCTTTCTCTTAAATTTCAATCCCTTTCCCCTGTCTACATGACCTTTGGGCTCTTAAAATTTTCACTCTTGGCTTACCAAGATGATTCTTTCGGTAGACATAAGTGGTTGATGGGTTATTATTAGGTATGAATAGATAGCCTCTCTCTCTCTCTCTCACACACACACACACACACACACCCCAGTACCGATGCATCAAATGCTCTATATGAATAGATATACCTCTTCACTATGTACCGCCAGCCTAATAGAAATATAGATATTGTACCATGTCTGGTACTGCCTTTTCTTTTTACAACCCCCCCCCCCCCAATGAGACGCGGGCTTTCCTATATCACCTTGAGGGATCGTTTTCTTAACCTCTCTTTGCATCTCAAGTTTTTTTGTAGACTATCATAAGCCTTTACCCTTCATAGGGTGCCTAACTATGGGACACCACCCCAAATGGGGTGACCGGCTCTCACTTTCGTTTTCTATAACACCGTATTAGGTGACTTGATGGCGGGGTTACATGCGTAGTAAGTGCATCACGCTTGGTCATCTTACCCTCTCTACCGCACAACTATGTTATCACGCTCTCTCTGCACCTGCATGCGGTATGATGATCCCCCATCTCTCCCACTCTTTCCCCTATGTGGGTTGCCATGGCGGCTGCCATTTCTAGTCACAGGGGCCTTGGGAGTCGAGCATAAGGATGAGCAGATCGTGAAGGAATCCTACATGCTAGCCCTCCTCATCACTTCCTCCACTGGTGGAATACTATATAAATGAGTTGAGGTTGGCTCTGTGCCCCTCACTTAGCCTTGTCTTTGCGTATTGTGTGTGTATGTGAAAGAGAGAATTGAGGGCATTTTGGTGGCCTGCCTACTGTTTGCCTATGGAGCTGGTGGAAAAAGATGGTGCGAGGGCATTTTGGTGGCCTGCTACCTATGTCTTTACTGGTTTTATAACTCCTTTATTTCTATTGCACCGGATGTTTTTAGTACACTCTGCAATGTAATAAAAACAAAGGATTGGGCATTGTTTTAAGTTGAAAAGTTGTAAGATGGACATAGATAACAACTGATAAAGTCTGTTGACACCTATAATACACATTCAAGGCTAACATATCTGTTGTATGAATGGATGCATATGAGGACTCTATCCTTTCTTGGAAATTTTTTTGGCTAAAGCAAATGTCCGTCCTTGATATACCAGTTTCATGCCACTTCATGGAACAAACAATTTAGATTCACCATTGTACCTTTACACTAGGATGAGACCTCATTCTTATAGCATTGTACAAAATTCATTCTAAGAATGAATTGTTTTTGTGCTTATCATTGTCACTTGTCTCAAGCCAGCTGTCCTTTGAACTTAAATTTTCATTTATGTTTTGATTATTTAAGTAAAAAAGCTACACACACGTCCCATACATAAGGCTTTCCTAGTTCTCTGGAAAACCGGGACATTGGCTTTAGGGATTTGCTTGAACTATAGTGCTAAGCTGGACCCACTATCTATAATTCCTGTTTAGGTTGGCTGGTCTTAGGCGGTCCCTCTTAGACTGTAATTTTGGATACTTGCTCACGACTATCGTAGTCTTTTGACTTTGCTAGTTTAAGTGTTGCAGGTCCATCCTACGATACTAACTTGGGTTTTGTATAAACTTTCACAATTACACACACTGTAATTTGATTGCTCGCATGAGAGTAATCTAGGACCCGGAGAAGCATGCAAGGATTTTAGAGCAAATTAGATTCTACCTGAAGAACCATCCTCCTAAAAATCCCTTGCCATAAACTAGACCTTTCCTTGCTTGAAAGGCCAAAAGCTTTGTAATTTCTTACCCTAAGTAATTTCTTGCTAACTAGCCATTTTGTCTATTGCAGACCGTTGCTCTTTCTCAAGGCTTGTAAATAACTTCTGAACCTCTCTCTGTGGCAACCTCCCTTGTCCTCATATGTATTATCATCTTGGATGCTTCTCAACTTATTTATGAATTGGCCTTAGCTACATATAATAGTCTTCTATCTTGCACATGCTTTCTTTTAATGATTGGATCAAAATCTTGGCAACTTTAGACAAGGACACCAAGGATGGGGTAGCTATGATTGCCCAGTACATTGTCCAACTACCCATACTTTCTTTACAATACCACCAAGAGTTGGCTCAGTTCTCTTCATCAAGGGCAAAGTTATCTAACTCTCTCAAGAAGTTATGTGGCCTCAACCCAACTTTCATTAGTGCCCTCACTACTCCTGCTATCCCTTAAACGGGGGGCATCTTTTGTAGGGATAGTGCTTCTTTGAAAGCCGTTAAGAAATTTCAAAACAACCTCTACTCCCTCAACGACTCTAACCTTGTAGAAATGGTGCCGAAAGTATCTAAAGCTTTTTGTTTTCTACCAGTTAGACAAATTGAAGTTGAGTCCTTTGGTGTAGACCATCAGTTTGGGTCCTCCCCAACAAAGCCTTTTTGGCACCAATCCTTAGCGAAACTTGGGTATATTTATCTAATCTCTCAACATCCACGGTTGGATATTGCAGACTCAGAATTTTGAAAGGAAGAAAATTCTTAGACAAAGGAGAACTCATCAAGGCTCCACTCCCTTCAACCTTAACTTTGTTGACCATATTAAGTGTTCTTCTAATGCAGGGTTATACATTCGTACAAAAGGTAACATGCAGTTTGCTAAGAGCAATCTTGACTTCTACACTGAATCTATTTGGATTGTTTTTCGGCTCTATCTAAAATGTGCCTGCAAATTTATTGACCCCAAAGCCTCTTGTGAGCCCAACATCATGTGGTTCAACCATGCTATTTGGTATATCCTCAACCACTTGGAACCTGATGTATAATTGACACTGGAAGAAGCCAAAGAATTATAGTTTGCACCTTGCTTTCTACTTTTTTTTTCCAAGTCTAATGCTCCTATGATATCATTAAAATGGCCTTTAACACATCCTTATGTATAATTGGCAGTGTAAGCAACTAAAAAATGTGATGATGCCTCCCCAAAT
Source organism: Adiantum capillus-veneris (assembly GCF_014529385.1). Classification (NCBI taxonomy): domain Eukaryota; kingdom Viridiplantae; phylum Streptophyta; class Polypodiopsida; order Polypodiales; family Pteridaceae; genus Adiantum; species Adiantum capillus-veneris. The sequence continues at coordinate 137,681,267 of NC_140953.1, forward strand.
CTTGTTTACATTGTTGGTGCCACCAGCCAATGCTTGCCTACAATGATGGCTTATGCCTTCTCATCCACGTGTATCACCAAGTATTAGCACATCTCATCAGGGCCGTTGAAATTTTGGATTCAAATGCAATAATAGATCAAAAGGTAGGACTAACAAAATCTAAATAGTGGATGTGCCTTTTTCTCCCAATCTTGTTGCTACCAATCTTTCTTTAAAACTTTCTGTTTCCAAATTTTCCTATTTCTCTTAAATTTCCTTCCCTTTCCCCTCTCTACATGACCTTTGGGCTCTTAAAATTTTCACTTTTGGCTTACCAAGATGATTCTTTCGGTAGAGATAATGGTTAATGGGTTATTATTAGGTATGAATAGATAGCCTCTCTCTCTCTCTCTCACACACACACACACACACACACTCTCTCTCTCTCTCTCACTCACTCTCTCTCTCTCTCTTTCTCTTTCTCACTCACTCTCTCTCTCTCTCTCCCTCTCTCTCTCTCTCTCTCTCTCTCTTTCTCACTCTCTCTCTCTCTCTCTCTCACACACACACACACACACACACACACACACACACACACACACACACACACACACACATACACACATCACAAGTACTTATATAGCCAACATTTAACAAAGTACAAAAAAACCGACTCTTCTCTGGGATACCTATAAACCATGATCAAACCCCTAGGCTTACTCTAACCATTGTATGGGTCGACATTACAAGAAAACGAGAAAAATCCTTTTCTTACCCCTATGGGCACCCACCCATAATACAATGCTTGAAGATCGTGGCATTTATGCCTCTTAATATTTACCCGACCTTTCACGCTCTCTCTCTCTCTCTCTCATCCCTACTACAGCTCACCACGTACTTAGGGCAACCTTGTGCTAAATCTTACTCTCTCTCCCTCTCAACCCCCACTGTACGAACAGGGGTGGCTGTAGCTGCGTCTTGGAAACCTGCACCTACTGAGTACTGTGATCGTGGGGTTTTTACTACCTTGGGCAAGATTGAAGAACCGAACCCTATAAAAGGTGAGGGTGCTTTGGCCCCTCACTTAGTCTGTGGTGTATTTCTCTTTGCGTGTGCTTTTGAAAGAGAGGAGTGAGGGCATAGACGCATATTGTGCAGTCATGGAGGTGGTTGAGCTACCGTCACAGGTCGGTGTTTACCTTTTGATGGAGTCTTGATGAAATACTGTGAGGATTTTTTTGGTACATAGCTCATATTGAAATAATCTAGTTACTTTAACTGATTAGGCTTTAGATTTGTATAAGCATTTCACTGCATATGGTAATTTATTGATTGGTTTACTTCACAAAAATCCTCACAAGTAAAGAGGTTACCGCCTGGCTTGACTTGGGAACATCATAAAAGGGTGGGGTGTCCTACTTCGAATGCATATTGTTCATAATAGTGATTGATAATCACGGTAGAATGATTTGGATTAATGGTTTCACTCTGTACAAAATATGTCTGCATGGTGTTCGTTTCCTCTGACTTGATACAGGTCGCACTGGGGCTTATTAAACTAGCTCTCTCGGAATTGATTACCATGTTAGGAACTTTGTAATATGGTTAGTAAGTTATGATGGTTTTGGGTAAAAAAGTATGACACCTTGGTTTGATGTATTAAAGACCTCTGTGTAAACATTATAGTAATAAAACTAGTTTCCTATGGCAACTATGGCGCATTATGTTACTGGTTATTATTGTCGTGATTTTGTAGAACTTTGTCGTAAGCACTACACTACCTATACATGGGTTTTTTGAGAAATTATGGGGTGGTATAATACACCCTTGGCACCCACAGGTAAGGGAATGATGTATTGGGTAAGACTAGCCCCAAAGGACGACTGTTCTTTATACTTTGGGAACTGATTAATGCATACCTTGGTGTAACCTTCATTCTAGCTGGTACCAAGTTTATATCAGGCTACCAACATAAAAGAAGGGTGCCACTTTTAATGCTGAACATTGGGGCACATCAATTTTTCAACTTTGTTAAAGCTAAGATGATTGGATGTAGTATGTTCTCTTCTCATGTGGCATACAAGTTGAGGTAGGATGGATTCCATAAGCCAAGTGGGCATGTGTATTTTAGTTTTGCTTGTTAAAATAGCCGAGTTTGATACCTTTAACTGTTAATGAATTTTTTTGTTGAGAGACATCTAAAGCCTTTGATTTGGCTACTTTATGGCTTCATGGTACTTAAAAAGCTAGAGGAATTGGAGCTTGACAAATCTGGCAAAGTAATTTTGATATTGAAAAGACTGATGAGATGTTATAGGATTAAAACACTTGGATCAAAAGGGGTGGTGGCCTTCTGATCAAAATAATATGTATGCTATTATCTATTTAAGGTCTAAAAAAGGGGGTTCTTTAGAAACCATACTTATAAATATATTTTTTGAAAAAATCTTTGGGATAATAAAACTTTTTTTCACAAAAAATGTGGAATAATGAACAATTTGGATAGTGGTTTTAAGTTAAAAAAATTTGTAATTTGGACATGGATAACAACTGATATAGTCCATTGACACCTGTAAAACACATCCAAGGCTAACATATTTGTTGTCTTGTTTGGATGGATGTAGGTGAGGACTCTATCCTTTCTTGGAATTTTTTTGGCTTAAAGAAAATGTCTGTCCGTGATTACACTTGCTCCTACTACTTGGGAAGTACTTCTTTATTGGGCCACTATCATTGTATACTAGAATGAGGCTTCATTCTCATAATTCATGTACGAAGATAATTCTAAGACTGAGTTGTTTTTGTACTAATTATTGTCTTTTCTCTAAAACCAGCTGTCTTTTGAATGTTAAAGTTCATTTATGTCTTATCATTAAAGTAAAATCAGCTACACACACACACTCGTATCTAGACAAAAGTCCTTCTTTACCTTTCGCTCTGTACCGCACCCTACCACAAACATATGCATTCAGCCCTTTATGATCCACGATTTGAACCTTGAAGTTAGTGCCATACATTTGTAAAGCTTGTATGCCAGTGTAACCTCGTGGGATCACATTAATATCCCCTAATCTTGGCTAAACATCACATTTGCATCCGATCTTGGTGGAACTTGACCTCTTTGACTCCTAATCAAATTATTACCCTAAATCTTAATTAAGGTATTAGGTAATTGGCTCCTACTAGCAAAAGTGTTCATAAATGGGATGTCATCTCCCCCCCCCCCCCCCCACCCCCTCCCCTCCTTTTTTTTTTTGGAGAATTACTCCGATTCTTTCTATAAACAGTTTCAATACAGTAATATGTTTAAGTGGGTGTTGAGTAATGACATATTGTTGACACCAACACATGCACCACCTCAAATAGAGGATCCCTATCTAGAGAAAAATACAAGAATGACAAGGAATACATATCCTTGGGTAGGATACTGTTCCAAAAATAAATGTATCTAGTGATGAACCCATCTGGAGGTTGTGGAAGTTTTCATGCAGCTCGTCAACAATATGTATAGAATCCCTTCGTTTTTATCGCTCATGAGTATAGAGAACACACACATGCACTTTACCTCTTGTACTGCTTTTGATCTAGGGGTGCCACATAGGGACAACCACAATTGTGATCCATCAGGAGTATGCACCTCCTCTAGAAGTGGTAGAAGGACTGATCCTCTCCCTACTGACATGCCTAACATGGAGGTTGGTCCACACATTTTTCTCCTAATAGTGAGCACATGTAGAGGTTGGTTATACTGGTTTTTTTATTAAACAATTTACCATAGCCTTTATACCTGCACACTAACTGTGTGTGATTTCTTTCCAAAAAACACCAACCCCCCCCCCCCCCCCCCCCCCCCCCCCCCCCCCCACCCCAACACTGAAGTAACCATGGCGGCTGCCGCTGGATAGCATATACCTCGTGATGATAACAAGTTGATGAGAAAATTGAAGGAGATTCCCCAAGATTGGGGCTACTCAGAGCATTTATTGGATGGGTATTTAAACCAAGTGAGGGTTGCTCTATGCCCCTCACTTAGCCTTGGCTTTTGCGTATCGTGTGTGTATGTGAAAGAGAGTTTTTTTGAGGGCTTGAACATCTTCTTATTGTGTGCCTATGGAGATGGTTGAACATAAGGAGGCTTCACAGGTTGGTACTCAATCAGAATAGTTTGGGTTCGTTTACTGCATTTTTTCCATTTTTTTGCACTTTCTAGTTTTCTAAGGGCTCTTATTTAGTATACCTTGGTGTGTAGCACCGATCGGTACATAAATATTGATGGGAGATGGGAGGTTTGGATTGATGGTTTTTTAACCATGAGCCGTAGACCGGCCTGCCAAGCTTGCATTGATGTTAAAATGTTTGCTTTAATGATCTAGTTACTTTGTCAGTTTTTTATGGTTGGACTATGAGCTGTGCATGCTACTACATAAAAACAAAGCAATTTTATTATTGTGAGCATGGAGATAAGTTAGTGAAGGATTGCACTATCGTTGACTGGTTTGCTTTACAGAAGGCGTTACCACCTAGCTTGGTTTGACATAACTTAGGAACACCATAAACTGTTGGGGTATCTTGCTTCAAACACATAGTTTTGCATGAGTTTTGCATCTTGCTTATCTGCTGGAAATAGATGGCACTACAATAACTCTGTATTGATCGTAATGGTATCATCAGCAATAAAGGGTTTTTGTTCCTATTTGTAAACTATCATTCATGATTAGTTTTTAAGATGGGCTCATCCTCTGAATAGGATTGGTTTAAGTAAATGGTTATGACATTCAGTGGGGAATGGTGTTCACATGTTATGACTTGGTATTGATGATGTGGTGAGCTACTCATCTATCTACTGAACTTGTAGATTAACAAAGGTGGTACCGATTTGTTTATCGAGTTTAATTCTTTGCTATTTAGAGGGTTCGGCTCTACTGTCTTTCTAACAACCCGACCTCTTTTGCCGGACTCAACCAGTACCATGGATGCTATAGCTTGTTGGGGCCTTACGTGGGGTATTTTTGTTCCCTGGTAAATTACACTCTGTCGTGATGTCTTACTGGTTTGAACTGTGCATATTGCATATTTTAAGATTGGATTGGATTGACGGGGTTTTCTTATGAGTAATGGTGATATTTAAACTCAGACAAAAGAAACTTTACATACAAAAACTTTGGGCGAAAATGGGGATTAAGACACTTGGATCGAAAGGGGTGATGGCCTTTCGAGCAGAAATTTATAATTTTAAATTAAGCTATTTTTCAAAGAAAATAAAAAAATGGGTATATAATAAACCTACATTAAAATACTTGTATCTCATAGGAGTGATGACATTTCTACAAGTAAAAAAAAAACCAAAAATAACTCAGATCGTGGGATTTTTTTAAATGATTGGACATCGGTTTTAAGTTCAAAAGGTTTTAAGATGGACATGGATAACAAATGATAAAGTCCATTGACACCTATAAAACACATTCAAGGCTAACATATTTGTTGTCTTGTTTGAATGGATGCAGGTGAGAACTCTATCCTTTCTTGGCTTAAAGAAAATGTCTGTCCATGACAAACCAAGCTCTTACCACTTCATGGAACATACATTTTAGATCAGCCACTGTACTTCTACACTAGGATGAGACCTCATTCTTATAACAATTTACAAAAAGAATTCTAAGATTGTGTTGTTTTTGTATTCATCAGTGTCACTTCTCTAAAGCCAGTTATCTTTTGAACTAAAAGTTCCATTTATGTTTTATTATATAAGTAAAGCAGCTACACACACACACACACACACACACACACACACACACACACACACACACACACACACACACACACACACACACACACACACACACACGGACACACACGGAGTCATACACTAAGTAGATTATGGCAGCACTCTGCTTGCTTCATTTATGCATCGGATGTGATTTTTGGTACTCGCTTTCTTTCTTCTCGCTTGGTAGACTCGTAATGGTTTGAAAACAACTTTAGTTGATCAAAAGATGGAATCATTTTCCAGCTTATTGATGACATCGTTCACACTCATACTCAAAGATGCATCTTTTGGTGTAAACAACAATTAAGTAGGTGCATCTACACCTACTTAATGGGTAGTTAATTTCTTAAAAAATAACATTACTATTTTGCACATATGAATTGGAGAAAGAGTACGATGTTTATGATTTGAAATCTTAAAACATATCAGCTGAAATTGAATGATAATTGATGTTTTTTAATAATTGCTCTCTCTCTCTCTCTCTCACTCTCACACACACACACACACACACACACACACACACACACACACACACACACACACACACACACACACACACACACACACACACACACACACACACACACACACACACACACACACACACACACACACACACACACACACACTCTAGTACTAAAAAAGCCCCTAGCTTATAATTCTTTTTGACATTAAAAAGACCACACTTTAAATCAAAAAAACCCCCCAGCATGGGACTTGGCCTGTCCAGTAGGCTGGAAATACGTGTTCCTTTGAGTGGTTTCTCAGCCTATAGCATTATTGACCATGTAACACTCTAAAGCTACATCAACATGGGACTTGGCCCATCCAGTAGGCTGGAAATACGTTTTTTGTTGAGTGGTTTCTCATTGTATGGCAATACTGGCCGTGAAAAAACTCTAAGGCTACCTCCACTGCTACATGGGGGGCCGTGAAGGCGCTAGGGTTACCCCCCGCTGTCTCCGAGGAAGAATCACTCCACTCATACCGATCCTGCTAATCACGAAGGACTAATGAACCATTTCCCTCCACTATATAAAGAGGTGAGGGTGCATCTCTGCCCCTCACTTAGCATTCTTTGCTGTTCTGCTAAGATCTTGTTTATTGCTTTTCACTAAAATATGGAGCTTGCTACAACAATGACTCAGGTTAGCCACTCTGTCTTGACATATTTTCGTTGTAGGTTGTATTGAATAGGAAAGAGAAAAAGGGCATTTTTTGGGAAAAATGCTTGATATTGTTTCTGCATGTAGCTTGTGCTCTAAGCCTAACGAATGTCCCTGTTGGACTATGAATATGTATGGTATTTACAATATGTGTTTTCCTTCCACTGGCTCTATCCAGCTACTTGTAACATTTAATGGACTAGTAACTTGTGTGTAGCGCAAAATAGAATGAACATAGTGAGCATTTCATTAGAATATATTCTTAATGAGAATAACAAGAGTGCTTGGGTGGAGAGAGCAAAAAAAAGTATAACATCTAGTTAGATAGCATGTTCAATACTTCAAAAGAGAGAGAAATTAAGCAATTGACAACAGTTGAGGACCCGATTTACATGGAGCCGGTCCCCTCTCCAAAAGGCTTTGTATTATGGTTTCTCCCATCAAGAGAGACATCTTACAATAGATTCTTTAGATAAGATATCATACTTGAGTTGACAAGGAAAGCTAGAAGGAAAGGAAAGCTACAAACTTCAAGGAAGTAGTTTCACCCTTCCTTTTCACTTCTTAGAGAAAGGCAAGTTTTCCTACAAAAATTATTTTCTCCTCAAGGAGAAAGCTTCAAAGTGAGCAAAAGACTTCACAAAGATGACGAGTTTTTGTGAAGAATCAACGAAGGTGTTCTTACAACGAACGACACGTAAAGCGCTATAATTTTCGCAAGGAAAGGTTTGCATGCAATGCAAAAGTCGGTGAGCATAAAAAATACAAAGACTTCAAGCTTTACAAGGTACAAGTTGACGTTCTCTTCTCTCTCTACATTAGTGTGTGTTTACCATGGCCAGCGAGGATATTCCACCTACACACACTTTTGATTCTGAGCATGTAATCAAAATTCGGACACCACGGGTGCTACAGATATTAATATGCCTGACAATGATGATCTAGGAGATCATGGCCTTGTAGATATGGCTGCTTTCAAGAATTTGGAAAATCGCCAAAGCGTACTTGAATGCAATCTCTCTGCACTAGATACAAACGTTACCAATCTTACTGAGCTACTTGTGAAATTTATGAATTCACAGACGGCTCAAGGAGCCCCAGGTGGCATGGTTCAAGGAACCCAAGCTCACACAACTCAAGGAGTCCAAGGGACAAGTACTTTAAAAGATGCAAAAGGTAGCAATTGCATTGCTTAAGAATATCACCATTCTTGAGTTTCACGGTGAAGAGCGTGATCGCAACAAGGATGCGATCAATACGGTCTTACACAAATAAAGTGATATTCAGAGATTGAGACACACCCCGGATATAAAGACAATTGTGGAGACAAGTTTATCTCTTAAAGGCAAGGCCTATAAGTGGTGGATGACATTTCCAATAGATGCTCGTCCTCCGTCTTGGGCTGTGTTTCAAGCTTCTTTCTTCAAAGAGTTTTTGGACTCCAATGAAGAGGATAAGAATTGGTTAGCATGGGATGCATGCCACATGTCTGGCCTCTCTCTCACTCAGTACCTTTCCAAGTATCAAGAAATTATATTAAAACTAGAATGTTTAGATGAATTCCAAAAGATACGGGATTTTAAAATGGGTCTTGACAAAGACTATCGTCTTCATCTCAAGACCCAACATCCAAAAACTGTGGAAGAAGCCATGGGTCATGCCCAAAAATATGATGATGACCAAGAGAGGAAGGGAAATGCTCCCTACTCTAAGAATACTTTTGCTAAGAGAAATGTGGCTAAGAGCCAATGGTGAGGTATCTCCCACATGTTCCAAGAAGAATAACAGCCCACAAGAGGCTAAGAAGCATAAGCAATCATGAGATACTCCACGCGGGTCTCTCAGCACTGCAGATTTTTAGCGTGTAAAGAAACACAATTTGTGTTTCAGATGTCTTTTGGACCAACATAACAAGAAGGATTATTCTTTTTGCAAGGCAAAGAAAAGGCCATGCACATGGTGCAACGACTCACATTAGATTCATCTCGTAAAATATTGTGTTGTAGAGGTTCTTCTATGGAAGAAAAGCACAAGTGTTGTGTGCCTGCTTCAATGTGGCAACCTACCTTTGGTCCCCATGAGTTGATTCACATGCATGGCACTATTAATGGACAATGTGTTTGTATTTTAGTGGATGATGGTGCAACTCATAACTTCCTAAACTATAAGCTAGTCAAGAAATTGAAGCTTACACATACTTCCTACTCCCACAAGTATGTGGTAGAAAAAATCTCTGGAAATGATAAAGAAATATTGGACACGATAGTTCAAGTGGTTGAGCTTATTGTTCAAGATCATACGATGACCCTTGACTTCCAAGTTATGAACATGGACCCTACTGATGTAGTTTTAGGACGAGAGTGGCTGCATGGTTTAGGAAACAAATTGCACACTAGTTATGAACACAACTCCTTAACCTTTATGGCCAATGATAAAGATGTGCTTTTTCTTGGTAAAAAAATATACCATATGCACCTCTTATATGTACAGCGGAGCTTTCTATTTTACAGAAAGCAGATTCAATAGATAAAGTCTTTTTGTGTTACTGCTTGTCTCCAAGTTTTGTGAATTCTCAAGAGCAAAGTGCTGTGAATTCTAATTATGGTATGCAAAGTGCAATAAACTTTAATGATACGCAAAGTGTTAAAAATTCTAAAGAGAAAAATGCTCTCCATTTTAACTCTATTGAGCAACGTGCAGCTGTTGTAAAACAAACATTACATGAATTACAAGATTCTCCATCCCATCATAACTCTAGTTTACTTTCTCCTTTTGCATGGAAAAAGCTGACTCGCTTACTCACAGAGTATAGTGATGTTTACTCAAGTGATTTACCGCCAGGTTTACCCCCTACATGTGATGTGTAGCATGGCATAGATGTCATGTCGAACATGAAACCAGTGAGTAAGCCACCTTGTCGTATGAGTGCTAGTGAGTCCAAGGAGGTTGAGAGTCAGTTAGCTGACTACCTTGCCCATGGTTTCATTAGACCTAGCACTTTGCCTTCGGCATCACCAATTCTATTGGTAAAAAAGAAAGATGGTACTATGCGCATGTGCGTAGATTATTGCGAATGAAATGCCATAACCATCAAGAACAAGTATCTTCTACCTCAAGTGGATGAGTTGTTTCGTCAAATCCACAGGGCAAGATACTATACAAAGATAGATCTTCGTTCAAGATATCACCAGGTGCATATCCTTTTGAAAGATATTTCTAAAACTGCCTTTAGAACACGGTTCGAGAATTTTGATTTTTTGGTTATGCCTTTTGGTTTACCCAATGCTCCAGCTACATTTATGACACTCATGGATATTGTCTTACGTCCCTATCTTGGAATATTTATTGTGGTTGTCCTTGATGACATTGTTTGGCGGACGAAGCAACAAGCGGCCGTTTTCAGAAGGATCATATTTTTCTGAGAAACCATTGTAAAATTCTTTTGTAAGGAAGCATCTCTAAGCGAGGAATTTGTCAAAGGATGCATGATTATTCTTATGGGAGCAATTGTATATTAGAGAGCCAGTTAGAAGTTTAGGAGCTTATGGCCGGACAAGCCATTTGTAAAGACATAATCTATAAAGGTCATTTTTTGTAAGTTTGAACATAATCTTTTTAACGGAGAACTGAGAAGACAGCGTACGTTTGAGAGCTCCTTCTTGTTCAAACTTGTAATCTTCTCCATTGCGGCTACGGTAATCTAAATTCAGATTTGATTATTGCATTGTGTTCCTCTCATCTTGCTCTTTCATTCAAGTGTAATCATTCAAGATTTGGTGTAGGTTTTCAACTACGAGTTTGAGGCCTTAAATCACTGTTTTGAGTGTCTATATGCGTGTTCTATGTTGTTTTGACCCTAGGAGGGGCTTTAGGGACCCTAAAACGACCCATTAGGATCACCAGTTTGCTGTTTTTGCTGACTTTGAGACGAACGATCGCGATCGTTGTACCTCTCCAGAATGCTGTGACAGTGATATGATATGTTCTTGATAATCCCCTGTAGCTTCCCTTCAAGTTTCGTGCGATTCCGATATGATTTGCATGGTAAACGGACATGACGACTAAATAACGGTGTAGGAGGACATAGGCAGATTACTTGGCGGTAATGCATTTGATTTACTTGTAGATTTAGTAGTTGTATCTCTTCGAGTTCACTTCATTAGCATTGACACCCTAGTGAGTTTCCATGCCTCATCCGAGTCGCTTCCCCTGTATTGATAAATATGTTGATGCTTGAGAGCTATGATATGGACGTCCGTCGCGGCGACCCGCAAACATTGGCGCCGTTGCCGGGGAATGCACCTTAGGTGATGAGTGACCGAGTGCGCAATTAGACTCCTTAAAAAAGATCAATCCACAAATCCATTTTACACCTCAGTTAGGCTGCTAGACAAGGGTTTAGAGCTTAGTGGAGTCTAGAGCTAGTGGACCGGCTAGATCCTCTCTTAGGAGATTTAGGGAGTTGTGAGTGAGTGTGTTAAAGAATTTTTGGTCTTCAATTTCTCTAATTCGATTGAGTACTGAAATCTCACCCGAAATCCGTCGTGTTTGTTTTGTTTGATTCGTTTTCTTATGTTTTTTCATTTCTGTACTTAAGAGTAGGATAAATAAACCACATTCTAGTCAGATTTGGGGCAGAAGTCAGAGCCAAAAAACCAGAAAAACCATAACTTTGGCCAAAAAAGCCATAAGACTCTGAAATTCTGAAAATCTGACCAAAGAGGATTGATATTGATTCAAATCACAAAGTGGTAGCACAAAACACTAGGAAACACTTTTCACAGGGAGCAGACAAAATTTCATCAGATTTGGCCCAGGTACTACGATCGCGATCGGTGTACCTCAGTGTCAAAATTGTACAAGATTTGACATGTGCCTTCCTGATAAGATTCTAAACAACTTTGTCTAAAGCAACCACACCCAAAAACATCAAAAATCAAGGAAATCAGGCCACTTGGGTAAAACTAGCGTGACAGACCCAGAAAGTGCAAAATCATGGCTTTTGGTGATCCAAATGCAAAAAGACTTTGGGGATAGCCTTAAAACATCAGTGTCTACAAGCATGCCAAATTTGGTCTGATTTGGGCTCAGAAGTACGATCGCGATTGTTGTACCTAAGTGCCAGATTTGGACCAGATTTCATCTGTGGGATCCTCAGGTGTATACAAACATAAAAGTCTAAAGGACCTAGAGCCAAAAACCTCAAAATACCTGTCAAACCATCTGAATACAGATCCAAGTCAAAAATTGCTAAACAAGCTTAGAAATTGACTTTCAGTAGACCAAAACACATCAAAACTGGGAAGGAACCATACAGAGGTATAGCCTGTACACAGGACAACCCCAGGTATGTCTCAAATCCCAAATCAAACATCAAAATCCAGTCAAACTGATAAATTTGGGAAAACAGGTACTTCCAACCAAGAAATGGTAAAAACTTGACTTTTTTGAGTCCAAATACAAAAGTGTCTGGCAGGTAGTCTTAAAATAGCCTAGTGAACAAGCTGGTGAAGTTTCATCTGATTTGGGCTCAGAAGTACAATCGCGATCGGTGTACCTTTGGCCCAGATCTAGCTCATTTTTGACTTGTTCCTAGACCTAGACTATTTAAGATACCAGGAGTTGTGAAAACTCAAATTGGACATATTGTCGATAATCTGCAAATAAAATTGTGTTGAGATCATTTTGAAGTGTTGAATCTGCTGACAGTTGGAATGATACAGTGATCTCATAGCCATCTAGTGTATTCATTTGCAGAGACCGATCAAGTAACAACCCATGCAGCCGCAGGAATTGGAAGATCTTTCCATCTCCAGGTAAGAGGTTTGGATTCAGTCAGTAAATCCCACTTTCTTCATGTTTTTGAGATCGGAAAAACAAATCAACACCAGACACCTAAATTTAGCGGATCAAACGAGTGTTGCATCAACGGAGGAGAGTGTAAACCAAGGGATAGTACGATCGTTAGAGCCGGTCCTTGAAGAAGGCGTCTCCGATACTTCTTCAGAGAGATCTTCTAAGTATTTCACAGAACACTTGGGACAATTAAAACTAAACGGAACAGAAAACATGGCAGCATGACCATCAGACCCCTCGGCCACACTAAAGCTATTGTTCATCAAGTATAAATATGACAACAAGCAAGGTGCCAAGATATACAAAGATGGTATGGACCGCTACTGTGTGAAAATAGAAGATAGACCAAGTGAGTTCAGGGACTTAGTGCCTGTGAGCTATAGCGGTGACAGGTACCTAGATGATGAGGGTATCATGTACTTGGTAGTCCTGAATCCTAACATTGTAGACAAGTAGGGATTGATGGGCACAAAAGCCAAAATAGACGAGGAACATGAGAAAAAGGCACCAACAATGAGCTTACCTAATGCGAGATTAAGGCGAGAAAACAAAATGTTAAGAATCGACACGGATAATGTCTACTTGGAATTATACAAGTATAATAATGGAGAGCAAGATCTCTATTATAGATGCGAGGAACCCTACGTCGGGGAGATGACTAAGCAGAAAAGACTTTATGTCTTCACCTACACAGAGGGAGCGGAAACAAAAATTGCAGCATACGACAAGTATGGAAGACGATATGCAGCAATCGATAAAAAAGAGTTAGAAGGATATACGTAATTTGGGGGACCACTTCACCAGTACTATGTCACTCCAAGCCCATTAAGACTAGCACCTACAACAGTCGTGCCAGAACAGTTGACCACAGGTGGAGGGAAGACTCATGTAGCTGATTCTTTCAGTCGACCTCATTATTTGATGCCAAGCCCCATGGGAATATTACATTCCGGAGAATCAATGGCTACGAATTGAGGTAGTGCAGTTCCTATCTCTACACATGCGGGTGTAGGTCCGACATTTACAGCCACCCCATCATATTTGCCTCCTAGTAGTAGATTTGGGGCGAGGGAGCCAACGAGAGCAACCTACGACCTTCGTGATGCACGAGAACGATTAAGGCGAGACACGGGAGCAATGAGATTGACCACAAACCATAGACGGATCAGGCCATCCCAAGTAGCGAAGTACATGCCGAAGAAGTATAGAGGATCGGGGGATCCATATGCCCATGTATCGCTCTTCAAGCAAGTCTTAAAAGCAAAACAGATCACTGATTTCCATACTCAATACGAGGGATTCGGGCTGACCTTGGAAGGGATAGCCTTAACATGGTTTCAACCTTTAAACCCTGAAACTTGTCCGAATATTGAACATGTATTGCGCGATTCGCGGAAGAATTCTCAAAACGGGGTATAAAGCATAATACTTTATCACAGATATACGCTTTTAAACAAAGGGAGAATGAAAAAGTGAAGGAAGCAACCTTGAGATTCAAGCAATACATTGAGAGATGCCCGAGGAGGGAATTACCGCAGGACGAGAGATTGTCTATGCTCTTCGTTGAAGGACTTAGGAATGAAACCTTGAAAAAGGACCTTCACTTGAAGGCATGTAGTACATTTCAACAGGTTACAAGGGAAGTGTTATATCTTGTTGATAACTGCAAAGCATATGGGGAAGTGTCAGAGGATACTGATTCAGTAACCAGTGGCTCTTCATCGATTAAAAGCGAACCCTCTACCAAGAAAGATGCTAAGGCATCCTTGATGTCGACAGCTGATCAATTGATAGAGGAGGTCATGAAGAGAATGCAACAACATATGAGATCAAATCCAGTGATGAGACAGACTCAGACGAGGAAGTGTGACATATGCGGGGGGGGGGGGGGGGGGGGGGGATCATCCAACGCCGTGGTGCACACAACAGCCGAAAGCACCAGTTGCGAATGGACAAGTATTGAAATGGTGCACCATAGAACAAAAATGGACAAATCATAGCACAGAAGAGTGTTTTTATAACAAAAACTATGTGAGGGAAAGATCGTATGGACCTTCAGCAGGACCATCCCAACCACCTCCTCCAAGATATCAAGTTGGACCAAATATGAATCTAGTAGCAGGAGCAGACAGACCTCAACCTGTGTTGGGTCAACAACCTCCATTACCACAAGAAAATAGGGCCATGATTAGGTATGCTCAACCTTGTGAAGCATCACCAGGAACAAATAGTACACTTCAAGTTCCTTATTATGAGGAACCGAATGAGCCTTACGCAACGGAACCTGAATCACAAATGTACGTAGACGAAGCCTACCAACCGTGGGGAAATAGAGAGGGTATGGCACCATCAACGTATGTAGCACAACCTTCGAGAGATCAATATTTGTTATACGAAAGAACGTTAATGTTCATTGCAAACCAGAATTACAAACCAAGAGGATATCCTAATAGAGCAGGACAACCTATGGGACCACCTCCTCAAAATCAAACACCAATTGGACTGTGCTATAGATGTGGAAGTACGGATCATTGCAAACCAGAATTGCAAACCAAGAGGATATCCTAATAGAGCAGGACAACCTATGGGACCACCTCCTCAAAATCAAACACCAATTGGACTGTGCTATAGATGTGGAAGTAACTGTCCTTTCAAAGGCAAAAGAGTGAAATTTTTTGGGTTTTGTGACGGATCTGGTGTGAATCACATATTGCCAGATTGCCCAAAGAATCTGGACAACAAGGGAAAAGTGACTATGAATATTGTGGGGGTGATACCAAGTGCAAGCAGCGGATCAGAAACCGATCCCATGATCCAAATCAATGCGATAACCAGAGTCCAAGCCAAGGACTTAAGGAAAAACAAGTCCGTGGAGGAAAAGGTAGAGTTGCCTATACCCACAGAAAATGAGAGTTTATCTGTGAGAACCCAACGAAAATCCTGGAAGGCGAAACAAGACAGGATGAAAACAAGAAGGGTGAACAGCCAAATTGCCATGCAAAACGAATTGCATGAAACGAAGGAGCAACTCAAACAAGAGAGAGAGAGTAAAACTGATGAGGTTAACAACAAGCCGAGGAAAGAGTCCTTAGGAGGACAGTCTTGGTTGACAAAGTGCTAGAGCCGTTAGATGCTCTATTACAAGCGTACGAAGCAAGGCTAAAAACAAACCAAACTTTAGAGCAGAGATGGTTAACTTATCCTCAACCAGCAGTGGAAACAAAGTGTTTGGAAATGTGTAAACATCTCATTGAAACAGCCCAGGCGTTGATGGAACCTAAGATGGTTAGAACCCCAAAACAAGAAGTGTTGATTCACAAAGAGCGAGAAAAACTAAAAATCGATGAACCAAAACAAGTAAACGAACCCAGGCCTGAAACGATATTGTCACTGGATCAGCGAGTGGTGCCGAAGACGATTGATGACGCTAAGTCAATGACGATAATGCCAATTCCAGAAGTTGAAGAACAATGGCCACAACACTTATGGAAAACCATTAGAAACAGAAAGAACGGAAGAGTGACGTTACAGTCTGCTCCAATTCCTGAGATTAACCTGGATAATGGATTTTATCCAGCCGATATACAATCGTTGTATGGGGATGCGGGAACGGAGGTTTGAGTGGAAAGAAAAGCCGAATCCTTGAAAACCCTGCCTTCATTTATAGGTGAACATGAGACACAATCGAAGATAAGGTTAGTTCCATCCCAGATGAGAACTATTCCACATATGGTTGACTCAAAAAGTCTTCAAGAGATGCGGTTGACACCTATAACATGCACAATCATGCTGTCCGAACTCTTGAGAGTCAGACCACACTTATGGGAAGACATGAGGAAACATTTGGAGCACAAAGGAGTAAAGATTCCTCTTCCGACAAACCCTACGGGAGAAGAAAACAAACGGGAAAGTCTGAAGTCGCGGAGCGGAGCGTGGATCGACTCTCACACACATACAGAGATACACAGTACACAAAGAACTCTGTTTGAAGGGTTATCTCCCAAAAACTTATTATCCACAAAAGAATATGTGAGTATATACAAAGAGTTAGAGGTAAGTGAGTTAGGCGGGCGGGCGGCCATATCCATATAAGAGGCCACTTGGGCTTTAATCCCAACAACCTCCCACTTAAAGTCCAATGTGGCACTTTTAGTAACTGTAAATCTATGAACATAAATGTACAAAGATTTACATGGCTGCCATCTATCCAATGCCCAATAACTCACGACAATGCACAAAGCTCTCTCCTGGAAGTCCCTTTGTGAGTAGATCACCAGGATTGTCCTTGGTGTGGATCTTCAACAATTGTATCTGCTTGTCTTCAAGTACTTCCTTGATGAAGTGATATTTCACATCAATATGCTTAGTCTTCGAATGGAACACTGGATTCTTTGCCAATTGTATAGCACTTTGACTATCACAATATAACTCTGGCATATCTACTTTGATTCCCAAGTCTGCTACCAATCTCCCAAGCCAAATAGCTTCTTTGCATGCCTCATTTGCTGCAACATACTCAGCTTCTGTAGTAGACTGCGTAACACAATCTTGTAATCGAGATCGCCATGATATGGCACCTCCAGCCAATGTAAAGACATAGCCTGATGTAGATCTCCTCTTATCCAAGTCTCCTGCATAATCTGAGTCAGTGTATCCTTTGACACTCAAATCCTGACTACCATAGCATATGCGCATACTCTTTGCATTTTTTAAGTATCTCATGATACCTTTCACTGCCTCCCAATGTTTCTTGCCGGGATTTGACATATATCTGACTAATCAAGCTCTTTCGGATTGCTGGAACATGTCTGACATTCTTGAGCCATAAAGAAGAGCCATTCTGAAACTTCAACTGCACATCTCCCACTCCAAGTATGTCACAAACCTTGTCATTGCCAAGTCTGACATAATCTTTAGTAGTCACATATGATGTAAACCACTCTTTGTGCGGAGAAACATGTAAAGATGCCCCTGAGTCGATAATCCAATCACTCATAGCATGTCCATCCTCTGCAGTCAAGAAAACAGAATCAAGATTGCTTGTGAGGAAGATGTCACCAGCTGCTATACCAGAATCACTGTCTGAACCAGATCCTGTGACATTCACCTCTTCAATCTTCACTAAACTCTTCTTTTCATCTTGCTCAGAACTCTTTGTTTTGCCTTTTTCTTGTTTCCACTTCGTACAGTCTCTCTTCATGTGACCCTTCTTGCCACAATGGTAGCATTCTATGTCATCCTTTGACTTTGAGTCACGAGACTTACTTCGGTTTTGTGCCTTCTTACCCTTCTTCTCTTTAGACTGTTGTCTCCCTCGAACGACCAAAGCACTATTGCCTTTGTCTTTGTCAATGTTCTTCCTGTTCACTTCCTTTGTGAGCAAGCTGCCTTTTACATTGGCACTTGTAAGACCTTCTGGCGCGACATAATTACTTAACGCTGTACGAAAAGTATCCCAACTGTCTGGCAAAGTGATTAAGAGAAACATAGCCTTCACTGAATCTGGAAAGACTATCTCCTGTGTTGTTAACTGACTAAAAATTGTGTGGAATTCATTGAGATGATTCGACATGGCTGTCCCTTCCTTCATCTTCAAATCCACCAATTTCTTGAGCCAGTAAATCTGAGAAGCAGCACTTTGTTTCTCGTACATACCACATAGCTTTTGCCATACGCCATACGCTGTAGTCTCTTCTGCTACGTTGAAGTAAACATTTTCTGCCAGTGTCAGCATGATTGTGGAACAAGCTAACTCGTCAAGCTCTTCCCACTCATCTTCAGCCATACCTTCTGGTCTCTCCCCTTTGAGCTTCAGTGGCTTCACTTGTTTTTTCTGCACCAAAACCTGCCAAATCTGCTTCTTCCAGAATGGAAAGTTTGTGCCATCCAGCTTCTTTATGTTGTAAAGAGTCTCACTTTGAGAAGATGCCATATCTGCCAAAATGTTTACTTCTGGGAAAAATTCGGCAGAGTTTCCCTGTAAACTGGCCTCTGTACACAGTAAACAAGCTGTAAATAACAAGCTGAACACCTCTCCTCAGGAACTGTCAGTATTTTGAAAAAATTTGACAGAGTCTCCCCTGTAAACTGAGCTCTGGAAACCAAAAGATAGCTCAAAAAACAATCATAAATAGCTGACCAATGACAAATCTGAAAATCTCTGTAATATGCTGTCCTGTAAGCATAAACTGTCTCCTGTCTGGGCGATGACAGAACCTGTATCTATCTCAAGACTGAACCTTGAACAATGCCTCAACGGCCTGACGCATAAGATGCAATCCAGTGTCTACACAAAGTCATACATACTATGGGATAAAAGTCGCCGAAGAGGATGCGTGTAGAGGGGAACTCCAGCAACCTAATCCACCTCACACTGGGTAACCCAGCCCCCAGTGCTTGGCTTCAAAAAATCTCACACACGACCCTCACAGATGGCTCAACAAACTGCCCAAAACTAGCATACATCCTACAATAGACCAATCACTGTCCTATGACCGTTGCGGCGATCTGTTTGCTAGCGTGACTCACAACTAGCAGACCCACAATCACAGTACATCAATCTGCAATACATGCCAGTGGTGTCAAGCCGTCGTATGGCCACACCTCCCCTGGAACCTGGCAAGCACAAGAAGTAGCAATGCAGACTGTAATATATATATCTGATGATATATATGTGTACCTGGTCTATAGATGATGCTTTGAAGACGAATGAGTGATGTATGTTGATGCCGATATCGATGCCAACCACCTCCTGCTTGCCAATCTACACAAGACGGATTTCCTTGCGCCTGAAATCTATCTTCTGCTGTAGTGCTCAGAATGAAATTCTGAGGGCATAAACAGCTTCGAAAAGGGGGTAAAACTCCAGGACACCTCAGGACACCTGCTGGAAAAGCTCTCGGAATGCCGAGTGTAAATTTCCAAGCTCCGTCTCCAGAATCTGCCCGAAAAGTGCACGCAAGCGCGATTACGCAAATACGCACTGACCTTCGCTCTGATACCAATTGAAGTCGCGGAGCGGAGCGTGGATCGACTCTCACACACATACAGAGATACATAGTGATACACAGTACGCAGAGAACTCTGCTTGAAGGGTTATCTCCCAAAACCTTATTATCCACAAAAGAATATGTGAGTATATACAAAGAGTTAGAGGTAAGTGAGTTAGGCGGGCGGCCGGCCACATCCGTATAAGAGGCCACTTGGGCTTTAATCCCAACAAAGTCAGCCCAAAGCCCAACCAGTGCCCATAAACAAGGTCGGAGATTATTGTGAAGGCGAGGAGGGTAATACAACCTTACCTGTTGAATATTAGGATATAAAAACGATAGCTATCCTGGACAGTGGAGCGTGAGTGGCGATTGCTACAAAGCAAATCTGGGAGAAATGGGGCCGTCCAGCTCTCAAGAAAACGAGAATGAAACTGCAACTCGCAGATGGGTATGTAGAGAGACCATTGGGAATCCTGGACCAAATAGTTGTATTTTCGTGTGGAATTAACTATGAGCACACCTTTGTTGTGGTGGATTTTGGAAAAACGAACAACTTTGATATTATTTTGGGACGACCTTTTATGCGTCAACTCAAAATGATACAAGATTGGGGGTACGACCAAATCTACCTAAGGTACGAAGAGCTAATAACAAAAATCAACATGAAGGATCACAGCTATAGAGACGTTGCAAAAACACCAGTGCAAGAATTTAACTCAACCACTGTAAATGAAAAAGAAATACCTGCATGGATGCAAACGAAAGTGCATGTCTGGATGTGTGGAGCATCTGATTGTGGAGACATAATCAAAGAGGAATGCGTTTTGGAAAGATTTGTAGAAAATGAAGCTTCTCTCTCGGAACCTTTCTTAGAACATTTATTTGAGCCATTCGGGTGGACTCAAATATTGTCAACCTTGGACGTATGTATTAACGAATGCACACCTACCAAATTTTGTGACGAAGAAGGATACGACCTAGCAACGTTGCAAATGTCTAGCGTCATCCTTGAGTCAGGATCGGAGAGCGAGGAACAAGAAGAACCACCACCCGAGATCGAGTGTAAAAGAATAATTGATGAGATATCTGTAGTGAACGATAGGAATCGAACGGAGGAGGAATTCACGGATTCACTAAGCTGTGACCTTCCATCACTAGACGATGAAATCCAACTGATAGAGGCTGATGATGAAAGATCAAGTGCATCAGAGACGAATAGGAAATACAGGTCGAGACAAGACAGGTTTTACGAGTTTCCTAACCAAAAACCTAGTCGACAGGAGAGATATAAATCCAAGAGAACGAGAAAATCAAGGGCGAATAAGCATAATCCGATGCCTCTTGTCATTGACAAAACGGATTATCTAAAGCTTGTCGAAGCTGATGATTGTGTCAAGGACGAGGTCATAGGCCGGTTTATCAAAACTAAACCGTGGAAAAACAACAAGAAAAACAGACACGAAAAGCAAACAACTAAGCTGCAAGAAGGGGGGAAAACAGGGTCTGGAATGACCAAAACAGAGAGGAAAACAGAGTACAATAAGCTTAAGCGAACCCTCAGAGACATATGGACGACTGGCTTTGAAACAAATGAGGACACGAGTTCTGACAAGATGGATGCACCTTCCCATTATAAGAAGTATACCATACAAGATAAGAAAATCATAGTACAACAACCTATGAGGGAATTGAAGGAACCGGGTACATCGTACGACGGTCCTGAAAAAGCCAAACAAATAGATCTAGCGGAGCCAGGAGAAGATCCAAAACCTGCATATATTGCCACGGATCTTACTGAAGAAGAGAACAAGCTTTTGGTAGCTACTCTGAAACAGTATAGAGATGTGTTTGCATGGTCATACAAAGATCTTAAGGGGGTGGATCCAAGTATCTGTCAACACACAATACCCCTTAAGAATGACGCCAAACCCAGCAGACAACGTCCCTATACTTACAATGAAACGTTTGCGAAAAAGATCAAGGAGGAGACATATAAACTTAAAGAGGTAGAGTTTATTTACGAAATTGAGCACACCGATTGGGTTTCACCAATTGTGGTGGTCCCGAAGAAAAATGGAAAGTTAAGAGTGTGCGTCAATCTCAAGAAAGTGAACGCTGATACAATTCGGGACAACTATCCCCTACCCATTACTGATCATGTAATAGAAAGGGTGGCAGGCAAAGAGTCTTATAGCTTCTTAGATGGATTTTCGGGTTACAACCAACTCGCAATAAAGCCAGAGGATTAGTACAAAACAGCTTTCACAACTGAATGGGGTATTTTTGCATTCCGGGTAATGGCTTTTGGCTTAACAAATGCACCAGCCACATTTCAAAGGGCTACATGAGTCACTATTTCCAACAAACTGGTTTTAAGGACTCGGAACAGGACCAACTCCCAGAAGACCTGGAGTTGAACCAAATAGACGTGTCAGACCAGCTGATTTTTAAAAATGGGTCAGAAAATACACTTGATCAGGGGATCGATATGACCACTTAGCAAGCTTTAAGCAAGTGCTAAGAGTAGAGCGTATATTCGATTTCCATACTCAATTCGAGGGGTTTGGAATGACATTAGAAGAAAAAGCTTTGACATGGTTCCAAAACATTCCACCAAGGTCAATCATGGACTTGAACACATTAGCTCAATGATTTGTAGCTGCTTGTTCCAAAACGAGGATTAAACACAATATGGTAGCTCAAATCTACAGCTTCAAATAGAAACATGGTGAGTATGTTAGGGATTGTGCAACTCGAATGAAACAATACATTGCCAGATGCCCAGAGATGGAGATACCTACAGAAGAACGACTTGTATCCTTGTTTCTAGAGGGACTTCTAAACAAAGAACTTCATGTTATACTCTATAGTAAAGAGCATACAACCCTAGAAGCGTGTGTGTCTGATGCTATTGACCTAGGGGACAATTGCGAGATCTTCAATGAAGAGGATGTCCCTAAAGATAACCAAAGCGAGAAGACAACATCCACAAAACCAGCACAAATGGGAACGGTTGCGGCACCACTCTCAATCATAAAAGATATGCTAAAAAGGATGAACGACATGATGAACAATATGCAAAAAGCGCCTATGAGAGGACTAGGACAAGGGATACCTCCACAGGGACAACCAATTAGGCCACAAAAATAGTGTGAAATTGAGGGTAAATGGACCAACCATGAGATCCACGAGTGCTCCTTCCGACCAAAGTATGAAGAGAATGTTCAATACGTGCCCATGAGGCCCCAAGGACAACCCATGTACAGATATCAGCCTAATATAGCCCAAGCTCAAAGACCACCAATGGGTATGGAAAGACCTCAACCTGTGTTGGGACAACAACCTCCGTATCCAGGACATAATGCGGTGCTTGTAAAGTACATGCACTCTGAAGGAGTCACAGATGAACAGACATTAGTGCCTGCTACACCCTATGCAGAGCCTAGTCCATCTACAATAATGGTAGAGGGAGATTGATATAGTCCACATCCACCACCAATGGAAGAAACCATGACTTATGCTCCACCAGAGCTTGCACCAATGTATAATGTAGCTAATCAAGGTGTCAGACCTACCATGGGAAGACCCATGATGAAGCCCAGAACAGGAAACTGTCATAAGTGTGGTGCTGTTGACCACTGGAAGAACGAATGTCCAGAGCTTGACAAAAACCTCAAACCAATTGAAGCCTATTGCATACAATGTTTAAAAAACGGAGGACATTTTCCCAAAGATTGTCCTAAGAATCCTTTGAACAAGGGAAAAATTGATGTAAACGTAGTCCAAGTGATGCCTAGTAGCTCATCAGAGAGCGAACCGATTGTTCCAAGCAAGGTAATCACTAGAGGCCAAGTAAATAAAAAGAAACACAACTCCTATAATGATTCGGAGAACACAAAAGTTTCTTCACAAAGAATCAAAAGGAGCAGAATGAGAAAACAAAAACAACGGGGTGAAAATGAAGAGAAAGCAAAAATGCTAGCCCAAGACAAGTCGAAAGAAACTAGCAGTGAATTCAAAGAAACAATCGTGAAATCTAGAGGATCCATTTTGGTTGATAAAAGTTTTGAGCCTATTAATGCTGCCTACCAAGCAGGACTTAAAGAAGGCCAAACATGGAAAACAAATGGAAAAACTATCCATCTCCAGACATGGAAGCAGTGAAGCTAGAAGCTTATCAAAACTTGGTAAGAATCACGCAAAGAAATGTTGGACAAACAAAAACCCAAGCTTGAAAGTATTGCAAAACCTGAGGAGCTTGCGGTAGAAGAAACGAAAGCAAAATGCGATTTGGTGGCAGAACCCCACCTTGTAACAAATGAACCAGAGCTTATAGTGTTGGACAGCAAAGATGCCTTAGACGGAATTCCATTCATAGAGGAAGACTAGCCAGGACACTTATGGGAAAAGGTAAGAGAGATCAATGATGGGAGCCTAACTTTAAAGTCAGCTCCTAGAGAGGAAGTCTGGTTGGATAACCTACCATCTGATATGAACATGGATTTACAATCCTTGTACGGGGATTGTGGATTGGAGGCTTTAGGAATATCTAAACCATTGACATTAAAAACATTACCTTCTTACTTGGGAAATAACGAAGATGAATCCATCGTGTGCAAGACCACTCAAGTAAAAAGAGCCAAATAGACCCTAGAAGTAGACAGCATTCATTCAATTATGTCTACACCCATCCAATGCACTCTTACTTTGGGAGAACTGTTGAAACTCAGGCCATACTTATGGAATGATTTACAGAAAACCCTAGAGAAGGTGGGGATAACGGGGATAATCTCTAAGAATTTGGGAAAATTGAAAAATGAAATAGAAAACAAAGAGATTCGATCAGTTCTTATGAACAAGGTCGGAGAACATTATGAAGGGGAAGAAGGAAACGCTACCCTCCCAATGAAATATAATGACATTGAAACCATGGCAGTACTGGATAGTGGAGCTGACATAACCATAGACACTAAAGCAGTATGGGAATCTTGGGGACAACAAGCCATTAGACAAACGCAAATGAAATTGCAGTTGGCTGACGGACACATTGAGAGACAATTAGGGCTACTTGAAAAAGTGATAGTCAATTCCTGTGGAATTGAATATCAACACACATTTGCCATAGTAGACTTTGGGAAAAAACTCAACTATGAAATTATATTGGGAAGTCCTTTCATGCGACAGGTACAACTTACCCAAGATTGGGGAAACAACTATTTGTACTTGAAGCAGGTAGGATCTATAACAAGAGTCAATCTAAAAGATCACACTTATAGAGATGTCTGGAAAACACCCATCCAAGAGTTTGATTCAGTCTCTTCGGCTGAAACTAAACTCCCATCCTGGATAAACAAAGACACTCCTATTTGGATGTGCGGAGCTTCAAAAAATGGAAGCTTAAGACGAGAGGAATGTTTCCTAGAAAGGGCCTGTACAAACGAAGCCTACATACTCGAACCCTTTCCAAAGAATTTATTCGAACCATTTGAGTGGACTCAAATTTTAGAGACAATGGATGTATGTGTGAATATGTCTATGTCTACTCAATTTTGCAATGAGGATGGCTACGATATAATTCCCATCCAAATGATGTCAGTCCTCAACATTGAAAACAAAGATGAGGAACCCAAGGACTTCATGAAAGCTCAACAAGTCTTTTCTAACCTCTATTATGATGCAACTAATGAGCTAGATGAACACTCAGCTACCTCAGAAGATTCGGGGTCAGAAAAAGAGCATACAAGAGCTCAATTACTCTTAATGGGACGGGAGGAAAAGTTTTTTGACTTTCCAAACCAGAAATCAAGAAGACAAAAATGGTATAGACGAAAGAGAGACACCAATATCGTAAAAACACGACCTATGCCATCAGTCTCCATTAAAACACAGTTCCTGATGCAGATAGATACTAATGATTGCACAAGGACAGAATAACTGGCAGATATCCTTCAAACAAAAACTCATAAATGTCTCAGACATCGAGAAAAGCAAGGAAGGGTACTCATGAAAAATCTCAGGATTAAAAACCACTCATGACCAGAGTCGAGCGGAAAAAGAAATATCAAGAGTTGAAAAAAGCTCTAAAGGAGATATACACAACCGAAATGGAAACCACGGAAGAGGATGGTAAGGATGTAATGCATGTTCCATCCCATTACAAAAAGTATACTCTCCAAGATCGGAAAATCATAATCGAACAACGTGTTAGGGAACTACAGAAAGAAGGCGAGTCTTACGAAGGACCTGAAAACGCTAAAAAAGTAGAGTTGGTTGAACCAGGAGAAGAGCCTAGACCTGCTTACATTGCAAATGAACTAACAGAAGAAGAATAAAATCTTTTGCTAAGCTTGTTAAAGGAATACCAGGATATCTTCGATTGGTCTTACAAGGATCTCAAGGTTGTTGATCCACAAATTTGTCAACATACTATACCCATGAGAGATGATGCGAAACCAAGTAGACAGAGACCATACACTTATAACGAAACATTTGCCAGGAAGATCAAAGAGGAGATTGAAAAACTAAAGGAAGCTGAATTCATTTACAAAATTGAACACACAGATTGGGTGTCTCCAATTATGGTAGTACCAAAGAAGGATAGAAAATTACGAGTGTGTGTTAATCTCAAAAAAGTGAATGCAGCCACCATTAGAGACAACTTTCCTCTTTCAATAACTGAGCATGCTTTAGAACGAGTAGAAGGAAAGAATCTTACAGCTTCTTAGATGGCTTTTCGGGATACAATCAACTTTTGGTTGACCCAAAAGATTAGCATAAAACTGCTTTTGCAACAGAATGGGGTATATTTGCCTATCGAGTTATGCCGTTTGGGTTAACTAATTCTCCAGCCACATTTCAGAAATTGATGAGCCATGCTTTCAAAGAGTATCTTTGAAACTTCTTAGAAGTATACATGGATGATCTATGCGTACATTCGTCAATCCAGGCTGATCATTTTGAAATCCTCAAAAAGGTATTCGAGAAATGTAGACTTTACAGGATTTGCTTAAACCTTGAAAAGTGCACATCATTGGAAGACAAGGAATAATTCTTGGACATATCGTGTCTAAAAATGGCATAGCTACCAATATTGAGAAGATTCATGTCATTGCTGATTTGCCTAGACCAACAACACTCAACAGGGTACAAGCCTTCATGCAACATTCTGGATATTACGGACGGTTCATCTACATGTATGCTATAATTGCGAAACCCATGTATAGCTTGATTACGCACTTTGAATGGACCAAGGCATGTGAAGAATCCTTCATGAAGCTAAAGCAAGCTCTCACCTCAGCTCCAATATTGAAAGCACCAGATTGGGATAAGGTATTCCATGTACATGTAGATGCTTCAAAATTTGCTATTGGTTGTATACTAGCCCAACCAGGAGATGAAAAAATTGACTTTCCTATTTCTTATGCTAGCCGACAATTGAACATGGCAGAAAAGAATTACACCACCACTGAAAGAGAAGGACTAGGAATGATCTATGCCGTTAAAAGTATAGACATTACTTATTAGCCTATTAGCCAACAAGTTTGTGTTCTTTGTGGACCACCAAGCCTTGTTATATTTGGTCAACAAACCATGTAGCACAGGGAGAATAGTGAGATGGTTCATCATTCTTCTTGAATTTGATTTCATTGTGGTTGTAAAAAAAAAGTCACTACACATCAACGAGCAGATCATTTGTCAAGGATTGTTTCAGGGGAATCACCTAAAGGGGTAGATGATGATCTACCAGATGCCTATTTGTTCTCCATGGAGATGATATCTAGATGGTTGGAAAACATTGTGTCATTGATGACTATAGCTCAAGTGGATTCACAAATACCACTGCCTATCACAATTGATTTATCCAGCAATCGACTATGTATCAATTACTAGCTAGAAGGCTATATAAAAGAAATCGAGACGGGATATTGATTTTATGAATTAACCCTAAAGAAAAGGATCAATACCTAAGTCAAGCACATGTTACCATAGTAGGACTTCACTTTGTGGAAGACCAAACTATGCAACGAATCTTGAGACTTGGAGTATTTTGGCCGACTATGAGGAGAGATGTTATATCTTTTGTAAAAGATTGCCCTCAATGTCAAAAACAACCACCCATTCCTCATGTAACATTATTGCAAATGTCACCTGTTCCTAAGTGGAGTAATTATCTGGTTACTTACTTATCGAGCCAAACATTTCCTAAGGATATGAGTAAACACCGTCAAAGAGCAATTGAAACTAAAGCAAGCGACTATGCTCTTATTGGGAACCAATTGTATCGGAGAGGTAAAGATCAACATTTGCATCTTTGTGAAAATGAAAATGAGTATATTCTAATTATAGAACAAGCACATGCTGGATTAGCTGGAGGTCACTTTTCTAGTGAGACCACTGCAAGAGCACTGTTGATGGTAGGCATATGGTGGCCAATACTTTTTGCAGATGCCAAAGAATATGTTTGAAGGTGTGATGCTTGTCAACGAGCAAAAATGTCAACACAAGTAGACAACAGGCCCTTAAAACCAATGATGGGGGCTAGAGCCTTTGCAAAATGGGGTATAGATTTTGTTGGACCGATACAGCCACTTGCTTATAGATCCCAAGCTCAATATATCATTGTAGCTATGGATTATTTGACCAAGTGGGCCAAGGCTAAAGTGACTCAAAAGAATGATGCCAGAACCACTACTGCATTCTTATATGAGTATGTATTCACGAGATATGGACTGCCAATAGAGATTGTCAGTGATCGGGAAACTCATTTTCTTAATGAGGTAATAGAGTTTTTGCTTAATGAGTTTATGGTCATCCATAACAAATCAGCTCCCTATCACCCACAAGCAAACAAACAAGCTGAGCATACGAATAAATTTCTTAGCTCGGTACTGACCAAAGTGGTTAGTTCAGGAAGGATAGACTGGGAAATGAATCTCTATGTTGCTCTATGGGCTTATCGAGTTTCATTCAAAACAACTCTAAATGCTACACCCTTTAACCTTGTTTATGGTATTGATATCATACTACCAATACAATTTCTATTGCCGACATTAAGGGTAGCACAGAACCTTGAGTGAACTGGACATGAATTGTCAGAAAGACTTGAAGATTTGGAAAAGCTAGACGAGCAAAGGCTAACTGCTGTAGCTCATATCTATGCACAAAAGCGGAAACAAAAATAGTTTTTTGATTCCCACTTAATCACAAAAATCTTCAAAAAAGGGACTTACTTTTAGTCTATTCCCTTAACAGCACATTCCAAAGTTTAAGAAAAAGGGAAACGAACCATTTATCATTGAAGATGTATCTCCAAGTGGAGCAGTAAAATTGTCCACCCTAGATGGTGAAGCAATGGATAATTGCATTAGTGGATGTCGTTTAAAGAAATACAATTTGCAACTAACCAATAAATTGCTAGAGAGAATGCATGCAGCCAAACAAAAGAAGATCAAGCGACAGAAGGTTATTGATGAAGCCCAAGAGGAAGATAGACTTTGGGTACTCAAGCGTAAAGCTGCTCTCAAGAATCAACAGATACCGATTCCCATCAACACTTTGGAACTAGATGATCGACAATGGGAGCTACCTAAAGATGCAGTTTCAATAGATGACGACTGGTTTGATGGAATGGATCTGCGCATCAAAGTACATCTCAACAATCATAGCACCAATGCTTTGGTAGACACAGGAGCTAGAGTGAATGCAGTCACTTATTCCACATACAAGAAGGCAACAAGTCAAGCATTGACAACAGGAATAACGACAATCAAAGGATGCAACAAGAATCCAACTCCAACATTGGGAGTAGTGCACTTGAACGTGGTAGTACATGGATGTTCATGTCCGCATCAACTTGTATGCTTGCCAGATGAACACATGAATGAGATGATGATTCTTGGAATTCCCTTGATGCGTACATACAAATCAGTACCAGGTTGGGATATGAATCAGCTAAAGCTATCACCTGAAGGAGGGCAACTCATTGTTCCAATTGCACCAAGCAAGGAGGAACGGAAAAGATGCAATCAGCAAACCAATCCACGAAGGAAATCTTCTTACATCTCCTTGACAATCAAATGCTACAGGTAGCATGCAAGGAGTCGGGAAAATTTGGGTACCAAAAGCACAGCTAAAAGATAAACCAATTCAAATCTGGGTGCCTAAAACTTCACCGAAGAAACAAAAGAAGGTTCCATGGATTCGAACACAGTATCGAGTATCTACGAGCAAGGAACCTAACATGAAACGGGTTTGGGAGAAAAAGGAGCACTTATCTTCTCCCCAAACCACGAAACCAATCAAACAGTGGCAAGTTAAGTCTCAACAGACTCCAACACACCATGCAGCACCAAGCCGACCAAGCTACCAATGGAGAGAAAAAGCTCGACAACTGTCTAACGTTCTACCAATAGCTCAAGCAATCAGCATCCTAAAACACCCTGTTGGTACAATCAGACAGAGAGCACAAAAGCTACAAGATTTTCTCTTTGGAAGACATCAGCAGCAAACCTCGACATCGAAAACCCTTGAGTTAATTACTCAAGATCCAACTCTTGCACAGCATATTGGTTTGAATTGCATTGATATTCATATCATGGTAGAGTCAATCACGGCTATCCATAGACACAATTGTTCAACCCACGCACGCAGTCATCTCGGAGAACGCCATCTAGGAGGGGTGGAAGGGCACTAAGTACTAAGTAATTAAGGGCAATGTTTGAAGAGGGAGGAAAAAGTTCCATGTAGCATGTGATTTTACCTAGTAATGCCCTTATAATTCATCAACAAGAGAAAATTCACTGATAATATCTTCTCGATGAGTGTAAATAGTGTATATACTATCAAAAAATAATAAAAAATAGTCCTTTTTTGGATATTTTTCATCATTTTTGTTGATAAGGAGGCTTAAAAATGGAGAAATCCAACCCAAAAAAAAATAAAGGTGTGTTTTTCAAGGGATTTTCTTAATTATTGGATTTTTACTTTAGTTCTTTAGAGAATTTTGCTATTTTCTTTGATTTTTTTCCAAATAAACATGTTAAAATTAATAATAAATAGCAAGAAAGCTCAGATGGAAAAATTAAAGACACGATGGTGATCAGAAGGACAAGGCGGACAAGCACAAAAATTTTCAATAAAATCAGAAGACGGAAGCGGGAAGCCTAAATTAGGCAGCCAGGCCTACTTTTGCAAAATTCTTGCAAAATGAGCTACAGGAATCCGATCAGGGAAATTTTTTAGTTTTAACATAGATTTCATGGGCTAGTAGGACTAACGAGGGAATCTAGGGAAATTTGGTTCGGGAAGTCCAGGTATAGATATCCATGGTAGGCTAAAACCACCTCATTTCCACTTGGAGCCTTTGCAGAGAGAGATTTTGGCCTCTTTCACACGACGTTTCCGAAGCCCACAGTTGACCTTTTTCAGCGCCATCTCAGACGATACATGAGAGGTAAGTTCTTTAATCGATAATGATCCATTTTGTACGGCCAGTAGCTAGCACAAAGCCTTAGAAAAAACCCTAGAAATCGAGTAGTGCACGAAGACCTACGACCTAAAACTGACCATAGCGGCGTGCAAACTTGACCAAATTGGATGGGATTTGAACCATAGCATGCCCTAGCATAATAGAACCTTTCTATACCATGAGATGACCATTTGGCTACGGTCAAGGGGGTCCCCAATAGAAAAGTTAGGTTTTTGGCAAATGCCAGAATTTCGACATGACTCCACAGATGGCTTGCTAATGAGGACCATATACAATGTATATGATTGGTTTGGTGAAATCCATCAAGCAAGGCCCTCGAAAAGCAGAAAATGGCTCAAACGTTACAAAGCGTCAAATTCGACATACGAGGCTAAACTGACTCCAAATGAGCCAGAATTGGACAGGTAGCTTCATGACTATGTTACGGACAAGTCCAAAGCCTCAAAGTTGACCGACCAACCCAACAGACAGAGTAATCGCAAAAAACGGTGATTTCAGAGTCGACAGAGCACAAAGTGATGCCGGCATGACCAAACTTGACCAAATTCAATTTAGGACTTGTATTAGGTGTATGAAACGTATCTAGGTCAAAATTTGTGAGTTTTACAAAGTTTTTGTCACTTAAGTAAATAATCGCGATTATTTACTTTTGCATCATTTTTGCTTGGAAATTGTCAAATCACCTCACCTATCATGTGTACACACCTATTACATGCCAAAAATCAAGTATGAGCCAAAATGACCACCCATTACTTCTAAAATAGCAAAAAAACGCAAAGAAGTCTTTGCAAGCCAAAATATGGGTTATGAACAACTTTTCTTGATCCAAATCACCTCATATATTATACCAAGGTCTATACCATGCCTAGAACTAATTTGTGCCAAAAATTGTCAATTTTGGAAGAAAAGTTAATAATCACGATTATTTAGTTTTTGATCAAAATTGGAAAATTTTGATATTTGGCCATCATACATCCAAAGTACATGTTGTGATGAGCCCACTAGCCAACTTTGAATCAATTTGGATTTCAAAATCTCAATTTTCATTTATATCTACTGTTTCAGATACCTAAAGCGAAAATTTGGTACCATTTTCAACCTTTGCATCCAAATGAGCCCATATTTCACTCAGAGCATGTAATTGGCATATACTTCAAGCCTATAAAGCTAAGTTTGCAAAAAGTTGAAAATTTTCTTCAGCTGTAAATAATCGCGATTATTTACTTTGGTTGCAAATTTTTATTTTGACCGTACAGTTTTGTTCCTTGCATGATTTTATGCATCTTTGCTTGTTCAAAAATTGATTTGAAGCAATTTGAACCAGATTATCAGCATTTCAGTCTAAAAGGACATTCCATAGAAAAATCCAACAAATCTGCTAACTTTGCACTCTATTCACTGAACAGGAGCAATGCAAGCCACAGAGAAGGCCAAGAAGAAGCTAAACCAAAAAGAGAAACTACAAGAACTGCCTGCGTATCAACTGGACCCCGAGCCAATCAAGGCGGCAAAAGCATCAGCTGGAAGAACACCACACCACGGTCTTCACTGGAAGATTCAAGAGTGAAGAAGGGTATCAGGTGGAGTTGCAGCTCCTGCCTAAAGAGGTCTATGATGTAGCTGCAAAGCCAAAAACCAAAGAGGCTAACCACAGGTTGGGGCTCAGACATTTCTACGGACAAGAGCCTTGCGGAGTGGACTTTCAGAAAGCTTACAAGCTTCTGTCCACAATCAAAGAAGACGAAACCGCCAAAATATCAGACACCCAAGGGAACAAGGTCGAGGTAGTAACTAAAAAGGAAATAGTGGTAGAGGCACTCAGACTGGCCACTTAAGGAATGACCATGCAGGCAAGAGACAGGAAGATCGCAGGCACATTTACCAAGGAGACAACAGTGGCTACATTCGCCGCTCTCATCCACAAACAGGTGGAAGAGCCAGCCCGTTTGTAGCATCAACACTTCCATTTCCTGGCAAAAAGGCCACCAAGGTACACGACACCAAATCATGCCGTGGCCACCACCTTCACTCAGGTTCTGAAGTCAACAACAAGGCACGATGTGGAACACGTGCAGTATGTCTTGACAACCTTAAAGAGCACCAAGAAGGAGGGTAAAGTAACATACTTGGGTGTGCCAAAAGCGTTGACAAGAATAGCCTATCATGCTATTGGCATGGCTGATAACCTATCACTTGCCCCGGATCAAAATACATGGATCTTGGCAGCACAACCCTCTCCAAGAGCTACAAGATCAGGTAAAAGATCTTTTAAATCAGGTGATGAATTAGATGACAGCTCATTAGAGCGGCACAGCAGCAAAAGCTCTCACAACGAAGAAAAGAGAGCTAGGAGGGAAGAGATGAAGAATAAAGTTGTGGCTGCCCACCAAGAGGAGCCAGCTCAAAAACAAGCACGTTTCAAAAGAGAAAAACGGGCTTACCAGTGCAGTAGGAAAGCACAAGGAAAGGACCCAGAAAAGTGGGTACCCATAGGACTGAAAGGACTTCGAACAAAGCATCATACAAGAAAAGAGGCCGAGGATCCAAAAGATTATTTAGAAAGAATGTACCAAGAGGCCGAAGCCCTAAAGCTAAAAGAGGTAGACGTAGCGGCAAAGAAAGCTAAGGAAGAGGCTACTCAAGAGAAAAGCCAGGCATCTCCCCGACCCACCTCACCGCCACCGGAACAACAGGACCATCCCATGCCTATCCCACCACCATCACCGCCAGGCGAAGATACCAATGAAGAAGCAGAGACCAAAAAAAGGAAAAGATTCTAAATTCACCCATCAAACAGAAGCTACACAAAAAGCTAACCACACTGAAGGACATGAGGAAAAAGAAGCCGAGCCAAAACCGGAGCAGGCAACCAAAGAAACTCAAAAGCCGGTGTAAGAAACTGATAAGGAGGTAGATACAAAAAAAGAGCATACCACTACACATGAGACAGAGCCCAAGCCAGAGAGGCAGAAAGGCCAGCACCTGAAGAGACGGTAAGGGTTGAGACCACACCATCTACTTCCACTAAGTTAGAAACTGTCGAGGCATCAAAGCCTCAGGATGGCCAAGGAGAAGAACAACCATCTACCTCTATAGAACCACCAACACTTACAACACAACAAGAAGCAACACAAGAGGCTACAGGCACATCCCAACTAGCAAGACAAGAGGAGTGGCAGTCCAATGACGAAGTTATTTTGCAAGTAAACGAGTATGCAAGGCAGATGCAAGACATGACGGAGAAACTCCACTCAGCAGCCTTAAATCGCAACACAAAGGCCAAGGAACTCGAAATGGTCATCGATGCTCTTCAAGGAGAGCTCGAAGACAGGATGATTATTATCACTCATCTCCAAAGGCAAGTGCAAGAGCTAAAGACAGAAGCGGAATAGCATCAGATAGCCAGGGACAAACAACAAAAGGAAATGGAGGAGTTAGGTGACCTCCTCACTAAATTATCTGATTCCTGCAAGGTGAAAGACGAGCAGCTGACAGAAGGGACGAATGAACTTCTTACCACCTCTCTGTCAGCTCAGAAAATTCAAGTGCAATTAGATGTAGCCAACACTTCTCTGCAATATTCCGAATAGAGAATCAATGATCATGCCATTTTCTTGCGGCAAATCAGAGAAAATCCAGCCGTGGCCTTGATCAAGGGGACATATGAAGTGTACAACACACTTGAAAAGAAAAATAGGGATTTAGAGTTGGAATTAAAGCTTGAACAGTCACAACACAAAGACCTGGCACTGATGCGGGTTCAAACAGAGGAGGATCTCCTAAAGGAGATAGCAGAACTCAAGCACATAAATCAACTCCTTAGAGATGGAAAGCCCGACACACAGGAAGAGGCAGGCACTTCAGAGCCGCCCCAAATAGACATTCCCTCGGTCTCGTTTGCTAAATTTGAGACGCACTCCACAGCAAAGCCGAGTGGCGACGAAGACTTTTAGGTCCACATTACAGATGAAGATACAGTGCCAATGGTCCAGCTGTCAAAAGCTGAAGAAGAAGCACTGAAGGAGAAGATCACCTTAGAGGTGGATGAGCAGTGAAAGGCCGCTATGGATTGGGAGTTGAGAGTTTTACACTCTGTCAACGTCACTCAACTCACTCCCAATCAAATCAACGCTCAATGGCACAATTATCCATGCCGTACCCTCTCATCAAGGTAGAACTTTTACAGGTAAAAGAAAGGTTGTACAAGGATATGCAAGAAGATGGCGCAGATAAAGACCACCCAAAGTAAAGGTTAAGCTGGCTGAACAAGAATTCAAGATACTTGATTCTATTCACAAGAGCACCTGCAGCCTTACAAAAAGATCCAACATTTTGTCATGTACCTAGAGTAAGGACATGGCAAGTGCATGAAGCAATATAGAAGAAGAGGCCAACTTGTCTCAACTTCCCCATGCTGCCAGCTCTAGAGAGAGGTCAACGACGGAAGAATACATGGTGAAAACCCTAACGGGCGCCATGTCATTCTTCTAGAGTCTGCCAGATCTCTCCTTAGCAATGCTATATAAGATCTGCAGGATGCTACTCACATGCATACAGGTTTTGAATGAGCCTGAGCAGACAGGAGCCCCATGGCTCTCATTCTTGGAAGGGAACAAAGGCCTATGCTACGATCTGAGTGGGCAACCTTCAGAAGAAATCCTTTACAGATTCTATGCCAGATGCATGTTCTTGCCCTCGCATAATATGCTAGCCTTTGAAGAAGCATTCTACACTGGATTCTTCACCTGGTGAATGAAGATATTTGCGCCAGTGATAAGCAACCTCACATCAGGATTTGTAGGCTACTCAGCAGTGGAACTGAAAAACCAAGTCACCATGCAATTTTTGCAAGTGCCTGACAAAGAACGAAGAATCAAATACCAAAAGGCACTGGAAGCACTTAAAGACCGCCTCGCCCGCCGTCAACCCGAAGACTACTTTAGCCCATAAAGCTGTGTCAAGGGACAACACAGGCGAGGAGAGGGGGAATGTTAGCAGCAAGCTAACGCGGACACCATTTTTTAGAGTTCTCCTTGTAAAAAAATTATTATTTTGATAAATCGAGAATATTGTAACTCCTATTTTCTTGGTAAACTTTGTAATTAATGAGCCAAGGCTACAAGCTTCCAAATTGTATCAGCCAGCCAATTTCCAGCTTTGGTAGAACTCCAGATTATTAGTTTTGACCACTTAAAAACCTTGGCTAAGATATAAAAGCCAATTTTTGTAAGTTTTTTATAAGTTTTTGGATAAGAAATACACAGCGTGAGCTAATGGCTCTCACTTTTCTCCTTCTCGTGCTTCCTACTCCCTCTCCGGTTGTCACATTGAGATTGTGTTTGTTGCATTGCAACCGCAGGTAAGAGCTCTACTCATTGACGTAATCAGTTCATTGAGATTGTGTTTGTTGCATTGCAACCGCAGGTAAGAGCTCTACTCATTGACGTAATCAGTTCACAGTATTTTGTAGCTTTTGGCATCATCGACTCGTAGCCTAATTTCATCATAACTAGAAATTTACACTTTTAAATCGAAACCTAAGCATAGACGGGGTATTGGGGCATCATTGCTAAGCATTTAGATGCGTTCTGGGTCGAAAATGACTAGGTCAAAAATCCACTGCTGTTGATAATCGTGATTCTAGAACTTGACCTAAACTGAGGTTTGAGGCCATAGGCATGTGTGCTTAGGTCTTATAAACTTGTCCTAGAAGTTTCATTATGTTTGGATGTCATTTGATGCTATAATGGATGTGATTTGCTTGCCGATGAGCGATTGGCTTTTGGTGATTTCAGTCACTTGAGTGTAGCTTGAGTTAGATGTGAGTTGTTAGTTGTTTTCCGAGAGATTGACAACCTCTTGTAGCCTCTATGCACTAGTCAAGTCAACTTCGTCCCATGGTTTGACAAATTAATCGTGGTTCTCGCTAAAACTGCAATAAGATAGGATGGTGAGGTTAGACATGCGTCCCACAATCGGGGCATCATTAGTAGCCTGCTCATTAGCAAAATGAAATTTATCCACACTAATTTCACTCTTTTTACTATTTTCATCCATTCTAACAACTTTTAGGTGTAAACTTTTTAGGTGTACTTGGCACTTCAAGCCCTAGTTGCTACTCCTCTTTAACCCTTTAGAAAAAGCACTCAAGCTACTGTACCCGTGGCTTGAATACCATTAATTGCAAGGAATAGAAGAGAGGGTTGTTCAACACCAAAACAGCACCAGCTCCTGTCAAGCTTCTATTAGCTCAATAGTGGTTAAGTTGTAGGCAAGCCCCGTAGGACTCCACTATTAAGACCATAGCTCTTGAAGGTGATGCCCCGTTAACTGCACAAAGGTAGGCGCACTGCAAGTCTAAAAAATCCCTATTCTACTTACTCACATGCAATAAATAATACCAACCATTTATAGCTAGCTTGAGGACCTCCCTTCTTGAGCAAGAAAAGAGAAACCTTGTGCTCTGATACCAATGTAACATTTAATGGCCTAGTAGCTTGTGTGTAGCGGAAATAGCATGAACATAGTGAGTATTTCATTAGAATAGATTCCTAATGAGAATAACAAGAGTGCTTGGGTGGAGCATTAGGAAATTTTGGAGGTCATTTGGAGGGCCTTATTGAAGAGAGAGAAAAGAAGGTGCAGCCAATGAGCA
Source organism: Adiantum capillus-veneris (assembly GCF_014529385.1). Lineage (NCBI taxonomy): Eukaryota > Viridiplantae > Streptophyta > Polypodiopsida > Polypodiales > Pteridaceae > Adiantum > Adiantum capillus-veneris. The sequence goes on from NC_140953.1 coordinate 137,719,170, forward strand.
ACAACCTTATGTAGCGTAGAAATACATGGAAAGAAACACAAAAATGAAATAAAACATTTTAAAATATTGAGTTTTGTTCCATTTTCGTAAGGTAACTTCCTGGTTTTACAAAGTAGGGCCCACTGCTAGTAGCCGTCAAGGTCGACACCTGACTACTAATTGATAGCTAGCTCTCTCCCTTCATTAAAAGATATCCACTACCTTTATGAAAGGCTTTCAAACTTCATTCTCCCTCCATTTTACCTATGGCTTCGTCTTCTACCCGCCCAAGAAGTTCTAGAGGTTGCTCTACACTGTCCCCAACCAACCTCACCATTAGTGTGCCAAGAAGACCATGTAGTAGCATAAGCACTATCTCAATCTCAAACTCTCTCACTACAAATAATAGGTGGCAAGAGTAGAGGATAAGCAAAGGTTCTTGGGTTCTTATGCAGCCAAGAAGGAGAAAAAGCTCGAAAGCAACAAACATATTTTGTTTTGCATGGAAAGCAAGAGTTCTGGATTTCAAAGTCGAGGTCGGTAAGAAGACTGTGAAAGAAGTCTTTGTTCAACATGTTTTCACTCACTCTGATGTGATTGCTAATGGCGGCAATGTCTCCATGGTGCATAATCCACGATGCAACTGTAAGTTAATTATTTAGCACTCCTCTATAAATGTTATCTTAATTTCAAATGAGAATCTGTTTTTTTCTTCTCTTATCACATGTATATAATTAGGTTATATAGATGTTTGTATTTATTTCTATTCTATTACATTCACAGATGTTTATCCTTCGTCATATGAGGAATGGGAGCCACTGGAGTGCATTATAGGTCTCATCTCTGTGACCCATGCTCATATTGGAGTCTTGCAATATGCTGGCAGAACTAGCAAAATCCTGGTAGACAAGGGTATTTTCTTCTATGACCATTTCTACCAACTCAATCAAAGGAATCAGAGAGGAGTGTTGGTGAAGGTTCCACTACCAACCAATTGGAACTTCGTGGATTGGCATGTTCCCGACACAAAAATGAGTGAGGCATTGAGGAGCAGGCTCTATAGGGATGTTCAGAGGTCTCTCCGAAACTCTGTACCCACTAAATTGGTGAAACTTGCAAATTTTTGTCCTATTGGTCTCTTTGTTGAGTTATTTCACACCTGCAAAGTACATGTTGCTAAAACAATGCTGCTCTGCAAATCATTTGATTCCCTCTTGTGTGATAAGCTTCTTGATCGAGGGTGGTATGTGAAAGAAACAGATGGCATATGTTACGAGATTTCTCTTGACACTTTCATTGTCAAGTATATGCTTGTGACACAGATATTAATAATCTCCTTTTAGTACAAGCATTCTCACATTGTTGAAGGTTGCTAAGTGCCTACGGATCAAGAGGCAGCAAGTTTGGCAAACAATGTTGTCATAGACGTGGAAGTGGTGGACAAAAACCTAAATCTTATGACAGTAATTACAATAAGGCAGCAATGCAATGTTTTGCAACTTCGACATGACATAGTGGAGGAGGCTGCCGACATTGACTTCGTAAACTTTTCTTTCTTGCTAGACGGACAAAGAGTAATGCAACGAAGGGAGAATCATTTTTTCTGTGGAGATCTCTCTGGCCGTATTCAAATTGTGCCCATGTAACCATCCCTGAATGGCTTCAACAAAATGTAGCATTTTTTACTAGTTTAATCTTAATATCAAGTGTTTGCTCAAGGCTCTCTCTCTCTCTCTCTCTCTCTCTCTCTCTCACTCTCTCTCTCTGAGTATTCAAAACACATAGACAAATTGACAATATCAATTTAACGTATAATCAATGAATTACTAAGTACATTTGTAAGTACAAATTCAGATGTGCTCGATGGGCTTAAGTACATTGCTTGTAGGTATGGGACCAAAATGTCCTCTCGGTAAAAATCGTGAAGATGCCCTTCAAATGAAGGTGGGGATATAGTAGTGTCGGATGGATTAAGTAAACCCTTATGTAATGTGTCATCAATCAACAAAGTGTTGAAAGCATCATAAGGTACATTGGTCTGCTCAAAGGGCTTGTAGAAAAGTGGTACATTAGCTTTAGTTGGGTGGAAATGTCCCGCAATGGTATTACAATTTCTTTGACTATACACAAAATAAAAAGCCGATCTCTGAATTTCAGCCAAATTACAAACTATGGAAAAAAGGGGATTCAGGTTATGGGCCTGCATTGAAGACCAGATAGCAACTCTAAACCTTGGAAGCAAAAAATTCAAAAATTCCTTTGTGCCTGGTCGAATTAATACTCTGACATTTCCCAAGCGAAAACTACGTAAATCGGAGAACTCTGTATGTACACTGTACGGCTGTCGTAGAAGTACCAATCCATTGAGATCCAAGTAATCAGTCTCCGCAATCATTGTGTGCATACATATAAGTAGTTAGAAACAAAAAAGCATTTATTATTTAAGTACAATGGATATTACCGGAACAACCATATCTACTTGAAGCAAGAGTCCATACTGGTCATTTCTAATGTTGACATTTTGTTGTTGAGTGTCGATGTTTCCTTGTGTATTCCCAAGGGTATCCACCTCTTGTGCTTGTGCAGTACATGACTCTTGTGTTTCCATGGCCGAATGGTTAACCTGTTTTGTTGTCTGTTCCTGGCCTTGATTTGCAATATTGGCCTCCTCCTCTATATTGGCCTCCTCACCTAGCACTCCCTTATCCTCCTCTGCTTGGCCTAGAATCTCTGTTGCATTCTTCGTCTCTAAGGAGCATTTTACATCTGTATTTTTGAAGGCTTGGTCTACTTCACATTGCTCAATCCCAACTTTGGATTCAGCTGCTCCAACTGCAAAGTTTACCGGTATCTTTTCCTCTAATATGGGGTCAGTTGGAGGAATTTGGTTTAGGGTGTTGGAAACTGGCTTGACTACCTCTTCACTGGTCATTGTTAAAGCTATAATATGTCGTTGACAAAACTGTCTTCTGCATCTAAAATTCTTGGGGTTGAAAGAGATAGTAGATGTTGAATCATTGAAGCCTCCATGTTGTGTGTGTCTGAAGTAGGCATTCCTAGCCATATAATGAGACTTCTCCAGGCCCTGGGTGTTTCATATACCTGGATTCCCATACTTTTGGATAAAGTATGACAAATGATTAAAAATAATGTGCTGCAAAAGAAGAAATTTATTTAGAAATTTAAACACACACTTAGTACTAAGACTATATGAGGCGCTTTGAATTTACCATGTAATGAGTGATTTGAGTGTCAGTCCATGCTGTCTTGAAGGATTTTTCAGTAGCTGAAGGTTCTGTTTAAACTTGCTAAGATTACCCTGCGACCAATCATCATTCTTACACATTTGAAATTATATGTCAATGGAACGCCACACATCACCCTTTGCATTGCGAGTTGTTGGCTCTTGGTCTTTCACTGCTAAATAAAGTTTTTTCCAGTGCATATACTCAACTTTGCTAATGTAGGTAGAGTGATATACTCTCCCTCGCTTTGTTAGCTTCACATATTTCATACCTTGAGGTTTAGATAGAAACGGCGTGCCTTGACCCCACCTATGGATGGTTTGTAGGGTACATCTTTCTCATTGGTTGATCTTTTTTCATCCCGCTGTATTTTCACATTGCCCCCATGTAGACCAATATCTGACAAAACTAGTTCCAAAGCCTCTAGAGCGACTTGTCATTCAGATGACTTTTTGATTTTCCAAGAAAACCCAATGTACAGATATACCAACTTCTCTATAATTCGGCAAAGAGCATGCATTGTACAAATATGGATATTAACAAGTGGTATATTCAGAACTGGTCGGAAATTAGAGTCTTGATTGTGATGAGTAGGAGCCTTTTTCCACCACTTTGGGTCCATCACTTTTGTAGGCTCCATGCAATATAAGCATGGAGACTTTTCCATGGCACCCATTCCACAATTATACATACACTTTAGTGTTTTGAGGTCACCTGCAAGATGCCATTGAACTTGAAAGTCTCCTCTCCCATCTACAGCCAATACCTCTCCTCGATTCATTTGCCTATCAATGATATCTGGAATAGGGGTTTGATGGAACACCCAAAATAAAATGTCATGGTCTTCTTTCTTTACCTGCAAGATCAATCCTTATGAGATACAAAAATTAAATCTAAAATTTAGGTACAATAGAGGGCTTGCTAGAGCTGCAACATTGAGATAACTGGATTATCTGAAATGTACCAAGCCACCATATGTTTGTTTCTGATTGAACACTAAAGTATGAAGGGTCATTAGTGGGACATTTGGAAAGGGCCCTATTCATTAATGTGATTTTAACTCGCTCTAGCTTCTTCTCTTTAAGAATCTCACACTCATCTAGCTTCAAAACAAAATGTAGAACGCCACATGTCTCTTTGAATGTGATATTGTAGAACTCTACCATTCTAGTTTGCAGCAAAGTGAGGTCCATGAAGATATTGTTGTACTCATCATAAGTGACAGTAGTTCCATGTGAGCTATAAATATCTTGAATATGAAATGGACATCCAATGAAGTCTGTCTGTTCATTATTGAGCTGTAGTCTTCCTTCCAAACACTTGCAGATGTTGGTAAAAGCTTAGACTTTATTCCCTTCTTCATAAACATGGAAGAGATAGACTGCTGAATAGCTGAGTAACCTCTTTTACTAACTCCAAGGGAGTCCAATGTACCCTGTATATGCTTGGCAGGCACTGCATTCTTTGAAATGAATCTGTCAACAACATCTCGTTGCAAAACCTTAAACTTTTTGTCATGCATGGTATCCTTTGCAAGACCACTAGTTATCAATGGCTTTAAGTGCTTTCCTACATTGGCCTTCGGGTCTATGTTTTCTTTGTCTGGATAGATGGAATCTCTACAAAGAAAGCATAACTAACATAAACAAACACTTAGATTAATTTAAATTAATTAGACAGTTTACAATGCTCACCTCAATGCTTGGATTCTTTTCTTAAGGCCGTCAGAGCCTACCTTCAACGTTTCAAGATTTCGTAGTTTCTTCTTTCGCACACGAGTCCTAACATTGTCTCTTTGTTTTGTAATGACCGTACCTTTGCTCGCAAGACCTGTGATTCTTGTATATGCTGCATTACAGTCTTTTGGTCCTCATGATGCAAGTTTGAAAGTCTTTGAATCTCATTTGCTTGGTGCTTCACCATGTCTTTTATAAGTTTCTGATTTGTTGTTTAGAGCTTTACAATAGCCAAGCAATCTATTCTCTCCATTACCTGCAAATCTCAATAAGTCACTTTGATGTTAGTTTTGCCTCGCTTACACAGTGGCGTATATTGTGGATCTAGGTCAATGTGTAGATGATAGAAGGGTCTTTTAAGGAGGACATTTGTCGGGGTGGAAGAAGAAGCCATGTGTGCAATAGGGCAAGAAAGGGAGGATTTCTTTAAGGTCAGCGCACAAACAGTGAGAGAGTAAGGAGAGAGCAGGTTTGGAAGGATAAGTCGTATTTTATTTACTCATACATTCCATGTACATGAAACTCCCTCCAATTCTAGGACGTTCACTAAATGCAACTGAATGATTTATTCTTCAATCATCATGGCCGTTATGACACTGTGGCAAGAATCTACTTGTAAGTATACTTTTTGAATGGTTATTCCAACTTTACATTTGCTTTTACCACACTTATTTTCTAGAGAGAGAAATTCAAACTTCTATTTTTCTTAGAAGGCCCTCCAAATGACCTCCGAAATTTCCTAATGTATCCCTAGCACAATTAGAAATCTATTTGGTAACAAAGATGCATGTTCTAAGCATAACAATTGAGATCGACAGATTATGTATAATTGCTACTTTGGAGCATTGTATATGATCAAAACATGTTGAATACAAGCTCTTTCATAATGGTTTTTGACACAATAGTAGTCGATGCACAATTTGCTCACAAGATATTCCACAAGGAATATATTATATGCCTAGCACAATTAGAAATCTATTTGGTAAACGAAGATACATGTTCTGAGCATAACAATTGAGATCGACAGATTATGTATTATTGCTACTTTGAAGCATTGTATATGATCAAAACAAGTCACGAATACAAGCTCTTTCATAATGGGTTTTGACACAATCTTCATTCTATTGTCAAGCTATATTGAACGTGTGAAGTTATTATATGGTTCTGAGTCCGAGTGTTGTGGGTCTTCTTCAGGGATTTAATATTTACGTAATTACCAAAACATTTGTGTGATCACAAAGTCTTATTGACACATTTATATAATCACACTTAACATGATCACAAACAAGCCGGTTAATAGCAACTTGGAAACCCACAAAAAGCCCGCTGGGCTATTCAATTTTCTTGATGGGCCCACCGAAAAAACTAGTTGCTCGACGGGCCCCATAAAATAATATATATAGGGCCTTGATCGAGCCGCTGGGTGTTATCCTTGAGCCATCTTGCATATGTGTGTGTGTGTGTGTGTGTGTGTGTGTGTGTGTGAGAGAGAGAGAGAGAGAGAGAGAGAGAGAGAGAGAGAGAGAGAGAGAGAGAGAGAGAGAGAGAGGGAGAGAGAGAGATATCGATGACCACCTTTGTAGGTACATTGAGAGGAGAGAGTGGGAGAGGGGGTTGTGTGGGAGCGTGCTCTACGTCATGTCATAAAATCTAATATCTAACTAACCCAAATGATTTTCTCATATTAAATTGATCACTTAATGTGGGAGAATAAACGGGAACAAGTGTTAAGATATAGGTATGTGCTTTTAGATCTATCTCAACACGGGGCCAATGTAAAGGGGCCCAAAAGGGAGATGGTCTATCAAAGAGCAAGGCTAACCAATGGAGCATAAGACCTTAGGGTTAGCTTCATTGAAGACCTCCAATAAATGTGTGTAAAAGTCCTTTTGACCTTAAGTAAGCTAGGGCTGAGCTTGAGGTGGGAACCCGGCCCAAGCTCGAGGTGCTTGTCCTGCTTGAGGTGCTTGTCATGCTTGAGGTGTTTTTCATGCTTGAGGTGCTTGACTGGCTCCATGCTTGAGGTGCTTGACTTGCTGCATGATTAAAGTACTTGAGGTGCCTTGAGAAGCTTGCCTGAGATGCTTGTGGGAACCCCCCTAGTTCAAGTGCTTTGTCATGCTTGGTGAGTAAGGTGCTTGATCACCTAAAAGTCAAAAGCATTCCTACAAGAGGGGGGGCGAGCCCTTTTCCTAGGGCCTAGAGAGAGAACACCCACTCACACACACAAGGGAAGCCCATCTTGAAGAGGCAGCAAGGACACATGTCAGGCCCCTACCCATGTTACCTTCATGTGTTGCTTGAAGCCTATTGGCTAGGCTTCAAAGGGGTCCAATGATAAATTACATGAATTATCTAATTGTTTTAGCATTTATCAAGTCCTCTCTCTCAAAGGGGAAAGGGGGACACTTGTCCCAAGGCTACCCATGTTGCTTGTAATGGCTCCTGCTTGTGATTGGCTAGGCCTGGAGGGGTCCAATGAGCTTCAGGCATGAGCTACAAGGGGGGGTCGACCCAAGCAAGCTAGGGGGGTGCCTAGGGGGTATACTCACCCACACACACTCACAAGCACTCTCATTGTGTGATATGCAAAGTGCAAGAGCTCCCTCTCCAAGCAAGTGGAGGTTGAGAGCCTACACCAACACTCTTGGCTATGGAGTGCAAATCCAACCAAGAGCCATGCTTCAATGCTTAAGCTTGCCATCTCCTTCTTCTTCATTACTATGCTATTATGTATGCTAGCAACAAGAGTATGATAAGTGAGGAACTAATTCTTTCTCCTACGAAATGTTTCTTCTTCCTCTTCCCTACCCTCATTCCCTGCTAGCTCTCTCCACCTTCGAAGGTGTTTGAGGTCTTGGGACTGAGGCTTGGGATAGTTAAAGCTTTCTTCAAGTTTATGTTATGTTTGTGGTGCATGAAGCCTTCCATCTTCATGGCATCACCTAGGTCACAAGGAACACAAAGACTGTATTGTAACAAGTCTCTCTTTATGGGAGAAATCATAATACAAATGCCTATTGGAGGGGGGACCGGCTCCACATAAATCCGGTCCTCAATTGTTGTCATGTTCTCTAAACTCTCTCTCTTGCAAAAGTATTGTCTATGCCAAGTTAACTAATTGCTATGATTATGTTGCTATCTTCAATTATGTCTACCCGCTATGCTCACAAAATCATTTCTTGAAAGTACTCTCATTAAATTCCGCTATTCTCAAATTGAATAGGCAAATTCCATTACATTGGTATCAGAGCATTTGGTTTCTCTTTTCTTGCTTAAGAAGAGAGGTCCTTAAGTAGCCTATAAATGGTTGATGTTGTTAATTATAATAGAGTAAGTGGAACTGGGATCTAATACCGGTTTTGTTAAGCCCACTATGTGGGGGGTGGTGCACACCTCGGGAGCTTTGGACTTAATAATGGAGTCTTTTTAGACTTGCCTACGGCTTTACCATTATTGAGCCATAAGAAGTCCGAAAGGAGCTAGCCCTTGGCAACTCTGCTATGTTAGACCTACTCCTCTACTCTCTATAATTAACCACTTTGAGCCGTGGGTGTAGATACTTAAGAGCCGATTTTCAAAGGCTAAGAGGAGTGGCAACTAAGGTTTTGAATTGCCAAAGCATACACTAAGTACATACATAAAATTTTGTTAACATGGCTGACAATAATCAAGAGAGTAGAATGAACATTGATAGCTTTGATTTTGCACATGAAGGTGCTAATGATGATGCTCCCATGTTTGTGAATTATCTTGTGACTAGGTTGCAACAAGCTATGGGCAACCCTACCTTGCAAGCCGAAGTTACTCAACAACTTCGTGCCTATGGAATTTCCCTTCCTCTCCAAGAGGAGAGAGAGCTTAGGAGGCCTCTTGAAGAGACCCCCAAAAGAAGACTCTCTCCCATTCGAGAGGAGGAATCCAAAGAGAAAGAAAGCAATGAAAGTCTAAGTTCTTCTGAAGATGTGGCTCCACGAAGAAGGCGGTCTAGACGATCGCCTACTCCTCCCAAGAGGAAAAGAGCAACCCATAGTCCTTCTCCTCATCACTCTCAAAGGCAAGAGAGGAAACAAAGGAAGAAAAGGGCTAGGAAGAGGTCACCCTCTTCTCCTTCTTCTTCACCTTCCTTCTCTTCTGATGAAAGTTATGGCTATTCTCCTAGAGAATACAAGAGGGGAGGGCATTGCAAATCATTTCCTGCATGGCGAAGGTCACAAAAGCTAAAGAAGTTCAAGGAGGGAGGAAAGAGTATCTCTTTTCTCACCTACGATGGCACCTTTGGTGCTACCGACAAAGTGTTGGCCTTCATCCAGCAATTTGATGCGGCCTTTGGGAACGAGGGCTTCACAGAGTCCTCCAAGCTACGCCATGTAGCTATGCACTTCCAAAAATCAGCTCGTCAATGGTGGGCTAGCCTTCGTGGCAATGGAGAAGCCCCAAAGACATGGAAAACTCTACGAGTTTCCATCATGAAGCAATTTCTTCCAAGCGATACTAAAGATAAAGTTCTTACCGAATGGCGCGGCTTGAAGCTCCTCTCTCATGAGTCTATCAACAAGTATGTAGATAAGTTTTGGGATTTACATCTCAAAGCTACTGTCTTTCAAAAGATAGACTTTGCCGAGCAAAGACAACAATTCTGTGCGGGATTACCTGAAGAGATGGCCGAATATATCAACTCTCAACGGCCCGGTACTATTACCGAAGTAATCCACCACACCATGGTTGCTTCACGCATCAATTTCCATCAAGGGGCTAGACGTAATGTCAAGCCCATGGAAAACAAAGATAAAAATGATGCAAAGGGGAAATCCAATGCTCAAAATAATTCCCAAGGCACTTCCAACAACAACAACAACAATCGGTCCAAGGAGAAGGGAGTTTACAAAGGTAAAAACAAACTCTCTCCTGAAGAGCTTGAAGCTTTTCGCAAGGACCATAAGTGTTTCAAGTGTGGGGAGCAAGGACATGGCTATCGTTCTTGCCCCAAGAAGAATACTCGCAATGAGACTCCTAGGGCTTCCACCATCGAAGCTCCAAAAGAGGATGCTCATTGCAAAGGATCATCCCTCTCCTATGCTTGGGGAAAGGTAAGAGAGCATGATGCCTTCATCTTGTTTGACCCTGGCTCTACTCTCAACTTCATATCAATAGAGTTGGCCACCAAGTTGGGCATTCAAGCTTTTGAGATGGGAGATATAGTAGTGGCTGATGCAGCTTTCAAGGGACAACAAGCCTCCGTTACTCCCTTGATTGGGAAGTTGAGGCTTCATGTCCAAAGCTATGTCGACAAAGAAGACTTCTTCATCTCTCCCCTCCAACATCAGGATGTTATCCTAGGGGCACCATGGTTTGATCGCATGGCTGCCAACATGAAGTTCCCTGAAAGGAGAATTTACTTCACCTACAGGGGAAAGAACATGTATATAGATGCTAATGAGCGTGGTCGCACTATTCCACTTGTAAATCCTCTTTCTTTTGATAAATCAATGAAGAGCTCAGTTTCTGCGTACATGATTTATGTCAAAGATTCTCTAAAAGCTAATAATGTTTCATCAAATGAAAATGATAGGAATCAAGAAGAGTTAGACTTGTCTACTTTTCTAAAAGGATTCCAAGATGTATTCATCGATGATATCCCTATGGACCTACCTCCAAAACGAGGGGATGATGACCATCGTATTGAGCTCCTTCCAGGAAGCTCACCGCCTAACAAACCTCCTTATCGAGTCTCACAAGCTCAACAAGAGGAGATCATGAGGCAAGTACAAGAGCTGGTAGACAAAGGGATGGTGAGGCCTAGTTCCTCTCCCTTTTGTTCTCCAGTCCTTTTAGTGCAAAAGAAAGATGGTACATACCGTATGTGTGTGGACTATCAAGCACTAAACCATATCACTATCAAAAACAGATTTCCCGTACCTCGGGTAGAAGATCTGTTTGATAAGCTACAAGGCTCTACCTACTTCAGTAGGATTGACCTTAAGAGTGGCTATCATCAAATAAGGATAGTGGATGAGGATATCTTAAAGACCGCGTTTCGCACAACATTTGGTCTTTATGAATATCTAGTCATGCCTTTTGGCTTGACTAATGCACCAGCTACGTTCAATCGTTTGATGGAGAAATTTTTTAGACCATATCGAAAATTCACTGGAGTGTTCTTCGATGATATCATCATCTACTCCAAGTCTTTGGAGGAACATAAGCAACATCTCCAAGTGATTTTTCAAGCCTTGAGGGAGAACAAACTTTTTCTCAACCAAAAGAAAAGTGAATTCTTCCTTCAAGAGATTCAATATCTAGGCCATATTATCTCTCACGATGGTATTCGTATGGATCCATCAAAGTTAGAGGTAATAAAATCATGGCCTAACCCAAGGAATCTACATGAGCTAAGAAGCTTTATTGGTATGTGTGCATACTATAGACGCTTCATAGCAAAATTCTCTCAAGTAGCAGGACCACTACACGACTTAACCAAGAAGAACGTTAAGTTTGTATGGACTGCTAAGGAGCAAAATGCTTTTGAAAAACTCAAAGAGAAGCTTACTTCCCAACCAGTCCTCGTGCTTCCGGATCTCTCAAAGCCATTTGAGGTCCAATGTGATGCTTGTGGTGATTGCCTTGGAGTGGTTTTGCTTCAAGAAGGGCATGCCATAGCATATGAGAGCCGAAGGCTCAATGGTGATGAACGAGTCTTGGGCATTTATGAGAAAGAGCTTTTAGCTATTCTACATGCCCTAGACACATGGAAGCACTACCTATTGGGGACTCCATTTATCCTACGAACCGACCACCAAAGTCTCAAGTATTTCATGACGCAAACCAAGCTTTCCGACAAACAAATGAGGTGGGCAAATTTTCTTACGCAATTTAATTTCCATATTGCTCACATAGCTGGTAAGCACAATCAAGTTGCCGATGCACTTTCACGACGACCAAAAGTTAATGCGGTGTCTATAGCTACTCACAATGATCTATCCTCTATGATAGATGAGTATGCTACTGACCCTGACTTTAGAGACATAATGTCAGCCCTTGCTTTGGGGAAGAAAGAGGAACCATTCACCTTGCAGGATGGTTATCTTCTCCACGGCAATAGGCTATGTGTTACCCATTCCCTTCGTGAGAAGGTTATGTATGAATCCCATGCTCCTCCATATGCAGGGCATAGAGGTATTCAACCTACTCTCCGAGGAGTAGAGACGTATTTCTATTGGCCTACCATGAAAGTGGACATACAAGAGTATGTTTCAAAATGTGTAGTATGCCAAAAGACCAAGTATGATAGAGGGAAGCAACCTGGATTACTCCAGCCATTGCCTATTCCAAATTCACCATGGGAGAGTATATCCATGGATTTCATGTTTGGATTACCCAAGTCTATCCATGGGAATACAGGAATATGGACAATAGTCGACAGGTTTAGCAAGCAAGCACATTTTATTCCTGTCAAAAAGACTATTAAGGCACATCAAATGGCAACTCTCTTCATATCTCAGATTTTCAAACACCATGGATTACCCACATCCATCGTGTCAGATAGAGATCCTAGAATGACCAGTAATTTCTGGAAAGGTCTCTTTGAAAATCTAGGAACAAGATTGAATTTCTCTTCGGCCTATCACCCACAAACGGATGGCCAAAGTGAGATAGCCAATCTTACGATACTCGATCTACTCAAGATTTATGTTACCGAAGTAGATCAACGCTCACAATGGGAAAAGTATTTACCGCTAGTAGAGTATGCCTACAATAATACTGTACATACTTCTACGGGCAAAGCACCTTTTGAGATCATAGAAGGAAGACCTAAAAGTCCCTTGCTACTGAAAGTACATGGGAAGATCTTCGCCGCCGATGAGTATAGCCGTGACCTACAAGAATCTTTTCAAAAGATTAGGGAGGCTATAGCCATCTCTCAACAAAGGCAAAAAGCTGCTGCTGATAAGCACAGAAGAGCCTTAATGTTCAAAGAAAATGATTGGGTCTTACTCAAGTTTCCTAAGGCTCGATTAAGGCAAACGACGGGCAAAAATCCTACGGGCCATCAAAAGTATTATGCTAAACTAGCAAAAAGATACTATGGTCCTTTCCAAATCTTGAAGGCTATCAATGAGACGGCTTATCAACTCAAGTTGCCCAACCATTGGCTTATACACAATGCCTTTCATGTAAGCTTACTTAAGCCCTACAAAGGAGAGCCACCAATTGAACCAATTATTGAAGACCCTCCCGATGTTGAAGACCAAGAAGAGGTGCTACAACCCGAAGTTATCCTTCGGCATGAAGACAAGGTACTACGACATGGTAAGATTATCCGACGGTATCTTATTAAGTTCAAAAATTATCCTTTTGAAGATGCTAAATGGATGCAAGGAGTACAACTTAAGGATAGTATGAACCTTGTCAATGCTTACAATGCTACATTAGAGTAAGCAAATGTACAAATTTCTTTTAAATAACTCATGTTTTTGTCTTATATGACTAGTCCTCTTTTTAATTGTGCACAAATTTAACTAGTATGCATGCTTAGAATCATGTTTGTGATGACGACGTCTCTCAAACACCAAGTAGAATTTGTCACTCTACTTTGGGAGAATGAAATGGACTAAAGAGCAGACATGCTTGCGGCAGCTATGTCTCCCAAGCACCAAATAGATTATCCATCCATCTTGGAAAGATGTCGTAGGGTAGAAAGGGATCCTTTACCCGCTAAGTACGATTGACTAATGACTAAGACTTTATCTCTTCTACCTCATAGTCGAGGACGACTATGATTTCAAGAGAGAGGTAATGTCATAAAATCTAATATCTAACTAACCCAAATGATTTTCTCATATTAAATTGATCACTTAATGTGGGAGAATAAACGGGAACAAGTGTTAAGATATAGGTATGTGCTTTTAGATCTATCTCAACACGGGGCCAATGTAAAGGGGCCCAAAAGGGAGATGGTCTATCAAAGAGCAAGGCTAACCAATGGAGCATAAGACCTTAGGGTTAGCTTCATTGAAGACCTCCAATAAATGTGTGTAAAAGTCCTTTTGACCTTAAGTAAGCTAGGGCTGAGCTTGAGGTGGGAACCCGGCCCAAGCTCGAGGTGCTTGTCCTGCTTGAGGTGCTTGTCATGCTTGAGGTGTTTTTCATGCTTGAGGTGCTTGATTAAGATGCTTGAGGTGCTTGACTGGCTCCATGCTTGAGGTGCTTGACTTGCTGCATGATTAAAGTACTTGAGGTGCCTTGAGAAGCTTGCCTGAGATGCTTGTGGGAACCCCCCTAGTTCAAGTGCTTTGTCATGCTTGGTGAGTAAGGTGCTTGATCACCTAAAAGTCAAAAGCATTCCTACAAGAGGGGGGGCGAGCCCTTTTCCTAGGGCCTAGAGAGAGAACACCCACTCACACACACAAGGGAAGTCCATCTTGAAGAGGCAGCAAGGACACATGTCAGGCCCCTACCCATGTTACCTTCATGTGTTGCTTGAAGCCTATTGGCTAGGCTTCAAAGGGGTCCAATGATAAATTACATGAATTATCTAATTGTTTTAGCATTTATCAAGTCCTCTCTCTCAAAGGGGAAAGGGGGACACTTGTCCCAAGGCTACCCATGTTGCTTGTAATGGCTCCTGCTTGTGATTGGCTAGGCCTGGAGGGGTCCAATGAGCTTCAGGCATGAGCTACAAGGGGGGGTCGACCCAAGCAAGCTAGGGGGGTGCCTAGGGGGTATACTCACCCACACACACTCACAAGCACTCTCATTGTGTGATATGCAAAGTGCAAGAGCTCCCTCTCCAAGCAAGTGGAGGTTGAGAGCCTACACCAACACTCTTGGCTATGGAGTGCAAATCCAACCAAGAGCCATGCTTCAATGCTTAAGCTTGCCATCTCCTTCTTCTTCATTACTATGCTATTATGTATGCTAGCAACAAGAGTATGATAAGTGAGGAACTAATTCTTTCTCCTACGAAATGTTTCTTCTTCCTCTTCCCTACCCTCATTCCCTGCTAGCTCTCTCCACCTTCGAAGGTGTTTGAGGTCTTGGGACTGAGGCTTGGGATAGTTAAAGCTTTCTTCAAGTTTATGTTATGTTTGTGGTGCATGAAGCCTTCCATCTTCATGGCATCACCTAGGTCACAAGGAACACAAAGACTGTATTGTAACAAGTCTCTCTTTATGGGAGAAATCATAATACAAATGCCTATTGGAGGGGGGACCGGCTCCACATAAATCCGGTCCTCAATTGTTGTCATGTTCTCTAAACTCTCTCTCTTGCAAAAGTATTGTCTATGCCAAGTTAACTAATTGCTATGATTATGTTGCTATCTTCAATTATGTCTACCCGCTATGCTCACAAAATCATTTCTTGAAAGTACTCTCATTAAATTCCGCTATTCTCAAATTGAATAGGCAAATTCCATTACACGTCACATTGCACGGCAATAGCAGAGTACCAGACCACATGAACCGGGTATGTGTTGTGTGTGTGTGTGTATGCATTCTATGGTAGCGTGCCTTTTGGTGTATTTCACGGCAATCATAAGGTACCTTACCACACAATGTGAGTGTGTGCATAAGCTGTCCTTCGAAACAAAGCTTACCACGGGGCATCACCTCGGTGACGCGAGGAATAGGGTATCCTTTGTGATAAGTATTGGCTCACTGTCAGGGTACTACGTCGGTAATGCGGCGATTCTAGCATCCTTATGGTGAGTCAAATTCCCTTCCCCTTTCCAAAAAAACATATGGGCATCGATCAGTAATGTGGCTATATGATGCTCGTATGCAAGCCATTATTGCTCTTTAGATTCGGGCGGCACTCGATCTTGGTAACGTGGCTAATTGAGTGTTGTTTGTTAGAAGCATCTATTTTTGCATAAATGTGACGTTTAGGTCATTAACCCAATCGTACGAACGCCATATAATTTGTATATGCATGTGCAGTTCATTATTTTAAGTATTAAGTATATGAAATAATTGGTCGATAACGCGAACGTGAAGAGTATTTCATATATAATTGTTCGATATTGTTGTTTTGAAGTGTTTTTGTGAAAATATATACTAGCCAATTATATTCAAAAGAATGATTTATTCCTAAATCATCACCGCTATTTTAAATTCTACATTTATATAAGTATGTATAAAACAATATGGTCATGTGAGGATACAAAGATAAAGAAAGGAAGGTGGAAGGTATCAAAGTGCCTCCACGAAGCGATCAAAGAAAACTATTAGAGGATCTACTTGGAAGTTTATGGCCATCCATTGCACAATGCAAATGTGTGTTATATTTTGCAAAAATGTCGTATGTCCATTTTGTGCAACAGTGACCATTAGACTTTTCATCAAAGGAGACAACGGTTGCCACCCATGATATCAGGGAGAGTTGTACCCAAGATGTGAGCTGGCATTGATAGTTGAAGGGACCGACCTACAGTTAAAAAAGGAGAAAGATATTTACACGACACAGCTGGCAGAGAAAGATGCAGAAATCACACCACTTTCTATAGAGACCCAAACAACCCAACCATCACACGTCCAGATGGAGAAAACTATTCATAGCTTAAGCCAAGATATTCAAAATCTGACACAGCGAGTGAATCCTCCGCTTATACAAGGGACACACATTAGTCACCTTGTCCTATATCCAGAGTTGGTCCCCTTGTCTACTTCAGATGAATCTTCATCTTCCCAATGTTCAGTTTGCTACAAGAATTCTGATGGATGAAGTGGATACTATACATTGATGTGTGGTCATTATTATCACCTTGTCTATTTAATTTGTTTAATGCAAAATAGTAGCTGAGGTGCAATCTATCCACAAGATATTCCACAAGAAATATGTTATATGTTTGGCATGGCAAATGAGTATAAATTCAAGAAAGGTCGCCAAGATACCCCTAGCACAATTAGAAATCTATTTGGTAACGAAGATGCAGGTTCTAAGCATAATAATTGAGATTGACAGACTATGTATAATTGCTGTTAGGTAAAGGCAGTGTGCCTGTAAACATACAAGAGTATGTTTCTAAATGTGTGGTATGCCAAAAGACGAAGTTTGATAGAGGGAAGCAATCTGGGTTGCTTCAACCTTTGCCAATCCCTAATTCACCATGGGAGAGCATATCCATGGATTTTATCTTCGGATTGCCTAAGTCTATCCATGGGAATATGGGAATATAAACGATAGTGGACAGGTTTAGTAAACAAGCTCGTTTTATACCTGTCAAAAAGACTATCAAAGCCCATCAAATGGCAACCCTCTTCATTTCACAAATCTTCAAGTACCTTGGCTTGCGAATGTCCATAGTGTTGGATAGAGATCCTACAATGACCAGTAATTTGTGGAAGGGTCTCTCTGAGAATTTAGGAACAAGGCTAAATTTCTCTTTGGCCTATCACCCGCAAATGGATGGCCAAAGTGAAATAGCTAACCTAACAATTTTTGATCTACTAAAAGCCTATGTAATGGAATTAGATCAAAGATCCCAATGGGAGAAGTACTTACCCTTAGTGGAGTATGCCTACAATAATATTGTACATACTTCCACGAGAAAAGCACCTTTTGAGGTAATTGAGGGAAGATCAAAAAGTCCCCTTCTACTTAAGGTACACGGGAAGATCTTTGTTGCAGATGAGTATAGCGGAGACCTACAAGAATCTTTCCAAAAGATTAAGGATTCTATCTCTATCTTACAGCAAAGGCAAAAGGCTGCTGCTAATAAGCACAGAAGAGCCCAAGCCTTTAAAGAAAATGATTGGGTCTTATTAAAATTTTCCAAGGTGCGATTAAGGCACACGACGGGCAAGAATCCTACGGGACACCAAAAGTACTATTCTAAGCTAGCAAAAAGTTATTATGGTCCCTTCTAGATTCTTAGACCAACCAATGAGATGGCTTATCAACTCAGGTTGCCCAGCCATAGGCTCATACACAATGCTTTTCATTTGAGCCTATTAAAGCCTTACAAAGGAGATCCACCTCAAGAACCAACTATCGAAGACCCATCGGAGATTGAGGACCAAGAAGAGGTGCTGCAACCCGAGTCCATCCTTCGACATGAAGACAAGGTACTAAGAGGCGGTAAGATTATCCAATGATATCTTATTAAGTTTAAGAATTATCCTTTTGAAGATGCTAGATGGATGCAAGGCATACAATTAAAGGATAACCTGAACCTTGTCAATGCTTACAATGCTTCCCAAGAGTAAGAAAATGTACAAATGTTAAAAATGAACAAAGTTTTTGTCTTATAAGACTCTCTTTTTCTTTATTGTGCACAAAAATGAAGTAGTATGCATGCTTAGATCAAGTTTGCAGAGATGACGTCTCCCAAACACCAAGTAGAGCTTGTCACTCTACTATGGAATATTGATAGGACAAATGTGCAGACATGCTTGCGAAAGCTTAGGCTCTCAAGCGCCAAATGGACTAGTTATCATTCTGGAACAATGTCGTACGGTAACATAGGGATCCTCTACCCACTAGAAAAAGGACTAATGAATATGCTTTATCTTCTCTACTCCATAGTCGAGGATGACTATGATTTCAAGAGAGAGGTAATGTCATAATAACTAATATATAATTATCCTAAATGATTTTCTAATGTTAAACTAATCATTTAATATGGGAAAGTGCCAGGGGAGAAAAAGCTAGAATATTGGTTAAGCGGGCAGACCGGCCACAGTAGGGATCCAAAGGGGGGTCCATCTTCAAAAGAGCTATGTGTAACAATGGGCTCCAAAGACCTTAGGGTTCAGCCCATTAAGACTTCCAAAATGCTAAGGTTCCAAAATTTAAAGGTTGTGTCCAATGGTCAAAGGCTTAGGAAATTGGATGCTTTGTGTGTGTCCCAAAAAGTCTTCTCAAGTCCTATATAGGAGGGGGCGAGCCCAAGAAGTAGGGGATGAGAGAGAAACACACACACACACACACACACACACACACACACACACACACACACACACACACACACACACACACACACACACACACACACACACACACACACACACAAGCTTCATTTGTACACAAGGGGAAAGAGGGACATATGTCAGCTCCCTAGCCTAGATGCCCACAAGGTGTACTTAAATCCTATTGGATGGCCATGGAGGTGGACCAATGAGAATTATGCTAGATTAAATCTAGTTTAATTAATTTAAAAACACTTAATAGAAGAACCAATAGGAATTAAGCTCTCTAGAAGACTATTGGACAGTCTTCCAAGGGGTCCAATGAGCATTCAGCAACCCAATGGCTTGCCTAATTCCTATTGGCCAAGAGGGGTCCAATAAGAGTTTACTTGAACTAATTAATTACCTAAAGCTCTCACAAAAGGGGAAAGGGGGACACATGTCAGAAGGCTATCACTTATGCTCCTGAAATCCTATTGGCTAAGCCTGGGGAGGTCCAATGAGGTGCTAGCAAGAGGGGTCGACCAAGAGAGAGAGGGGGCTGAATTTTTCAAGGCATTATCACCTACACACTCACACAAGCTCATGTGTGGAGTAAGAAGTCTCTCTCTCTCTCTCCTCAAGCTTTTTTATGGAAAGCTTATCACCTACTTCAAGCTTGTGAGAAGGGAGGCCTACACCAACAACTCTTGGCTTTGTGATGCAAATCCAACCAAGAGCCAAGCTTCAATGCATGCTCATCTCCTCTACCATGCTAATTACTAAGCTAAGCTATGCTAATATGAGTGATTATGTGAGGAGATGTAGATCTTTCTCGTAAGACTACTCCTTCTTCCTCTCAATCTACTCTCATACCCCACTAGCTCTCACCATCTTCAAAGGTGTGTGAGGTCTTGGGTCTGAGACCGTGAGGGAATTGATGTTGTGTTTAATAAGTGTTTTGCTTAGTGCTTAAAGTTTCCATCTTCATTGCACTAGCTAGTATTGAAGGAACTTCATGCAAGAGTATAGAGGGCCTTCTTACGCACGCAGCCAATGGCACCTCAATGCCGTAGAGTTATCGTAGAGTTTTTCTTGGTTGCCCACCTTAGCTGTGCGTTGCGGACGGCGTAGGTGCGACTATAGTCATTTCTCGTTGTCTTTGTCCTCATGGAGCACAGAAGACTCTATGTCTGTCTTCTTTCTTGTTGCAATGTGGGGATGCCTACAGATCGTGGGAGAGAGGATGTGCATGGCATGCACATGCAACCCGCTTTTTTCCTTTCCCAAGAATAGCTCGGATACCAGTGAAAGGGCGAGAGTAATGTGTGTGCAAGTTTCAGTCTCCACCCAACCGTGCTATCTTATAGCCTCCCCCTAACGTTCACATTGTTCGATCGTGCCGGTGGCCTTGCCTGTAGGACGCGTGTCCTTATATTTACCCTGCTACTTATTGTATACAATCATTAACATCAAAGACAAGTGAAAATTTTCAAAAAACATAGAGCATAAGAAGCATACCTTGCTCTAGGAAGTGGTTGTTAAAAGATAAACTATTTGATTCATGTCTATACACATAGGGTCTTGGAATTTTGAACAAAATATAAACATTAATAACTAATATCTAATTCTCCTAACTGATTTTCTCATCTTAAACTGATCATTTAATATGGGAAAGTACCAGGGTAGAAAAAGCTAGAATTTTGGTTAGACTGGCAAATCGGTCACAGTAGGGATTCAAAGGAGGAAAAATAGGGATCCAGAGGGGGGGCCATCTGCAAAAGAGCAATGTGTATCAATGGCCTCAAAGACACTAAGGTTCAGCCCAATAAGACTTCCAAAATGCTAAGGTTCCAAAACTCAAAGCTAATGTCCAATGGCCAAAGTGTGAGTAAATTGGATGCTTGTGGGAAGACTCAAAAGTCTTCTCACATCCTTGTCTAGGAGGGGGAGAGCCTTATATGTAGGGATGAGAGAGAAACACACACACACACACACACACACACACACACACACACACACACACACACACACACACACACACACACACACACACACACACACACACACACACACACACACACGCTTGTAAGCTCCCTTTACACAAAGGGCATAGTGGACACATGTCAGCTCCCTAGCCCAGTTGCCCCCAAGGTGCATTCAAATCCTATTGGATTGCCATAGAGGTGGAACAATGAGAATTAGGCTAGAGTAAATTTAGTTTAATTCACTTTAAAACACTTGATAAAAGAACCAATAGAAATTAAGCTCTCTAGAAGACTATTGGACAGTCTCCCAAGGGGTCCAATGAGCATTCAACAGCCCAATGGCTTGCTTGATTCCTATTGGCCAGAGTATTAAGGGGTCCAATGAGAGATTAATTGAATTATTTAAATACCTAAAGCTCTCACAAAAGAGGAAAGGGGAACACATGTCACAAGGCTATCACTTATGCTTCTTAATTGTCATTGGCTAAGCTTTACAGGGGCCAATGGGATGCCAGCATGAGCAAATAGCAAGAGGGGTCAACCAAGAGAGAGAGGGGGTTGATTTTTACAAGGCATTATCACACACACACTCACAAAATCTCATGTGTGAAGTAAAGAAGACTATCTCCTTCTCAAGATTTAATGGAAAGCTCATCATATACTCCAAGCTTGTGAGAAGGCAGGCCTACAACAACAACTCTTGGCTTTGTGATGCAAATCCAACCAAGAGCCAAGCTCCAATGCATGCTCATCTCCTCTACCATGTTAATTACTAAGCTATGCTAAGCTATTAAGAGTGATTATGTGAGGAGACATACTTCTTTCTTGTAAGAATACTCCTTCTTCCTCTCAATCTACTCTCATACCCCTCTAGCTCTCACCATCTTCAAAGGTATGTGAGGTCTTGGGTCTGAGATCGTGAGGGAATTGATGTTGTGTTTTCAAGTGTTAGCTTGGTGCTTGAAGCTTCCATCTTCATTGCACCATCAAGTTATTGAAGGAACACAAAGTATTGTATTGTAAGACGCCTCCCTTGATGGGGGAAACCTATAATACAAAGCCTTTTGGAGGGGAGACCGGATCCATGTAAATCCGGTCCTCAACTGTTGTCAATAGCTTAATTTATCTCTCTTTTTTTGGTATTGTCCATGCCTATCTAACTAGGTTTTATGCTTTTGTTGCTCTCTACATCCAAGCTCTCTTGCTATGCTCATTATGAATCTATTCGTAGTGAAATGCTCACTATGTCTATGTTATTTTCCGCTATGCACAAGTTACTAGACCATTAAATGTTACAAAACACCTTTTTATCTTCAATATTGGTTGCAACCACAACTGCAACTTTATATTGAGAAGTATCTTTGAGAGCTAATACATTGTCTCCTTCTTCTACCCATGGAGGAGCACATCCTGGTTGTCCTGGAAGAAGTAGCCTTGAGCAAACCTTTCTAAAATATATTTCATATGCTATCTTGACATTAGGACTATCCATTTCCATCCAGAAGAAGAGGTGACTTAACCTTCTAATCGGTGTGATTATTGCTGTAGCATCTTTCATTTTACTTTCTCTCACAAAAGCCATCCCTGTGATATAGTCCACATTGTTTATGTTATAATTGAAGCACTTAACCAAGGTAAATATTTGGATTTGTCCCCCTTGCTCATGGGAAAATATTTTGACTAAGTGTCCTCTGTTGCAAGCTTCAAAATATGACGGGTAACCTCCACCCTGTGGAATGAAGAATCATTTGGCATCTTTTTAGCACCAAATGTAGATTGGCCGCAATCTTTTGATCTTAAGCTAGCATGGTAGTCGTAGATCTATCCACATTGCCCTAGCTGATTGATTGCTCTCATCTACCAACATAATCAATAAGTTGTTCCACCTTGTGTGTTCGAATTGCCGTGCTTATGGAAAAGCTTGCCAGTGGGGGATGCCTCCTTGTCGTACAAAAGGTACATATAATATTTAATGTAACATTTAATGGCCTAATAACTTGTGTGTAGTGGAAATTAGCATGAACATAGTGGGCATTTCATTAGAATAGATTCCTAATGAGAATTACAAGAGTGCTTGGGTGGAGAGAGCAACAAAAAGCATAACACCTAGTTAGATAGCATGAACAATACTTCCGAAAGAGAGAGAAATTAATCTATTGACAACAGTTGAGGACTGGATTTGCATGGAGCCGGTCCCCCCTCCAAAAGTCTTTGTATTATGGTTTCTCCCATCAAGAGAGACATTGTACAATACAATTCTTTGTGTTCCTTCAAGACTAGCTAGTGCAATGAAGATGAAAGCTTCATGCACTAAGCAAAACACTTAGTAAACACAACATCAATTATCCCCGGTTTCAGACCCAAGACCTCACACACCTTCGAAGATGGTGAGAGCTAGCAGGGTATGAGAGTAGATTGAGAGGAAGAAGGAGTATCTTACGAGAAAGATGTACATCTCCTCACATAATCACTCATATTAGCATAGCTTAGCTTAGTAATTAGCTTGGTAGAGGAGATGAGCATGCATTGAAGCTTGGCTCTTGGTTGGATTCGCATCCACATGCCAAGAGTATGTCGATGTAGGCTTCTATCTCACAAGCTTGGAGTAGGTGATGAGCTCTCCATTAAAGCTTGGGAAGAGATAGTCTTCTTTACTTCTCACATAGACTGTGTGAGAGTGTGTGTGTGATAATGCCTTCCAAAAATCAGCCCCCTCTCTCTCTTGGGCAAGCCCTCTTGCTATTTGCTCTTGCTCTACCCTCATTGGACCTCCCCAAGTCAAGCCAATGACTTTTAAGCAGCATAAGTGATAGCCTTCTGACATGTGTCCCCCTTTCCCCTTTTGTGAGAGCTTTAGGTAATTTAATAATTCAACTAAACTCTCATTGGACCCCTTTTCCTCCTGGCCAATAGGAATCAGGCAAGCCATTGGGCTCCTAAATGCTCATTGGACCCCTAGGGAGACTGTCCAATAGTCTTCTAGAGGACTTAATTCTCATTGGTTCTTTTAGTAAGTGTTTTTAAATTAATTAAACTAGATTTACTCTAGCCTAATTCTCATTGGTCCACCTCCAAGGCCATCCAATAGGAATTGTGTACACCTTGTGGACATTTGGCCTAGGGAGCTGACATGTGTCCCTCATTCCCTTTCTGTAAAGGGATCTTGTGTGTGTGTGTGTGTGGATTTCTCTCTCATCCCCTACAAGCTAGGCTCACCCCCTCCTATGTAGGGATGTGTAAAGACTTTTGGGACACACACAAAGCATCCAATTCCCTTAAGGTTGACCTTTGGACACAACCTTTGAATTTTGGAACCTTAGCATTTTGGAAGTCTTAATGGGCTGAACCTTAGGGTCTTTTTAGCCCATTGTTGCACATGGCTCTTTTGCAGATGGCCCCCCTTTGGATTCCTCTTTTCCCTCCTTTGGATCCCTACTGTGGCCGGTCTGCTAACTTAACCAATATTCTAGCTTTTTCTCCCCTGGCACTTCCCCATATTAAATGATCAGTTTAACATGAGAAAATCATTTAGGAGAATTAGATATTGATTATTAGGACATTACCTCTCTCTTGAAATCATAGTCGTCCTCGACTATGATCTTGTCCCTAAATTCTCAAAGGGACCCTTCCAAAAATTACTGGTCATTCTAGGATCTCTATCCGACACTATGGACATTGGCAAGCCATGGTACTTGAAAATTTGTGAAATGAAGAGGGTTGCCATTTGATGGGCTTTGATAGTCTTTTTGACAGGTATAAAATGAGCTTGTTTACTGAACCTGTCTACTATCGTCCATATTCCCGTATTCCCATGGATAGACTTAGGCAAGCCAAAGATAAAATCCATGGATATGCTCTCCCATGGTGAATTAGGGATTGGCAAGGGTTGAAGCAATCCAAGTTGCTTCCCTCTATCAAATTTTGTCTTTTGGCATACCACACATTTAGAAACATACTCTTGTATGTTCACTTTCATGGTAGGCCAACAGAAATATGTTTCAATTTCCTTTAAGGTAGACTGAATCCCTCTATGCCCCGCATAAGGTGGAGCATGAGATTCATACATTACTTTCTCACGTAGTGAGTTAGTAACACATAGTCTATTGCCATAGAGAAGATAACCATCTTGTAAAGTAAATGGTTCTTCTTTCTTCCCCAATGCAAGGGCTGAAATCACATTTCTAAAATCGGGATCAATAGCATACTCATCTATCATTGAAGATAGATCATTGTGAGTTGCTATGGAAACCGCATTCACTCTCGGCCGTCTTGAGAGTGCATCAGCTACTTGATTATGCTTGCTAGCAATGTGAGCAATATGAAAATGAAATTGCGAAAGGAAATTTGCCCACCTCATTTGTTTGTCGGAGAGCTTGGTCTGCGTCATGAAGTACTTAAGACTTTGGTGATCCGTTCGCAGAATGAAAGGAGTCCCCAATAAATAGTGCTTCCATGAGTCTAAGGCATGTAGAACTGCAAGGAGTTCCTTTTCATATATGCCTAGAGCTTGCTCAACAGGGTCGAGCCTTCGACTCTCATAGATGGTGTGCCCTTCTTGGAGCAAAACAGCTCCAAGGAAATCACCACAAGCATCACATTGGACCTCAAATGGTTTTGAGAGATCCGATAGTGTAAGCACAGGTTCAGAGATAAGCTTTTCTTTAAGCTTTTCAAAAGCATTGTTCTCCTTAGCAGACCATGTATACCTAACCCTTTTCTTTGTTAGGTCATGTAATGGTCCCACAATTGTGAGAACTTTTCTATGAAGCGTCTATAGTATGCAAACATACCTATAAATCTTCTTAGTTCATGAAGATTCCTTGGTTTAGGCCATCCTTTTATTACCTCTAACTTGGATGCATCCATTTGGATGCCATCTTGAGAGATAATGTGACCTAAATACTGAATCTCTTGCAAGAAAAATTCACTTTTCTTTCGATTAACATAAAGTTTATTCTCTCTTAAAACTTGAAATATTACCTGGAGGTGTTGCTTGTGTTCGTCTAATGAATTAGAGTAGATGATAATATCATCAAAGAACACTCCAGTGAAGGTTCGATGAGGCTTGAACAGCTTCTCCATCAAGCGGTTGAATGTGGCTGGTGCATTGGTCAAGCCAAAAGGCATGACAATGTATTCATAAAGACCAAATGTGGTGCGAAATGTGGTCTTTACAATGTCTTGATCAACTATCCTTATTTGATGATAGCCACTTTTTAGGTCAATCCTACTGAAGTAGGTCGATCCTTGTAGCTTATCAAATAGGTCTTCTACCCATGGAATGAGAAACCTATTCTTGATAGTGATCCTATTTAGTGCTCTATAGTCGACACACATACGATATGTGCCGTCTTTCTTTTGCACTAATAGTACAGGTGAGCAAAATGGAGATGAGCTAGGCCTAACCATGCCCTTCTCAACTAACTCATGCACTTGCCGCATAATCTCCTGTTGTTGAGATTGAGAAACTCTATAAGGATGTTTGTTACGTGGTGAACTTCCTGGAAGAAGTTCAATTGCATGGTCATCATTACCTGTTAGAGGTAGTTCACAAGGGATGTCGTCAATAAAACATCTTGAAACCCCTTGAGAAAATTGGATAACTCTAATTCCTTTTGGTTGCTTTTATTTTCTTTTGCTAAAGCATTAGGTTAATTTTGAGAATCTTTAACAAAAATCATGTACACGGAAATAGAGCTCTTTATTGACTTGTTGAAAGCTGGTGTATGTACAATGGGGATAGTGTTACCCATTTCCTTAGCATCTATATACATGTCTTTTTCCCTGAACATAAAGGAGATTCTCCTTTCAGGAAATTTAACATTGGAAGCAAGGCGGTCAAACCATGGTGCCCCTAGGATTACATCCTCATGCTTGAGAGGAGAGATAAAGAAGTCCTCTTTGTCTACATAGCCTTGGACATGAAGCCTCAATTTCCCGATTAAGGGAGTGATTGAAGCTTCTTGCCCCTTGAAGGCACTGTCTGCGGGTAGGACATCTCCCATCTCGTAAGCTTGTATACCTAGCTTGGTGGCCAACTCTATAGATATAAAATTGTGAGTAGAATCAGGGTCAAAGAGAATAAAAGCATCATGTTCTCTTACCTTTCCCCAAGCATGGCATAGAGGAGATCCTTCGTGATGAGTTTGGTGAGTCTCCTCCTCTTGGATTTCAACCAAGGAAGCTCTAGGAGGATCTTGGCAGTTGTTCTTTTGGGGACAAGCGCAGTACGCATGCCCTTGTTCGCCGCAATTGAAACACTGGTTATCCTTGCGATAACGCTCAAGCTCTTCATGAGAGAGTTTGTTTTTACCTTTGTAAACTCCCTTCTCTTTAGCTTTGTTGGAGTTTCCCTTAGGAGACTTTTGGACATTGTCCTTCCCCTGAGGCTCGTTGGAAACCTTGTTTTCCGTGGGCTTATTATTTCTTTTAGCCCCCGTTTGGAAATTGATTCGAGAGGCCACCATAGTATGGTGTATTACTGCCGACATGGTACATGGCCTTTGGGAGTTGACATACTCCGCCATTTCTTCGGTTAAGCCCGCACAAAATTGTTGCTTTTGCTCTCCAAAATCCAACTTTTTGAAGACAGTGGCTTTGAGTTGTCGGTCCCAAAACTTGTCTACATATTTGTGGATGGATTCATAGGGAGAGAGCTTTAAGCTTCGCCATTCGGTGAGTACTTTGTCTTTGGAATCGGTGGCCAAAAACTGCTTCATAATGGAAGCTCTTAAAGATTTCCATGTTCGTGGAGCTTCACCTTTGGCTCGTAGGCTAGACCACCATTGGCTGGAGGACTTTTGAAAGTGCATAGCTACGTGGTGTAGCTTAGAGGACTCCGTGAAGCCCTCATATCCAAACGCCGCATCAAATTGCTGGATAAAGGCCAAGACTTTGTTCGTAGCACCAAAGGTACCATCATAGGTAAGGAAAGAGATGCTCTTCCCTCCCTCTTTGAATTTCTTCAGTTTGGACGACCTCTTCCATGCGGCATAGGATTTCCTATGGACTCTCCTTTTTGATGGTTCAAAGGTTTCACCATCACTTTCTTCAGAAGGTGAAGAATTTGAAGAAGGTGGAGAAGAGGGTGACCTCTTTCTCGCCTTTTTCTTGTCTTGATCTTTGTCGTCTTCACCATCACTTTCATAAGAGGAAGAGGATGAAGAAGATGGAGAAGAGGGTGTCCTCTTTCTCGCCTTTTTCTTCTCTTGCTTTTTATCATCCCTCTTTGAATTATGGTGTGGAGAAGAGTGTGATGGTCTTCTCTTGCTTTTCATCATCCCTCTTTGAATTATGGCGTGGAGAAGAGTGTGATGGTCTTCTCCGCTTTGGTGGTGATGGAGAGCGTTTAGCCCGCCGTCTTCGTGGAGCCATCTCCGCCGAGGTGGCGGGAGACTCACTTCTTTCTCATTCCTTCGGTGGAGGCTCTTGAGTTCTCCTTTGGGAAGGAGATGCATCATCAAGAAGTAAATTCTTGAGCCCTTCGTATGGATTCTCTTGTTCTTCCCAAATCGGAGAGAGACCTCTTTTGGGATTCTCACAAGGAGGCTTCCTAGGTGTTCTCTCGTCATGGTGATGAGCTTGGAGAATCCCGTGAGCACGGAGGTGCCGTTGCACTTCACTTTGGAGAGATGGATTGCCCATGGCTTGTTGAATCCTAGAAACAAGATAGTTAACAAGCATTAGAGCATCATTAGTAGCTTTCTCATTAGCAAAATCAAAGTTATCAACATTAATTTCACTCTCTTTACTATTGTCAGCCATTATAACAACTTTTAGGTGTAAACGTTTTAGGTGTACTTTGGAACTTCAAGCCCTAGAAAAAGAAAGCACTCAAGCTACTGTACCCGTGGCTCGAATACCATTAATTGCAAGGAATAGAAGAGAGGGTCTTTCAACACCAAAACAACACAGGCTCCTGTCAAGCTTCTAATAGCTCAATAGTGGTTAAGCCCCGTAGGACTCCACTATTAAGACCATAGATCTCGACGGTGATGCCCCGTTAACTGCACGAAGGCAGGCACACTGCAAGGCTGAAAAATCCCTATTCTACTTACTCATAGGAAATTAATAATACCAACCATTTATAGCTAGCTTGAGGACCTCCCTTCTTGAGCAAGAAAAGAGAAACCTTGTGCTCTGATACCAATGTAACATTTAATGGCCTAATAACTTGTGTGTAGTGGAAATTAGCATGAACATAGTGGGCATTTCATTAGAATAGATTCCTAATGAGAATTACAAGAGTGCTTGGGTGGAGAGAGCAACAAAAAGCATAACACCTAGTTAGATAGCATGAACAATACTTCCGAAAGAGAGAGAAATTAATCTATTGACAACAGTTGAGGACTGGATTTGCATGGAGCCGGTCCCCCCTCCAAAAGTCTTTGTATTATGGTTTCTCCCATCAAGAGAGACATTGTACAATACAATTCTTTGTGTTCCTTCAAGACTAGCTAGTGCAATGAAGATGAAAGCTTCATGCACTAAGCAAAACACTTAGTAAACACAACATCAATTATCCCCGGTTTCAGACCCAAGACCTCACACACCTTCGAAGATGGTGAGAGCTAGCAGGGTATGAGAGTAGATTGAGAGGAAGAAGGAGTATCTTACGAGAAAGATGTACATCTCCTCACATAATCACTCATATTAGCATAGCTTAGCTTAGTAATTAGCTTGGTAGAGGAGATGAGCATGCATTGAAGCTTGGCTCTTGGTTGGATTCGCATCCACATGCCAAGAGTATGTCGATGTAGGCTTCTATCTCACAAGCTTGGAGTAGGTGATGAGCTCTCCATTAAAGCTTGGGAAGAGATAGTCTTCTTTACTTCTCACATAGACTGTGTGAGAGTGTGTGTGTGATAATGCCTTCCAAAAATCAGCCCCCTCTCTCTCTTGGGCGAGCCCGCTTGCTATTTGCTCTTGCTCTACCCTCATTGGACCTCCCCAAGTCAAGCCAATGACTTTTAAGCAGCATAAGTGATAGCCTTCTGACATGTGGCCCCCTTTCCCCTTTTGTGAGAGCTTTAGGTAATTTAATAATTCAACTAAACTCTCATTGGACCCCTTTGCCTCCTGGCCAATAGGAATCAGGCAAGCCATTGGGCTCCTAAATGCTTATTGGACCCCTAGGGAGACTGTCCAATAGTCTTCTAGAGGACTTAATTCTCATTGGTTCTTTTAGTAAGTGTTTTTAAATTAATTAAACTAGATTTACTCTAGCCTAATTCTCATTGGTCCACCTCCAAGGCCATCCAATAGGAATTGTGTACACCTTGTGGGCATTTGGCCTAGGGAGCTGACATGTGTCCCTCATTCCCTTTCTGTAAAGGGATCTTGTGTGTGTGTGTGTGTGTGTGTGGATTTCTCTCTCATCCCCTACAAGCTAGGCTCACCCCCTCCTATGTAGGGATGTGTAAAGACTTTTGGGACACACACAAAGCATCCAATTCCCTTAAGGTTGACCTTTGGACACAACCTTTGAATTTTGGAACCTTAGCATTTTGGAAGTCTTAATGGGCTGAACCTTAGGGTCTTTTTAGCCCATTGTTGCACATGGATCTTTTGCAGATGGCCCCCCCTTTGGATCCCTATTTTCCCTCCTTTGGATCCCTACTGTGGCCGCGGTCTGCTAACTTAACCAATATTCTAGCCTTTTCTCCCCTGGCACTTCCCCATATTAAATGATCAGTTTAACATGAGAAAATCATTTAGGAGAATTAGATATGATTATTATGACAATATTTAGTCCACTTACACATAGAAAGAAACCGACCCATCTGTTTTTAAGGACACGTAGACTACCCTAATTTTCACACAATTTGAAAGAAAATTGTTAATGCTTTTGTTACCAGTGATGTGTTGTGTCAATTGCATGCATGCACCATCCGCGGGACTCGGCTCTTAGTTCCCAATAACGGTAAACTAAGCCTTGCGTCACCATGCCCTAAGAAGAAGAAGAAGAAGAGAATTTTAACATCGTGGGAAACTATCCCAAGAGACCTTAAAGATCTATCTGACTAGGAGAGTTGAAATCAAGACGTATTATTCAAGAGGGAAATGGCATAACCAATCTACCACACTTAAGAGAAGGTTCCCGAGTCGCTTCCTTGCATATTGACATTATGTTAGTACAAAAAGCTATGCTGTAGATGTCCGTTGCGGCGAACCGCTAACATTGGCGCCGCTGCCGGGGAGACCGATCCTTAGGTGGTTAGTGACTCAGTGTATGAAAAAATTCATTCCAAAGATTTTGACACCCATCTCGCTTACACATAGACAGTGAAGTAGCTAGTCGTAGGTTTAGTGCTTAGTAGAGACTGGAGTCCGAGACTAGCCAGTGCTACTCCTTATGAGCAAAGAAAGTTGTGAGTGAAGTACAAGATAGTATTTCATTCTTTGATTTTTCCATGTTTGGAAAGCACTGTTCCACCACACACTTCGTTGTTGTTTTTGTACTGTTAAATTCATTTATGTTTGCAGATTTATTTTAGTTTATAGGAGTAGGTTAGGTAACAAATACACCACCATTTGGGGCCAAAAGGATCGCGGAAAAAACTGTCAAAAACCTTATTTTGGTGTTGAAGGCCATAACTCTAAAAAGTTGAAAAATTGATGGTAAGAGCTTCAAAACTGAACCAAACCCAGCAAAACCTTTAGAAAGGGGATAGAAACACTTGCTGAAAATAGATTGTGCAGAAAAATTTCAATTTGCCTGTCCAACATGGATTGCAATCCATGTACCTTTTTGGCAAAATGTGCTAAAACTATTTTCCTTGCTTAGAACAGGCTCTCAGGCATCAGAACCTTGAGTTTGGTTAGAAATAGAGTGCTAAAAGGTCACTTAAATCAAGAAATTGGGTTGAGTAGAGCAAAACCTTGGAAATTGAGGAAAAACTGAAGTTTTAATTGTCCAAATTCAAAAAGGGAAGAGAATTGGGATCAATTAGAAGCAGGGAACCAATAGAACCAAAAATCATGACCAAATGCTTCCCAACATGGATCGCGATCCATGTACCAGGTAGGCATCTGACAGTGAAATTTGACAAGTATATCCCTGATCACTAAGGGAACAATGTTTCCAAAAGGAGCCATAAAAAAAAGTGAAAAAACTTGATCAAAATACCAGAAAAGGAGTTGTTTGCAAAAAAACCAAAAATAGACACAAAATCTTGCTTTTGATTTGGAAAAAGTTGATCGAATCCAAAAAGATTTGGGAAATAGCATCACCGGACCTTTTGTCACAAACTCACAAAGTATCAATCCAAAATCTTGCCAAACATGGATTGGGATCCATGTACCTTTTTGGAATTTTGAGCTCGTATTGGGCAAGTAGAAAAGGGACAACATTTAAAGCACTTTCTCCCAAGGTACCCTTATCAAAAAAGTTCAAATAGAGGGCAAAAGAGACAAAATCAGATCAAGGGGGAAACCACTGGAACAGACCCTAAAACTGACTTTTGGCTGACCTAAAAAACTCCAAAACAATTAAAAACCATATAGCCAGCATCAATAGGCCAAGGACTAGCTGTGGGTCAAGAATAAGAACGTTTTGGCCCTAAGGAACATAGATGTTCCCCTGACACATTTTGATACAAAAGTTGCACCATAGCTAGAGGGCATCATAGAGAGTCTAGTGGTCCTTTCAAAATTGAATTTGGATGCAAAAAACCATACCATGTGAGGGCCATACCCAGACTCGACCCTACTCACCTCCCTCAGTCCTCCAGACCGTTCCAGGGAATGACGTAGATCTATCTATAGGTATCCCTCCCACTCGGGACCGACACTCAGATGGGACTCCGGTCTATCTTGAATGCCAACCCAAGGGGGTACATCCCTTCATTCAACGATTCTATCCGCTCTCATAATCAATCTGTCCTTGACAACTTTCCACACCCAAAATCGTGGTCCTTAGTCTTGATTCTCTTCATCTTTAACTTGAGGATCTGCTCTTGCTTTCTTATTCTCCCTTGGTTCATGGCGATAACCCCTTTTGCTTGACAAGCAAGCACCGCAGTTATCACTTTCCCCTAAGAAGAGGGGTCTCGCAATCCTCGCTCGTCCCCGATTACCCATTTTTATCCCACGTAGTCCTAGCGTTGAACATAAGAATTTTAGAACAACATCCGGCCATCTCACCCTCCGGATCCGCCCACCCACCAAACCATTTCATGAAAATCCCTTCCTGAGGTAGTACTTAACTACTACAAAATTAGGAAGACAGCAGTCTATCAAACATCATCAAACAACAAGCAGCATGCAATCTGTTGCATACCCTTGTTCAGGGAAATTCATCTGGTTGTTCCCACCAGATCTTCATTTAGAAACTTTTAATTCATTTTCTTTTCTTTATCTGCTATAATTAGCTTTTAACTAGTTTTCTAACTAATCATGTAACACATTTAGTTTCAACCAATTCATCTTGCCTCCCCATTTAGGCCAAGATAATTGGTTACAAGCCATCAAAATGGCAACACCTTCACAATATTTCCCAGAATTAAGTGTTTGGGAAAGGCTCATCAAGTAATTTAATCATTCCTTCCTAAGTATTTTCTTTCGAGAGGTATAGCACCATCTAGTGACAGATGCACAGGATAGCCCCTATATTCCTAGCATTTCCAATTCCTGTTTAAGGAACCAAGTGGAACAAATTTCCTTAATTAAATTCACATCATCCTCCTTGAGTATGACCTTCTCATCCAACTATTGGCATCAGGCCACACACGGATTATGGCCAATTTCCAATAAGATACCGCGGGTACTTCACCCTGTCGGGCAAAAATAAAACAAACCCATTCATCCCTTATCCCTCGGGCATGAATGACCTAAGTATAACAACTTGCCGGTTACGCTTCCCTAGCCGAAAAGGGCCAATCTCCGCCAAGTTCCCCAAGACAATCCTCTCAATGGGCCGGCCTTGCAATCAAATTGACCCCAAGAAGATCCATCTTGGTTTCCGGTCATTTCCAGACAATCTTCAAAATGTTTTGCAATGGGCTATCCCTATCACCTCTCGAGATTCCTTTTTAACTCCTAGTTAGTAATTTACCTTAATTCCTACTTTCATTAATTATCTACTAGCCAACTTTATTTAGAAAATACAAGAAATTTTTTTCCATAGGCATTTGATGATTAATGTCTCTTCAAAAATGCCAACTTTTTAAGTTCAATCCCCGTTTTGTACGATTCCCAGGTTTTTGCAATCCCTTGCCATCCATGGGACATCTCCATGGAAGCTTGAAGAGTTTTCGGTTCAAACAACACGGATATCAATTCCGCGAAGTTATCCCCTATCTCCCCATCCCGTATTTGCAAACAAACTTGAAATCGACAACTTTAGAACTACTCTTCAATACCAAAAATTAAACTACTTCTATCGAGTTTAGACAACTACTCTTTTCTTATGGTGCTTAGCTTTCCATTTTAGGAAGCTAGAAGGTCGTCCTATAATTTATGAGTCTTCGAGCTTTCCATTAAAGCTTAAACCTAAAATACAAAGTAGTCACTAAAGCTTACACCTAAGTGCAAAATTACCATTAATGCTTAGCTTAAGAGTGTAAATATACCTTTGAAACTTAACTTAATGATGCATAGATACTCTTAGCACTTAACCTTAATTGCGAGGTTTCCATTAAAGCTTAAACCTAAAATACAAGGTAGTCACTAAAGATTACACCTAAGTGCAAAGTTACCATTAAAGCTTAGCTTAAGAGTGCAAATCTACCTTGGAAGCTTAGCTTAATGATGCATAGATACTCTTATCACTTGACCCTAATTGCGAGGTTTTCATTAAAGCTTAAACCTAAAATACAAGGTAGTCACTAAAGCTTACATCTAAGTGCAAAGTTACCATTAAAGCTTAGCTTACGAGAGCAAACCTACCTTTGAAGCTTAAATTTATGATGCACAAATACTCTTATCACTTGACCCTAATTGCGAGGTTTCCATTAAAGCTTAAACCTAAAAATGCAAGGTAGTCACTAAAGCTTACATCTAAGTGCAAAGTTACCATTAAAGCTTAGCTTATGAGTGCAAATATACCTTTTAAGCTTAACTTATTGATGCATAGATACTCTTATCACTTAACCCTAATTGCGAGGTTTCCATTAAAGCTTAAACCATTAAAATGCAAGGTAGTCACTAAAGCTTACATCTAAGTGCAAAGTTACCATTAAAGCTTAGCTTACGAGTGCAAATCTATCTTTCAAGCTTAACTTAATGATGCATAACTACCATTAATACTTAACCCTAATTCCAAGGTTACCATTAAAACTTAAATCTAAAATAGTGCACATAAACCTTGCTAGTATTAAAACACCTGGATTAATTATCCTATTAGAAATGAAGATTACCTCCTCTAAACAAGAGGGAAGTGGGGTTGAAGTCCTTCTTGAAGAGATGTGAGGCTCAAGGAAGAAGGAAAACGATTTAGGATGAAGAGGAAGGAGAGAGGAGCTTCTTCACAAAACCCTCAAGGGTTTGGCCTTCAAGAGAGGGAGAGAGCAAGAGCAAGGTTTAATGGAAACCTTGATTTACTTAAGTATAATCTTGAGCATGGAAAGTATGCAAGTAGCTTAGCAATATGTGTGTATCAAATTACAAAGGAGAGGGGGTGCTTATATAGGAAATGGTGGGTATTCTTTTCTCAATTCCTATTGGACCCCAATTCTCTTCTCAATTTCTATTGGACCCCAATTCTCTTCTCAAATCCTATTGGACCCCAATTCTCCTCTCAATTGCTATTGGACCCCATTTCTCTTGTCAAATGCTATTGGACCCAATTCTCTTTTTAATTCCTATTGGACCCCAATTTTCTTCTTAGTTCTTATCTCTTAACTTTATCTTTCAATCAAGTTAGTCCCTTTTTCTCCCATTTCCTGATCTAGATCAGTTCCCACTTGGCTTTTGACGAAGAAGTATAAAAATAATCTTAGTCTTTTTGAACAAATATAGGGATGACATAATTTCTTATTCGAAATATCCTTGTCTTCTCAATTTGGAGTAAAGTCTCGTTGTCCGCATGACTTCTTTGTCGGCCTTGCTTTTTCTAAATTATTTTCTAGGTTGAAAAAGTTCTAAATGGCGCTAGGGTTTAGGAAGGGACCTTACAAACTCCCCAACAAAAAAAAGAGTTGTCCTCAGCTCGGGACATGCTTTAG
This sequence comes from Adiantum capillus-veneris, assembly GCF_014529385.1. Lineage (NCBI taxonomy): Eukaryota > Viridiplantae > Streptophyta > Polypodiopsida > Polypodiales > Pteridaceae > Adiantum > Adiantum capillus-veneris. The sequence goes on from NC_140953.1 coordinate 137,755,171, forward strand.
GGAGTAGTCAGACTCAATCTTCGATCAACTTATGATTGAAGATGGTCAGTAACTTTAGGATATTTAAATTAAAGGACAGTGAAGCTTCTATGGATCTTGAATAATACATTTCTCTTCCATTTTTAGCGCTGACTCAAAAGTCTTAATCATAAAGAATTCTTAATGACTTTGGGTTACTTTAATTACTGAGTGTGATCTTACTCAACAAGGTATTTTTCCTTTGGTGTGACTAGATTTTGTTTCTCTTGTTAGGTCTAAAGATCATTTCTTCACTTCGCTCTCTATCTAGCCTTAATACGCTTTGTAAAAATCTTACCATTCTTACCTAGACTTTAACTTTTTTTTGTTTTGAGCGTTGACTCATTTCTCTATTGATATCATCCAACTTATACCATGTTCTTGACAGTTAAGGATTTCATACTGATCTTTCAATTAAATCTTGCAATATCTCCTCCCTTGTGTACCCAATTTATTTCCTCCATCCTTATTTCTCTTATGTCTATAGCTTACTGCCTCGTCTTTCACTTGGTAATTAGATATTTTTAGACTTGTAAAACACCATAGACGATTTGAACCTCAAAAGAGTTGAATGACTAGAGATGCTTGAATTCCATTAAAAAATTACATTAAAAGTGTCATCGATATCTTGAAGAATAATTATAAGTTGTTCCAAAGAACCAACCAAAAATATGATCAAGGGTTTGGACAAAAAGGGAGATATTAATTTGATTCCAAAAGGTCCACAATATCTGAATGCAAGCTTAAGGAATTTCCCTAGCTTTAAGGAGCTGCGTTTGGGTTTGACTCTGAGGAAAACTTATTCGCCTTTGCTAAAGCTTCTAATGGAGTGGTGAAGATCAGTGTAGCTCTTCTGCCTATCACTAGCTCTCTTCAGGTTGTCTCTAATGACTAGAAGTTGATGATCCATCTCTTCCAGGATAGACTTAGCGGTAGAAACATGAAGAGAAGGGTCGGTTAATCGAAGAGGGATTAAACATTCCTTACCATACAAGGCTTTAAAGGGTGACATTTTGAGGCTGTGATGGTGAGAAGAGTTATAAGCAAACTCAACTAGGGGAAGAAACTTGATCCATTGCTGGGGCTGTTGGTTGCAGTATGCTTGAAGCATATCTTCAATGACTTGATTCACTCGCTCAGTTTGACCATCCGTCTCCAGATGATATGCTGAGCTGAGATTGAGTTGGGTACTCAGAGATCAAAACATGGCTTGCCAAAACTTAGAAGTAAATTTGGCATCCTGATCACTGATGATTCTTGCAAGGATTCCATGTAATCTTAGTACCTCTTTGACAAATACTTGGGCTATGTCGATGGTGGTGGTTGTCTGCTCGACTGGAATTAGATGAGCCACCTTAGTGAGATTATCTACTATGACAAAAATAGAATCATATTTTTCAGTTGTCTTTGGAAGACCAGTGACAAAGTCCATACTTAGACATTCCCACTTCATCTGAGGAATATCTAGGGACTGAAGCTTTCTAGGTAGTAAAGAAACCATTTGCTAAGGTATAGTGAGTTAAGTGTTCCCTTGGGTTCTGAGCTTGAATCTCTTGTAGAAGAGGTCTAAAATAGGGTGTACCTGAATTTCTTGTTGAACTTCCTCGGGTAAAGAAGAGCTAAGGAGTGAATTAGTCAGGGTTGATGAGGACAAGACTGTTGGTCAAGAGGTCTTTGAGCTGTCCTCAACTTGAATAAAATACGTAATTGATGAAGCTTCTTGGATACGTCTTGCGACTTAACTTCTTGTTAACACTTTCAACTTGACTTCGCTCTTACACTTCTTCATCCCAAAAATCTGCTAATATAATATTGGAGTCATGGAAAATCTTTCTTAATAAGCTATCTTCTTTAATAAGTCATCACGTTTGTGGCTTCTTTGATACGCTGCTTCCTCTTTATAAGCTACTGGTAATCTCATCTTTATTATCACTTGTTATTCTCTTATTTTTGCGATCTTCACTCTCTTGTAGCTTAGTCATTTTCTTAGCTGATGGCATCTTGGCAAAAAGACTTAATTCTTCATGTATGCATCTCTCACTTGCAGAGTGCAGATGAGGCAGTTAAAAGACAATTCTTAGAGCGATACAAAGATCTCCTCTTTCCTCAGTCAAATTCTTCTGTTGGCCAGACGATATGGAAGACATGGCGACACCTCACAAGAGTGACTCTCTGGGGTAGAGACCATTTCCGCAACAATACCCGACTTGCTATGGTTATAGAGGCTCTAGGACTTGTCCCTCGATACTACTGCGTCAAAAGGACACGAGATCCTGGGTTCTCCGCAAGGTTGTTCTTGCTTGTGCAGTTCATCTCCCATTCCAAGATTTGTCTCGATACCATTTGGAGTCTTCCTCTTAGAGGTCTTTTTCTTTTATCAGCTCATACTCGAGAAATTGCTCAAGCTGTTTCTCGTAGAAGCATTCCAAAGGGTGAGCGTCCTAACATGTGCGGCGCTTGCGATACTTGGTTATGTGACCATATATTAGAGGATCTTTATGAGTTGTAAACTTTTCTTGCCTCTCCGTAATTACTTCCTGCCTCCCTTGTAATCCTTTTTGGCTTTAATTGAAGAAATAATCCTTTTTTGAAAAATTTGAGTATTGTCTGTACTTCCTTGTCTTGAAATGTCAGTCTCTCCTCTTTAATTAAAGTCTTAAGGACATCTCTATTCAGTGCTTTCAGCAAAGGGTCTTCTGTCTATGATAGTTTTGAGTAAAAAATCCAATTTTGAGTTCTTGGCTAACTCATAAGTTTGTTTTCTTATTCTTCTTCGGAGTTTAAACGTCTGCAATATTTATGAGCTTATCTATTGGACTTTCCCATCTTGATTTCTTGTGTGCTTTTACTTTTCTATTTGTCTTGAGATGCTATAAGTAGATGTATCTTTCAAAATCTGAAAATAAGATTAGACCATACCATATCTCTTTGGTCCCAATCCCAGCTTTCTCTCATCATTGCAATCCGTAAATTATTCAATAGTTGTACGCATCCCCATAGAGTTAACCATGTAGCTTCATTCAACCCACATGTTCTCCATTTCTTAATAGAAATGTCGTTTTCCTTAGGAGAGAAAAGTTTGATAAGGTGTCTCAACATGACTAACGTGTCCTTTGGTTCAGCTATCCCCATTCTTTCAGGACTATCCTATAAACTTCTTCTTCTTGAATATTCCAAGCCATCAAAATTTCAAAACGAGTCTTCCTATATATACTTATAGATTTATCTATGGCTAATCACAAGAACTTCTTGGATTTCTTCATTATCACTCAAAATTATCTTCTAGTCAATGTCCCAAAAATTAATTCTTCATGTGGTAGCTACCTTACCCAATCTTGCTCCTTATTACTAATCTTAAGGGAGAATGACAAGTAAAGCTCAATAAAAATTTCATCCATGCCACTTTCATGTGTCTTTGCACAAATGTATGCGTCTTCATTCATTTATGACACTTCCATGCGTCTTCGCACAAGTGCATTACCTATTCTTTCACAAATTTCTATATCGTTCATTTCCAGCTTCACTCACATTTCTCACTTGCTTAAATCCCAGGGACAAGTATAGGTTTCTGGAAATAAGAGCTCCCGAAAATGTTCCAGCATAGCAAGCCTTCTCTCTAGCATAGCAGTTTCCATCCTCTCATAGATAATCCACTGAATTTCTTCTGGCAAATCCCAAGCCATCTTGAATTTTTTTGATAATTTATTGGAACATTAAGACTTAATTTTGTAATATAATTGAAATTTGGGTGCTAGACTGAGTTTTTTTTCTCTCATGCATTAATCTTAAATCAAAAATTCTAAATTCCAAGGTCCAAGATTCAAAATTAGGCTCTGATACCACTTGTGAGGGCCATACTCAGACTCGACCCTACTCACCTCCCTTAGTCCTCCAAACCATTCCAGGGAACGACGTAGATCTATCTGCAGGTATCCCTCCCACTCGGGACCGACACTTAGATAGGACTCCGGTCTATCTTGAATGCCAATCCAAGGGGGTACATCCCTTCATTCAACGATTCTATCCGCTTCTCATAATCAATCTGTCCTTGACAGCTTTCCGCACCCAAAATTGTGGTCCTTAGTTTTGATTCTCTTGATCTTTAACTTGAGGATTTGGTCTTGCTTTCTTGTTCTCCCTTGGTTCATGGCGATACCCCTTTTTCCTGATAAGCAGGCACGGCAGTTATCACTTTCCCCTAAGAAGAGGGATCTCGCAATCCTACCTAGTCTCACTCGTCCCCGATTACCCATTTTTATCCCACGTAGTCCTAGCGTTTAACATAAAAAATTTAAATCAACATCTTGCTATCTGACCCTCCCGATCCGCCCACCCACCAAACCATTTCATGAAAATCCCTTTCCGAGGTAGTACTTAACTACTACAAAATCAGAAAGACAGCAGTCTATCAGACATCATCAAACAACAAGCACCATGCAATCTGATGTATACCCTCGTTCAGGAAAATTCATCTGGTTGTTCCCACCAGATCTTTATTTAGAAACTTTTAATTCATTTCCTTTTCTTTATCTGCTATAATTAGCTTGTAACTAGTTTCCTAACTAATCATGTAACACATTTAGTTTTGACCAATTCATCTTGCCTCCCCATTCAGGCCAAGAAAATCGGTCACAAGCCATCAAAATGGCAACACCTTCACAATATTTCCTTAAATTAAGTGTTTGGGAAAGGCTCATCAAGTAATTTAATCATTTCTTTGTAAGTATTTTATTTCGAGAGGTATAGCACCATCTGGTGACAGATGCACAGGATAGCTCCTATATTCCTAGCCTTTTAGTTCCTTTTTAAGCAACCAAGTCGAACAAATTTCCTTAATTAAATTCACATCATCCTCCCTCAGTATGATGTCATAAAATCTAATATCTAACCAACCCAAATGATTTTCTCATATTAAATTGATCACTTAATGTGGGAGAATAAACGGGATTAAGTGTTAAGATATAGATATGTTCTTATAGATCTATCTCAACACGGGGCCAATGGAAAAGGGGCCCAAATGGGAGATGGTCTATCAAAGAGCAAGGCTAACCAATGGAGCATAAGACCTTAGGGTTAGCTTCATTGAGGACCTCCAATAAATGTGTGTAAAAGTCCTTTGACCTTAGGTAAGCTAGGACTGAGCTTGAGGCGGGAACCCGGCCCATGCTCGAGGTGCTTGTCCTGCTTGAGGTTCTTGTCGTGCTTGAGGTGCTTGATTAAGATGCTTGAGGTGCTTGACTGGCTCCATGCTTGAGGTGCTTGACTTGCTGCATGATTAAGGTGCTTGAGGTGCCTTGAGAAGCTTGCCTGAGATGCTTGTGGGAACACCCCCTAAACCAAGTGCTTAGTCATGCTTGATGACTAAGGTGCTTGAGCACCAAAGTCAAAAAGGATCCCTACAAGAGGGGGGGCGAGCCCTTTTCCTAGGGGCTAGAGAGAGAACACCAACACACACACACACACACACACACACACACACACACACACACACACACACACACACACACACACACACACACACACACACACACACACACACACACACACACACAAGGGAAGCCCCAACTTGAAGAGGCAGCAAGGACACTTGTCAAGTTCCTCCTCATGTTGCCCTCATGGTGTGCCTGAAGCCTATTAGTTGGCCACCCAAGGGGTCCAATGATAATTTAGGATATTTAATTAATTGATTTTGCATTTATCAAGTCCTCTCTCTCAAAGGGGAAAGGGGGACACTTGTCCCAAGGCTACCTTTGTTGCTTGTAATGACTCCTGCTTGTGATTGGCTAGGCCTGGAGGGGTCCAATGAGCTTTCATCATGAGCTACAAGGGGGGGTCGACCCAAGCAAGCTAGGGGGATGCTTAGGGGGTATACTCACCCACACACACTCACAAACACTCTCATTGTGTGCTATGCAAAGTGCAAGAGCTCCCTCTCCTTCTCCAAGCAAGTAGAGGTTGAGAGCCTACACCAACACTCTTGGCTATGGAGTGCAAATCCAACCAAGAGCCATGCTTCCATGCTTAAGCTTGCCATCTCCTTCTTCTTCATTACTATGCTATTATGTATGCTAGCAACAAGAGTATGATAAGTGAGGAACTAGTTCTTTCTCCTATGAAATGTTTCTTCTTCCTCTTCCCTACCCTCATTCCCTGCTAGCTCTCTCCACCTTCAAAGGTGTTTGAGGTCTTGGGACTAAGGCTTGGGACAATTAAAGCTTTCTTCAAGTTCATGTTATGCTATGATTGTGATGCATGAAGCTTTCCATCTTCATTGCATCACCTAGGTCACAAGGAACACAAAGATTGTATTCTAACAAGTCTCTCTTTATGGGAGAAATTATAATACATATGCCTATTGGAGGGGGGACCGGCTCCACATAAATCCGGTCCTCAAATGTTGTCATGTTCTCTAAATTCTCTCTCTTGCAAAAGTATTGTTCATGCCAAGTTAACTAATTATTATGATTATGTTGCTATCTTCAATTATGTCTACCCGCTATGCTCACAAAGTTATTTCTCGAAAGTATTCTCCTTAATTTCCGCTATTCTCAAGTTGAATAGGCTAATTCCATTACATTGGTATCAGAGCATTTGGTTTCTCTTTTCTTGCTTAAGAAGAGAGGTCCTTAAGTAGCCTATAAATGGTTGATGTTGTTAATTATAATAGGGTAAGTGGAACTGGGATCTAATATCGGTTTTGTTAAGCCCACTATGTGGGGGATGGTGCACACCTCGGGAGCTTTGGACTTAATAATGGAGTCTTTTTAGACTTGCCTACGGCTTTACCATTATTGAGCCATAAGAAGTCCGAAAGGAGCTAGCCCTTGGCAACTCTGCTATGTTAGACCTACTCCTCTACTCTCTATAATTAACCACTTTGAGCCGTGGGTGTAGATACTTAAGAGCCAATTTTCAAAGGCTAAGAGGAGTGGCAACTAAGGTTTTGAATTGCCAAAGCATACACTAAGTACATACATAAAAATTTGTTAACGTGGCTGACAATAATCAAGAGAGTAGAATGAACATTGATAGCTTTGATTTTGCACATGAAGGTGCTAATGAAGATGCTCCCATGTTTGTGAATTATCTTGTGACTAGGTTGCAACAAGCTATGGGCAACCCTACTTTGCAAGCCGAAGTTACTCAACAACTTCGTGCCTATGGAATTTCCCTTCCTACGATGGCACCTTTGGTGCTACCGACAAAGTGTTGGCCTTCATCCAGCAATTTGATGCGGCCTTTGGGGACGAGGGCTTCACAGAGTCCTCCAAGCTACGCCATGTAGCTATGCACTTCCAAAAATCAGCTCGTCAATGGTGGGCTAGCCTTCGTGGCAATGGAGAAGCCCCAAAGACATGGAAAACTCTACGAGTTTCCATCATGAAGCAATTTCTTCCAAGCGATACTAAAGATAAAGTTCTTACCGAATGGCACGGCTTGAAGCTTCTCTCTCATGAGTCTATCAACAAGTATGTAGACAAGTTTTGGGATTTACATCTCAAAGCTACTGTCTTTCAAAAGATAGACTTTGCCGAGAAAAGACAACAATTCTGTGCGGGATTACCTGAAGAGATGGCCGAATACATCAACTCTCAACGGCTCGGTACTATTACCGAAGTAATCCACCACACCATGGTTGCTTCACGCATCAATTTCCATCAAGGGGCTAGACGTAATGTCAAGCCCATGGAAAACAAAGATAAAAATGATGCAAAGGGGAAAACCAATGCTCAAAACAATTCCCAAGTCACTTCCAACAACAACAACAACAACAACAACAACAATCGGTCCAAGGAGAAGGGAGTTTACAAAGGTAAAAACAAACTCTCTCCTGAAGAGCTTGAAGCTTTTCGCAAGGACCATAAGTGTTTCAAGTGTGGGGAGCAAGGACATGGCTATCATTCTTGCCCCAAGAAGAATACTCGCAATGAGACTCCTAGGGCTTCCACCATCGAAGCTCCAAAAGAGGATGCTCATTGCAAAGGATCATCCCTCTCCTATGCTTGGGGAAAGGTAAGAGAGCATGATGCCTTCATCTTGTTTGACCCTGGCTCTACTCTCAACTTCATATCAATAGAGTTGGCCACCAAGTTGGGCATTCAAGCTTTTGAGATGGGAGATATAGTAGTGGCTGATGCAGCTTTCAAGGGACAACAAGCCTCCGTTACTCCCTTAATTGGGAAGTTGAGGCTTCATGTCCAAAGCTATGTCGACAAAGAAGACTTCTTCATTTCTCCTCTCCAACATCAGGATGTTATCCTAGGGGCACCATGGTTTGATCGCATGGCTGCCAACATGAAGTTCCCTGAAAGGAGAATTTACTTCACCTACCGGGGAAAGAACATGTGTATAGATGCTAGTGAGCGTGGTCGTACTATTCCACTTGTAAATCCTCTTGCTTTTGATAAGTCAATGAAGAGCTCAGTTTCTGCGTACATGATTTTTGTCAAAGAGTCTCTAAAAGATACTAATGTTTCATCAAATGTAAATAATAGGAATCAAGAAGAGTTAGACTTTTCTAATTTTCTCAAAGGATTCCAAGATGTGTTCATCGATGATATCCCTATGGACTTACCTCCAAAACGAGGGGATGATGACCATCGTATCGAGCTCCTTCCTGGAAGTTCACCACCTAACAAGCCTCCTTATCGAGTCTCACAAGCTCAACAAGAGGGGATCATGAAGCAAGTACAAGAGCTGGTAGACAAGGGATGGTGAGGCCTAGCTCCTCTCCCTTTTGTTCTCCAGTCCTTTTAGTGCAAAAGAAAGATGGTACATACCGTATGTGTGTGGACTATCGAGCACTAAACCATATCACTATCAAAAACAGATTTCCCGTACCTCGGGTAGAAGATCTGTTTGATAAGCTACAAGGCTCTACCTACTTCAGTAGGATTGACCTTAAGAGTGGCTATCATCAAATAAGGATAGTGGATGAGGATATCTTAAAGACCGCGTTTCGCACAACATTTGGTCTTTATGAATATCTAGTCATGCCTTTTGGCTTGACTAATGCACCAGCTACGTTCAATCGTTTGATGGAGAAATTTTTTAGACCATATCGAAAATTCACTGGAGTGTTCTTCGATGATATCATCATCTACTCCAAGTCTTTGGAGGAACATAAGCAACATCTACAAGTGATTTTTCAAGCCTTGAGGGAGAACAAACTTTTTCTCAACCAAAAGAAAAGCGAATTCTTCCTTCAAGAGATTCAATATCTAGGCCATATTATCTCTCACGATGGTATTCGTATGGATCCATCAAAGTTAGAGGTAATAAAATCATGGCCTAACCCAAGGAATCTACATGAGCTAAGAAGCTTTATTGGTATGTGTGCATACTATAGACGCTTCATAGCAAAATTCTCTCAAGTAGCAGGACCACTACACGACTTAACCAAGAAGAACGTTAAGTTTGTATGGACTGCTAAGGAGCAAAATGCTTTTGAAAAACTCAAAGAGAAGCTTACTTCCCAACCAGTCCTCGTGCTTCCGGATCTCTCAAAGCCATTTGAGGTCCAATGTGATGCTTGTGGTGATTGCCTTGGAGCGGTTTTGCTTCAAGAAGGGCATGCCATAGCATATGAGAGCCGAAGGCTCAATGGTGATGAACGAGTCTTGGGCATTTATGAGAAAGAGCTTTTAGCTATTCTACATGCCCTAGACACATGGAAGCACTACCTATTGGGGACTCCATTTATCCTATGAACCGACCACCAAAGTCTCAAGTATTTCATGACGCAAACCAAGATTTTCGACAAACAAATGAGGTGGGAAAATTTTCTTTCGCAATTTAATTTCCATATTGCTCACATAGCTGGTAAGCACAATCAAGTTGCCGATGCACTTTCACGACGACCAAAAGTTAATGCGGTGTCTATAGCTACTCACAATGATCTATCCTCTATGATAGATGAGTATGCTACTGACCCTGACTTTAGAGAGATAATGTCAGCCCTTGCTTTGGGGAAGAAAGAGGAACCATTCACCTTGCAGGATGGTTATCTTCTCCACGGCAATAGGCTATGTGTTACCCATTCCCTTCGTGAGAAGGTTATGTATGAATCCCATGCTCCTCCATATGCGGGGCATAGAGGTATTAAACCTACTCTCCGAGGAGTAGAGATGTACTTCTATTGGCCTACCATGAAAGTGGACATACAAGAGTATGTATCAAAATGTGTAGTATGCCAAAAGACCAAGTATGATAGAGGGAAGCAACTTGGATTACTCCAGCCATTGCCTATTCCAAATTCACCATGGGAGAGTATATCCATGGATTTCATCTTTGGATTACCCAAGTCTATCCATGGGAATACAGGAATATGGACAATAGTCGACAAGTTTAGCAAGCAAGCACATTTCATTCCTGTCAAAAAGACTATTAAGGCACACCAAATGGCAACTCTCTTCATATCTCAGATTTTCAAGCACCATGGATTACCCACATCCATCGTGTCACATAGAGATCCTAGAATGACCAGTAATTTCTAGAAAGGTCTCTTTGAAAATCTAGGAACAAGATTGAATTTCTCTTCGGCCTATCACCCACAAACGGATGGCCAAAGTGAGATAGCCAATCTTATGATACTCGATCTACTCAAGACTTATGTTACCGAAGTAGATCAACACTCACAATGGGAAAAGTACTTACCTCTTGTAGAGTATGCCTACAATAATACTGTACATACTTCTACGGAAAAAGCACCTTTTGAGATCATTGAGGGAAGACCTAAAAGTCCCTTGCTACTCAAAGTACATGGGAATATCTTCGCCGCCGATGAGTATAGCCGTGACCTACAAGAATCTTTTCAAAAGATTAGGGAGGCTATATCCATCTCTCAACAAAGGCAAAAAGTTGCTTCTGATAAGCACAGAAGAGCCTTAATGTTCAAAGAAAATGATTGGGTCTTACTCAAGTTTCCTAAGGCTCGATTAAGGCAAATGAAGGGCAAAAATCCTACGGGCCATCAGAAGTATTATGCTAAACTAGCAAAAAGATACTATGGTCCTTTCCAAATCTTGAAGCCCATCAATGAAACGGCTTATCAACTCAAGTTTCCCAACCATTGGCTTATACACAATGTCTTTCATGTAAGCCTGCTTAAGCCCTACAAAGGAGAGCCACCAACTGAACCAATTATTGAAGACCCTCCCGAAGTTGAAGACCAAGAAGAGGTGCTACAACCCGAAGCTGTCCTTCGGCATGAAGAAAAGGTACTACGACATGGTAAGATTATCCGACGGTATCTTATTAAGTTCAAAAATTATCCTTTTGAAGATGCTAGATGGATGCAAGGAGTACAGCTTAAGGATAGTATGAACCTTGTCAATGCTTACAATGCTACATTAGAGTAAGCACATGTACAAATTTCTTTTAAATGACTCATGTTTTTGTCTTATAAGACTAGTCCTTTTTTTTAAAAATAAAAGTGTGCACAAATTTAACTAATATGCATGCTTAAAATCATGTTTGTGATGACGACGTCTCTCAAACACCAAGTAGAATTTGTCACTCTACCTTGGGAGAATGAAATGGACTAAAGAGCAGACATGCTTGCAGCAGCTATGTCTCCCAAGCACCAAATGGATTAGTCATCCATCTTGGAAAGATGTCGTAGGGTAAAAAGGGATGCTTTACCCGCTAAGTACGATTGACTAATGACTAAGACTTTATCTCTTCTACCTCATAGTCGAGGACGACTATGATTTCAAGAGAGAGGTAATGTCATAAAATCTAATATCTAACCAACCCAAATGATTTTCTCATATTAAATTGATCGCTCAATGTGGGAGAATAAACGGGAACAAGTGTTAAGATATAGATATGTTCTTATAGATCTATCTCAACACGGGGCCAATGGAAAAGGGGCCCAAATGGGAGATGGTCTATCAAAGAGCAAGGCTAACCAATGGAGCATAAGACCTTAGGGTTAGCTTCATTGAAGACCTCCAATAAATGTGTGTAAAAGTCCTTTGACCTTAGGTAAGCTAGGACTGAGCTTAAGGCGGGAACCCGGCCCAAGCTCGAGGTGCTTGTCCTGCTTGAGGTGCTTGTCGTGCTTGAGGTGCTTGTCATGCTTGAGGTGCTTGATTAAGATGCTTGAGGTGCTTGACTGGCTCCATGCTTGAGGTGCTTGACTTGCTGCATGATTAAGGTGCTTGAGGTGCCTTGAGAAGCTTGCCTGAGATGCTTGTGGGAACACCCCCTAAACCAAGTTCTTAGTCATGCTTGATGACTAAGGTGCTTGAGCACCAAAGTCAAAAAAGATCCCTACAAGAGGGGGGGCGAGCCCTTTTCCTAGGGGCTAGAGAGAGAACACCCACACACACACACACAAGGGAAGCCCCATCTTGAAGAGGCAGCAAGGACACTTGTTAAGCTCTTCCTCATGTTGGCCTCATGGTGTGCCTGAAGCCTATTGGTTGGCCACCCAAGGGGTTCAATGATAATTTATGGTATTTAATTAATTGATTTTGCATTTATCAAGTCCTCTCTCTCAAAGGGGAAAGGGGGACACTTGTCCCAAGGCTACCCTTGTTGCTTGTAATGACTTCTGCTTGTGATTGGCTAGGCCTGGAGGGGTCCAATGAGCTTTCATCATGAGCTACAAGGGGGGGTCGACCCAAGAAAGCTAGGGGGATGCTTAGGGGGTATACTCACCCACACACACTCACAAACACTCTCATTGTGTGCTATGCAAAGTGCAAGAGCTCCCTCTCCTTCTCCAAGCAAGTAGAGGTTGAGAGCCTACACCAACACTCTTGGCTATGGAGTGCAAATCCAACCAAGAGCCATGCTTCAATGCTTAAGCTTTCCATCTCCTTCTTCTTCATTACTATGCTATTATGTATGCTAGAAACAAGAGTATGATAAGTGAGGAACTAGTTCTTTCTCCTATGAAATGTTTCTTCTTCCTCTTCCCTACCCTCATTCCCTGCTAGCTCTCTCCACCTTCGAAGGTGTTTGAGGTCTTGGGACTGAGGCTTGGGACAATTAAAGCTTTCTTCAAGTTCATGTTATGCTATGATTGTGATGCATGAAGCTTTCCATCTTCATTGCATCACCTAGGTCACAAGGAACACAAAGATTGTATTGTAACAAGTCTCTCTTTATGGGAGAAATCATAATACAAATGCCTATTGGAGGGGGAACCGGCTCCACATAAATCCAGTCCTCAACTGTTGTCATGTTCTCTAAATTCTCTCTCTTGCAAAAGTATTGTTCATGCCAAGTTAACTAATTACTATGATTATGTTGCTATCTTCAATTATGTCTACCGGCTATGCTCACAAAGTTATTTCTCGAAAGTATTCTCATTAATTTCCGCTATTCTCAAGTTGAATAGGCTAATTCCATTACAATGACCTTCTCATCCAACTATTGGCAGAAGGCCATACCCGGATTATGACTGATTTCCAATAAGATACCGCGGGTACTTCACCCGGCCGGGCAAAAATAAAACAAACCCATTCATCCCTTATCCCTCGAGCATGAATGACCTAGTATAACAACTTGCCGGTTGCGCTACCCCTAGCCAAAAAGGGCCAATCTCCATCAAGTTTCCCAAGAGAATCCTCTCAATGGGCCGACCTTTCAATCAAATTGACCCCAAGAAGATCCATCTTGGTTTCCGGTCATTTCCAAACAATCTTCAAAACTCCTAGTTAAATCTATGTTTTGTCAAATGGGCTATCCCTATCACCTCTTGAGATTCCTTTTTAACTCCTAGTTGGTAATTTCTAAGTTCATTCATTTATCAACCTTAATTCCTACTTTCATTAATTATCTACCAACCAAGTTTATTTAGAAAATACAAGCGAGTTTTTGCCATAGGCATTTGATGGTTAATGTCTCTTCAAAAATGCCAACTTTTTAAGTTCAATCCCTGTTTTGTACGGTTCCCAGGTTTTTGCAATCCTTTGCCATCCATGGGGCATCTCCATGGAAGCTTGTAGAGTTTTCGGTTCAAACAACATGGATATCAATTCTGCAAAGGTATCCCCTATCTCCCCCATCCCGTATTTGCAAACAAATTTGAAATCGACAACTTTAGAACTACTCTTCGATATCAAAAATTGAACTACTTCTATCGAGTTTAGACAACTACTCTTTTCTTATGGTGCCTAGCTTTCCATTTTAGGAAGCTACAAGGTCGTCCTATAATTTATGAGTCTTTGAGCTTTCCATTAAAGCTTAAACCTAAAATACAAGGTAGTCACTAAAGCTTACATCTAAGTGCAAAGTTACCATTAATGCTTAGCTTAAGAGTGCAGATCTACCTTTGAAACTTAACTTAATGATGCATAGATACTCTTAGCACTTACCCTAATTGCGAGGTTTCCATTAAAGCTAAAACCTAAAATACAAGGTAGTCACTAAAGCTTACACCTAAGTGCAAAGTTACCATTAAAGCTTAGCTTAAGAGTGCAAATCTACCTTGGAAGCTTAGCTTAATAATGCATAGATACTTTTAGCACTTAACCCTAATTGCGAGGTTTCAATTAAAGCTTAAACCTAAAATACAAGGTAGTCATTAAAGCTTACATCTAAGTGCAAAGTTACCATTAAAGATTAGCTTACGAGAGCAAATCTACCTTTGAAGCTTAAATTTATGATGCATAGATACTCTTATCACTTGACCATAATTACGAGGTTTCCATTAAAGCTTAAACCTAAAAATGCAAGGTAGTCACTAAAGCTTACATCTAAGTGCAAAGTTACCATTAAAGCTTAGCTTATGAGTGCAAATCTACCTTTTAAGCTTAACTTATTGATGCATAGATACTCTTATCACTTAACCATAATTGCAAGGTTTCCATTAAAGCTTAAACCTAAAAATGCAAGGTAGCCACTAAAGCTTACATCTAAGTGCAAAGTTACCATCAAAGCTTAGCTTACAAGTACAAATCTACCTTTGAAGCTTAACATAATGATGCATTACTACCACTAATACTTAACCCTAATTCCAAAGTTACCATTAAAGCTCAAACCTAAAATGATGCATATAAACCTTCCTAGTATTAAAACACCTGGATCAATTAATCCTACTAGAAATGAAGATTACCTCCTCTAAACAAGTGGGAAGTGGGGTTGAAGTCTTTCTTGAAGAGATGTGAGGCTCAAGGAGGAAGGAAAGCGATTTAGGATGAAGAGGAAGGAGAGAGGAGCTTCTTCACAAAACCCTCAAGGGTTTGGCCTTCAAGAGAGGGAGAGAGCAAGAGCAAGGTTTAATGGAAACCTTGATTTACTTAAGCATAATCTTGAGCATGGCAAGTATGCAAGTAGCTTAGCAATATGTGTGTGTCAAATTACAAAGGAGAGGGGGTGCTTATATATGAAATGGTGGGTATTCTTTTCTCAATTCCTATTGGACCCCAATTTTCTTTTCAAATCCTACTGGACCCCAATTCTCCTCTCAATTGCTATTGTACCCCATTTCTCTTCTCAAATGCTATTGGACCCAATTCTCTTTTTAATTCCTATTGGACCCCAATTTTCTTCTTAGTTCTTATCTCTTAACTTTATCTTTCAATCAAGTTAGTCCATTTTTCTCTCAGTTCCTGATCTAGATCAGTTCCCACGCGGCTTTTGACGATTAAGTATAAAAATAATCTTAATCTTTTTGAAAAAATATAGCGATGATGTAATTTATTATCCGAAATATCCTTGTCTTTTCAATTTGGAGTAAAGTCTCGTTGTCCGCATGACTTTTTTGTCGGCCTTGCTTTTTTTCTAAATTATTTTCTAGGTTGAAAAAGTTTTAAATGACTCTAGGGTTTAGGGAGGGACCTTACATACCAAAAGCCCAAAACTGGCAAGAACTCTCGCAAAATGATATAATTGACATAGCTTCCAATCTAAAGGTTCATTTTTGAAAATTTTGATACCATAAGACCTCCTAATCATGCTGAAGCTGATGGTATCAAGAAAAGTCCTTTTAGCTTCCAAACATGGATCGCGATCCATGTTGCTCGAAGTCAGAATAGAAGCAGAATTTCACCACAGAAAGAGCTAATCCACAGGACCCTAATGGCTCTTTTAAAATTAAAATTGGACCTAAATTGTTGATGTTGTCTGAGGAATTGTGTGCTACTAAAAAACCTAGCTAAATTTTGTCGATTAAAAGCTAGAACTAACAAGAACAGCTATAAGCTCACAAGCTATGAAGCGATTTTTGACAGGTTGCAGGTATTAGAGGATACTACTCAGCAATTAAGATCAAACGGGGGATTCAAACTAGCTAATGAGATAGCCCCGTTTGGATTCTGCAATACCAATTCTTCATGAATTTGCGATCAAGCCTAAGATTGTACCAGAATAGGAATCCCATCATCTTTGACCAAGGAAGAAATCACTCAACGTAAGAAAGCATGAATCAAAGACCGGTGCCGCCTTTAGAATCCGTTTTAGAGGAGAGCTTCTCTAACACTTTTTCAGAAAGATCATACAGCCTCATGACTAAGGATTCTAACAATTTGAACCCTAAGGGAACAACTTCGATGGGGGCAGGTCCTTCTGAGCCTACATCTGATGTAAAATTGTTGTATTTGAAGTTTCAATTTGAAAATGTGCTTAAAGCCAAAATCTATAAGGATGGAATGGACCGCTACTGTGTTAAATTGGAAAATAACCGAGCGAGTTCAAAGATCTTGTAGATGTTGATTACGACGGGGATAGGTATTTTGATAGAGAGGGAATGATGTACCTTTTGGTTCATAACCCCTTTATTATGGATAAATGGGGGATGAGTAGATTACAAGCTGGCCGATGAGCCACCCAAAATGGAGAAGCAAAATGCAGTGCTCAGACACACCAATGAGACAGAGCGCCTTAATACAGACAACACGTATCTGAGGCTATATAAGCTTAATAATTGAGAACAAATACTCTATTACATATGTGACGAACTCCGCATTAAGGAACTGAATGATCGTAAAAACCTGTATGTTTTCACGTACACGGAGGGGAGAAGTATTCAGGTGGTTATAATAGACAAGTATGGTGTGGGACTGGTTCCTAACCTCACTCCAATCTTATTGCAGACATAGCGAGAACCACGAATATAATTATCAATCCATGGGATGAATCTAACCCAACTAGTGCATAGAGGCCACAAGAGGTTGTCAATCTCTTGGAAAACAACAAACAACTCGCATCTAACTCAAGCTACACTCAAGTGACAGAAATCACCAAAAGCTAATCGCTCATCGGCAAACAAATCACATCCGTTACAGCATCAAACGATATCCAAATGTTACAAAACTTCTAGGACAGGTTTATAAGACCTAATGAGAATCATTAGAATAAATTCCTAATGAGAATTACAAGAGTGCTTGGGTGGAGAGAGCAACAAAAAGCATAACACCTAGTTAGATAGCATCAACAATACTTTCAAAAGAGAGAGAAATTAAGCTATTGACAACAGTTGAGGACCGGATTTGCATGGAGCCGGTCCCCCCCCCAAAAGGCTTTGTATTATGGTTTCTCCCATCAAGAGAGACATTGTACAATACAATTCTTTGTGTTCCTTCAAGACTAGCTAGTGCAATGAAGATGGAAGCTTCATGCACTAAGCAAAACACTTAACAACACAATTTGAATTATCCCCGTTCTCAGACCCAAGACCTCACACACCTTCGAAGATGGTGAGAGCTAGCAGGGTATGAGAGTAGATTGAGAGGAAGAAGGAGTATCTTACGAGAAAGATGTACATCTCCTCACATAATCACTCATATTAGCATAGCTTAGCTTAGTAATTATCTTGGTAGAGAAGATGAGCATGCATTGAAGCTTGGCTCTTGGTTGGATTTGCATCCACATGCCAAGAGAGTGTTGATGTAGGCTTCTATCTCACAAGCTTGGAGTAGGAGATGAGCTCTCCATTAAAGCTTGGGAGGAGATAGAGTATTCTTTCTTCACACATGGTCAAGTGTGAGTGTGTGTGTGGTAATACCAAGCAAAAATCAGCCCCCTCTCTCTCTTGGGCGAGCCCTTCCTGCTATTTTGGTCTGGCTTTTGCCTCATTGGACCTCCCCAAGTCAAGCCAATAGGTAATAAGCAGCATAAGTGATAGCCTTCTGACATGTGTCCCCCTTTCCCCTTTTGTGAGAGCTTTAGGTAATTAAATAATTAAACTAAACTCTCATTGGACCCCTTTGCCTCCTGGCCAATAGGAATCAGGCAAGCCATTGGGCTCCTGAATGCTCATTGGACCCCTTGGGAGACTGCCCAATAGTCTTCTAGGAGACTTAATTCTCATTGGTTTCTTTTATTAAATGTTTTTAAATTAATTAAACTAGATTTACTCTAGTCTAAATCTCATTGGTCCACCTCCAAGGCCATCCAATAGGAATTGGGCACACCTTGTGGGCATCTGGCCTAGGGAGCTGACATGTGTCCCTAATTCCCTTTGTGTAAAGGGAGCCTGTGTGTATGTGTGTGGCTTTCTCTCTCATCCCCTAGAAAAAGGGCTCGCCCCCTCCCATGTAGGGATGTCCAAAGACGTTTAGGGCACACACAAAACGTCCAATTTTCCCTAGGGTTGACCTTTGGACACAACCTTTGAATTTTGGAACCTTAGCATTTTGGAAGTCTTAATGGGCTGAACCTTAGGGTCTTTTTAGCTCATTGTTGCACATGGCTCTTTTGTAGATGGCCCCCCCTTTGGATCCCTATTTTCCCTCCTTTGGATCCCTAATGTGGCCGGTCTGCTAGCTTAACCAATATTCTAGCTTTTTCTCCCCTGGCACTTCCCCACATTAAATGATCAGTTTAATATGAGAAAATCATTTAGGAGAATTAGATATTGATTATTATGACAGAGACTATCTGAACTACTTTTAACACACTTTCAAAATTGTGTTAACACCATCCCACCCTCATGGATTAGTCAAGATACTACCTGGCTAACACCATATCTCTCACATAGGCTTAACAAGTTCAAACTTGATTGGTTTACTGTTGGGTTAGACAAAGCTCCTCATGTCCCCACTATTATTTGTAAATACTTGGTCAAGATAGTAGCCTACAACAGGTTAAATGGCCCTGAATTCACATTGTCTGAAATGACACCAGGGGAAACGGTTGCTTATCTTAAAACATCACTAGAATACTTTAAATTAGAGACTGTTAACACAAAAATTCCAATTCTCTTTCCTACATACAAGAGTCATAAACATAAACTTAGATGGATCTCTGATGCATCTAATTGCATTATGATGCAGGCTACATCAGTGATCACTGCCTGCCTTAACTTGGTCTTGACTGATTTTCACTATATATGTGAAGAAAAACACACAACTATCAAAATATTTACAGGTCTAGAAGTAAATACCTTTTGGCTCACTACAAATGCTACAGAAGTTTTTTGAATCTACCTAAATTCATTTGCTCTATTTTTACGACCGATATCACACAGTGTTATGAAAATATATCACTCTTTGAAGATTCTGGGCTGCTTAACACCTTGACACAAATCTGCCGACTGGTTTTTAAACGTAGGTCTACACTAGGCTATCATAGAATTTCCCTGAAAAGAAGTCCTAAATGGGTTAAGAATTCCAAGGAAATACCTCCCTTTTATTATAACCTCAATGATCTTATAAGTCTGACTGAATGGCTATTATAGAATTGCTTTATACAACTAGAGAATAAATGCTTTAGGCAGATACACGGTATTCCAATGGGTTTTTCATGCTCACCTGTTATGTGTAACCTCTACCTAGCTTATTTTGAATACAATGGACTTTAAAACAGATAGAAATTGTTCCTCTGAGAGTTGACCTGTCTCAGTTTTTTCACACACATTCAGATACATGGATGATGTACTTAGCATAAACAACTTAATATTTCCTGAATGTTTGCCTCAGATCTACCCAAAGGAGCTACAAATTGAACCAACTGGTCAAGAATATGTAATGGTAAATAACTTCCGTAGGGTTACTAACACTACATTTCTTAATTTAAGAATCTGTCTTCATTCACCTCTTACGGGTTCATTCTCTACCAGTTTCTTATGGAAAAGAGATGACCGAAATCTTAGTCAGATTGAATTCTTAAATAAAAAAAGTAACATACCCCACAAAGTTGCCCTTAAAACCTGCTTGATTATGGTGCATCTGATCATGTACTCTTCCTCCGAGTCTTTTATTGCTTTCAAGGATATCTGTCATCTTATCAAAAAATATGCTGCCAATGGGTTTGCCAAAACCAAACTTATAACCACAATCAAAGGTTTTATCAATAAAAAACCATGGCATGGCACCTTAGCCAGCAAAAATACTATCTTACAACTTTTAAGCTTATTACACTAAATACTTGGTGTAGGGGGGGTCTTATCACTTGGTGATAGACCCCCAAGTGTAGAACCTCCCCTTGGAAAGGGTGGGTCTCTCTCTCTCTCTCTCTCTCTCTCTCTCTCTCTCTGAGTCCTTGCCAGGGTCTGAGAAGTCTGCTTTTATTCCCTCCCATTCTTCTAATACATCATGGCTCATTAGCTGGCTTTTTTTCCTTCTTGTCTGTGAGTGAGGGTTATACACATCATCCAAATGGCATGCAACAAAACGTTGGTGCTGGAACCTCAGAGCTATTCCCTAATGATTTTGTTCATGATTCAAATGAGTAAACTAGGATTTATCTGATGAATTGCTGGAGTTGTTTGAGTCTCATTTTGATCAAACTATGGTTGGTGATGTTCCTATATGGTTACTGTAGTTCCTTATGGGGCAACTGTGTATTAGGTGTACTCTCAGGATTACCCATTCAAACTTTATAATTACTTGAGCTTTGGGTAGTTGTTCCTATGGACGATGTTGGCTTTGAAAGCCGAACTGATTTGTTTGTTTCAATACACGATAGGATAAAGTGGACATCCATTCAAACTATCTTTTGTTGATGACCTGGTGCTTGTTATACTAGCAAATGATGGAGAAGCTAACATAGTGTACCCCAAATTCATTCTGTTGGTTTGTTGGGCTGCATAGTTTGGTTTTTTTTGGGCACTATTTAATAATTCATAAAATTATATTTGCACGGCAGGGAGTTATCTCTCACTTCCCTATATTATATATATATATCTATTTCTCTCTCTCTTTCTCTACTTCTCTGTTCTCTCTCTCTCTCTCACTCACTCTCTCTCTTTCTCTTTCTCTCTCTCTCTCTCTCTCTCTATTTCCCTCTCTCTCTCTCTCTCTCTATTTCCCTCTCTCTCTCTCTCTCTCTCTCTCTCTCTCTCTCTCTCTCTCTCTCTCTCTCTCTCTCTCTCTCTCTCTCTCTCTCTCTCTCTCTCTCTCTCTCTCTCTCTCTCTCTCTCTTTTTTTCTACACACACACACACACACACACACAATTCTCTCTCTCTCTCTCTCTCTCTCTTTAATTTCCTACACACACACACACACATTTCTCTCTCTCTTTAATTTCCTACACACACACACATTTCTCTCTCTCTCTCTCTCTCTCTCTCTCTCTCTCTCTCTCTCTCTCTCTCTCTCTCTCTCTCTCTCTCTCTCTCTCTCTCTCTCTCTCTCTCTCTCTCTCTCTCTCTCTTTCTACACTACACACACAACAATATAGCTTGAGGGAGAGAGAGAGAGAGAGAGAGATGGGGGCAGGGGGGGGGGGGGGGGGGGGGGGGGGGGGGGGGGGGGGGGGGGGGGGGGGGGGGGTGGGGGGAGGGGGAACAATACCTGCACTGCAGGTTGCCAAGAAGCAAGGGCTAGATCTATGCACGCAGGCGGAAATGACCGCCTGCATGCGGGTGGGGTTTTTTCCCCCAATTTTTTAAGCGTCGATATATGCGTCCATATACGCGTCGATATGTGCGTGGAAATACGTGTGGCCGCTACGCAATTTTGACGGACATTGGCACATGTGTTTCCACGTGCATATCAACGTGTATATCGACGCCCGCTATGCGCATCAAAATGAGCATCGAGAGGTACTTTGCATCAAAACTCTACGCGTCAAAAAGCGGGTAGAGTGTTGTAGTGATTGTTTACTCATGTGAACAACATATCTTGTTTACGCACGGTGCATTTTTTATGCTCGAATATGGATCGCTTAAAACTTTTAGCACTCAAGGCATGGAGGAGTCCCATTATCGAGCAAGGGGGGTGTACTTCAAAAATACTGGACATGGTGGTGGAATGGTGCAGTTCAATTATTTGGAGGAGATGTTCAACTGGTTTTTTCGCACAACATTTGCTCATAAGCTCACAATAGAGCGTGCGCAAAAATGCAAGATTGCTATTGAAGTGCGGAAATGGAGTCGTCAGGAGCATAGCAACAAGTGGCAAATGTTGCAAGGCCCCACCAAGCATGCTGCATGGCGCCAATGCAGAGTGCGACAAGGGTCAAAGTGGATTTTGCACGAGTGACTACACGTGAACGTAGGGTCTAACTCTTAACGACATGTTCATTTAAAAAATAATAGTTTTTTTTCAAAATTAGTGTGAACAGGGTCCTTTTTAAATGGGCCCTTATAAATATTGCATGCTCTCAAAAACCACTCATTTCCTAAGCACAGGTAAGCTCTTACCATACCAAATGGCGCACACCAAACAAACTGCAAAAGAGCATCCGCCTGCCAACAAAAACACCCTCCAAGGTTGTGAGAAGCCGGCATGGCTTAAAGGCACAAGAAAACATCCACGGACACCTGGCCGTTCTAGGCACTCTTCTAGGAGTGGGCATGGTTGTAGGGCACAAGAGTCATCGAAGGCTGTAGAATCTTTACGTCCACAAGAAGAAACACCTAGACGAAGAATGAAGCAATGCGCCCAGTGCTGGAAAGAAGAAGAGGCCCAACAAACATCGGAGTCCGATAGGGAGGAGCCACCGCGCCACAAACCACAAGCAGGACCATCCTGGACTCGGGTGGTCCATACAGACATTGAATCAGAGACAGAGCCACCATGACAGCGAGCTGATATACCATGCCCACACTGGGTGCTTGTTGGGGGGAAGACACTGCCTCGAGGCTAGGGAGCTCTCCTCTTAGCACAAGATCGGGAGACAAGGGAAGAGGATGAATCAAAAGAGGCTGCAAATCTAGCCCCTAAGCATGTAAACAGGTGCAAGAAGCCTAAACGCCACCAGCTAGCAAATGTGCAAGTGCCCCCAAGACAACTGCAGCGGTGCCAAAAAATAGCAAGGGCATTTGCAAAAATCCGGCACTACCAGAAGACTACAGAGCTTTTAATTTGACGCACCCCCTTTGCTCGCATAGTGAAGGAGGTGCTTCAAAGCTATGGAAATGAGTATAGAATTCAAGCAATAGCGCTAGAGGCTATTCAAGAAGCTACAGAGGCCCACATCATTTCAATGTTGGAAGAACCAACCTATGCGCCATTCATGCAAAGTGAGTGACAATACATCCAAAAAATATGCATCTTGCACTTCTATTGCGACAGGACTTCGGGCATTAGCCAAAGTTACCCCTCTTTTTGTATTGCACACCCTTATCTTTGTAATGAGATGACTTTGCAGTGACAAAATGATTAGCAGTTGTGTCTATTATCCATGTGTTTTGAGTTTATTGCTTCTGAACATGAAGAGTTAAATATAAATCAAACATTAACTTTTTGGGTATCCTATGGGGCAGACAAGCCTAGAAAGTGCAAAAAAAATGGTGGCCACAAGGGCGTGCAATGGCCCATCCATCAGTTTTGGATGACCTATTTGCATGCCCTTGTGGCCACCATTTTTTTGCACTTTCAAGCTTTGTTTGCCCCATAGGATATCGAAAAAGTTAACATAATGTGAAACCAAGTGTCTATGCAACATTAAATTAGATTTTTCAAATGTCCAATGTAATTGGGCCTTTTGGTGCAAGGAACTATTAGGTAGAGCTCAAGGAGGTGATAGTGTGCTTGAAAACTTAAATTCTGAGTTGATCTCACCTTTTCTAGTGTCTTTGAGTGCAAACATAGGTTCCATATGCAAAAAAAAGGGTGGCCACAAGGGCGCACAAATGGGCCATCCAAAATTGATGGATGGGCCATTTGCGCGCCCTTGTGGCCACCCTTTTTTTTGCACTTGGTAGGCTTCTCTGTCCCCCAGGATACTTAAAAAATATAGATTAAGTGAAAGCAATTGTTTTTCTAGCATTACTGTAGAGATACCACTTCCTTTCACTCAGGTGTATTTTATACTTTGCCTAGAATTAAGGTAAGTTGAAAGGAGTATCATCTGCATCCAACTTCCATTGTGTTGTTACTTCAAGAAAAAAAGACACAACTTATTGAAACATATCACCTATTACAACAAGTTTCAAGATTGATAGATCACATTTAGAAGAATGTACAAGATAGAGAGACAATTCATAATATTTCTTGTTACTTCCAAAAAGTTGATTTTACATCATGTATCTGAGGAGTCCATAACTTTCTTGACCATTTCCTGGCGCCTCTCTTGCACGTAAGGAAACTCCCCAATCAAGAGGGAATGTGCTATGGCCTTTGGGTCAGTTGAGCCAATGGAAGCATGTATCCCCATCTGGGCAATCACTTTACCATGGAAGCTAGTGCCAAATGTTGTGCATACAAGGAATCTACGCACTAGGAACACAAGATGCGCAGTTTGAGCAATGGTGCTTAAACACAAAACCTTGCTCAAAGCTTTCAATGACCAAGTCATAAAATGGTCTTGGGGAGTAAATTAATTATGGACAATGGCCACATCACCAGGGAGGAGTTGTCCTAGGTAATGCGCAAGGGAAGAATGAGGTCCAAAGCCCGTCCTTGCTGCAAAATCATCAACCTCCACGACGTCCTGTCATAAATCAATCAAGGTTGAGAAAAAAGACAATGAAGGATAAAAAAATAACATGAAAATTAGGATAGAGTTTACCTCCTGCTCCTTGTCGTCCTCCTCCCTATTTCCCTTTCCATCCAAGTCAATGCTCCCATGCACCGCATCTACAAGCTTTGGATCATTAGATGGGGGGTTGCGTAGTGGCATAGGCATCCTAGCAGCCTCAGCCTTGGCTTGCGTGGCTTGGAATTCTTCCTCAACCACGTGCAACTGCTCTGCTGCCAGGACCTCCACACACACAACTGCAAGAGTGTCAGCAACAGAGTCCCCAAGTGGCAAGAGCTTGCTTTCAAGGGCATCTGGTATATTGTCTAAGGGAAATTTGGTGTTGTTGCATAGCATGCTCAAGCATTCATCCATGTGCAGGCCAAATTATTTCTCCACATCATGCATAAACACATACCCCTCCCCATCCACTACCACTGAGGAGAAGTGGCTTATTTCCACCTCTGGGATAGCCTCATTCGTTGATGGTAGTGGAACTATAATGTCACTAGGGACAGCCACGATGATGGATTTCTCTACCACCTCCTCAAGCCCCTTGGTTACTCGAGTTGAAGTGTTTGTCGTTCTGCTGCAAGATTCATGGGGTCAACCACCTGCTCCTTTGTGTCCTTGATGAATGACCCAACTTGAAGGTGTGGTAGGCGGAGATCCTCCAAATCTGGTTCCTTGATCACCAAGAAGATGAATGTTGCTAGCCGAGAAAGGTACTCCACTCCCAACTTGCATTTCTTGAGTGCTGACACCCCTGGGGCTTGCTTGTCCAAGAAATTGCCTGCATCGATGGCAATTTCTTGGAATTGTCGCAACCGCTTGGAGAATAGTCGATCACCTTTGTGTATGTAGCACAAAAGATCGCAAGACACCCATATCCCCGCATGTGGGGAGATAGATACAGAATATTTTATGATGTGATCCTTCGTGAACGCAAAAATATCGGCAAATGCATCCATGTGAAGGGCAGTTGTGGCGTCAAGGTTAGGGAGATGAGTAAAGAAGTGTGGAGGTCCAACTTCCCTTTGTATTTGATTTCCTTGAGGAAGAGGATGAAGTGTGACAAAGGGGTGGATGTGGGTGTAGATGCAGAGGCTGTGGAGGCATCCATGTCTAGCCTAGGATGTAGATAGAGAGTGGAGGAGCTCAAGAGTTGCAAAAGTGAAAAGTGTGAATGAGTTATCACTAGGTTGGTAACCTAACAGGACATAAAAGTGTCCTTTCAAGGTTTTGAAAAAAACTTCTAAAACCATAGTAGATCCACTCATTTTGTAAAATCCTTTCATGAGGTTATAGTTCAAGGCCTACTGCACATGTAAAAGTAAGAAACTTGTAAAATTTCTCATCTTTTGGTCACACCAAGCCTCCAAAGTTGATGGACCAGTACATTTTCATCAAAACAATCATTCCTTACGTTTTGTTGCATAAAAATAAGATTAGCGATTTTTGTATGACTTGAGATAAATTCCCTAGTTAACTTCAATGGGTTGGTGATCAGAACATATGATTGCTTCTCACTCACTATTTTTTGTTTTGCCAAAAGAAATAGGTACAAAAAAGTTGAATTTTTACCATTCTGCAAACCTATCATCAAAGTTTCTATAGCCACGCTCAATACAAATAATATATGCATGTTTTCTTAGTTCCCTATTGTCCTTTAGGTTCATAAGGGAGCCATGGAGCATGTCAAAAGAATAAAACATCTCTTACCAAGGGAATAATGGATTGGGGAAAGATGAGTGCTAAATACAGCAAACATGAAAAAACTGGGTTCAACATTATGAGTTTGTAGAATCCCATGGAAACTATTCAATATCTAGCCAAATTTGATCCTTATGACTATATATGGTTACTACTACAAAATGCATGTAGTTGTCACAAGAAACTAACAATATTGAAAAAGCTATACTTGATATACTAGAATGTTTCGTTTTCTTCTATAATTGAAAAAATCAACCATCGTTGTCTACTATGCAAAATAGAGTATTAGGTGCCCCAAAACTCAAGGAATATTAGCTTTATGTTACAATATGCGACATAGAAAATCAGAACTGCATTTGGATATCATGAAAGCCACCAAAAAAATCATAGAAGAGCTAAAATTTGCTAAAAAACAGGATTTGACAATTTTTGTAATTTTGTCATAACTTACAACTTTAACATTTATTTCTCCCTAGAAGCATCCGGACATGTTGAGGACTACTAAAGATAGTTCTCTAGCATTATAGACCTCACAAACATGAATTCTAGAGTGGTATAGTTGCAAAAAGTTGAAAAAAGCCAAAAACAGGACCCGTTTTTTCACACAGTTTAGGTTGTGAAATGTTGTGCAAGGACAAGGTTAAAGATGGAATTGATATTCCAAAAAAAATTCGAGTTTTTTTCAGCTCATGAGACAACTTTCTAGACAGATAGCATCTCAAACTCCATTTTGAAACTCTTGACATAATTCAAGGAACTAATAAGACATAAAAGTGTCCCATTACCAACCTAGTTTTATGCGGCCCCCCTTTTATAATGGTCACTTTTTTATAGACACTTTTAAAAAAAAGGCACTTTCACCAAAAATGATCTCTCATCTCAATGCAAAAAATTATATTCAAAGACATGATTTTCCCAAGCAAACCATGTTGATTACATCGGGGATTGTTTTCAAAATTGCAAGAGTTACAAAGTTATAAGAGAGATAGCATAGTTCCATCCATGCCCCAGTCCTCCTCGACCTTTAATTTATCTTCCATTCTCTTCCCAATCTATAGAGATTCATTACAATAAGCATCCAATGATCGACAAACTATGATGTATTGAAAATGTGGTGGAAGGATTCTCACCTTGTGACCTTGTAAACAAGTTTGCACTTGTTGAAGAGCCTCAAAACCCATAATAACCAAATGTTCTCGCACATTACTGAGATTCCAATGCTTGTTCATTTGGACTGACTCCAAAGCATCATTGGGCATCCTCACTGCAATGTCAAAGATTGCAATAGCGCCGTCTACACTCTGTAAGGGAGTCCACACTCCAAGCTTGCACATCCAATGATCATAGTGGAATCATATGTAAAAGGAGGTGAGGGATTTCAAATAGCGCATTCCAATACCTGAAGCTCCAACCTTACAACGGTATTGCTCCCCATTGTGCATGCCCTCCACAAAACACCAGTCCTCTTCTAAAAGACTTCCTAATTCCTCATAATGCACATCTTTACAAACAAGCATTGTGGTAGTCTCCACAAATCCAAACTCTTTAAAAATGTGCACAAAACAATGAATAGGCAAACACCAACTCAAGCCCACAGACCTAGAAGCTTTAGAGTATTTCAAAGAGTTTTGGACATCTATTATCATCTTTTGCTTGAAAGATGCTACCGACCACAAATCTAGCACCGGACACTCTATACTTAATAAGGAAGTTACTTTGATGCGTTCAAGCGTTCCAAACTCTTGTGTAGAAGTAGGTGCAATATAGGAGCAAGAATAGAAGAAAATCCTTCTTTGAACCAGTTTGGTTGGGCAAAGATGTGCAAACATTGTTGCTCCAATATCCGCATGTATAGCATTGAATGTGCCGGAGAGACTATGTAGTGGCTGCTCCTCCACCAACGTGGATGGAAATATGACTATAAATGCATGGCAAATCTTAAGTATGAATCAATAATTACATTACACTGTGATTTGACACCTAGCTTTGTATTCTCAAAACATGTACTTACAATGTGTTGGAAATTGAGGTGGTTGTTGCAATTGCATGCTTGACATTGAGAAAACATGTTGCACAATGGCTACGGTTCCCTTGTATTTGCGGTTCTTGAAGCCAAGGAGCTTTCCTTTCCAATGATGATCCAGCTTTGCATGATTCCGCACACGATGAGGGCCAATACCAGATGGTTGCATGTATACCCAAGCACCTGTGGTGAACTCATGTGGCACCCACTCATCATCTATACCTCTTGTGTTGTGGCATGCAAGTGTGTCACCTCATCCTTTGGCTGCCTTTGCAAAGTAAAGCTGGTCATGGTTGAACAAACAAAATTAGGAGGAGGAATAGGACCTTGCTTGTTGCTACAATGTAGATGGAATAAAGTGATAGGAGAAGGTGGTTAACCCTTGGTGTGGCAATGGGAGGAGAAGGTGGATAACCCTTGCTTGGTGTGGCAATGGAAGGTGGTAGTAGGGGAGGAGAGAGAAGATTCCTTGCTGCATCAATGGAGATGGTGTAGAGAGAGAGTGTTGGAGTAGAGGATGAGTGTGATGGTTGCAACCAAGGAGGGGTTGGAAAAGGGGTTCTAAAGAGAGAAAATCACTTTTTGCCTAAGGACTACTTTTGGGGGGGCTCTGGATAGTAAAAAAAGTTTTTTCAATTTTTTTTTTTAAAGTTGAATTTTAGGGGTCTGAGGTACACGTTTTGACTTTTTGAGGTCAAAATATGCTTTTTTGACCATAAAATAGATTTAGGGGGCTTCAAGAAGGTAAGATTTGAGTTTTGAAAATTTTGAAAATTTTGAGATTTTTTCAAAACCGGATCAAAAAGGACGGAAGTTGGAGGTTCCATATGGCCCACCACCTCCCCCCGCCCCCCCCACCCACCCCACCTTCTCACTAGGTAAGAGCCCATTAAGAAGTGTACGACTACTTTGTCCCCCTACATTGTTGAGGGCATAGAGTGTGTCCACCACCCTCTTCTCATTGGCTAGCCTCTAATTAATTTTAATCCCAAAGGGCCCCTAGAGGGTTCATATTTTTCCTATGCCTTTTTTGACCATATAAGCAAAAGCTTAGCCTCATGTGTGACAATAGCAAAGGCTTACTTTCCATGGGAAACTAAGCTTCACCTGACCACCTTACTTTGCCATGAACTCATGCGAGTGTGCACGCCTTCATACAAAACTGAGCCGATACCTTTTGCAACTATGCCATTTTTGGCATAGTTACAAATGCTTCAATGTGCCTAGTACAACTGAGCTAGCTCAGTTTTATGCATGTGACCATAAACAAGGCTCAATTATCCTAAAAAGTACCAAATAACTGAGCCTCGCATGACCAACACATTAGGCTTGTTGGAGCTAGCAGGTGCTTGCCTTTACCAATGCACAAGCAAGGTGAGGTGTTGTTCGGAGCAGAGGCATATTTGATAGCACGGAATGAATAAAAGGCCAATCCCTATAGTGGCATGTAGAGGGAAAAAGGTTGCTATAGAGATGGAGGTTGTACCAAATCTAGCGAATGGTGATGTATGTTGTGCAAAGGGGAGCCTCGTCAAGAGCAATATAAGAACGCATATAACACCATCAACACTGACACAAATGTTGTAGCCATCAAGCTCTATAGTTTCTCAGCACTAGCTGCTATTCAAAAAACAATCTGTGTGTGTGTGTGTGTGTGTGTGTGTGTGTGTGTGTGTGTGTTTGTGTGTGCCATTGTAGCACTAGACAAAGGTTAACGTCATCTCTCATTGTCTCTTTGTTTGTCATACCTTCTCTCAAGTCAACCATGTCTACCGCCATCAATGTGTCGCTCACGTGTATTGCGATCTCCATGGGTATAAGCAAGAAGTGCATGTCCATGAAGGGTGGGTGTGAGACATGCCATGGTTGCACTCGTCACTATATGACATGGGGCCCCTCTTTAGGGAGGATCTATGGCTACAAACACCCACACATGGTAGGGAAAATATGGGTTCTCGGATCTTTTGAGGGTAACCTAGGGATAAACTAGGGAGAATAGTGAACTAGGATTATAATTTATGTGGGTAAGCCACACCTCCCATGTCATGGTACACATGATAGTGTGATGGTAAGCCTCCTACCCCAGATTATGGGGATCATGGGTTCAAATCCATCAAGGGGAGTAATTGGTGAAGTACATGTGCACTACGGGTGAATTGCACATTTTTCCCCCTCGATCCCAATTCACCTTTAGTTCACTCCTAGTTCACCCAATGGTCGGATGATGTGGATTGTTCCCATATTGCATCAGATATCAAGAGCCTTAGATCCCTCTTGTCATTTTCTCATATTAAACTGATCATTTAATGTGGGAGAATAAACAAAAAAAGGGTTAGAATATAGACATGTGCTTACGGATCTATCTCAACATGGGGCCAATGGTAAAGGGGTCCAAATGAGGGATGGTCTGTCAAAGAGCAAGGCTAGCTAATCGAGCTTAAAGCCTTTAGGTATAGTTTCATTAAAGACCTCCAAAGGTTGGTGTTAAAAGTCTTTTGACCTAGGCAAGCTAGGGCTGTGCTTGAGATGGGAACCTGGCCCAAGCTTGAGGTGCTTGTCGTGCTTGCTGACTAAGGTGCTTGAGGTGCTTAATGACTAAAGTGCTAAGGTGCTCCATGACTAAGGTGATTGAGGGACTTAAGATGTTCCCAAAGTCAAAGCACATCCCTACACACAAGGGGGGGTGAGCCCTCATTGTAGGAGCTAGAGAGAGAACACACACACCCTCACACAAGTCAAGCCTTGCCTAGTGAAGCAACAGGGACACATGTCAAGTTCCTCGCCATGTTGCCCTCATAAAGTGCCTAAAGCCTATTGCTTGGCCTCTCAAGGGGTCCAATGATAATTTAGCTAATTTAACTATGTATGCATTTATCAAGTCCTCTCTCTCAAAATGGAAAGGGACTTGTCCCAAGTCTAGCATGCTTGCTTGATATGCACTCTGCATGTGATTGGCTAGGTTTGAAAGGGTCCAATGAGATTCCATCATCAGCTAGAAGAGGGGGTCAACAAAGGAAGCTAAGGGCTTACTTGCAAGGTATAACCCCCACCCCACCCCACCCCTCCCCCCCCCCCCCCCCCCCCAAAAACACACACACACACTCTCTCTCTCTCACTGTGTGAAGTGCAAAGTGCAATAGATCAATCTCCTCCTCTAAACTTGTAGAGAAGTTCAGAGACTACACTAACACTCTTGGCTATGGAATGCAAATCCAACCAAGAGCCATGCTCCAATGCTTAAGCTTGCCATCTTCTCCACCTTCATTACTATGTTATTATGCATGCTAAGCAAGAAGAGTGATGATAAGTGAGGAACTATTTCTTTCTCCTATGAATGTTTCTTCTTCCTCTTCCCTACCCTCATTCCCCGGTATCTCTCTCCACCTTTGAAGATGTTTGAGCCTTGGGACTGAGGCCGGGGATGGTTGATGTTTTTTCAAAGATTTTGTTATGCTCCTAATGCATGAAGCTTTCCATCTTCATTACATCACCTAGGTCACAAGGAACGCAAAGATTGTATTGTACCAAGTTTCTCTTGATGGGAGAATCTATAATATAAAAGCCTATACTGTTGTCAAGCTCTCTAAATTCTCTCTCTTGCAAAAGTATTGTTCATGCCAAGTTAATTTAGTATTATGGTTATGTTGCTACCACTCTAGAATAATCCAATCAAAATAGATACAAGGGTATTTTGGGAATTTTTGAAACTTGAGGGGTATTTTGGGAATTTCCACAAATTAGAAGGTCCATCTTTATATTTGTGAAGTTTCTCTGACAGAAATACAAGGGGAATTAAATAGTTTACCTCAGCTTTTAGGTACAACATGAATGTTATTGGCATATTGCATGGTTTTCAATCTCTCTTACAAGCAACCCGAGTTGGCACTTGGTGAATGATGTTGCTATTCTTGTTCATTCCCTCTCCAATGTATTTGGTGTTTGGGTTGTGCAATGCAAACTAAACAAGCGGACTTGTAAGCAATCAAAGAACAACGTTGCACTAGAAAAGAGGACAAAAACAAAGGCTTACAATAACCTTACGTTAAGCTAGAAAAAAAAAGCAAGAGAAGTTTCTTTGGCAAAAAAACCTAGGCAACTAGCATACATAGCACGGTCATTGTCCTTCACCTAGCAACGTAAAGCCATTGATTACCAAAACATTCTCAGAAACCCGTTGTTGGCTAGAATCCAAAGATGTAGGTGTGCACCTATAAGATTGGGCCTCCCATCATCACTCTGCCTCACCTCTTCGAGGTAACCTCGGACACTCCTAGCCTCATGAGCTAACCGCTAGCACTCTACCTACCAGTAGTGGTTGATGCCATCAAATGAGATCTTGGACTCCTTTTATGAAAGAAATCAGTCACACCAGCCTTGCTCACGCCGTGTCTGTCGAACACTGGGCACCCATCCCAACGGTGTCATAAACTAGATCCCCTGTCCTATGATCGAGACACAATGTAGGGATAGTCATTCTAAACTTCTTGATGTTGAATACATCTAGAGTAGCAAGAACATTCATTTCTATGGCCAACAACCATATTAAGTGATAGTGATAGCCATTCTGAAACTTCTTAATTCTAGTTTTTCATTGGTTGCCACTATGCATCAAAGTAACTCACTAGAAAAGGAGGTTATATTGTCCTACTAACAACTTTATAAAATCTTCTACTAGCATCTTTTGGAAAGTCTAGTAGGTTTAAAGAAGGTTGGGATCCAAAAACTAGCTATCCCTCAAAAAGATTAAGATCGTTTCTTGCCACAAGATGCATCCTGAAATAGAATACGACTGCAAATGAAAGGCGCCACTATCCCATAAAGAAGCTTCCAACCCTAAAGAGGTGAACCATTTTCCTAACTGATCTAAACCCCATAAAGCTCTTCACAATGCAAGAAAAAGGAGTAGAAATAATGGACATCTCTGAGTCACTAAATCAGCTTGTCGGTGCAGTTAGGATAGAAAAATGTAGGCTTGTAGCCACAAGTGAGTAGATGCACAAGCTCATCACCACCATTGTTTCCAAGCCCACAAATGACGAGAACTTGATTGTATTTCTACACTCCATATACCTACACATAAGTAGATAAAAGTTGATTGGGATGATCAACGTTCACTAATGCACATAGATGCAACGTCTCCTCATTGGTGCTACTCAAAACATGGATCAAAAGCACTTGTTCTATCACCCGTAGAGCATAGAGGTTGCACAAGAAAACAAAACCATGATATGACAGAGGCATAACATCAAGGACAATTGGGATCACAAACATGTATTATGACAAAGATAATTGATGTAGCATTGAGACCTGCAAGTTCTTGAAACCTCTCCACACACAAGAAGTTTCTCACGGTTTCCCTTTTGGGAAAGAGGTACCCTTTCTCTGGTTTTTTCCATAGTTTTCAACATCATAAGTTTTTGCAGGCTCGGCACCGTGCACCTAGCTAGGTGTGATTGGGGGTAGGGGGTTGCTGATGTCCTAATTTACAATGTGGGAATAATTGTGGGAAGGTGTTGAAAGCTTCTGGTGATAGTTGATGAGTTTTATAATAATATTCACAGTCATTGTCGAGATGATTGAGGTTCCTCTTTGCAAGCCTCGCTTTAATTCCTGTTGAAAAGCACCTGGATCGAGAGATTCTTTGGAGATCATGTAAACGCCACCAATTTTAAGTTGTTCAACGTCATTGGAGCATGTAACGAAAATTTCACCCCCTTATGGCTCGAAAAGATCAAAACTAAAAACCTTGGCTTCACCCTTCACATTGTTGAACCTGCAAATATCATAGTTAGTGTGACTTGAATTTGATAGTCCATAAGCCTTTGTAGCCATTGATCAAAATGTAAAGGGGGCGACAATGATCGAACCCAAGAAAGTACATTTGCTATCATTGACATAGAAATA
Organism: Adiantum capillus-veneris; assembly: GCF_014529385.1. Classification (NCBI taxonomy): domain Eukaryota; kingdom Viridiplantae; phylum Streptophyta; class Polypodiopsida; order Polypodiales; family Pteridaceae; genus Adiantum; species Adiantum capillus-veneris. Next base: position 137,789,632 of record NC_140953.1, read on the forward strand.
GGCGTTGGTGATATTTGGTTGGAAAGTAGATCCTGTTTGAATTGCTTAGGAAGGATATTGTCTTTATTGGTCACATACATAACATAAATACATATACATAAACCGTATATATTTTTGAGCACATACTCTTTTTTCAAGGAACGCATACATTTCATCTGAATGACTACATCCGAATATTTATCACATATTTTGAAAGGCTTTACATGGTGGTGGCGATGAGCTCTCTTACTGTGAAGAGATGATGAGCAAGGAGGACAATAAGGAATCTCTTTGTTAAAGCACTCTATAGCAGCCGGAGCACAATAAAGAAGCTCTTCTTCAAAGCACTGTACAACAACTACATGCAAGCAATTTGCAAGCTCACATGCACAAAACTCACATCCAGATCTGAGTTTTGGTGCTCTCAAGTATTTTTAACCCCAACTGTCGATGTCGCTATGTTTGTCGCTATATAGCGACGAATATAGTGATGCTTATAATGACACTTATAGCGACTCCACTAGTTTTGAGTGTCGCGCAATGAGCGGCACTAATCTTAAGAAGTTGTTGTAGTGATAGTCTCCATTAGCTTTCCTTTTCCTTTATCATAGTTTCCTCTTGTATATAGCATCATGGCCTGCTGTGTGGCCATCTGCTGGGGTCTTGTCTAGCCTTGGGTGTGAGATTGTTCTTCATTCTACTACTGGTCAAGCTGACCCTGTTGTCTCTTCTAATTCTAATTCTAGTCAGCCTGACTGGTTGACCCAGTGCCTTGTGTAGACTAATTACCCCCAATTGTAGAGTCTGGAGGTGGCTAGTCATTGTCATCTTGGCATCATCATCACCCTGATGACCAGCTCTTGTGTCTTGGTCTTGGTCCTTATCTTCTTCTTGGTCTTCTTCTTCTTCATCCTCCTCATTCAGATTTTGGATATACTCAACCAAGACCTAATTTACAAGTGCATTAGTGTATTGCTCAATTTTCTCTTCTAAATCAGATTTCATTGATTCCAGCAGATTTTGCAAATCCTCCATGTTTAGCATAAGGTTCCTCTCTCGGTCGGCAATGTCAACTAGGGATTGATGTATATATTTTTCACTGACTGCCTGCCTCAAAGTGTGGTGATTAGACATTAAAGACTTATGAACTAACCTCTTATCCTATAATCGACCATGTACCTCAGTAGTAGCTTCTTCAGCATATCTCTTTTTTCTAGCAAGTGTTGTTTGTCCTTTTGAAGCTTTTGAATGTCATGTTGTTGGTTGGATATCACTCTAGCATCTTGATTTTACTGAATTGCATATTCGAGCAATTTCTATCTGATCTTAGTCAAGTCCTCTTAGCTTTCTCCAATTCTTTTTTGATGTTTTGCAACTTCGTCTGGAGGGTTACAACTACCAAGCATGGTGCCTTCTGTTGGGCCTTGACCAATTGTCCCATGGTATGAAGCATTGTGTTCCATCCAGACATCATTGTTGCTACACAACCATATGCGATAGCCTCCACCTCTTTTTGAAATGTTTCATATGTTATGAATGGTGTGGGATATGACATAGTATTCTTATCTAGTTGTTGCACTACGAGTATTGAGTGGTTTTTGTTGTAGGCGCTGCAGGTGATCTAAGGGAAGTATCATAAGTGAGCTTTAGAGCTCTTCCCCCCCCCCCCCCCCCCCCCCCCCCCCCCCCCCCACACACACACACACACACACCTCCTACCGCTCACTACCACTAGATGCCACCCACTGTTGCCTCTACCATCGATTGCAAGTGGCACTTTTTTAGAGCCATCACAACCCCTCTTGCTTCTCCACATTGCACCACCAACTTTGACCCCCCTCCTCGCTCAACCTCCAGGCACCCCCTCCCCCCCCCCCCCCCCCCCCCTCTCTCTCCACTTTCTCTCCATCTCTCACACAATCTTTCTTGATTCCTTTTTCCTCCCTCTCTCTTCTTTCTCAATATGCCTCTCTCTCTCTCTCTCTCTCTCTCTCTCTCTCTCTCTCTCTCTCTCTCTCTCTCTCTCTCTCTCTCTCTCTCTCTCTCTCTCTCTCTCTCTCTCTCTCTCTCTCTCTCTCTCTCCTCTCTCTCTCTCTCTCTCTCTCTCAACCTCCAGCCATCCTCTCTCTCCACATCTCTCCCACCATCTCTCTTGATTTCTCTTTCCTCCCTCTCCTTTTTGTTTTTCCCACCCCCTTTGTCTATCCCCCCCCCCTCTCCCCCTCCACAAACTCTCTCTCTCTCTCTCTCTCTCTCTCTCTCTCTCTCTCTCTCTCTCTCTCTCTCTCTCTCTCTCTCTCTCTCTCTCTCTCTCTCTCTCTCTCTCTCTCTCTCTCTCTCTCTCTCTCTCTCTCTCTCTCCCCCCCATTGCCCTAGTGCCTCATATTCCATTATTGATGGCACCCTTTTACATTGCTCCAGAGCTTCTTCTTACATCAAGGGGATTGGCAGCTAATCCAAATGGCTGAGATAGTGTGTGCCATTGACAAAGGGATCATTATGGTTTCCCTTTTTAGTGATTAACATGGTTTATAGTTGGGGAAATATGGATGGTGTAATGTATGAAGCGTGACCCAATGGATTCCTCAGAAGCCAAAATATATCAAAGATTGTGTGTGTGAGTGACAGAGAGAGAGAGAGAGAGGGAGAGAGAGAGAGAGAGAGAGAGAGAGAGAGAGAGAGAGAGAGAGAGAGAGAGAGAGAGAGAGAGAGAGAGAGAGAGAGAGAGAGAGAGAGAGAGAGAGAGAGAGAGAGAGAGAGAGAGAGAGAGAGAGAGAGAGGAGGGGGGGAAGGGGGGAGGGGGGGAGGAATATGCAGTGGGATGCAGTGAGCATAGTTTGCATAGTTGATGTATGTGAATCTTTTTAATTGCATCACTGCCCTCTCTTCCATCGAGGGGAGTGGGAGATAAGCCAAGTGGCTAAGATAGTGCGTACCATCAACAAAGGGATAGGCTTAAACATATAAAGGCGAATACGGTTTATTTATTAGCAGAGAACATGGTTTTATAATTGAGAGAAATATGGTGGTGTAATGTATGAATCTTGACCTATTGGATTCTTTAAAAGCCAAAATACATTGGTAGTCATGTGTGTGTGTGTGTGTGTGTGTGTGTGTGTGTGTGTGTGTGTGTGTGTGTGTGTGTGTGTGTGAGAGAGAGAGAGAGAGAGAGAGAGAGAGAGAGAGAGAGAGAGAGAGAGAAAGGGGGGGGGGGGGGACTATTAAAAATTGAATGCGATAAAAGCCCAATTTTGTATTATTTATTCCATCAAACTCAATGTAATTATTTTTTGGGACTCGATTGAGTTTCCAGATTGTAACATACTAAATATGAGGATTAGCAATGCCATGGTAGAAAGTAGGAAATGATTCTGATAAGTTTGAACCTCCAAGGCTGAGGTATAAAAGCCAATTTTTGTAACTTTGAGGGCAACTTTTAAATTAATCAACTTTCAGCTCAACTAAGTGTGCCATGAGTTTTGTGTGAGAGGGTGAGTGATCTTCTTCTACTCTCTATGCACACTACAAAAGCTACATTGCAAAGGCGTCTTGACCCTCGTGTTAGCAACGACAAGAGCTACACGCCAATGCCAAGCTTGCACGATTTTGGTCTCTTTCCACAAAGAGCTCTCCCATGAGTTTTGAGGTGAGTTTTCTCTCTAACCGTGCATCCAATTAGTGATTTTTATATGTCATTGTGTCCATGGTGAGTAGAAATACACTTTAGGATTAAACACACTGAGAATCCATGACCTGTAATTTTTGGTATGTCTTCATATGCAATTTTTGCACCAAGTGTTTATAGGTAGTGAGTTGGGTTAGAGACTTTAGGGTAGTGTCCTTTAGGTGTGTAGAGGTCCTCCCTTGAGTTTCGTGACAATTCAACAACATTAGGTCTTGTTCAGAGAGTGTATCCATCGTCAGTAAGATACCTTTTGTGCATACATAGTGTGCTTTGAGTTGGTTTTCCTTGTTGGTGATTGTCAATAGAAGGTCGGGTAGATTATTGACACCCATCTATTTGTTTCTATTTTCCTATGGGTCAAGCTCCGTCATTGGTTGGCATCTTGTTTGTTGGCCTAGTTCTCACTTTGCTAGCAACTATGAGCAGCGAATATGCCCGACAACATTGGCGCCAATGCCGGGGATGAGAGCTCTAGGTAGGTGATCTTAGATTAGTCCTACGAGGTGAGAGTTCCTTTGGTTCACTGGAGTCTTGTTATTTTACTCTAGGTAGGATTCAGGAGTAGGACTCTTGAGAGTTTAGAGAGGTTCTAGGGAGTGTGTGTCTCGCCTGGGTCTTTCTCAATATACAGTTTTAGTTGGTTTGGTATAGTTGTGACTGCTGGTGTTTACTGGTTGTGGTTGTGTGAAAGTGTTTACTAGTCCTTGTGTGGCAATAAAGTGTGTTTCTACCCACAGTTGCAAAACCCCAATGATGAGTAGGAGTAGTTGTAGATAAGACATGTGATTGTAATCTAGAGCTATCCATCATCGAGTTATTTTCTTGTATGCTTGCTTACATATGTAATCTTTGAAAAGTTGATTTTTAGGGATAAACTACAATAAACAAGCTTCGGTAGACATTTATACATGGTTGAGTGCTGCTGGGCATAAAAGAGCACAAATGCAAGAGATCTGGATGACAAATCCGTAATTTTTTATTTGTAGACATCATACATGTTTGATGTCTTAGGGCCTAGAAGAAGACAAAATTAGACAAAACAGAATGCACCAGAGTGTTCTAAAGGTGTGTTTTACCCTAAGTTCACCTTGGGACTAAGGTTTCGACCAACATTTGCTCCCCAAAAGACAAAAGTTGAGTGTGAAAACGGAAAAATAGGAAATTTGAGATTTACTACATATTTTTTCTTTGAAATTTGTAAAAGTGCTTTGGAAGTAGTGATAAAGACTTGGGGATACATGCGCTTGAGTTTTGGACAATATCTCCCCAGTAGACTTCATACGTGTACGATGTCTCAAGAGTAGATCTAGCAGTCAAACTGGGCATTTGATTTGACACCCATAGTCTGTATATTATATAGAGCACATACACCAAGTTTCATCTCATTTGGGCATATGAATTAAGTATCCAAACTTTACTATGAGCACTTGTTGCATGCTATAACATCAAGGGGCACCTAGAAAAGAAGCAAAAATTCATTTTGACAACTTAGACATCATACATGTATGATGTTTGAGAGGCTGGATTTTGGGTTAAAATGCACATTTTTGTGAACCATTGTGTTTAAAAGCATCTAAGGAGTAGATAGGTCAAGTCCCATTGAATTTGAAGCAATTTAAGGCTAATAGAGACCAAGACACAGATTTGAGCAAAGTGAATGCTTGATTTGACCATATATAACACAATAGGTGTCAAAATTACATCTTGCAAGTGGCAGTGAGTTTCTTGTGTGGTGGAGATCCTCTGGAATGAAATTCACTCCATTTTGACCAAGTAGATGTCATACGTGTATGATGTCTCAAGGGAATATTTGGTGACCAGAACTACTAATAGATCTTATCAGGGTGTTAAACACCTCAAGGCAAGCCTAAGGACCAAGATTCACCCAATTTGGATCAATTTTGACCTAGTTAACCTCTTGGAGAAGCTGGCAGTGACCAAGGCCTACATAGGAGAGACTGACCTACCTACAAGGGTTAGAACTTCAAATTGAGCCTCGGTTTGGATTGAAAACAGCAAGGAGAGTGCATGGTTCAAGTTTTGAGTCAATTTTGAGAGATTAGACATCATAAGTGTATGATGTCTACAAACCAGTTTTAGTGCACAAACTGAGAATTTGCTGCTCTAGAAGCCTTTGGTGATATCCTAGCATTCCATCATATTAGGGTTTGGATCTCATATGAGGATCTTGTCTTTATATACAATAATAAGTGAGGATTACTGATTTGACAAAGAATTGCAGAGTCAAAGTTTTGTACAGATAGCCAGAACCAAGGACCTTGCAAGTTGGTAATCAGTTGAAATTGCAAAGTACTCTACCAGTTTGAAAAGTGACTTGGAAGCAAATGAGGACAAAGAAACAACTGCAAGCAGACTTCTAAGGTAAGAGGTTTGGGTTGATAGTTGTTTGTATAAATAATTTGATGAATTGCAGAAGGTGTATTCAAAGAGAACAGAGAGTGACTGGAGATCAATTTTGCTTAGTGTCGACATAAGAGAGTGTAAACCAAGCAAGGATAGATCCCTTAGTACCTATCATAGAAGAGGGTAGTGATACAGACACCTCTTTTGAAGGATCATATCTGTGGTGGATGGGCCAACAACTTGGAGGTTTCCAACAACAACAAGGGACCATGGGGGATAGCACCTCTTAGAAACCCTTAAACATGCCAAAAATACAATGCATTTTTTCTTAAGGGAACCAATGACCATGGGGCTCTGATGTATGCTGATGTTCAAGGATGGCAATGCATTTGTATTGAAGAACAACCAACGAGAAGATTAGCAGTAATCATGGTAACTAACTGATGGTGATAGGCTTCATGATGAGGAGGGAAACCACTATCTCATTGCCAAAGACCAAGTAGAGAAGGAGTGGCCAAGTAGACAAGTCGATACTCAAGGGTCGGATGCCCTGTACTAGTGTATTGGGTATATAAAGATCCTTGAAGTCTTGTATTCTTTACCATCATAGATTTTAGTTGATATACATTTTTACTCCACAATATAAGAGATATAATCCTTAATTGGGTGAAAATAGATTTTATATATTGAATTGGATGCATAAGGGGGCTACAATCCTTGACTAAGCACAAGTATTCCCCAATTCTGTGACTGCATTGAAGGTTTCTTTGCAAATGTTTCATGCATTGGTTTATATAGAGAATGCATTATGTATTATGAAGATTGTTAGTGCATGACATGACCAATCATAGATATTATTTTTTCATGTTTTGCAAATAATTGACATCGTTTCAGTGTAGAAGCTGATTATTCTTTGTAACATTTGAAAATAGATGTGTCTTATTGTTTGCAAATCGAAGAGGATGTATAAACAATCATCATAATAATAATTGCATTGAGAAATTCATAGCATTGTTGTATTTATAATGCCGTCCAGAGAGTGCATTGCAATGTGTATGTTTGTTCACAACATATGTGATTGATATGTGCCAGATTGACTAGAGTGCATTGCAAATCTCATATTGTGTAGATTTGAGTACTTTCTTAGTGATTGGTTTTGTTATATATATTGAAGAGAAGAAAAATGGTTTAAGAATTGAACATCTAGTTCTTATGCCTTCAGTTTTAAATTGAAAGCAACGGAGAAAAATGTCGACACAAGTGGTACGAAGAAGCCAAAGAATAAAAAAGCCCCCTGGCAAAGAGTGAGACTATGCTCACAACATATGCGACCGATATATGGAGTGGCAATGTAAATTTTGCTTCACAACAAAATCAAGAGGTGCACCACGTATTAGGGATCATTTTTTGGCTACCATTAAAAATAATTGTAGAAAAATGTAAACATCCTTAGGCACGTGCAATCGCAAAGCGTTTGAGAGAAGAGCTCGCCAAAAAGGGTGACAGCGGGATACATAGCTCTGTTATGGATGCAAGTCAAGAGCAATTAGAGCCAAATATCAACTCTAGTGATCTTATGGTGACACCAACTAACCTTGGATCACAATGAAGGTGGACTTGGGCAAATGCGTCAAAAATCATTGCATCAAAGCCTTTGGATGCAGTCTCTAGAAGAAGCACAAAATGCACTTTCCAAAGCGATTTTCTTCATTGGAAGTGCTATGATCATGGTAGACAACAATCATTGGAAGGTCGCTTGGAAGAAAATAGGTAAGTTTGGCCCAGGATTTTCATCAAAGTCAAAGAGCTTGCTGCCAAAATAATATTTGGGAATATTATGCTTTTAGGATGCACAATTGTGAGTGATGGTTGGTCAAATGTTCAAAGAAGACCACCGATCAATGTATTGCTAAGGGGAGAAATGTCCATAAAGGGGATTGACAATGTTGGTGCAGTTAAAAGTGGGAAATACATTTTTGAGGTCGTAATTAAAGAAATCGGAGTTGATTACGTCGTTCAAGTAGTCATGGACAATGCAAAGAACTATAAAAATGCTAGCAAATTAATAAAGAAGTGCTTTCTCCACACTTTTGCCAATGGTTGTAATACGCATAGCTTAAACTTGGTGCTAAACGATTGGTACACTAGTGAAGAAACCACATGGTTCGCCAAAATAATTGAAACATCGCACCAAGTTGTGAAATTTATCTTGAAACAACAAAGAGTGCTTGATTTGTACAGAACGTGCATGTCAGTGATGTTGAAACTTCTTGCTAAAACTTGGTTTTGCACGCATTTTTATACAATTGAATCACTTCTCCGTAATAAATGAGTTGTGATCGACACTTTCAGTTGTATGGCCTTTGACAAATGGTAGCTTGAGCAGAAAGTAAAAGTGAAAGAGAAAATTACGTGTCTACGTGGCTCTATAAACAAGGCTGCTTGGTGGAGGAGTGTAATGGATGCATATCGTGTAATGATGCCCGTTATGTTCGCGATTTGCAACCTTGATCAGAATGTGCAAAATATGGGCAAAGTGTGGATGACATAGTGATCATTTTAACAGAGTCTTGAAAACCCTGAGGAGTTAAAAGAGTTTTTAGTAGAGAAGGAGAGGCGACTGCCATTCTCTAGCAAACAACAAAGAATTTTTGGCCAAGTATTTTCATGCAAGATGGAAGAGTGCGCATAGTCCACTCCATAGTGTGACTTACATGCTCGATTCAGAGTATTGGAATTTAGATTTGATGTACAATACAGAGGTGGTCATCGATTTCTATCACGTGTTCAACACATTCTACTCCAATCTTCAGGACCAAATTGATTGTATCAAAGAAATGAGTGTGTTTAGATTAAAAGAAAATCCTTTTGCAAATGATTTTGTACAATCAATAGCAAAAGAGTAACCTACATGGAAGTGATGGATGATGAACGGTGGAGATCATTACTCGACTTTACGTCCCCTTGCAATGAAAGTACTAGCACAATGTGCAGCAAACTCAAGTTCAGAGAGAAATTGGAGTACGTACAAGTATGTTCATAGCACTATTCTCAACAGATTATTAGCAGAGAGAGCTAAAAAATTAGTATATATGTTTTGCAATGAAAAGATACTGCATCACATCGAAAGTGATGGATACGATGAGGAAATGCCAATCTGGTTGTATGATTGTCAAAATGAAGATGAAGAAGAGTTCAATGTTGGTGTATCTCAATTCACTATAGACAAAATAGACGATAATTCGATAATAGATGTGGAAGTTGAATTACAAGAAGACCCACAACACTCGGGCTGAGAACTAGATAACAACTTCACAAATTCAATATAGCTTGAGAGTAGAATGAAGATTGTGTCAAAAACCATTATGAAAGAGCTTGTATTCAATGTGTTTTGATCATATACAATGCTTCATAGTAGCAATTGTGAGGGCGCGAATGCGATGGTGTGCCAAGAGTGAGAAGGGGGAGAGAGAGAGAGAGAGAGAGAGAGAGAGAGAGAGAGAGAGAGAGAGAGAGAGAGAGAGAGAGAGAGAGAGAGAGAGAGAGTACATAGGATGTGTGTGGAGCTCCCAAATATCACTATATCAGCACAATGTGAGAATGAGTGACAGCTCCTTATTCTTTGTATGTAGAAAGAATAAGGAGATAAATGTGGGTAGTTGGACATTGGTCGGCGGGCACAGGTAGAGCACGATGAGGCACACAACCTTTACCTAACATTATCCCAAGGTTGTGTGTCGATAAGTGGCAAGAAGACTAGCCTACAACTAGTATATACAAGAGGTGAGAGAAGACGGCTCTCAACCTATGCCCACTGGCTCACTTTGTAACTTCTCTAGTGTAGATGCAACATGCATACCACTAGGGCTATAGCTACGATGACACTCTTGATGCAGGTATCGAGTGACAACCTGCATGGATCCACAATGCACAATGCCAATTTCAGTCATTGCATGACTGATAACTCCCACTGCAAATGCACCAACCACATAAGCAAGATCAGGTCACGAGACCAAAAGGTCAGACATGAGAGACCCAATAGCCGACAAAACATGCACTTTGTGTGCCAACCTATCCCTGTCAGCAACCTTAGTGTCATATGCATCCTCATCAGGAACCACTTGACTATGTATCACCATGTCATCATCGTCCCGCAAAGGCATATCTGTTGAGAATGACTGTAAACCCAAAAAATTAGCACCACTGCAATCACACATAGATGTCTGAAGGATGCTTTCGCCCTCAAACGTATCAGATGCATCATAGAACAATGCATCTATCTCTGGCTCAGCTGATGACTGACCAAGTTGTGCATCCCCAGAGATATCATTGTCTGCAAGAACATCACCACAAGACAAATGCACAACCTGCTCTCCATGTAGCACATCCGCAAAAGAGACACACCTTGTCTCTCGCTCCAAACATGGCTGCTAATATACAAAGACTACACCACCTTGTGTGTCAAAAATATACAAAGGATATACCAAACCACTCCTAGCAACTCTGGCTATCATCAGTGATCCTCTATGCATCTGAAATGACCGCTATTCAAGCAGTACACAATGTCCACTACTCTGCATTTGATGCACTGAAATGAGACTCTGACTGCGTCCTAGTACATAACAAATATCTTGTAGCGTAAGCAATGCACCGCTAGGTGTAGACCTGCATACATCTTCATCACCCTCTATGTCATATGCTAAACCATGAGCAAACTGCACACAAGGAAGTCTCCCATTAGAGAAAGAGAAAACCAAATCACGACGTGGCATCACGTGAAAAACTACATGCTTGTCTAGTAGAAAACGCGTAGACAATGTGCTATCCCAAGACACAAAGTAGTCTGAAGGCAAGATAGACTCAAACCTGACATGCCCATCCCATGCATACTCTCTAGCATCTGTCCTCATAGTAGCACCATGCATCCCTCTTATAGAACATGTTAAAAACCCAAAACAATTCAAAATATTCTGATAGAACATAGACGTGAGTTTATATTTTGCACATTATCACGATTTCAAAAAAAATTGTCAATAGAAGGTACATGCATCGTGATGTACATATTGCCAATTTCATTTTAGCTCATTTTAAAACATTGAAAGTATACAAACCACTCATAGATTGCAAAGAACCTCTTGCTCTTTAAAAATATTAAAATGAATATTTTACATGCAAAATGTGTGCATATACTTTTCTATATTGAAAGTATATTACCTATTTGTAAACATAGAGAAATAACATAGTGTGAATATTACTTATGTAAATGTAGCATTTAAATAGCAACAATGATTGATGAATAAATCATTCTTTTGAATAGGATTAGCTAGTATATATTTTCATAAGAACACTTTAAAACAGCAATATCAAACAATTCAAACATTTGTATATGAAATACTCTTCAAGGCCGTGTTACCGACCAAGTATTTCATATACTTAATACTAAAAAAATGAACAACACATGCATATACAAATCATATGGCCTTTGTAGGGACGGGTTAATGATCTGAATGCCACATTTATGCAAAAACAAATGCTTCTAACAAACGACACTCAATTAGCCGTGTTACTGATCGAGTGCCACCCGAATCTAAAGAGCAAAAATTGCTTGCATACGAGCATCATATATCCGCGTTACCGGTCAATACCCATATGTTTTTTTGGAGAGGGGAAGGGAAGTTGACTCACCATAAGGATACTAGAATCACTGTGTGCCAACGTAGTACCCAAATAGTGAGCCAATACTTACCACAAGGACACCATATTCCTCGCGTCACCACGGTGATGCCCCTGTGGTAAGCTCGTGGTAAGCATTGTTCCATAGAGCAGCTTACACACTCACACTCACATTGTGTGGTAAGGTACCTTATGACTGTCGTACAATATGAAAAGGCACGCTACCACACAACTCACACACACACACACATGCTGTGTGTAAGGTACCTTATGACTGTCGTACAATACGACAAAAGGCACGCTACCACACAACTCACACACACACACACACACACACAAAACACACACCTAGGTTGTGTCGTAAGGTGCTCCACTGATGTTGCACACTATGACGTAGAGAACTCTCCCACACAACCTCCTCTCTCCTCTCCACATACCTACAAAGGCAATCATCTCTCTCTCTCTCTCTCTCTCTCTCTCTCTCTCTCAAACACACACACACACACACACACACACACACACACACACACACACACACACACACACACACACACACACACACACAAAGTGGCTCAAGGAATAACACCTAGCGGGCCCAATCACGGCCCTATATATTTTATGTTGCGGGTCTGCTGGGCATCACGGTTTTCTCAACAGACCCGTAGAGAAAATGCTAATCCTGGGGAAAAACTGCATTGCCCGACAGGCTTTTTGTGGGTTTTCAGGTTGCTCTCAACCGGCTTGTTTGTGATCATGTTAAGTGTGATTATGTAAATATGTCAATAAGACCTTGTGATCACACAAAGTTTTTGGTAATTACATAAATATTAATCCCTGGAGATGAATATACAGGGTACCTCACAAAAGTATTCGATAAGTGCAGGACTTATAGGATCTGTCTTAACCCAAAAAAGTGCATATCTATGGTTAGACAAGATAGAATCTTGGGACATATTGTCTCAAAGAATGGTATATCTACCAATTTGGACAAGATAAAAGTAGTTGTAGAGTTTCCTAGAGACCAAACATCACAAAGCAGGTACAATACTTTATGGGACATTGTGGTTACTACAAGAGGTTTAGACACAGGTATGCAATCATTGCCCAACCCCTATAAAGACATATAGTAACCTTTGTGTGGACAAATGAGTGTGAAGAATCCTTTGAAAAATGAAGAAAGCACTCATATTCGCTCCCGTATTGAAAGCACTAGATTGGGAAAAGATCCTTCATGTTTATATCGATGCTTAGGCATTTGCTATTGGATGCATCTTGGCCCAACCAGGAGAAGGAAATATAGATTTCCCAGTCTGCTATGCTAGTAGACAACTTAATAGTGCTGAAAATAACTACACAACCATAGAGAGAGAGGGGTTGGGGATGATATACACTGTTAAGAAATTGGCATTATCTCGTTTTGCAAACAAATTAGTATTTTTCACCGATCTTCAAGCCCTCTTATACCTTGTAAACAAACCATGCATTATTGGAAGAATTGTACGTTGGTTTGTCATATTGCTAGAGTTCAATTTTACTATCATGGAAAAAATGGAAAGATGCATCTACGAGCAGATCACCTTTCCAGACTACCAAACCGAGAAGCTCCAAAAGGGGTAGATGATGACAATTCTGACATATATCGTTTCAACGTTGAAATGGTATCAAAATGGTTTCAAGAGATAGTCAGTTTACTATCCTACGGGGGCAAGTTCGATAGAACGGGACAGGAAAGTAAAAGACAAACGGTTCAACAATCAAGGTATTTCCAATTACTTGGTGGATGTTTGTATCATTTTGGCTCAGACAACATTTTGCAGTTATGCATAAGTCTGGAGGAGTACGATTGCTATATTTTGGAAGCACATGTTCAAGACTTAGCATTTCATTGCTTGCAAAAGAAGACATATTAGCATTTGCAACAACTAGGAGTTTTTTGGCCGAATATGTACACTGATGTTTAGGAGTGCATTACTAATTGTGCAACCTACATGTCTAAACCACCAATAGAACATGCTACACTTTTTCAGATGACAATTGCACCTAAATGGAAACTCATAGAGTTTTCCATTTCATGATGGAAACTCGTAGAGTTTTCCATGTCTTTGGCGCTTCACCATTGCCATGAAGGCTATCCCACCATTAACAAGCAGATTTCTAAAAGTGCATAGCTACATGGTGTAGCTTGGAGGACTTTGGGAATCCCTTGTCTCCAATACTTTGTCAATACTTTGTCAATAGTACCAAAGGTGCCATCATAGGTGAGAAAAGAGATATCCTTTCCTTCCTCTTTGAAATTCTTAAGCTTTTGGGACATTCGCCATGCAGGGTAAGATTTGCAATGTCCTCTCCTCTTGTATTCTCTAAGAGAATAGCTATTACTTTTGTCAGAAGAGGAGGAAGGTGAAGAAGAAGGACAAGAGGGTGACCTCTTTCTTGCCTTTTTCTTCCTTTCTTTCCTCTCTTCCCTTTTGGAGTGACAAGGAGAAGGACTATGAGTTGACCATTTCCTCTTGGAAGGAGTTGGCAACTGTCTAGACCACCGTCTTCATGGAGCCACATCTTCAGAGTAACTTAGGGATTCGCTTATTTCTCCTTCTTTGGATTACTCCTCTCTTATGGGAGAGAGTCTTCTTTTGGGGGTCTCATCAAGAAGCCTCCTAAGCTCTCTCTCCTCTTGAAGAGAAAGGGAAATCCCATAAGCACGAAGTTGTTGGATAACTTCGGCTTGCAAAGCAGGGTTGCCCATAGCTTGTTGCAACCTACTAACAAGGTAATAAATGAACATGAGGGCATCATCATTAGCACCTTCATGTGCAAAATCAAAGTTATCAATGTTCATTCTACTCTCATGGTTATTGTCAGCCATGCTAATTAAACTTATGTATAGATTACTTTGTGCTTTGGTACCCTCAAAAATCTTGGTTGCTACTCTTCTTTACCTTTGAAAATCAGTTCTCAAGTAGCCACACTCATGGTTTAGACACTGTTGATTGCAAAGACTAGTGGAGAGGGTCTAACATTGCTCGGTTGATTATGGTTCTTGTTGAGCTTGCTTATAGCTCAATAATGGTTAAGCCAAAGGCAAGTCTTGGGAGGCTCCATTATTAAGACTATAGTTCCCAATGTTGTACCTCGAACCAAGTCCTTCTCAACCAGGACAATAGATCCCTGTCCCACTTAACCTATTGCAATGAACATGCCCAACCTTTCATGGACAACTTAAGGACCTATCTTCTTAAGCAAGAAAAGAGAAACCAATAGCTCTGATACCAATGTAATGGAAATGGCCTATGAACTTTGAGAATAGTGGAATTGCGAGAATTAGAGTGAGCATTTTTGTGAGACTAATTTGAGAACATAGAGGGTGAACTTAATTTCAGTTATTTATCCGTTCTTTAGTGCTTAGCATGTAATTTGTCACAAATTACCTTGCAAAAAAGGGCAATTATATATAATGAAGCGATTCATCTCCAAAGCCTACATAACCAGCTCAAATTCTAGGTTTAGTATCTTGTTTTGATAGACAATTAGTCTTCTTATGAAAGGTACACTTTTTTTAATCTTTGGAGGAAGTCAATCTCACAACTAGGGGTATTTTGGGCATTTTGGGAATTTTTGCAAATTAGAGGGGTATTTTGGTAATTTTCCCTATAAAGATCGAGGAGCTACTATCACTGCTCGTCCAATCCTGAACACAAAACACACCAATGGATACCACACAAAAGTTGGCTGAAAAAATTGCTAACACAACTATTCTTTGCCATTCTCCTTGTGTTTCCATAAAAATGTCATAAATGCTGTGACTAGTCACAACTTCAAAGAAGGTGTAACCAAGATGCTTGAGACTTTGGCCTTGTGAAACTCTTCCTAGAAGATTTTCGAGTGCTTACATTAACAATCTATTTGATTTTTATCTCATCGAATGCTATTGTAAAATTGTCTAAACCAACTATTACGTGATTTTTACCTAGATATCTAAATTCCTTTTTCAGGGCTATAAGTAGATTTGGCCATTGTTTAGTATAATTAAAATGTGACTTCTTAAAATAATTTCTGTTACACAACAATAATATATAATGCTCTTATAATGTTGGTCCAAAAAAACCTTATATATATTTGGCGTGTAGTGTCTAAGTCCTTTGGCACACATACTCTACCCTTGTGGAGTAAGTATCCATCATCAATGGAAAAGTTCTTCCATCGCTTAATCTCTTCCTGAGTAGGGGCTTAACCTTCAAATCGGTGTGATTATTGATGTAGCATCTTTCATTTCACTTTCTCTCACAAAAGGCATCCCTGTGATATTGTCCACATTGTTTATGTTATTATTGAAGCACTCAACCAAGGTAAATATTTGGATTTGTCCCCCTTGCTCATGGGAAAATATTTTGACTAAGTGTCCTCTGTTGCAGGCTTCAAAATATGAGGGTAGCCTCCACCCTGTGGAATGAAGAATCATTTGGCATCTTTTTAGAACCAAACACAAATTGGCCTCAATCTTTTGATCTTAAGCTAGCATGGTAGTCATAGATCTATCCACATTGCCCTGGTTGCTCTTCATCTACCAACATAATCAATAAGTTGTTTTGCCTTGTGTGTTCGAATTGATGTGCTCATGGAAAAGCTTGCCGGTGGGGGATGCCTCCTTGTCGTACAAAAGGTACACATAATATTTAGTCCACTTATACATAGAAACAAACCGACCCATGTCTTTTTAAGGACACATAGACTACCCTAATTTTCACACAATTTTAAAGAAAATTGTTAATGCTTTTGCTACTAGATGTGTTGTGTCAATTGCATGCATGCACCATCCGCGGGATGTGGCTCTTAGTTTCCAATAATGGTAAACTAAGCCTCGCCTTGCCTCACCATTCCCTAAGAAGAAGAAGAAGAAGAGAATTTTAATGTTGTAGGAAACTATCCCAAGAGATCCAACGAGGAGAGTTGAACTCAAGACCTATTATTAGAGGAAAATGGCATAACCAATCTACTACACTTGAGAGAAGGTAGGCCTAATTCTGTTTTCAATGTTCATGTTCTCAAGGTCTATTTAACAGTTAAATATTTACGGTGCCCCTTTCCTGGACAAGAACTTCCACGGTGATTGGAGGACTATGAATATCGAGCTCGATCAAGAGCTGTGGATGATGGACAGGCCCTCCTCCTGAGGCTGATCACCCTCAAGCTTCTGGTCGATCCTTGCCGCAAGGCCCTCGTAGTCCTTGCAAAAAGGATGGATCAGAAGGTCGAGGGTGATCAGCCTCAGGAGGAGGTCTACGAGCTAGGAGCAAGTGCTGAGCTCGAGCACGATGAGGCTCAGGAAGACTCCGATCAGGGAGAATGCGGCGATCTCGAGCAGAAGTGTACTGGATGAAACACCAAAGAACATGAGTTCTTTGCAAGCCTCAGAGGACGAAGAGGCAAGCTGACAAAGCTACCCTCTAGTTAAAGTAGGAGGTCCCTGATCATGCGGCCAGTGCAATTCAAGAACCAATCAACGTTGACAAAGAATTAGTAGGGACGGCAAGACCATATAAGTAAAATCTTAGCCTCGCGTATGACCATATAAATGTGTGACCATGCACTCATGCGAGTGTGTCTACCTTAATACAAAACTGAGCCGATACCTTTTGCAACTATGCCATTTTTGGCATAGTTACAAATGCTTCGATGTGCCTAGTACAACTGAGATGGCTCAGTTTTATGCATGTGACCATGAACAAGGCTCAATTATCCTAAAAGGTACCGAATAATTGAGCCTCGCATGACCAACACGTTAGGTTTATTGGAGTTGGCGAGTGCCTGCCTTTACCAAAGCTAGCGAATGGTGATGTATGTTGTGCAAAGGGGAGCCTCTCCAAGAGCAATATAAGAATGTGTATAGCACCATCAACAACACAATCATGAGCCATCATTGACACAAATGTTGTAGCCATCAATCTCTACAATTTCTGGTCACTAGCTGCTATGCAGAAAAACAATCAATCTCCCTCTCTCTCTCTCTCTCTCTCTCTCTCTCTCTACACCATTGTAGCACTAGACAGAGGTTAATGTCGTCTCTCATTGTCTCTTTGTTTGTCATACCTTCTCTCAAGTCAAACATGTCTAGCGCCATCAATGTGTTGCTCATGTGTATTGCGATATCCATGGGTATAAGCAAGAAGTGCATCTCCATGAAGGGTGGGTGTGAGACATGCCATGGCTGCACTCGCCTCTATATGACATGGGGCCCCTCCTTAGGGCGGATCTATGGCTACCAACACCCACACATGGAAGAGAAAATCTGGGTTCCCGGATCTTTTGAGGGCGACCTAGTGATAAAATAGGGAGGACAGTGAACTAGGATTATAATTTATGTGGGTAAGCCACACCTCCCATGTCATGATGCACATGATAGTGTGATGGTAAGCCTCCTACCCCGGATTATGGTGATCATGGGTTCAAATCCATCAGGGGAATTGGTGAACTACAGTTGCACTACGAGTGAATTGCACATTTTTTCCCATCAATCCCAGTTCACCCTTAGTTCACTCCTAGTTCACCCAATGGTCGGATGATGTGGATTGTTCCCGCATTGCATCAGATATCAAGAGCCTTAGATCCCTCTTGTCATTTTCTCATATTAAATTGATCATTTAGTGTGGGAGAATAAACCGAAAAAGGGTTAGAATATAGACATGTGCTTACGGATCTATCTCAACATGGGGCCAATGGTAAAGGGGTCCAAATGAGAGATGGTATGTCAAAGAGCAAGGCTAGCTAATGGAGCTTAAAGACCTTAGGGTTAGGTTCATTAAAGACCTCCAAAGGTTGGTGTTAAAAGTCTTTTGACCTTAGGCAAGCTAGGATTGTGCTTGAGATGGGAACCCGGCCCAAGCTTGAGGTGCTTGTCGTGCTTGAGGTGCTTAAGGTGATTAATGACTAAGGTGCTAGGGTGCTCCATGACTAAGGTGCTTGAGGGGCTTAAGATGTTCCCAAAGTCAAAGCACATTCCTATAGACAAGGGGGGGCAAGCCCTCATTGTAGGAGCTAGAGAGAGAACACACACACCCTCACACAAGTCAAGCCTTGCCTAATGAAGCAACAGGGACACATGTCAATTTCCTCTCCATGTTGCTCTCATAGGGTGCCTAAAGCCTATTGGTTGGCCTCTCAAGGGGTCCAATGATAATTTAGCTAATTTAATTAATTGTGTATGCATTTATCAAGTCCTATGTCTCAAAATGGAAAGGGGGACACGTGTTCCAAGGCTAGCATGCTTGCTTGGCATGCACTCTCCATGTGATTGGCCAGGTTTGAAAGGGTCCAATGAGATCCCATCATGAGCTAGAAGAGGGGATCAACAAAGGAAGCTAGGGGCTTGCTTGCAGGGTATACGTCCCCCCCCCCCCCCCCCCCCAAACACACACACACACACACTCTTAGTGTGTGAAGTGCAAAGTGGAAGAGCTCCATCTCATTCTCTAAGCTTGTAGAGAAGTTGAGAGACTACACTAGCACTCTTGGCTATGGAATGCAAATCCAACCAAGAGCCATGCTCCAATGCTTAAGCTTTCCATCTTCTCCACCTTCATTACTATGCTATTATGTATGCTAAGTGAGAAGAGTGATGATAAGTGAGAAACTATTTCTTTCTCCTATGAATGTTTCTTCTTCCTCTTCCCTACACTCATTCCTCAGTAGCTCTCTCGACCTTTGAAGATGTTTGAGGCCTTGGGACTGAGGCCGGTGATGGTTAATGTTTTTTAAAAGATTATGTTATGCTCATGATGTATGAAGCTTTCCATCTTCATTACATCACCTAGGTCACAAGGAACACAAAGATTGTTATGTACCAAGTTTCTCTTGATGGGAGAATCTATAATACAAAAGCCTATTGGAGGGGGGACCGCTGGCTCCACATAGATCCGGTCCTCAATTGTTTTCAAGTTCTCTAAACTCCTTCTCTTGCAAAACTATTGTTCATGCCAAGTTAATTAAGTATAAAAGATACTAATTTGTTTGCAAAAGAAAATAATGCCAAAATTTCTTAACAGCATATATCATCCCCAACCCCTCTCTCTTTGTGGTTGTGTAGTTCATTTTAGCACCATTAAGCTGTATACTAGCATAGCAGACTGGGAAACCTATATTTCCTTCTCCTGGATGGGCCAAGATGCATCCAATAGCAGATGCCAAAGCATCGATATAAACATGAAGGATCTTTTTCCAATATGGTGCTTTCAATACTGGAGCAAATATGAGTGCTTTCTTCCATTTTTCAAAGGATTCTTCACACTCATTTGTCCACAAAAAGGCTACTATATGTCTTTATAGGGTTTGGGCAATGATTGCATACGTGTGTATAAACCTCTTGTAGTAACCACAATGTCCCATAAAGCATTGTACCTGCTTTGTGTTGTTTGGTCTCTAGGCAACTATACAATTACTTTTATCTTGTCCAAATTGGTAGATATGCCATTCTTTGAGACAATATGTCCCAAGATTTTGCTTTGTCTACCATATATATGCACTTTTCTGGGTTAAGACAGATCCTATAAGTCCTTCACTTCTCGAATACTTTTCTGAGGTACCCTATATGTTCATCTCCAGGGAGTTAATATTTACATAATTACAAAAAAATTGTGTGATCAGAAAGTCTTATTGACATTTTACATGATCACAAAAAGGCCGGTTGAGAGCAACCTGGAAACCCACAAAAAGCATGTCGGGCAATGCAACTTTCCCCAAGAATTAGCATTTTCCCTACGGGCACGTCGAGAAAACCTAGATGCCCAACACACCCACAACATAATATATGTAGGGCCCCAATCGGGCAGAGTTCGACTTGGGATACACAGCTACTAGGCCTATGCCTTTTTTTTTCTACTAGGCCTATGCTCTTTTTGCTTATGCCTTTCTTGACCATATAAGCAAAAGCTTAGGCTCGTGTGTGACCACATCAAAGGCTTCCTTTGCATGGGAAACTAAGCTTCGCCCGACCACCACCTTACTGTAAAGGACTATGCCGGCTAGGTTGGTAGCATGTGACCATATAAGCAAAATCTTAGCCTCTCGTGTGACCATATAAGTGTGTGACCATATAAGCAACATCTTAGCCATGCACTCATGTGAGTGTGTCCGCCTTCATACAAAACTGAGCCGGTACCTTTTGCAACTATGCCATTTTTGGCATAATTACAAATGCTTCGATGTGCCTAGTACAACTGACCTGGCTTAGTTTTATGCATGTGACCATGAACAAGGCTTAGTTATCCTAAAAAGTACCGAATAATTGAGCCTCGCATGACCATCGCGTTAGGTTTTTTGGAGCTGGTAGGTGCCTGCCTTTACCATGCACAAGCAAGGTGAGGTGTTGTTTGGAGTAGAGGCATATTTGATAGCATGGAATGAACAGAAGTCCAATCCCTAAAGTGGCATGCAGAGGGGAAAATTTTGCAAAAACAATATAGAGATGGACGTTGTACCAAAGCTAGTGAATGGTGATGTATGTTATGCAAAGGGGAGCCTCGCCAAGACCAATATAAGAACGCATATATCACCATCAACAACACAATTGTGAACCATCATTGACACAAATGGTATAGCTATCAATCTCTACAATTCTTGATCACTAGCTGCTATGCAGAAAACAATCAATGTCCCTCTCTCTCTCTCTCTCTCTCTCTCTCTCTCTCTCTCTCTCTCTCTCTCTCTCTCTCTCTCTCTCTCTCTCTCTCTCTCTCTCTCTGCCATTTTAGCAATAGATAGAAGTTAACGTCATCTCTCATTGTCTCTTTGTTTGTCATATCTTCTCTCAAGTCAACCATGTCTACTGCCATCACTGTGTAACTCATGTGTATTGCGATCTCCATGGGTATAAACAAGAAGTGCATGTCCATGAATGGTGGGTGTGAGACATGCCATGCCTGCACTTGTCACTATATGACATGGGGTACCTCCTTAGGGAGGATCTATGGCTACCAACACCCACACATGGCAGGGAGAATCTGGGTTCTCGGATCTTTTGAGGGTGACATAGGGATAAACTAGGGAGGACAATGAACTAGGATTATAATTTATGTGGGTAAGCCACACCTCCCATGTCATGATGCACATGATAGTGTGATGGTAATCCTCCTACCCCGGATTATGGGGATCATGGGTTCAAATCCGTCAGGGGGAGTAATGGAGAACTACAGGTGCACTACGACTGAATTGCACATTTTTTCCCCTCGATCCCAATTCACCCTTAGTTCACTCCTAGTTCACCCAATGGTCGGATGATGTGGATTGTTCCCGCATTGCGTTGAATATCAAGAGCCTTAGATCCCTCTTGTCATTTTCTCATATTAAATTGATCATTTAATGTTGGAGAATAAACCAAAAAAGGGTTAGAATATGGACATGCGCTTACGGATCTATCTCAACACGGGGCCAATGGTAAAGGGGTCCAAATGAGAGATGGTCTGTCAAAGAGCAAGGCTAGATAATGGAGCTTAAAGACCTTAGTGTTAGCTTCATTAAAGACCTCCAAAGGTTGGTGTTAAAAGTCTTTTGACCTTAGGCAAGCTAGAGATGTGCTTGAGAAGGGAACCCGGCCCAAGCTTGAGGTGCTTGTCGTGCTTGAGGTGCTTAAAGGTGCTTAATGATTAAGGTGCTAAGGTGCTCCATGACTAAGGTGCTTGAGGGGCTTAAGATGTTCCCAAAGTTAAAGCACATCCCTACACACAAGGGGGGCGAGCCCTCATTGTAGGAGCTAGAGAGAGAACACACACACACCCTCACACAAGTCAAGCCTTGCCTACTGAAGCAACAAGGACACATGTCAAGTTCGTCTCCATGTTGCCCTCATAAGGTGCCTAAAGCCTATTGGTAGGCCTCTCAAGGGGTCCAATGATAATTTAGCTAATTTAATTAATTGTGTATGCATTTATCAAGTCCTCTCTCTCAAAATGGAAAGGGAGACACTTGTCCCAAGGCTAGCATGATTTCTTGATATGCACTCTGCATATGATTGGCCAGTTTTGAAGGGGCCCAATGAGATTCCATCATGAGCTAGAAGTGGGGGTCAACCAAGGAAGCTAGGGGCTTGCTTGTAGGGTATACTCCCCCCCCCCCCAACATACACACACACACACACACACACACACACTCTCAGTGTATGAGGTGCAAAGTGGAAGAGCTCTATCTCCTTCTCTAAGCTTGTAGAGAAGTTGAGAGACTACACTAGCACTCTTGGCTATGGAATGCAAATCCAACCAAGATCCATGCTCCATTGCTTAAGCTTGCCATCTTCTCCACCTTCATTCCTATGCTATTATGTATGCTAAGCAATAAGAGTGATGATAAGTGAGGAACTATTTCTTTCTCCTATGAATGTTTCTTCTCCCTCTTTCCTACCCTCGTTCCCCGGTAGCTCTCTCGACCTTTGAAGATGTTTGAGGCCTTGGGACTGAGGTTGGGGATGGTTAATGTTTTTTCAAAGATTATGTTATAGTCGTGATGCATGAAGCTTTCCATCTTCATTACATCACCTACGTCACAAGGAACACTAAGATTGTATTGTACCAAGTTTTTCTTGATGGAAGAATCTATAATACAAAAGCCTATTGAAGGGGGGACCGCTGGCTCCACATAAATCTGGTCCTCAATTGTTTCAAGTTGTCTAAACTCTCTCTCTTGCAAAAGTGTTGTTCATGCCAAGTTAATTAATTATAAAAAATACTAAATATTGTTTACAAAAGGAGATAATGCCAAAATTTCTTAACAGCATATATCATCCCCAACCCCTCTATCTTTGTGGTTGTTTAGTTCTTTTCAACACCATTAAGCTGTCTACTGGTGTAGCAGACTGGGAAATCTATATTTAATTCTCTTGGTTGGGCCAACATGCTTCTAATAGCGAATGCCAAAGCATCAATTTAAACATGAAGCATTGTTAGTTGAAGACTGGCGGCCACACTCAAATGAAGACTGACGAAATGATAAAAGAAGGAAATCCTATGCCGTCATTCCGTGATTAAGAAAACCCGTAATTTCACTTGTAAATACTTGGGGCTTGTAGAAGTTTCCAATTTTGTATATTATTTTTTCCATTAGACTAAGTAGGATTTCACTTTGGAACATGAGGTTTTGTATTTGGAAGGTATATATACCAAATTCTAACCTTAATGAAAACCCCTTTTTGTTCATTCTATGAAGTGTCTGTGAGAAGCGTATTCTTTGTACAAGAGAGAGTGATAGCTTATCTTGATGCTACATGCACACTGGTGGTCGGAATCGAGTACGGAGAAGTGCAGCATGTTGCCCCCGGAGAGAGCTACGCGCCAATACCCACACTGTGCGTGTACGGCCCAGCTTCGCGAGATTGATCCACGAGCTATTTTTAGGGATTCGGTAAGAAAATGGTGTCTAATTTTTCATTTCAGCATATCCATGTGTTCGTATTGAGTAGAGCTACACATTAGGAATCTTAGTTTTTAGAAACATTGACCTGCAAAAACCTGCTAGACATCCTACGTGATTTTGCACTGGGTGTTTATGGGTAGGGTTTTGGGTCACGGACCTTAGGGAGAGTGGCCTATTGGTGTTAATAGGATATCCTTCAGGTTTCATAGCATTTTGAGAATGTCTAATGGGAATTTGGCTCATAGAAGCGCTGTAGGAAATCTCCTCCTATGCACAATAGTAGGCTGTAACTTAGACATTGGGTAGAGACCTCTGTAGGAAGTAGTCAATAGTCAGTCGAGTGTAGGTTGACACCCTATGATTGCTTCCATGCGCCTGCAGGTTGAGCTTCATCCTTAGCTGACAATCCTTGTTAGGTGAGTTCTCACTGTGATGACGTCCATCGCGGCGTATCCGCCAACATTGGCGCTGCTGTCGGGGACGAAAACCCTAGGTAGGTGACCGAGACTAGTCATTGAGGATAGGTTCTCTGGCTTGCCAGAGTCTTATTTTACATTTAGATAGGATCACAGGGTGGTGGACTCTCTAGGTCTTAGGAGGATTCTAAGGAGAGTGTGTCTGGCTTAGATCCTTCGACTTAGGTAGTATTAGGTAAGAGATAGGTGTGGATTGATAGAGAGTCTGTGTGAGGCTCGAAAGTGACTTGAGCATCAAAAATTTCACCATCCCATGTGATAAGTAGGAGTAGAGTAAGTAGGACGTACTGATTTTGATCTTGAGCATATCATGCATGTCATAATTGCTACTAGGCTCACCAAAGTTGTGGAAGCGTAAAATCAAGGAAAAAAAAAATGTAAAATTTCATTTGGATGCTTGCTTGGTGTTTGTTTCTTGCTGAGAGTAGTCCAAAGGTGTTTGCAAAGCTTAAGAGAAAGTCCAGAACTGAAAAATCACATTTCTGTCATTAGGGACATCCTACGCGTAGGATGTCTCTACGAGTGAAACTGTGAAGATTTTGAAAATTCTAAAATCATCAATGTGTTCAGTGGGTATGTTTTACCCTGAGGACATGTTGAGTTGAGTGTTTTTACGTGTTTTTGGTGTCCAAAAGTCAAAAGGCGAAGCCAGAAAGCGAGAAAAATTCATAAAGTGCTTGTTTTGAGTGTTTGTTGTGCTTTTGAGTGTCGTTGGTGAATGATATCAAGTGTAGAGACCATAAAGAAGCATCAGAAATACTCCAGTCAGGAAAATTATGCAGGAGACATCCTACACATAGGATGTCTCTAGGGCCATTTTGGGGCAACATTTTGCAAAACTGATATCATCAGAGTGTTTCCAGGATCTAGGATTAAGTGGGACAAAAATTGGATCATTTGGAGCAGATAGACATCCTACGCATAGGTCTCAAGGCTAGATTTGGGGCCCTTACCAATTTTTGACCAAACCAAAGTGTTTCTTAGCATTAAAGAATCCTTCACACCAAGTTTGGAAAAAATTGAAAATCATTTGAATGGCTAAACAGCCTGAGGAAACCCTAGAATCTGAAGCAAAATCTTAATTTTTTGACTAGCTCAAAGTTATCAAAATCACTGAATTTGGACATATTGGGAATCAACACACCAAGGAGAACCTCTGGATCAGATCTTACTTCATTCTGAGAAGAAAACAATTTGGGCGTAGGATGTCTCTAGGGCCATTTGGGGTAGGAATTTGGAAATTCTAAGGTTACCAGAGTGTTCATTGGATGGGTTTTACCCTATGTACACCTGAAACTAGGAGTTTTGACCTTATTTAGGCTTCAAAAAGGCAAAAGACGGTGAATATGAGACATCCTACCCATTGGATGTTTGATGAGTGATAGTATACCCAAACCACAAGTTGACCTAATATACATGTTTTGCAAGTGCTTTTAAGTGATTCTACCAAGTTTCATCTCATTTGGACACTTAAATTAGGGTAAAGTGGACTTAAGCGGTTTTGCAAAGGTTTGTGTCAAAAGAGTGTTTTGTGTGATTTTGACATTCAAATCAACTTTTTACGAGTGTGTTTCCAGACTCAAGGGGAATCTCTGGACCAAATTTTAGGTCATTCTGAGCAAGTTAGACATCCTACCATAGGATGTCTATTAGCCATTTTTAGGGTCCATAACCATCAAGTACGTGTATATTTGGGTAGAGCACATCAAAGGAAGTCCAATCACCAAGTTTGGGCTAGATCTGAGCAAGTTAGACATCCTACCATAGGATGTCTACTGGCCATTTTTAGAGTCCAATATGGGAATCTTACCTCACAAGAGTATCCATAGTGTCTCTAGGATCTCAAAACTTCTTTCAGATTGGGATTTTGGCCTTGTTTGACTGGTTTACCAGTTGATCATGAGAACCGAGATGATTTTTTTGGGACTGACAGAGACTGAGTTTGTGTACAGATCAAGTGCATAGGACTTACCTAGAGCATCAGGGTGATTAGAGTGTAGTAATGGATGGGATTACCACTCCAGTTATACCGATCACTACTAAGACCACCTCTAGTGGTTAAATTATTTGATTCGACTGCCGAAATTAAACGCTTGTGTACATGTATATTCAGCAGCAAAGCAAGAAGTTGTGCAAAAACTGATCCCTTGCCAGGTGAGTGGTTGGATTTGTGATAAATTGCATTGCTAAGTTTGATGAATTTAAGATTAGGAAGACACATTCCAAGAGACCAAAAAGTGGCATGTGATCAGGGTAGCTTAGTATCCACTGAGGAGAGTGTAACTCAGGCAAGGTTAGATCCATTAGCCCCAATCATTGAGGAAGGTAGTGACACTAACACTTCATCAGACAAGTCCTTCTTCATGATGGGTAGTCAACAGCCAGGAGGCTTCTTCAGTGAAGGACCAATGCTAGGAGGAAGTACCTCCCAAAACCCTTTGAACAAGGCTAAGTTCACTATAATCTTCTTAAAAGGAACAAACTCTCGGGGAGCCCTAGTTTATTCTGAGTATCAGGGATGCAAGTGTATTTGTATGGAGGAACAACCTTCTCAGAGACTAGAGATAATTCAAGTCTATGATGATGGAGATAGATTCCGAGATAAAAGGGGGAACCACTATCTGATAGTTAGGAACCCCGAGGATTACAACAGGTATGGAGATAATGTGGCAAAAGGAAAAATGGTCTCAGAAACTCAAGAGCCACCTCCTAAAATTGATCGACCTGGAGCTCATTTTATGTATGATAAAAAAACAATCAGAGTCTCTACCTATAATGAGAATGTGGGAATTTACAAGCATGAGAGTGAGGGAGTAGTCTCTTATTTTTGATGCAAGGAACCCTACCCAAATGAATTAAGCAATGACAAGGTTCTTTACTTGTTCTCTTATGAAATTGCTATGGGGAAGGATATCATTTTTGTTGACAGGTACGGGCAAGAATACAAACAAATTTTGCCAGAGGAGGTAGATAAGGCAACAGTTCCAGAAACATCAACATATGCCCCCGAAGAAGTACCAAGGTCCACCTATACCCCTAGCAAGTCTACAAATCCATTTTCAAAAGTGTACGATGCAACATCACATTCTAATCGGCAGCAGACTTTCAACTATCAGAACCAACAGGCAACCCAACCATCATTGCAGGCATGGCTTCAACAAAATGCAACATCTGAACAAGACCTAAACAGAGGTGGTTATCTAGCCTCACAAGGGCTAAGATATTTACAAGAACCACCACTCCATTTACATTACCAAGGTGAGAGTAAGCCGGAAACTCAAGAGTCGGTAGAGCCCGAAAGACAACCCATAGAACAAGAACAAAGAGAAGGAGTTCTGAGAGATGAATCACCTCTTGCAAGAACCGTCAAAAATTATGCTTAGGAGCACCTGTGGGAGAGAAACCCTCCCACTACCAAAGGCCAGAAGAGGCATATCGAGGAGGACGAGGAGAACCAATGATGAGATTTGTAGACCATTGTAGAATTAGACCTTCTCAGGTGCAAAAATGGGTAAACAAGAAATACTCGGGAAACAGAGATCCTAGGGATCATGTAGCAGCCTTCGTGCGTGTAATTAGAGCTGAAGAAGTTTTGGATTTTTCTAGTCAATTTAAATGAGTTAACTAAGGAAGCTCTGTACCTTGTAGACAATTGTGCGGTCTACAAGGAGGGTGAATTCAAGGATCTTGATGACGATTCATCCTCACAACAAAGTGGAAGCAAGTCCACTAAGTCAGCATAGAAAGGAGAAGTAGTTGTAAGCCAAGAACAGATGGTGGAAGAAGTGCTAAAACAAATTAATATTTATGCCAAGCCTCAGGCTAAGCAGCTGAAGTGTTGTGCAATTGCACAAAAATGGACAAACCATGTGACGGAGGAATGTTATTATAAGAAGGGATATGTGAGAGAGCGACCTTATGCTCCCAAGCTCAAGTAGGATCTCCTCAAATCCCACCGATGCCTAGGTATCCAGTAGGTAACCTACTAGGACCTGTAGGAGTTGAAAGACCACAATCAGTATTGGGGCAACAACCACCCCTACCAGGAGTAAGACCGGTCGGCATAAGGTATGCACCGACGATAAACGAACCAGAAGAGAAGGCTTTGGTACCCATGCATGCATATTACGAAGATCCCAATGGATATGCAACAAATCCTATCTATTATCCACCTGAAGAACCTAAGATGCAAGAACCTTGGAGCATGATTCGAAGTATGGGACCACCAACAACTACCCAGGCTGCACGAGAAGGAAGATACAGCTTGGATGAACGAACACTGTTGTTCATATCCAATGGAGGCATGGGCGGGCAGAGGCATGCTTACCAACAGAGAGGAGCTCAAGGAGCACCTCAACAACCTAAGGGACCCTGCTACAAGTGTGGCGGAGATAACCGGCTAAGGGACTGTCCTCACGATGAAATCATTAGAGTCAATGCGTATTGCACTGAGTGTGAAATTACTCACTTGATTCTTGATTGCCCTAAGAACCCAAGCAAAGGAGCAAAAAATACTTCAAACATGCTGGAAGCAGTGCCATCCAGTGGGGGGTCAGAAAATGAAACAGTAATACCTCTTCAGGTAGTCACACGGGTACAAGCTCAAAGAAGGACAAACGAACCCATAATTGAAGAGCCAAAGACCGATGCCTCTATTGGAATTAGGGTTGCTGAGAAACACACACAGCTTGGAGAAGACGAAGGAAGCTCAAGGCACACAATAGAGAGTGTATTACTTAGTGTTCAATGGAAAGATAGATAGCCCTAGAGTGGTGGGCGTCTATACAATGCTCGGGAGAAAAAACCTCCTAAAGAGGGAAAAAGTTCCCTGGCGGTCCTAGTGTGTTCACACACATCACTACCACATGTATATGGTAACAAATCCCCCCTAGAGTGATGCGGTGAACGAGAGCTGGCACATGAGTAAAGGGAAGTGCCATGCCCTAAGGACATGATCAATCCACAAAGGGGAGTAAGACCAAAGCTTTGTGGAAAGCTTCAAGCTTCTCACGAGACAATGCCTTTGTGAAAAGATCTGCAAGGTTGTCCTGTGTTGGCACATAAGCCAAGCTGATCTCTCTTGCTGAGAGCCTCTCCCTGACATAATGGTAATGCACCTCAATGTGCTTTGTGCGAGCATGAGAAACTGGGTTCCTCGCAACTGCCAATGCGCTTTGGCTGTCAGTGTAGATAGTGTTGGCAGTGTCCTGTCCAACACCCAAATCAGCCATAAGGCGTATGAGCCATACACACTCAACCGTAGCTGTAAAGACTGCCCTGTACTCAGCCTCACAACTTGAAGTGGCCACTATAGGTTGCTTCTTGCTCAACCATGATATACATGAACTTCCAAGCATGAAACAAAAACCACTTGTGGACACTTGTGTGTCAAAGCAACCAGCCCAATCTGAGTCCGAAAAGCATGTAAGTCTGGCGGCAATGATCCCCCCTTGGGATAAAACAAGCCAAGATTTAAAGTGCCACTAAGGTAGCGGAAAATCCTCTTGACAGCCTGCCAATGCTTAGACCCTGGGCTATGCATAAATCTGCTGACCTATGAGACTACAAACTGAATATCCGGCCTCGTGTTGCATACATAAATGAGGCAGCCAACAACAGTTTGGTAAAGAGTGACATCAACAGGATTGCCAGCATCAAGTAGACTCAACTTCAAACATGTTTCCATGGGAGTGTCAATAGGTTTGCAATTCTCAAGTCCAAACTTACATAGCAATGTCTCTACGTAACTTTTCTGACACAAGGCAATACCACCATCACACTGCTTAAACTGTATACCCAAGTAATAATGCAACAGCCCCAAATCTTTCATCTTGAAAGTAGCATTCAACTCAGTCTTAAATTCAGCAATATGTCTCTCATTTGGTCCAGTGATCAACAAATCATCAACATAAAGAACCACAATGAGAAGTACATCACCCTCACGATTTACATACAATGTGCTTTCTGTTGGACTGTTACGAAAGCCTTGTTTGACCAAATGAGTGTCAGCTTTCTCATACCAAGCACGAGGAGATTGCTTCAACCCATACAAAGCCTTGTTACATTTGCACACTTTGTCCTCTTGTCCTTTTATGACAAAACCGCGAGGCTGCGTTACATAAAATTCCTCAAATATGTCACCATTCAAGAAAGCAGTAACAATGTCTGATTGAAAAGACAAAGGCTCCTCAACATCATCTAAGCTAGACACAGCCGAAGCATAAAAATCTGATGCATAAGATGCATGGCGAGAGCCTGAACGAGTACGACTAGACAAAGGTGCATCCAATTTACTGTCACGCAAAGTGTGCACCAGCCATTTTGGCATACCTCTCGCCTGCTCATTTTCAGCCCTTTCCTCATCAAGTACATCATGTACATCTGCATCAGTAATAGGCTGATCTAGAACATTTTCAGAAACCCCCATAGGCTGTACAGTTTCCTCATTGGAACTTACATTCGTATTTCCACCACTGAAAAGAGGCAACAAAGTGTCATAAATGTCCTGTGAGCTTACATTACTGTCTCTAGTACATGACAGCAAGGGCTGAACAGAATCTTCCACAAACACTACATCCTGAGAAACCAGAATACGTTTTTTTGCGGATGATACAACTTGTAACCTTTGCTTTTAGCACTATAAGCAACAAAAATACATTTGACAGCCTTATCATCCAATTTTCTGCGTTGTGTTTGTGGCACCAAAGCATATGCCAAACAGGCAAAAACACGCATGTGCTCAATAGAAGGCTTTCTATCATGCCATGCTTCATATGGAGTAATAGACTACAAAGCTTTCGTAGGACACCTGTTAAGTACATAAGTGGCACACATGATGGCCTCAAGCCAAAAAGAATGAGGCAAAGCTTGACTTTTGACCATACATTGTACCATTTCCGTCAGTGACCTGTTTTTCCTCTCAGCAACACCATTTTGCTGAGGTGTATAAGGCACTGCACATTGGTGTTTTATCCCACGACTAGCCAGAAATGCATTAAATTCATGAGACATATACTCCCTCCCTCGATCGGAACGGAGGGTGCCCATAGTATATTTCGAGACATTTTCAGCCATAGCCAGAAATTGTTTGAAGCACATAAAAACTTCGGACTTTGCTTTAAGCGGGAATACCCATGCATGCCTGGAGGAATCATCAATGAAAGTCACGAAGTACAGGTAATTGCCCAAGGACGGAGTTTGCATGGGCCCACAAACATCACTATGCACAAGCTGCAACCTGCATGTGGCCCGAACTAAACCATCCTTTGGAAACTTAGAACGCTGCATCTTACCAAAAATACAGCCTTCACAAACATGTTTGACAGGTGCTTCAAGAGGCGGCAAAGAAGAAACCATATCAGATTTCTGCAAACATAGCAAACTGGCAAAATTTAGATGACCAAAACGTGCATGCCAAAGTTTTGCATTTGAAATAGCCCTTGAATTTGCAACAACATTTGCAAAATTTTGTCCACACTTGCCATACAAAGTGATCTTATACAGCCCACGGCACAAAAGCCCAGATGCAACAATTTTATCACCAAAACTGAGATCATGAACTGTACATCTGTCATCCACAAATTTGACTACAAGTCCAAGTCTAGCAAGTGCGGATACAGACAAGAGATTCTTCTTGATCCCAGGTACAAAAAGTGCATCAACAAGTGTGAAAGAACTGCCATTAGTAGCAGTGAGCACAATCTTTCCAACTCCCTGAACTGGATAAGAGGTGTTGTTGGCACAAGTGACTGAATTCCCATGAGGGACAGACTCGAGAGAGGTAAACAATTCACGATGTGAGGTAATGTGCTTTGTAGCACCACTGTCAAAATACCACACATGTGAATCTGCAGCAACTGACAAGCATGCATCATGGACAACAGGATTGTAAGTGCACTCTGTGCTAAAAGCCCATTCTGCATCAACATCAACAACACAGTCTCCTTTCACAGAAGACTCAACAATGGCTGCATTTGTAGTGGAACCAACATTTGCAGTGGAACCACCCTCTTTCTTATTAGCCTCTTTGGCCTTCAACTTAGGACACGACTTGATCAAGTGATCATTGGCTTTAAAATAATGGCAACACATCTTCTTTTTGCCCTTATCACCAGAATTGCCAGACGAAGTGCTGCCAGCAAAAGCATTAGGAACAGAATTTTTGCCACTCGCAACAGAACCATAAGAAGTGACTGCATTATTGTTACCACCCTTTCTTTGAGAAGCAATAAAATCCTGTTCAACTGCATACTGCCTAGTCTTGTTTTTTCTAGAAAGTGACTCTTGCAACAGCAATGTGCATAATGCATCAAACTTGACAACTTATGGATTTCCTTGAGTCATCAGTCTCCAAGTACTAGCAAAAGTCTGGTAGGAATCTGGTAAAGCATTAAGAACAGTCTGCACAAGGGAACTGTCTGAAATGACTTCTCCTGCAGAAATAAGTTGCTCATTGATATCCTTGGCACTAGCAAGGAAAGTGTCCATATCATCTTCCTCATGCATAATCTTCGACTCCAGCTCTTTATGCTGCAAAGCAATTTTAGCCTCATTGCGGCTTGCATAAAGACCTGCTAGAATATCCCAAGCCTGTTTTGCAAATTTTGCAGAATGGATGTGAGGAATAATGGTGCGCTTCATAGACAACGCAATCAATGCATGAGCCTGCGCATCCTTAACATCCCAACAAGGTTGTTCTGCCGTAGGCAAAACAACTCTAACAGCTATAATCCTTGCAGCAAGACCTGCAACATCCTCAACATCGCCTATATCCTCAGAACCAGGACGTACATCAATGCCATGCACAATGTTCCAGACGCCCTTTGACACAAGAACATGTTGCATCATATAAGCCCACATAGGGTAGTTGTCCCCATCCAACCTGTCCTCAGCAGCAAACATCTTGAACACATCTGTGTTGTTGTTGTCAGCCATGGTAAATGTTGCACCTGATGTGAAATGTGCAATGGAAAGATAGATAGCCCTAGAGTGTATTACTTAGTGTGCAATGGAAAGATAGATATCCCTAGAGTGATGGGCGTATATACAATGCTCGGGGGAAAAAACCTCCTAAAGAGGGAAAAAATTCCCCGGCGGTCTTAGTGTGTTCACACACATCACTACCACATGTATATGGTAACAGCCTTTAGTGCAGAAATGAAAAATCAACGCAACACTTGGAAAGCTAGAAAGGCTCGTATGAAAGCCAGGAAGAAAGAGAGCAAACGGCTCTATCCGAGGAGCTAAAACACACAAAGGATAGATTGGAGCAATTAGAGGATCTAACTAGTTTAAGTTCACACACTGCTGCAACCATAGGGCCCAAGGAAATAGTGGAACCCAAAAGTGCAGAATCGGGAGGATCAGTACTGGTAGAAAAAGTAAATAAGCAGCTTGACGCACTTTTAAAAGCATACGAAGCCAGACTAAAAAACAACTAAAACCAAGAGCAAAGATGGATGACTTATCCATATGTGGAACTAGAAAAACAGAGGTTGGAAATGTGTCGGAAGATGATTGAAATAACCCAATCTTTGATAGAAAACCCACCTAGTAAACCTGCAAGTTGGCACGAGGTGCCAACTCCAACCCCTATCACACCAACTCTAGAGAAACAAGAAGACACAAAGAAGGGACTCACGACTACCTCAGAGTCTAAGCGGGAACTTATCATAGTGTCAAATACAACAGATGAGACATTTGATGGTTTCCAACCCAAAACATAGGTGGGGATGGGTAAAGAGTGTGACAGTCTAGATGACCTATGGAAGCAAATCCGGGAAGCAAATGAAGCTAATGGGATAAACTACCAAGTAAATCGTGCTGAGAAGGAGAAAAATGAGATCTTACCTCCCATTGAAGAATTTGAGGCAAGATCACAAATGAACTTTGATATGCATTTGCAAGGGAGGGACCAGGGGTCAATTAGCTCGGGACACAGCCAACCTGGCTCGCTAAAAACTCTACCCTCTTACCTAGGGGAGTATGAAGCTAAGTATGAAGTGAGAGCAATCCCATCTCAAAGATTTTCTCCCAACAGAGTAATGGATTCACAAGGGTTGATTGAGTTACTGTCCATCCCTGTGGCATGCACAATCATGTTAGCCGAACTCCTGAGGTTACGACCAAACATGTGGACCACTGTAGGCAAATGCTTAGAAAAATTTAGAGTAAAAGACCCTACCTTGAGGATTCAAGAAGGGATCAAAGAATTGGACAAGCCTCAATTGAACACTAGGCCTGTACCTTTAAACAAGGCTGGAGAATATTGTGAGGGAGAAGATGGAAATACCACACTACCAGTAGAATTCCAGGGAGTAGTATCCAAGGCTATTCTCGGCAGTGGAGGGGGAGTCGCTATCGCCACCAAAGAAATCTGGAAAAAATGGGAAAAATCGGCTTTGAGATCAACTAGAATGAAATTGCAACTGGAAGATGGGTTCATGGAAAAGCCTCTAGGACTTCTAGAAAAAGTAATTGTCACCTCTTGCGGAATCGAGTATGAGCATACATTTGCAATAGTTGATTTTGGCAAAAAAGAACAATTACAAGATCATCTTGGGAAGACCGTTCATGAGAAAATTAAAGATGGTACAGGATTGGGGTAATGACCACATATACCTTAGGCATGGGGAGACTACAACCAAAATATACCTAAAAGATAGCTACAAAGATGTGAACTAGACACCGGTGGAAGAGTTTGATTCGGCTACATTGGCAGGGTCCGAACTCCCAGCATGGTTAGGGTAGAAAAAAGAGCTATGGATGTGTGGAGCTTCACATTGTGGGAGCTTGAAAAGAGAGGAACGCATCCTAGAAAGATCTATTGAAGACAAGGATTATATTCTGGAACCTTTTCCTGAAGATCCATTAGAACCTATGGAATGGGAACACATACTAGCAACGTTGGATGTCTGTGCCATTACAGATAGTCCAACGACAAAATTTTGTGATAAAGACGGCTATGATGTGCTACCCTATTACATGGTAAACCTTGTACTAGTAGGAGATGAGAATGTAGACTCACCAGAACAAGAAGAGTTTTATGGCTTCTCTGAGCATCTGGAATTAAGTAACGATGCAGATAATGAGTGTTCAAATAGCTCAAGTGAGAGTAGAGAAACAACCGCAGATATCAAGTTTTTATGATTTTGCAAATCAACACCCTTGACGCCAGGAAAGCTATAGAAAAAAAAGATCAGAAAACAAGATTAGAGAAAACCCGATGCCCAGGATAAAAGACAAAACGCACTATCTAATGCTAATCAAGGCAGAGGATTGTGTAAAAGACAAAATATCAAGGAGATTCTCAAGAGTTCGAGGGAAAAGGACACATGAGGACATAAAACAAGCATGGAAAACTAAAACGGAAACAAATTCAAGAAAAGATCAACAATCAAAACGTGGAAAGGCAAAAGATCCAGAATGGACCAAAATGGAGCGTAAAAAGAAATACCAAGAACTTAAACGGACGTTATGAGAGATATGGACTACTGAGGTAGAAAGTGAAGGTAAGGAGGATTTAGAAAAATAAAACATGGATGTACCGTCCTACTATCGAAAATTCACCCTCTAAGACAGAAAAATCATAATGACACCACCAATAAGGGAAAGAATAAACCAGGAATCTTACGATGGGCTGGAAAATGCAAAACGAATTGACCTCGCTGCACCAAGTGAAGAGCCTCAGCCTGTCTATATAGCAACTGATTTAGGACCTGAAGAAGAAGAAATGCTAACACAGCTTCTCAAGAAGTATAAAGATGTGTTTGCATGGTCTTACAAAGACCTCAAGGGAGTTGATCCATCAATATGCCAACATACAATTCCATTAAAAGCAGATGCCAAACCAAGCAAACAGCGTCCTTACACATATAATGACACATTCGTTAAACGAATCCAAGAAGAGATTGACAAGCTGAAGGATGCCAAATTCATCTATGAAATTGAGCATACATATTGGGTGTTGCCCATTGTGGTTGTCCCCCAAAAGAACAGAAAGTTGCGTGTGTGTGTGTGTGAACCTCAAAAAGGTAAACGCAGCAACAATACGAGATAATTATCATAGAACATGTGCTTGAGAGGGTAGCGGGAAAACAGGCCTATTCATCTCAGGATGGGTTTTTGGGATACAACCAATTGGCAATTGC
Organism: Adiantum capillus-veneris; assembly: GCF_014529385.1. Lineage (NCBI taxonomy): Eukaryota > Viridiplantae > Streptophyta > Polypodiopsida > Polypodiales > Pteridaceae > Adiantum > Adiantum capillus-veneris. Next base: position 137,826,351 of record NC_140953.1, read on the forward strand.
AATAGAGGATCAACACAAAACCTCATTTTCCATAGAATGGGGAATATATGTGTATAGAGTTATGCCTTTTGGCCTAACCAATGCCCCAGCCACCTTCCAAAGGTTAATGACTCATGCATTCAAAGAATACCTAAGAATATTCTTAGAAATATATATGGATGATATCTGTGTCCACACTCTTATTCCGGAAGAATACATTGACCATTTACAAAAGGTATTTGAGAAGTGCAGAACATATTGAATCTGTCTCAACCCGGAAAAGTGCATTTTTATGGTAAGGCAAGGCCGCAACTTAGAACATATTGTCTCAAGAAATGGCATAACCACTGACCTAGACAAAATTAGAGTCATAGTAGACTTGCCCAGGCCTACTAATTCCAAACAAGTACAATCTTTCATGGGACACTACGGATATTATCAAAGATTCATATATATGTATGCGGTCATTGCACGACCACTTTATCGCTTAATAGTCAGTTTTGACTGGACTGAGAAGTGTGAAACTTCATTCAAAAAGCTTAAGGAAAACCTTGTATTAGCACCTGTACTTAAAGCACCAGATTGGGAAAAGATATTCCATGTTCACATTGATGCCTTTGCATATGCAATTTTGAGTATTCTAGCTCAACTTGGAGACGGAACAATGGATTTCCCAGTTTGTTATGCAAGCCGACAGCTAAATAGCAGAAAAGAACTATACCACCACTGAAAGAGAGGGATTAGGAATGATATATGCTGTAAAGAAATTTTGGCATTATCTCCTTGCAAACAAATTTGTGTTCTTCACAGATTAGCAAGCTCTTCTGTATCTAGTAAATAAACCATGCAATACTGGGAGAATTGTACGCTAGCTTATTATATTGCTAGAGTTTGACTTCACAGTGGTAGTAAAAAAAGATAAAACGCATCTATGAGTGCATCATCTTTCAAGGCTACAAAACAGGGAAGCTCCTGAAGGAGTCGGTGATGACAGACTTGATGCTTATCTTTTCAATGTTGAAATGATACCCAAATGGTCTCAAAAAATTGTTAACATTCTTTCCTTTGGAGGTAGATTTGATAAAAAGGAAGAGGTGTCCAAACAACAAACATTTCAACAAAGAAAAAACTTTCAATTGATTGCCTGACGACTATACCATCTAGGCTTGGACCAAATTCTACGATTATGCATAAATCCAGAGGAATTCGAGTGTTATCTTGAGGAAGCACACATCCAAGACTGTGCATTTCATTGTTCAAAAATGAAAACACACCAAAGATTGAAACACTTAGGAGTATATTGGCCAACTATGTTTGCTGACACACATGCTTATGTTAACAAATGTATTATATGTAGTACCAAACAACCGGTGGATCACGCGACATTGTTTCAGGTAACCATTGCACCTGCATGGAGTCAATATATCATTGATTTCTTAACAACAAGGACATTTCTTGAAAACATAACAAAAGCTCGACAAAGGGCTATAGAGTTGGAGGCTCGAGACTTTAATTTAATTGAAAATCAACTCTACAAGCGAGGAAAGGACAATCAACTTAGAGTTTGTGCAAGTGAAAGTGAATACCTGCTGATTCTAGAACACACACATGGAGGAATAAGTGGAGGCCATTTTTCAAGCGATAAGACGAGAAAAATTTTCTTAACCGTGGGGATATGGTGGCCTAAAAATTACATGTGAGTGTACATAGTGTGTCAAGGTGAAGTCTTTGATTTATTTTGATTTTTGGGGTTTTTTCGGGTTGACTTTGCTATTTTCCTGTTAAATTTACTAATTATTGGCATAAAAGCTTCAAAAATACAAAAAGCACGTGAAAGGCGAACGTAATGAAAAACAAAAAAGATGGGGATGATCAGTGACTATAAGACAACCCATAGTACAGTGTGGGTGCAATTATGAGAATGCAGCGGGAGGCGTGTTGTGGCCAGATTTTGACCAAATCGTCAAAATTCTTAGAAACTGGGCAAACGGATTCCAAATGAGGAACTTTTTGAGTATAAACCACGTTTCACAAAAAGTAAGGAGCACATGTCAAATTTCATGAAAAATGGTTCGGGGACCCCCATTATAAGATTTTTTCACTCCACTTAGAGCTCATTTCTACTATTTCACTTGTGAGAGAGAGCTCTAGCCACCTAGAGCGCACAGGACTTCCAGATATGAGAGGTAGGCTCAGCACCTTATCCTCTTCGTGTATATTTGATGTTTTGTTGCCAAGACTAGCATAGAACTCCAACGGAGTTTGCAGGGTAGAGGCCTGTGAGCATAGGTAGCTACCTAACGGCTAACCCAATACCAACAAGACTTCATAGGGGGTTTACCCTAGCCTAGGAGACCAATCTTGGATGCCCAAAGGAGGCAAGAAAGCAACGGAGAAAACCTTGGCATCTCAAGCCCTGCGAGAGGCCACAAAGAGGAAAATCCGGCAAAAGTCGACCGAATGATACCAAAACTCATGGGTAGGAGCTTCTCGACGAGCTCTACAAGGCTACATAGGCCACATGGCCATAAGGCGACCCAAAGGAGGCCTAAGATTTAGAAACGCCATTGGAAACACAAAGCGTCACTTGGCTCTCACAGCCAAGCGAGACGTCCGTTTGCCACCAAACTTCACGAGCGGCTTACCAAGGCCTTCAACAACCAAGTCCTATGGTGGTAGACCACTACAAATCATCGGGGGCATGCAAACGCAATCATGGGTGCTTCTAGGGCGACAAATCTCCAAACGAAGCTAAGGTGAAGCCAAAGTCAACAAGGACCATATGGCAAGGTTACCCAAGGGTTCATGAAGCTATGCTGGTCATCATCAAGAAATTTCATCGCGGAAAAGTGCTCCAAGAGTCAAAAATCGCCTCTGAGGCTCTGAAAGACAAGAAGGGAGTTTCTAACTAACCATTTGATTTTTTAATTGAAATAAGGCACAAAGGGGACTTAGGAAGGTCATATGCACATAGTAGTAGGACTTGTCCAAAAAAGTGCACAGGAGACATCCTACGCATAGGATGTCTCAAGGCCACTTTTGGGCACCCAACTCATCATTCAACCATACACACAGCCTCTACATGTCATTTAAATATTATCCCTCAAGTTTCACTCCATTTGGACCAAGTTTGACCTCTTATGCATCAAAAAACGCAAAGTCAAAGCATAGAGGCAAGAAATGGTCATAGACCTATCAGAAATGATCCAAATCAAGTGAAACTTGAACCACACACTCCTCATAACATGTCAAAGCTAAGTGTGAGGTCACATCTTCAAAATCATGAAAAGACATCCTACACATAGTATGTTTCCAAGCTTTAAATGACCTCCAGGTGGATTTTTTGATCTTCATACATCTTTATCACATTCATACAAGCCTACCCACCAAATTTCAAGCCAAACAGATCACTTTTTGGCCTCATAGCTCAATAGATGGACTTTTCAGACTCTGAAACACTAGAAATGGTCTTCCTATCCTTAAAACTTATCCAAATCAATTCTAAGACCATGGTGATGATCCACAAGCTATGCCCTATCACACTGACAAGTTTCATGCAATTCTGAGCAAAAACACATCCTACGCGTAGTATGTCTCCAGGGTCATTTTGACCTACTGAGCAAATTTTGACATCATGAATGTGATCAACATGCTACAAGAAGCCTACATATTAAGTTTCAAGTCATTTGGATAACATTTTCTCATCATTACAGGACATCCTACTCATTTGTACACCAAAAGCCTAAAATAGTCCAAAATGCACTTTTTGGTGTCTAAATCAAAATCCAAGCCCATAGCTGTGATGTACAAGTCATAACCTATCATCATGTCAAGTTTCAAGTCATTCTAATGAAAAAGACATCCTACGCGTAGTATGTCTTTAGGCTTATTTTGCAGCACAAATCCTATTGTTTTCAATTGCAGGGCATCCTTAGTCCCTCTTGAGCTCATGTTTCAATTTTCAAGTCAATTGGATAGTTAAAACTCAGTTTATCAGCTAATCTATAAAGAACGCTAACTTTGGACTACTGAGTGCAACAGGATCCATGGAAACCGCTAAGTCGCCGGCAAGGAAGAAAAGAATGACCAACAAGGATTACTTGGATGAGGTGGAGCCATTTATAATACCAACAGGGACCATAAAGCCCACTACCACTTGGTTACAAAGCAACTTACTTGAAGCAAACGACCTCAGAATATACCAAGGCATGTTCAAAGACCCGAGGGCGATGCCATAGATCTGCCAATGATACCACAAGAACTCAATGAGTTCACGAGAAGGCCAGAGATAGTGTCTATCTTGGAAAAATTAGACTTACACAATTATGTTGAGGCTTTGCCCCAGCAGGAATTGACATTTAGAGAGTTTGGGAATTTGTCACAACAATAAAGGAGAATGGCATAGCCAAGGTGACAGATCTGCAAGGAAAGAACAGAATGATTGTGATCACGCCAGAGGTGGTTGCAAGTGCCTTGAACCTCTCTAATGCAGGAGACACTGTCAACAAGAGGCGAGAAGAGGTGAAGGTATACAAGAAAACCAAGAAGAACTACATCTTTGAGGATATTTCAGATCCAATGGTGGCAACCATGTGCCAACTATACAGCCAATATTTCCGTATCTGCACCAAGAGGCCTCAAAAGCACACTGTGCCACCTACAGCAATTGGAACAACATACACATGGGCAATGAAGACAAGTAGTCCTAGAGAGATAGATTATGCGGCATGCCTGGAGTACCACATTGTGAGGATGGGAACCAAGAGTGCTACATATGTTGCAACAGTGAAGATGCTCACCAAGGTAATATATGAAGCTCTAAATGCTAAAGGCCAGTGGCCTCTTCCTCCATCACACAATGAGTGGTTGAAGCTGACAGAAGACAAGGAAGAGGAGCAACCTACAGCTCCCAGGGTGACCATCAAACTGAAAAGAAGGTTAGAGATAGTAGAAGAAGAGCCACCTCAGCCAAAGAAAGGAAAGAAAGCTACCATTCAGATGCCAGCAAAAGAGACTAAATCCCATAAGGCCACTCAGCTAGAAAGGCTGATGGAGAGTTTTAGAGCCGAAATAATGCTTAAAGGAGATCTAAGCGAATTATGGAAGCCCTCACTTGAGGCCATGTTTGGATCTTCTCGAAGGACTAATAGGGATCGCTTTGAAGAATATATAAAGAATTTCAAGATCATAGATGCGACGGCCGAGAATATTTCAATTATACCTTTTACAGAAGAAGAAGTTGATGATGTGAGGCGGTAGCTGTTAGAAGAGCAGCAAAGTGTAGAGCGAAAGAAGAAAACAAAGGTTGATTGGGACTTCAAAAGAAGCAATCAACCCCACCATCAAGCCGCGAGTCCAGTCCTCCACCATCACCACCTCCTCCTAGTCCTCCTCAACCTCGACAGATTGAGGAGTTGATTAAATCTGAGAAGCTGCAAGACTCCAAGAAAGAAGAGGAGAAAGAGAAAGAGCAGAAGGAAGAGCTTGAACCAAAGCCTAAGAAGCAAGATCCAAAAGCAAAAAACTATGGAATATTCCTGGATCTACTAGCTACTAGATACACCTGAGAAGAGGCAGCTCATACAGCTTTTCAACTGTCAACCCCTAAACCAGAAGAATACACGCTGAGCCCTCATTTGGTGGAGCTAAAGGAGATTGAAACAGATACAATGGATTTGCAACCACAAGCCAAAGATTGGGAAGAAGTGATGCAGAGGCTGCAAGGATTAAGAGCCAAATCAGTGGCCAAAGAGATTGACTATGAAGGGCTGAATTTGAGTGAAGTAAAGGTGAAAGCTGAAGTGGAAACACTTTAGAAGCAAAGTCAAGAGAAAATGCACAGCCAAGCACAACTGCAAGCTGAACTAGAAGCAGCACTGAAGAAATGTCAAGACTTAGAAAGTCAAAACCGAGAAACCAATCAGAAGCTAATGAACTCTGAAGAAGAGTACCAAAAAATCAGCAATTCTCTGACTAAAGCCGAAAAGGAAAGGGATGGGCTCACCCTACAGCTGGCGGAAGAGTCAAAACAGGTTGAGAGCTTGAAAGAGGCCAAAGACAAAGCTGAAATATCACATGAGGCTAGCCAAGATGAGGTGATCGAACTAAAGGATCAAATCAAAGTGAAAGATAAAATGATTCAGAGGTTGAGAGCATCTCCGGGCAGAGCAAGAGCTACAGCTGCAACTAGCACTAGCCAAGATAAAGACGTGTTCGAAGAACAAATGATAGAACTTCAAAAAGAGCCAATGCTTGAAAAGAGGTAGAGAGTAATGATGGCAGAGGGATCAATGGTGATACAAGGAAGATTAGAAGATGATAACAAATCATTGAAAGGAGAATTGGATAAGCTTCAGAAAAGACTAGAAGATGACACAAAGACGCTGCAGATAGAGAATGATGAGGTAAGGCAGAAGCTAGAGAAAGCTGATAGAGTCAATGTAGAACTTAATGACCTATTAGTAGCTGTGATAGAACAATCTCAATTAGCAAAAGAAAATTTACAGAAGCAGCTGGACGAACTTAAGAGCCAAACAAGTGAAGAACCTCAACAAAGTCATGGGCCGGCTGCTATGGAAGCAATTGATATAGAGAATGTGTTAGATCCAGTGGAAACAACAATACAAGAGGACATTATTGTGGGACCCTTACAAGAGCCCCGGGATTTGACACAAGAAGAAGAAGACAATCTACAGAAAGCAATAGAAGCAGCCATAAACGACACCGCCAAAGAAGCAATGTTGTGGGAGTAGAGGGTATTGAAGTCCATGACCAATCAGAGATTAGATGCAAATGTCATTCGACATGAATGGCTACAACCCTCTCTCCCCTATCCTCTTCTAAAATATGAGGCTGCTACAATCAACAAGAGGATTAAAGAGGAGCCTATAGTGCCGTTGTACCATAAAGACATCACCAAACCAGAAGGTGTTAATCTCATTGTGGACTCTCAACCAAAATGGAGGAAGGCATGACTCACTAAATACCCACAGTATTTAGTACATTTCATAGAGGCACCTAAAATGATCAGAGATGACCTCAGCTTTTGCCCTCTACCAAGGATGCGGACATGGAAGGAACACGAACTGCTAAAGAGAAGCCACCCCACGTGGCTCAACTACCCAAAGCTACCAGGCTTGAAGGTAGGTGAGAGAATGATTTAGCAATACATGGTGAAAACCCTAACGTGCACCATTAAATTGTTTACTGGCTCGCTTGACCTCTCTTGCATTATGCTTAGAAAGATATGTAAAACACTTCTAGCAGTCTTTGAGGTCTTCAAACCTGGACAAGCAACAGACAACATATTCTTCTTCGAGGACACTTCTAGATGTACTTATGACCTGTCTGCTCAACCTTCCCATGAGGTGATGCATGCCCTCTACTTGAATAATGTTCCTTCCCTCATACTATCTCCAAGCCTTTGAAGAAGTCTTCTACACCGGCTTCTTCACCATCGACACAGATATATTCGGCCCAACATGCACGGTATGAGTCCGTTTTGAAGATGCACGACATCCTCCACTGAAGCAGTGGCTCTACTGTCATGTCGGGCACGACATGAGCTAGGAGGGGGGGTGTTAGCTGAAGACTGGCAGCCACACTCAATTGAAGACTGACAAAATGATAAAAGAAGTAAATCCTATGTAGTCATTCCCTGATTAAGAAAACCCGTAATTTCACTTATAAATACTTGGGACTTGTAGAAGTTTCCAATTTTTTATATTATTTTTCCATTAGACTAAGTAGGATTTCGGTTTGGAACATGAGGTTTTGTATTTGGAAGGTATATATACCAAATTCTAACCTTAATGAAAACCCCTTTTTGTTCATTCTATGAAGTGTCTGTGAGAAGCGTATTCTATGTACGAGAGAGAGTGAGAGCTTATTTTGACGCTACACGCACACTAGTGGTTGGAATCGAGTACGGAGAAGTGCAGCATGTTACCCTCGAAGAGAGCTACGCGCCAATACCCACATTGCGCGTGTACATCTCGGCTTCACGAGATTGATTTGTGAGCTATTTCTAGGGATTCGGTAAGCAAACAGTGTATTTTTTTCATTTCAGCATATCCATGTGTTTGTATTGAGTAGAGCTACACATTGGGCATCTTAGTTTTTAGAAACGGCAGACATCCTACGTGATTCTGCACTGGGTGTTTATGGGTAGGGTTTTGAGTCATGGACCTTACGGAGAGTGGCCTATTGGTGTTAATAGGATATCCCTCAAGTTTCGTAGCGTTTCGAGAACGTCTAATGGGTATTTGGCTCATGGAAGCGTTGTAGGAAATCTCCTCCTGTGTACAATAGTAGGCTGTAACTTAGACATTGGGTAGAGACCTTTGTAGGTAGTAGTCAATAGTCGATCGAGTGTAGGTTGACACCCTATGCTTGCTTCCATGCGCCTGCAGGTCGAGCTTCGTCCTTAGCTGACAATTCTTGTTAGGTGAGTTCTTGCTGTGCTGACGTCCGTCGCGGCGTATCTGCCAACAAGGATCTTTTCCCAATCTAGTGCTTTCAATACTAGAGAAAATATGAGTGCTTTCTTCCATTTTTCAAAAGATTATTCACACTCATTTGTCCACAAAAAGGCTACAATATGTCTTTATAGGGGTTGGGCAATGATTGCATACATGTGTATAAACCTCTTATAGTAACCACAATGTCCCATAAAGCATTGTACACGCTTTGCATTTTTTGGTCTCTAGGAAACTCTACAATTACTTTTATCTTGTCCAAATTGGTAGATATGCCATTCTTTGAGACAATATGTCCCACGATTCTGCTTTGTCTAACCATAAATATGCACTTTTTTTTGTTAAGACAGATCCTATAAGTCCTTCACTTCTCGAATACTTTTCTGAGGTACCCTATATCTTCATCTCCAGGGATTTAATATTTACATAATTACAAAAATTTTGTGTGATCACAAGGTCTTATTGACATATTTACATGATCACAAACAGGCCGTATGAGAGCAACTTAGAAACCCACAAAAAGCATGTCGTGCAATGCAGCTTTCCCCAAGAATTAGCATATTCCCTACGGGCTCATCGAGAAAACCCAGATGCCCAACAGACTTGCAACATAATATATATATGGCCCCAATCGGGCAGAGTTCGACTTGGGATACATAGCTACTAAGCATATGCCATTTTTTTTGCTACTTGGCCTATGCTTTTTTGTTTTATGCCTTTTTTGACCATATAAGCAAAAGCTTAGCCTCGCATATGACCATAGCAAAGGATTCCTTTCCATGGGAAACCAAACTTCACCTTACCACCACCTTAATACAAAGGAGTATGCCGGCTAGGTTGGTAGCGTGTGACCATAGAAGCAAAAGCTTAGCCTCTCACGTGACCATATAAGTGTGTGACCATATAAGCAAAAGCTTATCCATGCACTCATGCGAGTATGTCTGCCTTCATATAAAACTAAGCCGATACCTTTTGCAACTATGCCATTTTTGGCATGGTTACAAATGCTTCGATGTGCCTAGTACAACTGAGCTGGCTCAGTTTTATGCATGTGACCATAAACAAGGCTTACTTATCCTAAAAAATACAAAATTATTGAGCCGCGCATGACCAACACGTTAGGCTTGTTGGAGCTAGCAGGTGCTTGCCTTTACCATGCACAAGCAAGGTGAGGTGTTATTTGGAGCAGAAGAATATTTGATAGCACGGAATGAATAAAAGGCCAATCCCTACAATGGCATGCAGACCCGGACAAAGGTTGCAAAAACAATATAGAGATGGAGGTTGTACAAAAGCTAGCGAATGGTGATGTATGTTGTGCAAAGGGGAGCCTCGCCAAGAGCAATATAAGAACGTGTATAACACCATCAACATTGACACAAATGTTGTAGCCATCAACCTCTACAATGTTGGATCACTAGCTGCTATGCAGAAAACAATCAATCTCTCTCTCTCTCTCTCTCTCTCTCTCTCTCTCTCTCTCTCTCTCTCTCTCTCTCTCTCTCTCTCTCTCTCTCTCTCTCTCTCTCTCTCTCTTTGCCATTGTAGCACTAAACAGAGGTTAACGTCATCTCTCATTGTCTCTTTTTTTGCCATATCTTATCTCAAGTCAACCATGTCTACCGCCATCAGTTTGTCTCTCATGTGTACTGTGATCTCCATGGGTATAAGCAAGAAGTGCATGTCCATGAAGGGTGGGTGCGAGACATGCCATGGCTGCACTCGTCACTATATGACATGGGGTCCCTCCTTAGGGAGGATCTATGGCTACCAACATCCACAGATGGCAAGGAAAATCTTGGTTCTCGGATCTTCCTAGGGTGACCTAGGGGTAAATTAGGGAGGACAATGAACTAGGATTATAATTTATGTGGGTAAGCCACACCTACCGTGTCATGATGCACATGATAGTGTGATGGTAAGCCTCCTACCCTGGAGTATGGTGATCATGGGTTCAAATCCAGTAGGGGGAGTCGATGGTGAACTATTGGTGCACTATGGGCGAATTGCATATTTTTTCCCCTCGATCCAAGATCACTCCTAGTTCACCCAATGGTTGGATGATGTGGATGTTCCCGCATTGCGTCAGATATCAAGAGCCTTAGATCCCTCTTGTCATAAAATCTAATTCTGACCAACCCAAATCATTTTCTCATATCAAACTAATCATTTAATGTCGGAGAATAAACAGAAAAAAGGGTTAGAATATAGACATGTGCTTATGGATCTATCTCAACACGAGGCCAATGGTAAAGCGGTCCAAATGAGAGATGGTATGTCAAAGAGCAAGGCTAGATAATGGAGCTTAAAGACCTTAGGGTTAGCTTCATTAAAGACCTGCAAAGGTTAGTGTTAGAAGTCCTTTGACTTAGGCAAGCTAGGGCTGTGCTTGAGATGGGAGCCTGGCCGAAGCTTGAGGTGCTTGTCATGCTTGCTGACTAAGGTGCTTGAGGTGCTTAAGGTGCTTAATGACTAAGGTGTTAAGGTGCTCCATGACTAAGGTTCTTGAGGGCCTTAAGGTGTTCCCAAAGCCAAAGCACATCCCTACACACGAGGGGATACGAGCCCTCATTGTAGGAGCTACATAGAGAACACACACACCATCACACAAGTCAAGACTTTCTTAATGAAGCAACATGTACACATGCCAAGTTCCTCTCCATGTTGCCCTCATAAGGTGCCTAAAGCCGATTGGTTGGCCTCTCAAGGGGTCCAATGATAGTTTAGATAATTTAGTTAATTCTCTATGCATTTATCAAGTCCTCTTTATCAAAAGGGAAATGGGGGCACTTGTTCCAAGGCTAGCATGCTTGCTTGATATGCAGTCTTCATGTGATTGGCCAGGCTTGAAGGGGTCCAATGAGCTTCCATCATGAGCTAGAAGAGGGGTTCAACCAAGGAAGCTAGGGGCTTGCTTGCAGGGTATACTCTCTCTCTCTCTCTCCCCCTCCCCACACACACACACACACACACACACAAACACACACTCTTTCTCAGTGTGTGAAGTGCAAAGTGCAAGATCTCCATCTCCTTCTCTAAGCTTTTAGAGAAGTTGAGAGCCTACACCAACACTCTTGGCTATGGAATGCAAATCCAACCAAGAGCCATGCTCCAATGCTTAAGCTTGTCATCTTCACCATCTTCATTACTATGTTAGTATGTATGCTAAGCAAGAAGAGTGATGATAAGTGAGGAACCATTTCTTTCTCCTATGAATGTTTCTTCTTCCTCTTCCCTACCCTCATTCCCCACCGCTAGCTCTCTCCACCTTTGAAGATGTTTGAGGCCTTGGGACTATGGCCGGGAATGGTTAATAGTTTTCTAAAAGATTGTGTTATGCTCGTGATGCATGAAGCTTTCCATCTTCATCGCATCACCTAGGTCACAAGGAACACAAAGATTGTATTGTACCAAGTTTCTCTTGATGGGAGAATCTATAATACAAAAGTCTATTGGAGGGGGGACTAGCTCCACATAAATCCGGTCCTCAGATGTTGTCAAGTTCTCTAAACTCTCTCTCTTGCAAAAGTATTGTTCATGCCAAGCTAATTAAATATTATGGTTATGCTGCTACCGCTAATTAAGTTCGCCCTCTATGTTCTTAAAGTAGTCTCACAAAAATGCTCACTCTAATTCTCTTAATTCCTCTATTCTCAATGTTCATAGGCCATTTCCATTACATTGGTATCAGAGCTATTGGTTTCTCTTTTCTTGCTTAAGAAGAGAAGTACTTAAGTTGTCCATGAAAGGTTATGCATGTTCATTGCAATAGGGTAAGTGGGACAATGATCTATTATCTTGGTTGAGAAGGACTTAGTTCAAGGTACACTGTTGGGAACTATAGTCTTAATAATGGAGCCTCTCAAGGCTTGCCTTCAGCTGAGCTACGAGCAAGCTCAACAGAAACCATAATCAACCGAGTAATGTTATAAACTCTCCACTAGTCTTTGCAATCAACATTGTCTAAACCACGGGTGTGGCCGCTTGAGAACTGATTTATGAAGGTAAAGAAGAGTAGCCACTAAGGTTTTTGAGGGTACCAAAGCACAAAGTAATCTATACATAAGTTTAATTAGCATGGCAGACAATAACCAAGAGAGTAGAATGAACATTGATAACTTTGATTTTTCACATGAAGGTGCTAATGATGATGCCCTCATGTTTGTTAATTACCTTGGTTGCAACAAGCTATGGGCAAACCTGCTTTGCAAGCCAAAGTTATCCAACAACTTCGTGCTTATAGGATTTACCTTCCTCTCCAAGAGGAGAGAGAGCTTAGGAGGCCTCTTGATGAGACTCCCAAAAAATGACTCTCTTCCATAAGAGAGGAGAGATCCAAAGAACGAGAAAGAAGCAAATCCCTAAGTTCCTCTAAACATGTGGCTCCACGAAGACAACGGTCTAGACGGTCTCAAACTCCTTCCAAGAGGAAACGATCAACCCATAGTCCTTCTCCTCATCACTCCAAAAGGGAAAAGAGGAAAGAAAGGAATGAAAAGGCAAGAAAGGGGTCACCCTCTTCTTCTTCTTCTTCCCCATCCTCCTTTTCAGATGAAAGTAATAGCTATTCTCCTAGAGAATACAAGAGGAGAGGACATCGCAAATCTTACCTGCATGGCGAAGGTCCCAAATGTGAGGTCCCTGCCCCTTGTCGAGAGGAGCGGAGTACCTTTGATAGGTCTCCAATCCTGATAAGGAAAAACCAACAGACATTGCCTTAGCTACTACGTAGCCACGGGCATGAACCGTTAGTGAAGGATTGGTCCTATCTCGCTATGGCGGAGCGTGACCACCATAACCCTATCTAAAAACTATCTATAATCAATTATACCTAAAAGTATAAATCTTAGAGTGACCAACCTGTGCGCTTTTTTTCCCATGTTTCAGAAGCACAGCCGCCAAGGTTTGTCTCTTTTAAGATTTATGACTAAAAAAAAATTCTAGCGTTGGAAAGTTACCCGACTCATCGGGTCCACCCGTCCATAGAATGATACCGTCGGGGTATCATTCTCCCACTTTCCACACCACACTCACCCTTCTTTTGTTATCTAATTACTACCACACTGTTTAAACATACATGTTCCTTTACTTTATTTATGATACTAGTTCGTTAAAACAGCCCTTCAAACAGTATTACAAACAATTGTCAAACAAGAAGTCGTCCAATTTTAAACCAACAACCCTTGGATTAGGTTCACTCAAGAATCTCTACTGGCGCTATTATGTCCGATCGGTGTATACATTATTCATAAAAACCCTTGTCCTCATGAGCGTCCCATACCGCTCGACAAGTACTCGTTGTGCTAATCTGGACGTACTCCCGTCACAGCAACAACGGTGCCAATCTGGGCGTCATCCTCACGCCACGGCAAAACAAAACTGCAGTATCCAGCTGGGCTAATCTGGGTGTACTCCCACCACAGCATCAGCGGTGCCATCCTGGGCGTCATCTCACGCCTTGGCAACTGCCACATAATACCAGCGCTAATAAGTAGAGATACTTGAGAAAAACCATACCGAAGGTTTTGGACAAACATTCTTTCCTATAGCAACCAGTTTAACCAGACAATCTTTCCTACTTGTCAAACATATGACGCGTTTCTTGGGGTTAAGCCCCGTGGTTTCGGTCCGTGTTTTCTTTTCATAAGGTAAATAATATATTCCTATGGTCTCGCATATGCAATGATGCATAACTTGAAACTGCAATACTAACCTGTACCATAGCTCCGATTGGTCCGATTGGTGGAAACATAGCATTTTCCGCAGGGATTCCACCATTACTTGTACCAGCTTCATGATCATTAGCGCCTTGGGTTCGAGCACGCTTTGGAGCCTTTTTTTTTGTACTACACTTATGTTATACACTTAGAACTTTAAATTGGTTAATTTTCCTAGTAATCTCCTTGTTTTCAAAGAGAGTCTGTAATTTGAACCCTCGTCAACTCGGATTCACACTTAGTGTTGTTGTTCTACATCTAATTTCTATACATCAAATACTTACTAATCTTAATTAATCAAAAATTAAGTGTGTAAATTATGAGTGAAAGTTTAGGAATGCATTACTTTTATGCATGACATTTCTAATCCAATTCTAACTTTAATTCTATACTTCAACTAAATCAATTTTTAGTATTATTCAAAATTCTATTTAACCTAATTGACAATAACATTGGTGAATGAGAATTTCATCATGTATAATAAGAATATGATGAGTTCTCTTATGTATTAACTTTCAATTAACAATATATAAGTTAATAGTAAAGATGTACTAACTAGAGAGAATAGGTATACTTAGAGAGATTAGAGTAAAAGAAAACATACACACACATCTTTTCTAAAGTTAATTGATTCTTACTATCCATTAGAAAGATTAGAGTAAAAGAGAACACACACACATACTTTTCTAAAGCTAATTGAATCTCACCAATCTATTAGAGAGATTAGAGTAAAAGATAACACACACACACACACACACATATCCTTCTTAAAGCTAATTGAATCTTACTAATCTATTAGAAGATTATAGTAATAGATAGCACACACACACACACATAACTAATTGAATCTTACTAATCTATTAGAGAGATTAGAGTAAGAGATAGCACACACACACACACATAACTAATTGAATCTTACTAATCCATTAGAGATTAGAGTAAGAGATAGCACACATACACATAGCTAATTGAATCTTACTAATCTATTAGAGAGATTAGAGTAAAAGATAGCACACACACACACACACATCTAATTGAATCTTACTAATCTATTAAAGATTAGAGTAAGAGATAGCACACATACACATAACTAATTGAATCTTACTAATCTATTAGAGATTAGAATAATAGATAGCACACACACACACATAACTAATTGAATCTCACTAATCTATTAGAGATTAGAGTAATAGATAGTACACACACACACACACACACATAACTAATTGAATCTTACTAATCTATTAGAGAGATTAGAGTAAGAGATAGCACATACACACATATCTTTCTTAAAACTAATTGAATGCTCAATTAATACACACCTTATTAGTCCTGCTCTCTTAGTGGTTTGTGGACGCCTTCTCTCTAAGAAAAGTGGCAGCACTTCGTGAGCGCTATAGAGGCAATCTCTATGTCCAAAGTGTGAGCATGGATGCTCTATTTATAGCAGAAATAAAAACGTCCAACTTTTTTTTTTTCAAAAAAAAATTTTTTTAAATTTTTTTTTTAATAAAAAAAATATTTTTTATTTTTTTATTATTTTTTTTCAAAAATCATATCCGCGTTTTTGGTACCCTTGTGGTACTCATGAGCTTGACCACTTTGTCATTATCATCAAAAAATAAGGCCACTCCTTTCCATGTGATAGTGTGTCCCACTTTGTTCCCTCCTATGTGATCCATGTGCCTTCATTTGTCATCCCTGTGTATTCTTTTGTCTTTATAATTATTTTATTTATTTCTTTAATGATAATTTACTTTACATTTTCAAGTTAAACTTTACAGTCTTATATTAACTTTACAGTAGTAAAAGAAAATTCTACAATCAGTAAATAAGTCTTGCAATAAGTTAGTTAGTGATTCATATAGCTAAACATGTCAAAATTTTGTAGCGTAAATTTTAAATTCTAGGTTTTCTCAACCTACGATTCATAATTTGAACTTGAATATCTTAAATAATGAGTGATGGTTAAAAAAATTCAAATGTGTAATAGAACTTGTGTGAAATTTGAAAGTAGAGACCTTACACCAAAAGCTTAAGAAGTTCAAAGAGGGAGGAAAGAGTATCTCTTTTCTCACCTATGATGGAACCTTGGAGCCAACAAGAACAACTAGATCTCACCTTTCCTTGCTAATATTGGAAAAATAAGGCCTTGACACCATATTAGCATATTGTATGTTTTTTCTTCATATCTATCTTATTATAATTGTTGTTTTAAGTTGTGTACTCTAAACCCTTTAAATAATAGTCTGTGATGTTTTTATTGCAATCTTTAAATGTTGTTTTAAATTCATTTCCATTATTATGGAGTGTAAACCGTTGAAATTAATTTGTTGCATGTGAATGAGTGCTCACAAATGTGACAAAATAGAAGGACACTTGTCACGTTGGTGGTTTATGTTGTTGCCCAATATATGTCACAACATTTGAGAAGACAAGTCGCATGTTGGAGTGAGAAGATATTGACAGAGAGGAAATTATAAATTATGAATGTTTGATCGACTGAGAGAGAGAGAGAGAGAGAGAGAGAGAGAGAGAGAGAGAGAGAGGAAGATGATGATGATGGAGAAGAAGAAGCTTGGGTGGTAGAGAGAGAGAGAGAGAGAGAGAGAGAGAGAGAGAGAGGAAGATGATGATGATGGAGAAGAAGAAGGCTTGGGTGGTATAGTGATAGAACCATTTACCACTTTTCCTTTAACACACATACAACCATCATCAAAGCACACACACATAGAGAGAGAGAGAGAGGAAGATGACGATGGAGAAGAAGCTTGGGTGGTATAGTGATAGAACCATTTATCACTTTTTTTTCAGACATACAACCATCGTCAAAGCACACACATATCTCAGAGAGAGAGAGAGAGAGAGAGAGAGAGAGAGAGAGAGAGAGAGAGAGAAAGAGAGAGGAAGATGACGATGGAGAAGAAGAATCTTGGGTGGTATAGTGATAGAACCACTTATCACTTTTTTTTTTAACAGGCATGCAACCATCGTCAAAGCACACACATATCTGAGAGAGAGAGAGAGAGAGAGAGAGAGAGAAGAAGAAGAAGCTTGGGTAGTATAGTGATAGAACCATTTATCACTTTTGTTTTTAACACACATACAACCATCGTCAAAGCACACACATATTTGTGTGTGTGTGTGTGTGTGTGTGTGTGTGTGTGTGTGTGAGAGAGAGAGAGAGAGAGGAAGATGATGATGGAGAAGAAGAAGCTTCGGTGGTAGCGTGATAGAATCATTTACCACCTTTTTCTTTGACACACATACAACCATCGTCAAAGCACACACATATCTGAGACTGAGAGAGAGAGAGAGAGAGAGAGAGAGAGAGAGAGAGAGAGAGAGACGATGGAGAAGAAGAAGCTTGGGTGGTATAGTGATAGAACCATTTATCCTTTTTTTAAAGAGGCATGCAACCATCGTCAAAGCACACACATATCTGAGAGAGAGAGAGAGAGAGGAGAGAGAGAGAGAGAGAGAGAGATGATGATAAAGAAGAAGAAGCTTGGGTGTTATAGTGATAGAACCATTTATCACTTTTGTTTTTAACACACATACAACTATCGTCAAAGCACACACATATCTGAGAGAGAGAGAGAGAGAGAGAGGGGGGGGGGGGGGGGGAGAGAGAGAGAGAGAGGAAGATGATGATGGAGAAGAAGAAGCTTGGCTGGTAGCGTGATAGAACTATTTACCACTTTTTTTTTTACACACATACAACCATCGTCAAAGCACACACATATTTGAGAGAGAGAGAGAGAGAGAGAGAGAGAGAGAGAGAAGGGAGAAAGAATCTTTTTGAAATCTGCTCGCCAGATTCCAAAAAGCGCTCGCCAAAAGATTACGTCCGCCCTCTTATAAGCTTAGGTGCTTAGCGAAAGGAGGAGATCTTAATTCAGGGCATTGGGAGGGTTTCTGTTAAGTATGTGTAAAGATGACTTTTTCACTATATTCACCCTTTAGTAAGCTCTCTTAAACTCTCACTTTGATTTAGGGCATTAAGAGAGTTTCTATTAAGTATGTGTAAAGCTTACTTTTTCACTCTATTCACCCTTTAATAAGCTCTCTTAAACTCTCATTTTGATTCATGGCATCCGGAGAGTTTCTATTCAGTATATGTAAAGCTTAATCTTTTACTCTATTCACCCTTTAGAAGTGTATGGAAAGAACACTCAATAGAAGCACTTATTTGCATAAACTTGGAAACATGAAAGGTGTTTGAGAAACAACGCCATTTGTTTTATAAAATGCAAGAAGTTGGTTGTGTGACTCCGATCAATCTTTGATTTTTTATCTTCTTGCAAGACAAGGAAACCCTTTGCAAGGCACAAGGCTTTGATTGCATTCAACCTTGCTACTGACCCATTGCCAAACTCCAATGTGTGACGAAGTGGGTGTTGCAATCGGTGAAGAAAATGACCAAAAGAAACGATATCTCATTCGTTATTTGAGGAGCTATAGTAGGTGAGAAAGGGGAGGAGGAATCATGTTAGACTTATGCATGAGATAGGGAAATAAGGAAATTAGAAAGGGGAAGCTTGGGATAGCACTATCAATCCAAAGAAAGACGTTGCAGATTTGGCACCAAATCAAGCCAAAAGGAGACACTTCAGTTTTGGCAACAAAGGGAGTTGCTGCATTGTGCATGGTTCAGCCCCTCCTCATTTTCAGCAGGCAAAGTGCATAACTTGCACATGGCTCAGGACCTTTCTTTCTTGGTAGGCAAGCAAGCTCCACAACCAGTTGCCTTATACTTTCTTCTTTTTGGCATCATTAAAAAATGATGAGTCCAAAAAAGGGGTTGTTTAATTTTATTTTCTTGATCTTGGCAAAGTGTTAAGGCATCATTACCACAAGTTGGTCAAACATTGTGCAATCTGCAACTAGGAGACATTGCATTGGGCATGAGTTCTGGCTTCCTTCAATCTCCGCATGTGAGAGTAGTAAGCCTGAGATTCCTTGGCCTTGGGAGCATTGAATTTTTATTTTAGTAACCTTAAGGTTAAGGTATTAACTCTCCAAAAGCTTGTCATTTTCTTAATCCTTGTGTGCTAACCCTAGGACACTTGTAATTGACAAAAATAAAACTGGCATGGTGAAAGAAGAGTGTAAGCACGAGACCCTTGTATTGATTCACTTGCATGTGAGAATTGTAAGAGGATCATAGATGCTGCTTGAGTTGGGAGTGAAGTAAGACCACCTCATGGAGCACAAGTTAGCTTGTGTGTCTACGTTTAATGGCAAAAATTCTTCTACATGGAAATGCAAAACCATGTACTTGCTAATGTGCAAGGTTTATGGCATTTGATAGAGCCAAATTATGAAGCATCAGGCTCAATGACAATTGCATCCAATCAAAAATATCTTGGGATAATTTCCCAATCATTAGGAGATGATTTCATCTCACATATTGTTGGGATCATGTATGCAAAGGAGGCTTGGGATGATCTCAACCTAGAATTTGGCACCACATCAAAGAGCTCAAAGAACGATTTACTAATGCAGCTCTACAAATTTTAGAAGAAAGATGACGAGTCACTTGTGGCTCACCTCAAAAAATTCAAAGCGGTAAAGCAATAGTTGTTAGGAGTACAAAATCAGATCCCTAATGATAAAGCCATTGTAGTTTTGCTCAATAGTGTTGACAAGGCTCCATTTGACACGCTACTGTCTACTTTGCAAAATATGGAGAAGAAGCTTGATGAAGTAATTAATGCACACTTAGAGTTTGATTCAAAGCATAGGACTGAGCCAAAAGTTGAGACTACAAAAGGAGTACCAAGAGATCAAGTATTTTTCAACCAAGGAGAATTCAGAGGAGGAAGAGAAACCATGACCAAAGGAAAGGGACGAGGCCAAGGTGGTGAAAGAGGACAATCTATGTGTCATAGGTATGGACAACCAAGACATTTTGCTAGACATTGCCCTCAACAAGAAGATAATTTCATTGGAAGAATCTCAAGAGGAACGAGAAGAAGAGGCACCAACAAGCGAAGAAGCTACAAGGAGGACTAAAAATGTATTTTAGACTATGTTATAAAACCCCCATGATATATGTATACACATATCAAGACTTGGGCTAATCTATAGGGATGAAAAATTCAGGCTAGGTTATAGAAGTCTAGGGAGTCTTTTCTAGGTTACTCATTATGGATTAAAGGAATTAGGAAAGTGCAAATATTATATCTTTGAGTGGTGGTATTGAAGATTATGGTAAGGTTGGTTGAAGATGAAGGGGCATAAAACCCATATGGAATGTGGTAGTGTATGGCCTAGTATAAGAGAGACCCATTTCTCAATGAAAGTTTTATCCAAGTTTTGTACACGAGGTGCAATGCTTTTTATGAACTTGTGGATCATTAGCACTTAACTCAAGACCATGTTTCTGAGTCCAAGCTAATCTATCCTGGAACCTAATTCGCTTGAGTCACATCATTTTTTCACTCTCATTTTCTACGTATGCATTATGGTTAGGCACCACCCACCGTAGTTCACTTGAACCCAAAGTATTTAACACAAAGTAGATTTAAACCTCTTCTTAATTGGACCACCACTTGAACCCAAACTGTAATGGAATTAGCCTTTTAACTTGAGTTGAAGCGAAAAGTAAATAACATATTGAGCATTTCCTTGGGTATTCTTTAGTGTGTAGATGTATAGTGAGAAAGAAAGTGCTTGGATAGAGAGAGCAACACTTAACACATTACTTCATTAACATGGCATGATCAATACTTGTAAAAGAGAGTGAGAGTTTAGAGAAACTTACACCAATAGAGGACCGGATTAGTTGGAGCCGGTCCCCCCTCCAATAGGCATTTGTATTATAGATTCTTCCATGACGGAATACTTGTTTACAATACAACTGTTTGTGTTCCTTGAGACCTTCTTGATGAGATGAAGATGGTAAGCTTCACTCACCAAGCATTAACATAACTACAACAATAAACATGATTAGCATGAGCTTGAAAAATGCCCAGCCTCAATCCCAAGACCTCAAACACCATGAAAGGTGAGGAGAGCTAGCAGGGAGTGAGGAAGAAGAGAGAAGTAGAAGTAGCTCTACTAGAAAGAAATAACCCCTTGCACATAATCACTCATAGCTCTTGTAGCATAGCTTAGCATAGAGTTAATGGATATTAGAGAGATTGGTAAGCAAGCATAAGCATTCTCTTGTGTGGATTTTCATCCATAGCCAAGAGCTTGTGGTAGTAGGCACTCAACTTCTCAAGCTTGGAGAAGGAGATGGAATCCTTGCTTCACAAGAGTGTGTGAAGGGAAGAATGAATGAGAGAGAGAGCTTGTGGAAGACTCAAATGAGAGAGAGAGAGAGAGAGAGAGAGAGAGAGAGAGAGAGAGAGAGAGAGAGTTGGGCTCCCATTGGGGCAAGGTGTGTAGCCTCTTGACAAGTGTCCTTCTTTCTCTTTGTGAGGCTAAGCTAGCACCCCCCTTGCTTAAGCACAGCCCCTGCTTAAGCACACCCCCTACCTGCTTGAGTAGTGTGGACCCTTTCTTTTCATAAGGGTATGGGTCCTTGGTGAGGTGCTCACTTACTATCTACCCCCCCCCCCCCCCCCCCTTTGTAGGGCTCGCCCCCTCTTGAATAGCAAGTATTTTGAACTTGGTAAGCAGGCAGCCCCCCTGCTTAAGCACAGCCCTAGCTTAAGCAAGCTACCCCCTTGCCTGCTTGGACTTTAGTGACTAAAGAGTAAAATTTTAAAGACAATGTGCTAAAGCTTTTAACACTTACCTTTGGAGGCTTTAATGAATACAACCCTAAGGTCTTTTGCTCCATTAGTTAACCTTTCTCTTTGATAGACCTTTTCTCATATGGTCCCCTTTACCATTGGCCCCGTGCTTAAATAGATCTATAAGATCATCTATATCTTAAATCTTGTTCCCGTTTATTCTCCCACATTAAATGATCAGTTTAATATGAGAAAATCATTTGGGTTGGTCAGATATTAGATTTTATGACATTACCTCTCTCTTGAAATCATAGTCGTCCTCGACTATGAGGTAGAAGAGATAAAGCCTTAGTCATTAGTCAATTTTACTTAGCGGGTAGAGGATCCCTTTTTACCCTACGACATCTTTCCAAGATGGATGACTAATCCATTTGGTGCTTGGAAGACGTAGCTGCCGCAAGCATGTATGCTCTTTAGTCCATTTCATTCTCCCAGAGTAGAGTGACAAATTCTACTTGGTGTTTGAGAGACGTCGTCATCACAAACATGATTGTAAGCATGCATACTAGTTAATTTTGTGCACAATTAAAAAGAGGACTAGTCTTATAAGACAAAAAACATGAGTCATTTAAAAGAAATTTGTACATTTGCTTACTCTAATGTAGCAATCTAAGCATTGACAAGGTTCATACTATCCTTAAGCTGTACTCCTTGCATCCATCTAGCATCTTCAAAAGGATAATTTTTGAACTTAATAAGATACCGTCGGATAATCTTACCATGTCGTTCTTCATGCCGAAGGACAACTTCGGGTTGTAGCACCTCTTCTTGGTCTTCAACTTCGGGAGGGTCTTCAATAATTGGTTGAGTTGGTGGCTCTCCTTTGTAGGGCTTAAGTAGGCTTACATGAAAGGCATTGTGTATAAGCCAATGTTTGGGCAACTTGAGTTGATAAGCCATCTCATTGATGGGCTTCAAGATTTGGAAAGGACCATAGTATCTTTTTGCTAGTTTAGCATAATACTTTTGATGGCCCGTAGGATTTTTGCCCGTCGTTTGCCTTAGTCGAGAGCCTTAGGAAACTTGAGTAAGACCCAATCATTTTCTTTGAAAATTAAAGCTCTTCTGTGCTTATCAGCAGCAGCTTTTTGCCTTTGTTGAGAGATGGATATAGCCTCCCTAATCTTTTGAAAAGATTCTTGTAGGTCACGGCTATACTCATCGGCGGCGAAGATCTTCCCATGTACTTTGAGTAGCAAGGGACTTTTAGGTCTTCCCTCAATGATCTCGAAAGGTGCTTTTCCCGTAGAAGTATGTACAATATTATTGTAGGCATACTCTACAAGAGGTAAGTACTTTTCCCACTGTGAGCGTTGATCTACTTCGGTAACATAAGTCTTGAGTAGATCAAGTATCGTAAGATTGGCTATTTCACTTTGGCCATCCGTTTGTGGGTGATAGGCCGAAGAGAAATTCAATCTTGTTCCTAGATTTTCAAAGAGACCTTTCCAGAAATTACTGGTCATTCTAGGATCTCTATCTGACACGATGGATGTGGGTAATCCATGGTGCTTGAAACTCTGAGATATGAAGAGAGTTGCCATTTGATGTGCCTTAATAGTCTTTTTGACAGAAATAAAATGCGCTTGCTTGCTAAACCTGTCGACTATTGTCCATATTCCTATATTCCCATGGATAGACTTGGGTAATCCAAAGATGAAATCCATGGATATACTCTCCCATGGTGAATTTGGAATAGACAATGGTTGGAGTAATCCAGGTTGCTTTCCTCTATCATACTTGGTTTTTTGGCATACTACACATTTTGAAACATACTCTTGTATGTCCACTTTCATGGTAGGCCAATAGAAGTACGTCTCCACTCCTCGGAGAGTAGGTTGAATACCTCTATGCCCCGCATATGGAGGAGCATGGGATTCATACATAACTTTCTCACGAAGGGAATGGGTAACACATAGCCTATTGCCATGGAGAAGTTAACCATCCTGCAAGGTGAATGGTTCCTCTTTCTTCCCCAAAGCAAGGGCTGACATTATGTCTCTAAAGTCAGGGTCAGTAGCATACTCATCTATCATAGAGGATAGATCATTGTGAGTAGCTATAGACACCGCATTAACTTTTGGTCGTCGTGAAAGTGCATCGGCAACTTGATTGTGCTTACCAGCTATGTGAGCAATATGAAAATTAAATTGTGAAAGAAAATTTGCCCACCTCATTTGTTTGTCGGAAAGCTTGGTTTGCATCATGAAATACTTGAGACTTTGGTGGTCGGTTCGTAGGATAAATGGAGTCCCCAATAGGTAGTGCTTCCATGTGTCTAGGGCATGTAGAACAGCTAAAAGCTCTTTCTCATAAATGCCCAAGACTCGTTCATCAGTATTGAGCCTTCGGCTCTCATATGCTATGGCATGCCCTTCTTGAAGCAAAACTGCTCCAAGGCAATCTCCACAAGCATCACATTGGACCTCAAATGGCTTTGAGAGATCCGGAAGCACGAGGACTGGTTGGGAAGTAAGCTTCTCTTTGAGCTTTTCAAAAGCATTTTGCTCCTTAGCAGTCCATACAAACTTAACGTTCTTCTTAGTTAAGTCGTGTAGTGGTCCTGCTACTTGAGAGAATTTTGCTATGAAGCGTCTATAGTATGCGCACATACCAATAAAGCTTCTTAGCTCATGTAGATTTCTTGGGTTAGGCCATGATTTTATTACCTCTAACTTTGATGGATCCATACGGATACCATCGTGAGAGATAATATGACGTGGTATTGAATTTCTTGAAGGAAGAATTCGCTTTTCTTTTGGTTGAGATAAAGCTTGTTCTCTCTCAATGCTTGAAAAATCACTTGGAGATGTTGTTTATGTTCCTCCAAAGACTTGGAGTAGATGATGATATCATCAAAGAACACTCCACTGAATTTGCGATATGGTCTAAAAATTTTCTCCATTAAATGATTGAATGTAGCCGGTGCATTAGTCAAGCCAAAAGGCATGACTAGATATTCATAAAGACCAAACGTTGTGCGAAACGCGGTCTTTAAGATATCTTCATCCACTATCCTTATTTGATGATAGCCACTCTTAAGGTCAATCCTACTAAAGTAGGTAGAGCCTTGTAGCTTATCAAACAGATCTTCTACCCAAGGTACGGGAAATCTGTTTTTGATAGTGATATGGTTTAGTGCTCGATAGTCCACACACATACGGTATGTACCATCTTTCTTTTGCACTAAAAGGACTGGAGAACAAAAGGGAGAGAAACTAGGCCTCACCATCCCTTTGTCTACCAGATCTTGTACTTGCCTCATGATCTCCTCTTGTTGAGCTTGTGAGACTCGATAAGGAGGCTTGTTAGGTGGTGAGCTTCCAGGAAGGAGCTCAATGCGATGGTCATCATTCCCTCATTTTGGAGGTAAGTCCATAGGGATATCATCGATGAACACATCTTGGAATCCTTTTAGAAAATTAGATAAGTCTAGCTCTTCTTGATTCCTATCATTTACATTTGATGAAACATTAGTATCTTTTAGAGACTCTTTGACAAAAATCATGTACGCAGAAACTGAGCTCTTCATTGACTTATCAAAAGCAAGAGGATTTACAAGTGGAATAGTGCAACCACGCTCACTAGCATCTATATACATGTTCTTTCCCCTGTAGGTGAAGTAAATTCTCCTTTTAGGGAACTTCATGTTGGTAGCCATGCGATCAAACCATGGTGCCCCTAGGATAACATCCTGATGTTGGAGAGGATAGATGAAGAAGTCTTCTTTGTCGACATAGCTTTGGACATGAAGCCTCAACTTCCCAATCAAGGGAGTAACGGAGGCTTGTTGTCCCTTGAAAGCTGCATCAGCCACTACTATATCTCCCATCTCAAAAGCTTGAATGCCCAACTTGGTGGCCAACTCTATTGATATGAAGTTGAGAGTAGAGCCAGGGTCAAACAAGATGAAGGCATCATGCTCTCTTACCTTTCCCCAAGCATAGGAGAGTGATGATCCTTTGCAATGAGCATCCTCTTTTGGAGCTTCGATGGTGGAAGCACTAGGAGTCTCATTGCGAGTATTCTTCTTGGGGCAAGAACGATAGCCATGTCCTTGCTCCCCACACTTGAAACACTTATGGTCCTTGCGAAAAGCTTCAAGCTCTTCAGGAGAGAGTTTGTTTTTACCTTTGTAAACTCCCTTCTCCTTGGACCGATTGTTGTTGTTGTTGTTGTTGTTGTTGTTGTTGTTGTTGTTGTTGTTGTTGTTGTTGGAAGTGACTTGGGAATTGTTTTGAGCATTGGTTTTCCCCTTTGCATCATTCTTATCTTTGTTTTCCATGGGTTTGACATTACGTCTAGCCCCTTGATGGAAATTGATGCGTGAAGCAACCACGGTGTGGTGGATTACTTCGGTAATAGTACCGGGCCGTTGAGAGTTGATGTATTCGGCCCGGTACAGAATTGTTGTCTTTGCTCGGCAAAGTCTATCTTTTGAAGGACAGTAGCTTTGAGATGTAAATCCCAAAACTTTTCTACATACTTGTTGATAGACTCATGAGAGATAATCTTCAAGCCGTGCCATTCGGTAAGAACTTTATCTTTAGTATCGCTTGGAAGAAATTGCTTCATGATGGAAACTCGTAGAGTTTTCCATGTCTTTGGGACTTCTCCATTGCCACGAAGGCTAGCCCACCATTGACGAGATGATTTTTGGAAGTGCATAGCTACATGGCGTAGCTTGGAGGACTCTGCGAAGCCCTCGTCCCCAAAGGCCGCATCAAATTGCTGGATGAAGGCCAACACTTTGTCGGTAGCACCAAAGGTGCCATCGTAGGTGAGAAAAGAGATACTCTTTCCTCCCTCCTTGAACTTCTTTAGCTTTTGTGACCTTCGCCATGCAGGAAATGATTTGCGATGTCCTCCCCTCTTGTATTCTCTAGGAGAATAGCCATAACTTTCATCGGAAGAGGAGGAAGGTGAAGAAGAAGGAGAAGAGGGTGACCTCTTCCTAGCCCTTTTCTTCCTTTGTTTCCTCTCTTGCC
This sequence comes from Adiantum capillus-veneris, assembly GCF_014529385.1. Lineage (NCBI taxonomy): Eukaryota > Viridiplantae > Streptophyta > Polypodiopsida > Polypodiales > Pteridaceae > Adiantum > Adiantum capillus-veneris. Next base: position 137,853,260 of record NC_140953.1, read on the forward strand.
TTTCAGAGTGATGAGGAGAAGGACTATGGGTTACTCTTTTCCTCTTGGGAGGAGTAGACGATCGTCTAGACCGCCGTCTTTGTGGAGCCACATCTTCAAAGGAAGTTAAACTTTCATTGCTTTCTTGCTCCTTGGGTTCCTCCTCTCTAATGGGAGAGAGTCTTCTTTTGGGGGTCTCTTCAAGAGGCCTCCTAAGCTCTCTCTCCTCTTGGAGAGGAAGGGAAATTACATAAGCACGAAGTTGTTGAGTAACTTCGGCTTGCAAAACAGGGTTGCCCATAGCTTGCTGTAACCTAGTGACGAGATAATTCACAAACATGGGAGCATCATCATTAGCACCTTCATGTGCAAAATCAAAACTATCTATGTTCATTCTACTCTCTTGATTATTGTCAGCCATGTTAACAAAATTTATGTATGTACTTAGTGTATGCTTTGGCGATTCAAAACCTTAGTTGCCACTCCTCTTAGCCTTTGAAAATCGGCTCTTAAGTATCTACACCCACGGCTCAAAGTGGTTAATTATAGAGAGTAGAGGAGTAGGTCTAACATAGCATAATTGCCAAGGGCTAGCTCCTTTCGGACTTCTTATGGCTCAATAATGGTAAAGCCGTAGGCAAGTCTAAAAAGACTCCATTATTAAGTCCAAAGCTCCCGAGGTGTGCACCATCCCCCACATAGTGGGCTTAACAAAACCGATATTAGATCCCAGTTCCACTTACCCTATTATAATTAACAACATCAACCATTAATAGGCTACTTAAGGACCTCTCTTCTTAAGCAAGAAAAGAGAAACCAAATGCTCTGATACCAATGTAATGGAATTAGCCTTTTAACTTGAGTTGAAGCGAAAAGTAAATAACATATTGAGCATTTCCTTGGGTATTCTTTAGTGTGTAGATGTATAGTGAGAAAGAAAGTGCTTGGATAGAGAGAGCAACACTTAACACATTACTTCATTAACATGGCATGATCAATACTTGTAAAAGAGAGTGAGAGTTTAGAGAAACTTACACCAATAGAGGACCGGATTAGTTGGAGCCGGTCCCCCCTCCAATAGGCATTTGTATTATAGATTCTTCCATGACGGAATACTTGTTTACAATACAACTGTTTGTGTTCCTTGAGACCTTCTTGATGAGATGAAGATGGTAAGCTTCACTCACCAAGCATTAACATAACTACAACAATAAACATGATTAGCATGAGCTTGAAAAATGCCCAGCCTCAATCCCAAGACCTCAAACACCATGAAAGGTGAGGAGAGCTAGCAGGGAGTGAGGAAGAAGAGAGAAGTAGAAGTAGCTCTACTAGAAAGAAATAACCCCTTGCACATAATCACTCATAGCTCTTGTAGCATAGCTTAGCATAGAGTTAATGGAGATTAGAGAGATTGGTAAGCAAGCATAAGCATTCTCTTGTGTGGATTTGCATCCATAGCCAAGAGCTTGTGGTAGTAGGCACTCAACTTCTCAAGCTTGGAGAAGGAGATGGAATCCTTGCTTCACAAGAGTGTGTGAAGGGAAGAATGAATGAGAGAGAGAGCTTGTGGGAGACTCAAATGAGAGAGAGAGAGAGCTGGGCTCCCATTGGGGCAAGGTGTGTAGCCTCTTGACAAGTGTCCTTCTTTCTCTTTGTGAGGCTAAGCTAGCACCCCCCTTGCTTAAGCACAGCCCCTGCTTAAGCACACCCCCTACCTGCTTGAGTAGTGTGTCTCTACACTTGACAAGTGGCCCCTTTCTTTTCATAAGGGTATGGGTCCTTGGTGAGGTGCTCACTTACTATCTACCCCCCCCCTTTGTAGGGCTCGCCCCCTCTTGAATAGCAAGTATTTTGAACTTGGTAAGCAAGCAGCCCCCCTACTTAAGCACAGCCCTAGCTTAAGCAAGCTACCCCCTTGCCTGCTTGGACTTTAGTGACTAAAGAGTAAAATTTTAAAGACTATGTGCTAAAGCTTTTAACACTTACCTTTGGAGGCTTTAATGAAGACAACCCTAAGGTCTTTTGCTCCATTAGTTAACCTTTCTCTTTGATAGACCTTTTCTCATATGGTCCCCTTTACCATTGGCCCCGTGCTTAAATAGATCTATAAGATCATCTATATCTTAAATCTTGTTCCCGTTTATTCTCCCACATTAAATGATCAGTTTAATATGAGAAAATCATTTGGGTTGGTCAGATATTAGATTTTATGACACAAACTATTTAACACAAAGTAGATCTAAACCTCTTTGTAATCGGATCATCACTAAATACCTTGTCAAATGGTCAACTTACCCTATAGAGGATGCTACTGAGGAGCATGATGTTGTAATAACACATAATTATCAATATTTCATGTCGAGGGGAGGACACCTTAAAATTTTCAAGTGCAGGAGAATGTAAGATTCCCGATTTTTGGACCTCGTTTAAAAAGAAGAAATATGGATTCCAATGTTCACTTCGTAAATTTTTGGTTTAAAATTCTCGTTTAGAAACATTATAAGGTTTTAAAATAAAAAACAAGGACATTTTCATGTTCCACTAGGTTAAACGGTTATATGATTTAGTTTATTAAAAAATATTTTCTAGATTTTTCTTGCTTTTTGGTGCTTTTTTGCAAAAAGTAGGCCAAATCCATAATCTACCAGTCCTTAGAAAGCCATGGTCCAATTCTATAAATATCTTCTTTTTGAGCGCTTTTTATGCGTTTTTTTAGCTTTTCGTGATTTCAAAGCTTTTCAATGAAAAGTGAGTCCGCTTTCTTGTTTAGGTGGACAAGGGAAACCTGTGGCTCAATTTTAGAAAATTTTGCATCTTTTTGCTTTTTACGCTATTATTATTTTTCCATGAATTTTTGGCATTTTTGAAAGGCAAGGTGGTTTTTAGGATGACCTAAATCTAAAAATATTATTTTTAGTCATTGTCGGGTATAAAAACGACCATACAATGAAGAAACGAGATTAAACAAAAAATTTATAAGAATCATTTTTATAAAGCAGCATCGTAAATACATCAGGACAGTAGGGGGGAGTTGTGATTATGTCGGGGCGTCACGGTGCAACATAGTTTAGTCATAGTGCCATTAGTTGTCGTGATATTGTCCAATTAATTAAACTTTGTTGCAAAAATTGAAAGGAAGTGGAGAGTGTTGACCACCAAAAGCAAATCCTTGTTTTTAGAAAAGTTCCCAAAAGCTTGCAGTTAATCCTAACAGAAAAGCAGGCCCTAGTAGCAAGATTGGGAAGCAAGTCAGACCAACAAAGTGCCTCTAAAATCATTTGTAGCGGTCACTTTTGAGTGCCAACAATTGTGTCTTTCGCACGGCTATACATACTATTATATGGAGTTTTGCAAGCTCTCCATCACCATCTCCATAAGATCTTCTCTCTCGTTCAGGGGAATAAGAAGAAGAACATTCTCTCTCTACTTCTTTTCACAATGTACGCACTCTCCATCCAAAACCTCTACATACTCTCATCATCACTCTCTTGTGGAAAATCAAGAAGCCTTCTAACAATCAGTAATCACTTCTCAATAACAGTAAGAAGCTCTAACCTCCATAGCCATCATCTCTTTCTCTCTCTACTTCATTTTTTGAGCAACTATCCTCTTAGTGGTTGCTAAGTTTGATATGCATCTGTCATAATTACTAATATCTAATTCTTCTAAATTATTTTCTCATGTTAAATTGATCATTCAATATGGGGAAGTGCCAAGGGAGAAAAAGCTAGAATATTGGTTAAGCTGGTAGACCAGCCACCACATTAGGGATCCAAAGGAGGGAAAATAGGGATCCAAAGGGAAGGCTATCTCCAAAAGAGAAAGGTGCAACAATGGGCTTTAAAGACCCTAAGGTTCAGCCCATTAAGACTTCCAAAATGCTAAGGTTCCAAAAATCAAAGGTTGTGTCCAATGGTTAAGCTTAGGAAAATTGGATGCTTTGTGTGTGTGTACGAAAGTCTTCATGAATCCTACAAAGAAGGGGCGAGCTTTGCAAGTAGGGGATGAGAGAGAAAAAAAAAAACACACACACACACAATTACAAGCCTCGTTTACACAAAGGGAATGAGGGACACATGTGAGCTCCCTAGCCCAGATGCCAAGGTGTACTCAAATCCTATTGGATGGCCATGGAGGTGGACCAATGAGAATTAGGCTAGAGTAAATCTAGTTAATCAATTTAAAAACACTTAATAAAAGAACCAATGAGAATTAAGCTCTCTAGGAGACTATTGGACAGTCTCCCAAGGGGTCTAATGAGCATTCAACAGCCCGATGACTTGCCTGATTCCTATTGGCGAGGAGACAAAGGGGTCCAATGAAAGTTTACTTGCATTAATTAACTACCTAAAGCTATCACAAAAGGGTAAAGGGGGACACATTACAAAGGCTATCACTTATGTTGCTTAAATTTCATTGGCTAAGCTAGGAAAGGTCCAATGGGATGTGAGCATGAGAAAATAGCAAGAGGGGTCGACCAAGAGAGAGAGGGGGCTTAATTGTCAAGGGAATTACTCCACACACACTCACACTAGCTCATGTGTGAAGCAAAAAGACTCTCTCTCTCCCCTTCTCAAGCTTTAATGGAAAGCTTATCACCTATTCCAAGCTTGTGAGAAGGGAGGCCTACACCAACAACTCTTGGCTTTGTGATGCAAATCCAACCAAGAGCCAAGCTTCAATGCATGCTCATCTCCTCTAGCATGCTAATTACTAAGCTATGCTATGCTAATATGAGTGATTATGTGAAGAGATGTACATCTTTCTCGTAAGACTACTCCTTCCTCTCAATCTACTCTCACACCCCGCTAGCTCTCACCATCTTCGAAGGTGTGTGAGGTCCTGGATCTGAGACCGTGAGGGAATTGATGTTGTGTTTTATAAGTTTTTGCTTAGTGCTTGAAGTTTCCATCTTCATTGCACTAGCTAGTATTGAAGGAACACAAAGAATTGTATTGTAAAATGTCTCTCTTGAGGGAAGAAACCTAAAATACAAAGCCTTTTGGAGGGGGGACCGGCTCCATGTAAATCCGTTTCTCAGTTGTTTTCAATAGCTCAATTTCTCTCTCTTTTGAAGTATTTGATCATGCTATCTAACTAGGTGTTATGCTTTTTGTTGCTCTCTCCACCCAAGCACTCTTGTTATGCTCATTAGGAATCTATTCTAATGAAATGCTCACTATGTTCATGCTAATTTCCGCTACATACAAGTTACTAGGCCACTAAATGTTACATTGGTATCAGAGCACAAGGTTTCTCTTTTCTTGCTCAAGTTTCTCAAGAAGGAAGGTCCTCAAGGTAGCTATAAATGGCTGTTATTATTAATTGCAAATGAGTAAGTAGAATAGGGATTTCTCAACCTTGCAGTGTGCCTGCCTTCGTGTAGATAACGGGGCATCACCGTCGAGAGCTATGGTCTTATTAGTGGAGTCCTACGGGGCTTGCATATGGCTAAACCACTATTGAGCTATTAGAAGCTTGATAGGAGCCGGTGATGTTTTGGTGTTGAACAACCCTCTCTTCTGTTCCTTGCAATTAATGGTATTCGAGCCACGGGTACAGTAGCTTGAGTGCTTTTTCTAAAGAGGTAAAGAGGAGTAGCAACTAGGGCTTGAAGTGCCAAAGTACACCTAAAAAGTTTACACCTAAAAGTTGTTAGAATGGCTGACAATAGTAAAGAGAGTGAAATTAATGTTGATAGCTTTGATTTTGCTAATGAGTAGGCTACTAATGATGCCCCTATGCTTGTTAACTACCTTGTTTCTAGGCTTCAACAAGCCATGGGCAATCCATCCCTCCAAAGTGAAGTGCAATGGTAGCTTCGTGCTCATGGGATTCTCCAAGCTCCCCACCATGATGAGAGAGTACCTAGGAAGCCTCCTTGCAAGACTCCAAAAAGAGGCCTCTCTCCGATTTGGGAAGAAGAAGAGGATCCATACGAAGGGCTCAGAACTTTTCTTCTTGATGATGCATCTCCTTCCCAAAGGAGAACTCAAGAGGCCCCACCAAAGGAACGAGAAAGAAGTGAGTCTCATGCCACCTCGGTAGAGATGGATCCACGAAGACGGCGGGCTAAACGCTCTCCATCACCTCCTAAACGAGAAGACCATCGCACACTTCTCCACACCATAATTCAAAGAGGGATGACAAAAAGCAGGAGAAGAAAAAGGGTGAGAAAGAGGACACCCTCTTCTCCATCTTCTTCATCCTCTTCCTCTTATGAAATTGATGGTGCAGACAAAGAAGATTAAGGCAAGAAAAAGGAAACAAAGAGGTCACCCTCTTCCTCAAATTCTTCATCTTTTGAAGAAAGTGATGGTGCAACTTTTGAACCGTCAAAAAGGAAATCCTATGCCGCACGGAAGAGGTCGTCCAAGCTCAAGAAGTTCAAAGAGGGAGGATAGAGCATCTTTGTCCTTACCTATGATGGCACCTTTGGTGCTACAGACAAAGTCTTTACCTTTATCCAACAATTCGATGTGGGGTTTGGAGATGAGGGCTTCACGGAGTCCTCTAAGCTACACCATGTAGCTATGCACTTTCAAAAGTCCGCTAGGCAATGGTGGTCTAGCCCATGGGCCAAAGGTGAAGCTCCACAAATATGGAAATCTTTAAGAGATTCCATTATGAAGCAGTTTTTGGCCACCGATGCCAAAGACAAAGCACTCACCGAATGGAGAATCTTGAATCTCTCTCCCTACAAATCCATTCACAAACATGCAGACAAGTTTTGGGATTTACATCTCATATCCACTGTCTTCAAAAAGATGGATTTTGGAGAGCAAAAACAATAATTTTGAATGGCCTTAACTGAAGAATTGGCGGAGTATGTCAACTCCCAAAGGCCATGCACCATATCAGCGGTTATACACCATACTAATGTGGCTTCTCGAATCAATTTTCAAACAGGGGCTAAGAGAAATTCTAAGCCCACAAAAAAAAGGGTTCCAATGAGCGTAAGGGGAAGGACAATGTCCAAAAGTCTCCTAAGGGCAATTCCAACAAAGCTAAGGAGAAGGTAGTTTACAAAGGCAAAAACAAACTCTCTCCTGAAGAGCTTGAGCGTTATCGCAAGGATAACCGTTGTTTCAAGTGCGGCAAGCAAGGGCATGCATACCGTGCTTGTCCCCAAAAGAACACCCACCATGAGCCTCTGTTAGAAGCTGGACACACCCTACAGAAAATGACTACTCGGCGGAAGATTATATTTTTGTAATTATTCATTTATTGAGAAAACCCAACTTTTCACCTTTGTAAATATTAGGGCTTACAGAAGTTTCCAGATTGTATGCCAGTTTTGACATTTAGATTGAGTAGATGGTTAAATTGGAACATTAGGGTTTGAGATTGTAAGGTATTTATACCACTTTTTGACCTTAATGAAAAGACCTTTTGTCATTTAAAAAAAAAATTTGAAGTCTGTGAGTGAGCGTACTGTGTACGAGAGAGAGTGAGAGCTTCATCTTGACGCTACGCGCGCATCGGTGGTCGGAATCGAGTGCGGAGAAGTGCAACGTGTTGCCCACGACGAGAGCTACGGGCCAATACCTACATTGTGCGTGTACGGTCCAGTTTTGCGAGCTCCACCTACAAGATTCATCTGGTGATTCGATGAGCATACATTGTCCGTTTTTGCGTTGCAGCATATCCACGCGTTCGCATTGAGTAGAGCTACACATTAGGCACTTTAGGTTTCGGAAACGACGACCTGGAAATTTCGGACAGACATCCTACGTGATTTTGCACCAGGTGTTTTGGGTTGGGGTTTTGGTTCATAGACCTTAGGGAGATCAACCTATTGGTGTTAGTAGGGTCTCCTTCAAGTTCTGTGGCGTTAAGAGATTGTTTGATGGGTATCTGGCTCTAGCAAGAGTTGTAGGAAATCTCCTCTTATGCACTCCTGAAGGTTGTAGCTTAGACATTGGGTAGAGACCTCTATAGAAATTAGTTAGGAGTGAGTCGAGTATAGGTTGGCACCCTATTCTTGCTTCTATGCGCCTGCGGATCAAGCTTCATCCTTAGCTGACAAATCTTGTTAGGTGAGTTCTCGCTGTGCTGACGTCCATCGCGGCGTATCCGTCCAACATTGGCGCCACTGCCGAGGTCGAAAACCCTAGGTAGGTGACCGAGACTAGTCCTTGAGGATAGGGATTCTTTGGCTTGCCAAGAGTCTCGTTTTACATTTAGATAGGATCAGAGGGTGGAGGACTCTCTAGGTCTTAGAGGGAGTCTAGGGAGTGTGTGTCTGGCCTAGATCCTTCGACTTAGGTAGACTGAGATAGTTTTAAGTCTTAGTTGAGTTGATAAGTAGTAGTTGGAGTTGTAGAAGCAGTGAGAGGAGAGCTTGAGAGTCCGGAGAGGCCAGGAAGCAACCAAAAACACTATTATCACCATTTCACATGATGAGTAGGAGTAGGGTAAGTAGGACATCATGATTTAGGATCTAGAGCACTTCATGCATGTATACTTGCTTGTTAGATTCATCACAAGGTTGTAAAAGACGCAAAAGTGTGTTTGAAAGCTGAAGTGAAGTCCAAAAGTTACTGTGAGTGTTTCTGATAAAGCTGCAGAGCATCACGAGCATTTATGTCATGAAAAAATTTAATTTTAAGCCAGGAGACATCCTACGCGTAGGATGTCTACATGGTGATCTGGTGGAAATTTTGGAATTTTGAGTTGACCAGTGTGTTCAGAAGGTAGGTTTTACACTATTTTCACCTGGAAAGTGGAAATTTGACCATATCTTGACAGGATAAGGCCAGATAGACTGAAATTGCCAGACATCCTACCCAAATTGTGCCAAGGCATTATTCTAAGACCAAAACCATAGGATGGCTGCATGAGCATGAATTGCATGATATATTGAGTGACTGAGAGAGTTTTCATCTCAATTGGGTGAGAAAATTGGATTCTAAGCAGACTTTAGCACTTTTGACTGAAAAAGGCTAGAACAACTAAAATTGGAGTTTTTTGAAATCCAAACCAAAATCTAAGCATACCATTGGGTTGCTGACATCAAGGGGAAGTTATGGGTCAAGTCTGGGGTAAATTAGACCAAAAAGACATCCTACACGTAGGATGTCATTTGTGTGATTTTGTACTCCAAACTCAGTTTTGAGCATACCAAAGTGATTAGCACCTTAAGGAGAGTCTGTGCTTTGCATTTGAAGCCATATTGAGCAAAAAGACATGCTACACATAGAATGTCTTTTGCATGAAATTCAAGCCAGAAAATGAATGTAGGACTAGCAGGGTGTTGTATAACCTGAGGAAAGCCTCCTAGTCAATTTTGGTCCAAATTGGAGTTGATTAGACTGCTCAGACCAACATCAGGCTGTCGGAACAGATTTCTGATCAATTGACCAGCTTATAGGTATCCAAATCAAAAAGTAAAAACAGTTGTGGACTCAGCACATCAAGGGGAATCCATAGTGCAAAAATCCAGGCAGCACAAAGCAGGAGACATCCTACGCGTACGATGTCTACTGGAGCTTAGTAAGCGAAAATTTGACTGAGGTTATAGAGTGATGCTCCATTGGACTTAAGGGTTCCAGAACTTCTTTCAGAAGTGAATTTGGACTTTGTTTGACCTTTTGGCATAGCAAAGATAGAATTAAGACTTTTTCAGGTAGATTGATGGACATCCAAGGGAAGTACAGTTCCAGATTAGCAGACCTACTCCAGAACATCAGAAGTGTATAAAATACAGTAGTGCTTGAGGTTAACTCTCTAGTTATACCAATCATTACTAAAATCACCTCTAACGGTTAGATGCTTTGATTCGATTGCCAAAATTAAACGCTTGTGTACAGGTATATTCAGCGGCAAAGCAAGAAGTTGAGCAGAAATTGATCCTTTGCCAGGTGAGTGGTTGGATTTGTGATAAATTGCATTGCTAAGTTTGATGAATTTAAGATCAGGAAGATATATTTTTTGAGACCAAAAGGTGGCAGGTGACCAATGTAGCTTAGTATCCATCGAGGAGAGTGTAACTCAAGCAAGGCTAGATCCACTAACACCGATTATTGAGGAGGGTAGTGATACTCACACTTCATTAGACAAATCCTTCTTCCTGATGGGTAGTCAACAACCAGGAGGTTTCACCTATGACGGACCAATGCCAAGGGGAAGCACCTCCCTAAATCCTTTGAACAATCCCAAGTTCACTATGATCTTCTTAGAAGGAACAAACTCGAGGGGAGCCCTAGTTTATTCTGACTATCGAGGACGCAAGTGTATTTGTATTGAAGAAAGACCGGCTCAGAGACTGGAGATAATTCGAGTCTCTGATGATGGAGATAGATTCCGAGACGAAAAGGGGAGCCACTATCTGATAGTTAGTAACCCTGGGGATTACAATAGATATGGAGATAATGTGGCAAAAGAAAAAATGGTTTCAGAAACTCAAGAACCACCTCCAAACATTGATCGACCTGGAGCGCTTTTTATGTATGATAAGAAAACAACTAGGGTTTCAACTTATAATGAGATTGTGGGGATTTACAAGCATGAGAGTGAGGGAATAGTCTCTTACTTTTGTTGCAAAGAACCCTATCCAAATGAATTAAGCAAGGACAACATTCTTTACTTATTCTCTTATGAAATTGCTATGGGCGAGAATACCAACGTATTCTCCCAGAGGAGGTAGAAAAGACAACAGTTCCAGGAGCATCAACATATGACCCCGAAGAAGTGCCAAGAGCCACCTACACCCCTAGCAAGTCGACAAATCCCTTTTCAGAAGAGTATGATGTGACCTCACATTCTACCCAACAGCAGACATTCAACAACCAAAACCAACCAGCAACCCAGCCATCATTACAAGCATGGCTTTGACAGAGTGCAACATTAGAACAAGACCGAAATCAAGATGATTATCAAGCCGCACGAGGGCTAAGGGATTTACAAGAACCACCAGTCTATTCACGGTATCAAGGAGAGAGTAAGCCAAAAACTCAAGGGTCAACAGAACTTGGAAGACCACCCATAGAACGAGTTCGAAGAGATGAACCATCTCTTGCAAGAACCGTCAGAAATTATGGCTTATGGGCACCATTAGGAGAGGAACCAACCTACTACAGACGACCAAAGGAGGTATATTGATTAGGGCGAGGAGATCCAATGATGAGATTTGTAGACCATCGTAGAATTAGACCTTCTCAAGTGCAAAAATTGGTAAACAAGAAATACACGAGAAACAGAGATCCTAGGGATCATGTGGCAGCCTTTGTGCATGTAATTAGAGCGGAAGAGGTGTTAGATTTTCCTACCCAATTTACAGGGTTTGGACTAACCCTAGAGGATGACGCTGCTACTTGGTTTGACTCTGTGGAGCGTAGAGACTTTGAGTCTATGGAGGAGGTGTTTGATGAGTTTATCGAGGAATTCTCACAAAGAGGGATAGCTCATAATACAGTCTCACAAATCCATAAATTCAAACAGAAAGACGGGGAATCTGTGCGAAAGGCAACCCTACGACTAAAAAGATATGTTAAGTTCTATCCTGTGGAAGAGCTGTCAACTCAGTCCAGACTTATGCTTATATTTATCCAAGGACTAAGGAATGCAGATCTCCAGAAGAACTTACATATGAAGAGGAGCAGGACGTTAAATGAGTTGACTAAGGAGGCTCTTTACCTTGTAGACAATTGTGCGGTCTACAAAGAGGGTGAATTCAAGGATCTTGACGATGACTCATCCTCACAACAAAGTGGAAGCAAGTTTCTAAGACAACACCGAAAGGAGAAGTAGCTGTAACATAGGAGCATCTTGTAGAGAAAGTGCTAAAAAAGATTAATTTGTACGCCAAACCACAGGCTAAACAGCCCAAGTGGTGTGCTATTGAACAAAAATGGACAAACCACAGGACGAAGGAATGCTATTACAACAAGGGATATGTGAGAGAATGACCGTATGCTCCCCAAGCTCAGGTAGCATCTCCTCAAATTCCACCGATGCATAGGTATCAAGCAGGCAACCTACCAGGACCTGTAGGTGTAGACAGACCATAACCAGTGTTGGGGCAACAACCACCCCTACCAGGATTACGACCAATCGGCATAAGATACACACCAACAGTAACCGAATCAGAAGAGAAGGCTTTAGTGCATATGCATACATATTACGAAGATCCCAATGGATATGTTGCAAATCTTGCCTATTATCCACCGGAAGAACCCTCAACACCAGAACCATGGAGCATGATGGGAGGTACAGGACCACCAACAGCTGCACAGGCAGCAGGAGAAGGAAGATAAAGCTTGGATGAACAAACATTGTTGTTCATAGCCAACGGAGGCATGGGAGGGTAGAGATATGCATACCAACAAAGAGGAGCTTAAGGAGCACCTCAACAGCCTAAAGGACCCTGCTACAAGTGTGGCGAAGACCATTGGCTAAGAGACTATCCTCATGATGAAATCATTAGAGTCAACGCATATTGCACCGAGTGTGGAGTTACTCATTTGATTCCTGATTGCCCTAAGAACCCGAGCAAAGGAGCAAAAACTACCTTGAACATGCTGGAAGCAGTGCCTTCCAGTGGAGGGTCAGAAAACAAGACAATCATACCTATTCAGGCAGTAACATGAGCCCAAGCTCAAAAAATGACGAGCGAACCCATAATTGAAGAGCCAAAAATCGATGCCCCAAGTTCAGAAACAAAAAATCAGAGAAGCACTTAGAAAGCTAGAAAGGTGCGTATGAAAGCCAGGAGAGAAAGAGAGCAAACGGCTCTATCTGAGGAGTTACAACACACGAAGGATAGATTAGAGCGGTTAGAGGATCTAGCTAGCCTAAGTTCACACACTGCGGCAACCATAGCACCCAAGGAAATAGCAGAACCCAAAAGTGCAGGATCAGGAGGATTTGTGCTGGCAGAAAAGTTAAATGAGCACTTAGATGCACTTCTAAAAGCTTACGAAGCCAGACTCAATAAGAACCAAACCCAAGAGCAAAGATGGATGACTTATCCATATGCTGAAATAGAAAAATAGAGGTTGGAAATGTGTAGAAAAATGATTGAAACAACTCAATCCTTGATAGAAAACCCGCTTGGTAAACCTGCAAATTGGCATGAAGTACCAGCTCCAACCCCTATCAAACCAACTTTAGAGGAACAAGTAGAAACGAAGGAAAGACTCACGAATGCCTCTAAGTCTAGGGGAGAACCTATCATAGTGCCAAACACAACAGATGAGGCAAGTGAGGGGTTCCAGCCTAAAACATTGGTAGAAATGGGTAAGGATTGTAATGGTCTACATGACTTGTGGAAGCAAATCCGTGATGCCAACGAAGCCAACAGGGTGAGTTACCACATGAATAGAACGAGGAAAGAGAAAAATGAGATCTTACCTCCTATTGAAGAATTCGAGGCAAGATCACAAATGAAATTTGATATACATTCACAAGGGGGAGACCAGGGATCAATTAGTTCGGGGCACAGCCAACCAGACTTGCTAAAAACTCTACCCTCTTACCTAGGAGAGTATGAAGCCAAGTCTGAGGTGAGAGCAATCCCATCTCAAAGACTTTCTTCTAACAGAGTGATGGATTCACAAGGGTTGATTGAGTTATTGTCCACTCCAGTGGCATGCACAATCACATTAGCCAAACTCCTAAGGCTACGACCAAACATGTTGACCACCATAGGCAAATGCTTAGAAAAATTTGGAGTGAAAGACCCCACCTTGAAGCTTCAAGAAGGGATCAGAGAATTGGACATGCCTCAACTAAACACTACGCCAGTACCTTTAAACAAGGTTGGAGAATATTGCGAGGGAGAAGATGGAAACACCACGCTACCAGTAGAATTCCAAGAAGTAGTTTCCAAAGCTATTCTTGACAGTGGAGCAGGAGTTGCTATCGCCACCAAGGAAATTTGGAAAAAATGGGAAAACCCGGCTTTGAGATCTACCAGAATGAAATTGCAATTGGCAGACGGATTCATGGAAAAGCCTTTAGGACTCTTAGAAAAAGTAATTGTCACTTCGTGCGGAATCGAGTATGAGCATACATTTGCAATAGTCGATTTCGACAAAAAGAACAATTACGAGATCATCTTGGGAAGACCATGCATGAGACAATTAAAGATGGTACAGGATTGGGGTTACGACCAAATATACCTCAGACATGGCGAGACTACAACCAAAATTTACTTGAAAGACCATAGTTACAAAGATGTGAACCAGACACCAGTGGAAGAGTTTGATTCAGCTACATTAACAGGGTCTAAGCTCCCAGCATGGTTAGGGCAACAAAAAGAGCTATGGATGTGCGGAGCTTCACGTTGTGGGAGCTTAAAAAGAGAGGAATGCGTCTTAGAAAGAGCGATTGAGGACAAGGATTATATTCCAAAACCTTTTCCTGAAGATGCCTTAGAACCTCTAGAATGGGAACACATACCAGCAACATTGGATGTATGTACCATTACAGATAGCCCAACGACAAAATTTTGTGATAAGGATGGCTATGATGTGCTACCCTATTACATGGTAAGCATTATACCAGGAGGAGATGAGTTTGTAGAACCACCAGAACAAGAACAGTTTTATAACTCCTCTAAGCATCTGGAGGTAAATAACGATGCAGATAACGAGTGTTCAGACAACTCAAGCGAGCGTGGGGAGAAAACAGAGAATATCAAGTTTTATGATTTTGCCAATCAACACCCTAGACGCCAAGAATGCTATAGGAAAAAACGAGCAGAAAACAAAATGAGAGAAAACCTAATGCCCAGGATAAAATATAAAACTCACTATCTAATGCTTGTCAAAGCAGAGGATTGTGTAAAAGACCAAATATCAAGGAGATTCTCGAGAGAGCAAAGGGAAAGAACGCAAGAGAAAATAAAACAAGTACAGAAAGCTAAAACAGAAACAAAATCTCAAAAATAAAAAAAAACAAAAAAAGAAACAACAAAAGACCTAGAGTGGACCAAATTGGAGCGTAAAAAGAAATACCAAGAACTAAAACGGTCTTTACAAGAGGTATGGACTACTGAGGGAGAAAGTGATGGTAAGGAGGAGTCAGAAAAAGGAAACATGAATGTACCATCACACTATCGGAAATTCACAATCCAGGACAGGAAAATCATCATGACACCACCAGTTAGGGAAAGAATAAACCAGGAATCTTACTATGGACTGAAAGATGCAAAATGGATAGACCTCGCTGGACCAGGTGAGAAGCCTCAGCCGGTCTATATAGCAACTGATTTAGAGCCTGAAGAAGAAGAACGGATAACACAACTTCTCAAGAAGTATAAAGATGTGTTTGCATGGTCCTACAAAGACCTCAAAGGAGTTGATCCATCGATATGCCAACACACAATTCCTTTGAAATCAGATGCCAAACCTAGCAAACATCGTCCTTATACATATAATGACACATTTGCTAAATGAATCAAAGAGGAGATTGACAAGCTGATGGATGTTGAATTCATCTATGGAATGGAGCATACAGATTGGGTGTCACCCATTGTGGTTGTCCCCAAAAAGGACAGAAAACTGCGAGTGTGTGTGAACCTCAAAAATGTAAATGCAGCCACCATAAGGGATAATTATCCCTTGCTGATCACATAACATGTAGTTGAGAGGGTGGCCGGGAAACGGGCGTATTCCTTTCTAGATGGATTTCCGGTGTATAACCAACTGGCAATTACAATAGAGGATCAACACAAAACATCGTTTTCCACAGAATGAGGAATATATGCGTATAGAGTTATGCCTTTTGGCTTAACTAATGCACCAGCTACCTTTCAAAGGTTAATGACGCATGCGTTCAAATAATACCTGAGAATATTTTTAGAAATATACATGGATGATCTTTGTGTACACTCTCTTCTACGTAAGGAACATATTGACCATTTGCAAAAGGTATTTGAGAAATGCAGAACATATCGAATCTGTTTCAACCCGAAAAAGTGCATTTTTATGGTTAGGCAAGGCCGCATCTTAGGACATATTGTCTCAAGAAATGTCATAAACACTGACCTAGATAAAATCAAAGTCATAGTAGACCTGCCCAGGCCTACTACTGCAAAACAAGTTCAATCCTTCATGGGACACTGCGGATATTATTAAAGATTCATATATATGTAGGCAGTCATTGCACAACCTTTGTATCGTTTTCTAGTCAATTTCGACTGGAATGAGGAGTGTGAAACTTAATTCCAAAAGCTGAAGGAAAACCTTGTATCAGCACATGTACTTAAAGCAATAGATTGGGAAAAGATATTCCATGTTCACATTGATGCTTCTGCATGTGCAATCGAAAGTATTCTGGCTCAACCTGGAGACGAACAATGGATTTTCTAGTTTGTTATGCAAGCCGACAGTTAACTAGTGCAGAAAAGAACTACACAACCACTGAAAGAGAGGGGTTAGGAATGATTTATGTTGTAAAGAAATTTCGGCATTATTTGCTCGCAAACAAATTTGTGTTCTTCACAGATCATCAAGCTCTTTTGTATCTGGTAAATAAACCATGCAATACAGGGAGAATTGTACGCTGGTTCATTATATTGCTAGAGTTTGATTGCACAGTGGTGGTCAAAAAGGGTAAAAATCATCTACGGACGGATCATCTTTCAAGGATACAAAACGGAGAAGCTCCTGAAGGAGTAGATGATGACATACCTCATGCTTATCTTTTCAATATTGAAATGGTACCCAAATGGTCTCAGGAAATTGTTAGCATTCTTTTCTTTGGAGGTAGATTTGATAACCAGGAAGACGGATCCAAACAACAAACAATTCGTCAAACAAAAAACTTCCAGTTGATTGCAGGACGACTGTATCATCTAGGATCGGACCAAATTCTACGATTATGTATGAATCCAGAGGAATTTGAGTGTTATCTTGAAGAAGCACACGTCCAGGATTGTGCATTTCATTGTTCAACAATGAAAACACACCAGAGACTTAAACAATCGGGGGTTTATTAGCCAACTATGTATGCTGACATACATGCTTATGTTAACAATTGTACTATATGTAGTGACAAACGACCAGTGGATCACGCGACGTTGTTTCAGGTAAGCATTGCACCTGCATGGAGTCAATATATCATTGATTTCTTAACCACAAGGACATTTCCTGAAAACATAACAAAAGCACAGATAAGGGCTATAGAGTTGGAGGCTCGCGACTTTAGTTTAATTGGGAACCAACTCTATAAGCGAGGAAAGGACAATCAACTTAGAATTTGTGCAAGTGAAAGTGAATACCTGCTGATTCTAGAACACGCACATGGCAAAATAAGTGGAGGCCATTTTTCAGGCAATAAGACGGCAAAAATTGTCTTAACCGCAGGAATATGGTGGCATACATTGCATATGGATGCTAAGGAGTTTGTAAAGTGTTGTGACGCATGTCAGCGCACCAAGGTGCCGATAAAGAGAAATGAGATGCCACTACGGCCAATGATGGGAGCAAGGGCATTTGCAAAATGGGGCACTGATTTTGTGAGGCCTATTTCACCCCCTGCATATCGCACCCATACCCAATATATCATTGTGGCTACGGACTATCTCACAAAATGGGCAGAAGCCAAGGCAACACAAAAAGCAGATGCACGAACCACTGCACAATTTTTTTATGAGAATGTTTTTGTAAGATACGGATTACCAATAGAAATTGTCAGTGATCGAGGAACACATTTTCTTAATGAAGTCATTGAATATCTGATAGAGGAATTCATGGTCATACATAAAAAATCTCCTCCATATCATCCATAGGTTAATGGACAAGCTGAGGCCACAAATAAGACACTATGCACGGTTCTCACTAAAATTGTATTAGAGTCAAGAACAGACTGGGATCAACAGCTACACTCAACACTATGGGCATAGAGTGTAGCTTACAAAACATCAATAGGAACGACACCGTACAACATGGTGTTGGCCTAAATGCTATATTACTGATAGAGTTTTTAATTCCAACTCTACGAGTAGCGAAACGCTTAGAATGGACATGGCATTAGTTCTCTTCAAGAATAGATGATCTTGAAAAGCTAGATGAACTTCGCTTAAGAGAACTAGCTTCGATCTATGCTAAAAAGAGACGACAAAAAGAGTTTTTTGACAAGCATGTGCGCACAAAGAGTTCAAAACAGGTGATTATGTACTTGTTTATACCTTGAAGCAACATGCCAAGAAAATTAATAAGCGAGGGATGGGACCCTTTGTGATTAGTGACCTATCACAAAGTGGAGCTGTCAAGCTTGCTACATTAGCAGGGGAAGAAATGCCAAATTGAATTAGTGGGTGTCAATTAAAGAAATATCATTTACCACTAACCCAGGATATGCTTCAACAAATCCATCAAGAAAAACAACGGATGAAGGAGAAACAGAGGGTACGAGAAGAAGCCCAAGCAAAAGCAAAAGAACGCATGGCAAAAAGAAGGCTTCTACGACAACAACAACAATGTGGATCACCATTGCGAATAAATGCTATTCGACTAACGAATTTTGATGACGACACAGTGGAGCCAATAATTGCAGTCAAAGTGGGTAGCAATCAAGTTGAATCGACGGCATTGCTTGATTCTAGAACTCAAGAAAATCTAATCTCTTATAGATTATACAAACAGCTCAAGCCCACAGGTCATCTACATCCTACTCCAAAAGTGCTGGAAAGTAGTACATCACATTTGTTGAAAACATTGGGCTGGACTATATTGCATGTACAACTACATCAATATATTTACCCACACAAGTTTTATGTGGTCGAGGATGAAAGCACACAACACCCCATGTTGTTGGGACAACCTTGGCAAAAAGAGTATAATGTGCAGATAGATTGGAATGTGATTGCAGTCAAAATTCAGCATACACAAGAACAACAGGTGATATCCTTTGCTCAGCAACCACGGAAGAAACCGATGGCAACAACACAATCATTGGAGAAAGAGCCAAAAGGATGGATGCCACTAAAGAACAACATGATACCCAAGGCAAACAAACAGGGAATAACCAACCATGTTCACTCCAAACATAAGATAACACAGACCGCAGTGTCAAGATCAAGGTTAGCAACCCGTGAAAAACAAGTATGGGTGCGGAAGGACAGAGGTGACATGGAAGACAAACCACAATACAACAGAAGAAGTCAATAGAAGCAGATAGTTCAACCAAAAACCAAGTGAATAAAACAAATATGGATCCCAAAGAAAATGCTCAGCAACAACTTAAATGCGACTCACATTTGGATCCCAAAACCAAAGCAACAGGAACTCCCTTTAGTACAAGCAACATCGGAAGGCAGACAACTGCATCTGAAACCGGCAAACCGATCTATGTGGGTGCCAATCGGTAGCAAAACAAGGACGACCGCGGAAGTAGCAATACACCTACAAAAACCGGCAAAGCAAAGCTACCAATGGAAACCAAAAGAGACAAAGTCTATGGCCAATTCCGCCACGAAAATTCTCTCCAAGGAGGCGACTACGGCCATATCGACAATAGAGGCAAACCAAGCGACTTTTGCAAGCAAGACGATCAAACAAAGAGCATTAGAATTACAGCTTTTACTTGCAAAGAAAATCTGCCGACCAAATCAAGAACAAACAGGAAACTTCGACGGCGAATGCTAATAAGCATATTGCTTACACCTTCCTCTTGCACAACATTAATTTTTCCATGCATTGACCGCGTATGCATAATATAGGGCCACATTACACGTCCAAGCATTAGCACAATTTTTTCAACCCATGCACGGCACATACTTCGAGGCGATACCTTATCGTCCGGGAGGACTCCGGCTAGGAGGGGGGAGGCATTCTCAAATGCGGACCCAATGGAAAAAGAGAAAAAAAGGGCATTTTTTTCGACTATTTTTAAGGGTTGTCATTTGATTGCAAAATTTTATGGACTAACCCAAGTACATATGCCCTTATACAGCATGTATGTGGGGCCAAACACCAAATCAAGCCCCTAGGTGTGTGTATATAAGTAAAAATAGCCGTTTTTCAGGCAAAATATTGGTAAAATGGAGGAATCCGGCCATAAAAATTGCATGTGAGTGTAAATAGTGTTTTGCGGTGATGTTTTTGATTTATTATGATTTTTGGGGATTTTTTGGGTTTGGTTTGCTATTTTCCTTTTAATTTTACTAATTTTCGGCAGAAAAACTTCAAAAATATAAAAAGCAGGTGAAAAACGGTCGTAATGAAAAACAAAAATATGGGGATGAGCAGTGACTATAGGACAACCTATGGTATGGTGGGGATGCAATTATGTGAATGGAGCAAAAAGCGTGATTTGGCCAGATTTTGACCGAAATGTCAAATTTCTCGGAAACTGGGCAAGTGGAGTCCAAACCAAGAAATTTTTGAGTCTAAACCGCATCTCGCAAGAAGTTGGGAGCACATGTCAAATTTCATGAAAAGTGGTTCGGGGACCCCCATTATAAGATATTTTCACTTCATTTTAAGCTCATTTCTACTATTGACCTTTGAGAGAGAGCTCCTGCCACCTAGAGCGAACGGAACTTCCAACAGCTTCTACGACGTGCACGACTACCCGACAGGCTCCAAACATGAGAGGTGGGCTCACCACCTTGAGCTTTTTGCGCATGTTTGTCGTTTTGTCGCGAAAACTAGCGTAGGGTTCACACAGAAAGCGAGCAGTAGAGACCTACAAGTAGAAGTGGCCACCTGACGGCTAACCCAAAAGCAATGAGACTTCATCGGCAACTTACCCTAGCATAGGAGACCAGTCTTGGATGCCCAAAGGCAGTAGAAAACCATCGGGAAAAACCCTAATTCCTAGAACCCCGCAAGAGGCCACCAAATGGAAAAGCGGCGGAGAGGCGCCCAAATGCTACCAAAACTCATGGGTAGGAGCATCTCGACATGATCGACAAGTCTACACATCCCACATGACCAAAAGGTGACCCGAAGTGGCACTAAACTTTAGAAACGGCATCAGACACACAAAGCGTCAAATAGCTCTCACGGCCAAACCGCATGTTCGTTTGCCACCAAACTTCAGGATCGGCTTTCCTAGACTATCAACAACCAAGTCCTATGGTGGTAGACCACCACAAGTCATCAACAACATGTAAACACAACCACGGGTACTTCTAGAGTGACAAATTGCCAAATGGAGCTTCGGTGAAGCCAAAGTCGACAAAAACCATACGGCAAGGATCCCCAAGCGATCGGGAAGCTATGGAGACCAACATCAAGAAATTTCATTGTAGAAAAGCACCCCAAAAGTCAGAAAACAGCTCGGAGGCTCTGAAATCCACACAGGGAGTTACTTTCTATCTATTTGACTTTTTTGTTGAAATAGGGCTTAAAAGGGACTCAGGGGGACTAAAGGCAGGCACCAGTAGCAGTCTCCACAAAAATTTCATCAGGAGACATCCTACGTGTGGGATGTCTCAAGGCCAAATTTGGGCACCAAACATAACAACTCTCATCACATACATTTTCTGAATAGCCTTTACGTGCTAGCCACCAAGTTTCATCACATATGGACAAAAATTGACCTCATATGCATGAAAAAACGCAAAGTCAGGGCATAGAGTCAATAATGAACCATAGACCTACCAAAACTTGTCCAAACCACATGAAACTTGCACAATACATTCATGAGCACATTGCCAACCAATATTTGTGGTCACATGCAAAAAATCATGAAATAGACATCCTATGTGTAGGATGTCTAAATGACATTTTTGGCCCACAGATGGTGTTTTTCAATTCCAGATCTATTCATATCACCTTCAAGAGCTCATATATCAAGTTTCAAGCCATTAACATCACTTTTGGCCCCCAACACCTCCAAGATACACTTTTTGAGCCCAAAAACACTACACATGGTCTTACCAACACCAATTCTTGTCCAAATGAAAATCCAAGAGCAGGGCCATGTTCCACCTACCAAGGGCTACCCACATAACAAATCCCAAGCAATTTTGATGAAATAGACATCCTATGCATAGGATGTCTCCAGCATGATTTTGACTTTCTGTGCAAGAAATGACATCATGAGAGTAATTACCATGGTGCAAGGAGCCCATATATCAAATTTCAACCCATTTGAATATCATTTGCCACCTGTTGTGGACATCTTACCCAATTTGTGAGCCTAAAGCCGAAATTTGCCCAAAACTGCACTTTTTGATGCCCAAACCCAATTCCAATCACATAGCCATGTTGCACAGGCCAAGGACCACCAACATGCCAAGTATCACCAAAAACTGATGAAAAAGACATCCTACGTGTAGGATGTCTAAATGATAAATTTTGGCCAGAATAACACTGTGAGCACATGCAGAGTTTCCCAAGTTCCTTTTAAGTGTTATTTTCAATTTTCAAGTCATTTGGATGGTTAAAACTCAGTTTCTTAGCTAATATGGAAAAAACGATAACTTCGGACTACTGAGTGCAACAGGATCTATGGCAGCCGCAAAATCACTGGCAAAGAAGAAGAGGATGACCATAAAAGATTACTTGGAAGAAGTAGAGCCGTTTGTCATCCCAGAAGGAACTTTGAAGCCAACCAGCACGTGGGTTCAGGAGGATTTGCTAGAGTCAAATGATCTGAAGATCTACCAAGGCGTGTTCAAAGATATTGAAGGAAATGTAATAGAGCTACCCGTGCTACCTCGAGAGCTCAATGAGTTTGTCAGAAGCAAGATGGTAGAGTACCTGGAGAAGATAGATCTCCATACCAATTTTGAAGTTGTGTCAGCTGCAATTGACATAAAAAGAGTATGGGAGTTTGTGACCACTATCAAAGAAGATGGAGTGGCCAGAGTTACTGATCTGCAGGGAAAGCCAGACACTGTGATTGTAATCATAGAGAGAGTAGTAGTAGCATCACTAGACCTCTCCAATAAAGGGAATAGTGTGACAAAGCACCGAGATGAAGTCAAGGTGTACACCAAAAAGAAGAGCAACTATACCTTTGAAGACATTGCAAACCCTAAAGTAGCTATCATGAGCCAGCTTTATAACCAGTACTTTCATATGTGTACAAAGCGGCCTCAGAAGTACAGAATGCCACTGGGAGACATTGCCACCACCTTCACTTGGGCAATGCAAAAGAGCAAGCCGAAAGTGATCAACTATGCTGCCTATATCCATGACAATCTGGTGAAGATGGGCAACAAGAACCCACCTACATTGTGCCGGGTGACAACGAAAGTGATTTATGGGGCATTGCACGCCAAGGGAAGATGGACTGACCCTCCATCACAGAATGATTGGCTAAGGCTCAAGGAAGATAAGGAAGAGGAACCGCCCAAAGCACCCAGAGTTGCCACAAGGTTGAAGTGCCGGTTAGAGACCGTGCAAGAGGAGCAGCCAGAGTTGAAGAAAGGAAAGACAGAGAGTGTACAAGTGCCGATCAAGGAGACAAAATCACAGAAAGCGGCACGGTTAGAAAGATTAATGGAAAGCTTCAAAGCGGAAAGAGAACTCAAGGGAGATTTGAGTGAATTATGGAAGCCGTCCTTGGAAGCCATGTCGGGATCATCCCAAAGGGTGCACAGAGATAGGTTTGAAGATTATATCAAAATTTTTGAGATCCTAGATGCTACAGAATAAAACATCCCTAACATCCCATTTACAGAAGAAGAAGTGGATGAAGTACGACGGCAACTGCTAGAAGAGCAGGAAGGCCAGGAAAGAGAGCGGAAGACCAAGGCGGACCGAAACTTCAAGAAGAAGCCACCAACTCCACCATCAAGCCTGGAGTCTAGCCCACCACCATCACCACCTCCTCGTAGCCCTCCACAAACCCAACAAAAGGAGGAGAAACAAGAAGATTTTCAGCAAGAAAAGAGCCAAGAGCAAGAGCAGCAAGAAGAAGATGAACACAAAGAGGAAAAGATAGATCCAGAGGAAAGAAGGTTTAACACTTTTCGTGATCTACTAGTTGCGGGATATTCAAGAGAAGAGGCAGCCGCAGTAGCATTTGACTTGGCAAGCACAGGGCCCAAAGAACAGATGCAGAGCCTGCGGTTAGTGGAACTAAAAGAGATGGCCACTGATACAGTGGACCTGCAGCCACCCACCAATGATTGGGATGTGGTGATGAACAAGCTAACCGGGCTCAGGGCAAAATCATTGGCCATTGAAAGCGAGATTGCTAATCTCAAAGCCAATGAAGTTCAAATCAAGGCTGAAGTTGACTCTCTCCAAAAACAAAGCCAAGGGCACATAGAGAAAGAAGCAGAGCTGCAAGCCAGTCTGGCCACAACATTGCAAAGATGCCAGGAGATGGAAAGAGAGAATCAAGCAGCATCTCAAAGACTACAAAGAGCTGAAGAAGAATACAGAAAACTCAGCAAGACATTGACAGATGCAAAGAGGGAAAGGGACAACCTAACCCTGCAACTTGCTGAAGAATCCAAAGAAGTCGAAGCACTCAGGAATGCCAAAGAAAAGGTGGAGATTGAGCTTGAGGCTAGCCAGGATGAGGTAATAGAGCTTAAAGACCAGATGAAAGTCAAAGATCAAACCATCCAACGGCTACGGGCATCTCCTGCCAGAGTCAGAGCTTCTAGCTCGACTCACACCACTTCAGAGAGTCAGCTTTATGAAGAACAAATGAAAGAGCTCCAAAAGGAGTTAACCTTCGAGAGAAAGCAGAGGCTGGTGATGGCCGAGGGGTCAGTGGTCATGCAAACACACATGGAAGAAGAGCACAAAGCAATGTAGAATGAGTTAGAAACCATCAAGAGAAATCTCAAAGAAACGGAGAAGATAAATGCCAATCTGAACGACCTCCTTGTGAATATGGGAGAGCAAGCTGAAGCAGAAAAGACATTCCAAAAGCAAATAGAGGAGCTGAGAGGCCAGTAGCAAACAGAAGAGCAGTTTAGCACCGGGCCAGTAGCCATGGAGGGAATAGACTTAGAGAATGTGGCAGATCCAGTGGACACCACCATGCAAGAGGAAATCCTTGTAGGACCCTCTCAAGAGCCACAAGATCTGACACAAGAAGAAGAAGAGAAGCTGCAAAAGATAATAGAAGAAGCAATCAAAGACATAGCCAGAGAAGCTTTGGAATGGGAGCAGAGGGTCTTTAAATCAATGACTATTCAGAAGATAGACGCCAGCAACCTTCGGCGTGAATGGCTATAGCCCTCTCTCCCATATCCTCTACTGAAATATGAAGCTGCCACAATCAACAAGCGGATCAGAGAGGAGCCAACAAGTGCCAATGTACAAAGCAAACATCTCCAAGCTTGAAGGGGTAAAGTTGATAGTCGACTCTCAACCCAGGTGGAGAATGGCATGGCTGACAAAGTATCCACAGTATCTAATCCATCTGGTAGAGGCACCTAAAGTCATCAGAGATAACCTAAGTTTCTGCCCACTACCAAGGATGCGGATGTGGAAGGCCCATGAGTTATTGCAAAGAAGCCAACCTACTTGGCTAAATTACCCGAAGCTGCCAGGCTCAAAGACAAGCGAGAGAATAAGTGAGCAATACATGGTGAAAACCCTAACAGGTGCCATCAAATTGTTCATTGGCTAGCCTAACCTATCTTGCATTATGATGAGAAAGATTTGCAAAACCCTTTTGGCAGTCTTTGAGACGTTCAAACCAGGCCTTGCGACAGACAATATCTTCTTCTTTCAAGATACATACAGATGTGCATACGATCTATCTGGTCAGCCTTCCAAGGAGGTGATACATGCATTGAATCAAAGGATCATGTTTTTGCCATCCTATCACCTCCAGGCCTTTGAAGAAGCTTTCTACACCGGCTTCTTCACAATCAGCACTGATATATTTGGCCCTGTGCTACTAGCCCAACATGCAAGATATGAGTCACTGCTCAAGATGAGAGAAATCCTACGATGAAGAAGCATCTCAACAGCCATGTCGGGGACGACATGAACAAGGAGGGGGCGAGTGTTAGAAGCTGGACACACCCTACAAAAAATGGCTACTCGGTGGAAGATTATATTTTTGTAATTATTCATTTATTGAGAAACCCAACTTTTCACCTTTGTACATATTGTCGCTTACAGAAGTTTCCAGATTGTATCCCAGTTTTGACATTTAGATTGAGTAGATGGTTAAATTGGAACATTAGGGTTTGAGATTGTAAGGTATTTATACCACTTTTTGACCTTAATGAAAAGACCTATTGTCATTTTAAAAAAAGTTTTGAAGTCTGTGAGTGAGCGTACTGTGTACAAGAGAGAGTGAGAGCTTCATCTTGATGCTACGTGCGCACCCGTGGTTGGAATCAAGCGCGGAGAAGTGCAGCGTGTTGCCCACGACGAGAGCTATGCACCAATACCTACATTGCGCTTGTACGGTCTGGTTTTGCGAGCTCCACCTACGAGCTTCATCTGGTAATCCAGTGAGCATACGTTGTCCGTTTTTGCATTGCAGCATATCCACGCATTCGCATTGAGTAGAGCTACACATTAGGCACTTTAGGTTTTGAAAACGACGACCTGCAAATTTCGGCCAAACATCCTAAGTGATTTTGCACCAGGTGTTTGGGTTAGGGTTTTGGTTCATAGACCTTAGGGAGATCGACCTCTTGGTGTTAGTAGGGTCTCCTTCAAGTTTTGTGGCGTTTCGAGATCGTTTGACTGGTATCCGGCTCTAAAAAAGAATTGTAGGAAATCTCCTCTTATGCACTCCTGAAGGCTGTAGCTTAGACATTGGGTAGAGACCTCTGTAGGAATTAGTTAGGAGTCGGTCGAGTATAGGTTGACACCCTATGCTTGCTTCCATACACCTGCGGGTCGAGATTTGTCCTTAGCTGACAAATCTTGTTAGGTGAGTTCTTGCTGTGCTAACGTCCGTCGCGGCGTATCCGTCCAACAGCCTCCTAGAGCTACCCTGGTCGAAATCCAAGAGGAGGAAAATCACCACAAAGGATCTCCTCTATGCCATGCTTGGGGAAAGATAAGAGAACATGATGCTTTTATTCTCTTTGACCCTGGTTCTACTCACAATTTTATATCCACAGAGTTCGCTATCAAGCTAGGCTTACAAGCCTACGGGATGGGAGATGTCCTACCCGCAGATGGTACTTTCAAGGGGCAAGAAGCTTCAGTCACTCCCTTAATCGGGAAATTGAGGCTCCATGTCCAAAGCTATGTGGACAAAGAGGACTTCTTTATCTCTCCTCTCAAGCACGAGGATGTAATCTAAAGGCACCATGGTTTGATCGCATGACTGCCAATGTTAAATTCCCTGAAAGAAGGATCTACTTTAGGTTCAACAAAAAATATATGTACATAGATGCTAAGGAAATGGGTAACACCATACCCATTGTACATATGCAAGCTTTCAATAAGTCAATAAAGAGCTCTATTTCCGTGTACATGATTTTTGTTAAAGATTCTCAAAATGAACCTAATGCTTTACTTAAAGAAAATATAAACAACCACAAGGAATTAGAATTATCCAATTTTCTCAAGGGGTTTCAAGATGTCTTTATTGACGACATCCCTTGTGAACTACCTCCTAAATGAGGCAATGATGACCATGCAATTGAACTTCTTCCAAGAATTTCACCGCCTAATAAACCTCCTTATAGAGTTTCTCAAGCTCAACAAGAGGAGATTATGCGGCAAGTACATGAGTTAGTTGAGAAGGGCATGGTTAGGCCTAGATCATCTCCATTTTGCTCACCAGTGTTACTAGTGCAAAACAAAGACGGCACATATCGTATGTGTGTCGACTATAGAGCACTAAATAGGATCACTATCAAAAATAGGTTTCCCGTTCCATGGGTAGAAGACCTATTTGATAAGTTACAAGGATCGACCTACTTCATTAGAATTGACCTAAAAAGTGGCTACCATCAAATAAGGATAGTTGATCAAGACATTGTAAAGACCGCATTTTGCACTACATTTGGTCTTTATGAATACATTTTCATGCCTTTTGGCTTGACCAATGCACCAGCCACATCCAACCGCTTGATAGAGAAGCTATTCAGGCCTCACCGAACCTTTACTGGAGTGTTCTTTGATGATATTATCATCTACTCTAATTCACTAGACGAACGCACGAAACACCTCCATGTAATATTTCAAGTTCTAAGAGAGAATAAACTTTACGTTAATCAAAAGAAAAGTGAATTTTTCTTGCAAGAGATTCTGTATTTAGGTCACATTATCTCTCAAGATGGCATCCAAATGGATCCATCAAAGTTAGAGGTAATAAAAGGATGGCCTAAACCAAGGAATCTTCATGAACTAAGAAACTTTATAGGTATGTGTGCATACTATAGATGCTTCATAAAAAAGTTCTCACAAATTGCAGGATCTTTACATGACCTAACAAAGAAAAACTTTAGGTATACATGGTCTACCAAAGAGAACAATGCTTTCGAAAAGCTTATCTCTCAACCTGTGCTTACACTGCCGGATCTCTCAAAGCCATTTGAGGTCTAATGTGATGCTTGTGGTGATTGCCTTGGAGCTGTTTTGCTTCAAGAAGGGCACAACATAGCCTATTAAAGTCGAAGGCTCGACCCTGTTGAGTAGGCTCTAGGCATATATGAAAAGGAACTCCTCGCAGTTCTACATGCCTTAGACTCATGGAAGCACTATTTATTGGGGACTCCTTTCATTTTGCAAACGGATCACAAAAGTCTTAAGTACTTCATGACGCAGACCAAGCTCTCTGACAAATAGATGAGGTGGGCAAATTTTCTTTCGCAATTCCATTTTCATATTGCTCACATTGCTGGCAAGCATAATCAAGTAGCCTATGCACTCTCAAGACGGCCAAGAGTGAATGCAGTTTCCATAGCAACTCACAATGATCTATCTTCTATGATAGCTGAGTATGCTATTGATCCCGATTTTAGAGATGTGATTTTAGCCCTTGCATTAGGGAAGAAAGAGGAACCATTCACTTTACAGGATGGTTATCTTCTCTATGGCAATAGACTATGTGTTACTACCTCACTACGTGACAAAGTAATGTATGAATCTCATGCTCCTCCTTATGCGGGGCATAGAGGGATTCAGTCTACCCTAAAAGGGATTGAAACATATTTCTATTGGCCTACCATGAAAGCAAGCGTACAAGAGTATGTTTTCAAATGTGTGGTATGCCAAAAGACAAAGTTTGATAGAGGGAAGCAACCTGGATTGTTTCAACCTTTGCCAATCCCTAATTCACCATGGGAGAGAATATCCATGGATTTTATCTTTAGATTGCCTAAGTCTATCCATGGGAATACGGGAATATGGACGATAATAGACATGTTTAGTAAACAAGCTCATTTTATACCTGTCAAAAAGACTATCAAAGCCCATCAAATGGCAACTCTCTTCATTTCACAAATCTTCAAGTACCATGGCTTGCCAATATCCCCGGGAGGTCACCTAAGAAAAATGTAACCTATCACGTGAGTTCAACAGAAGGGTATTTAAAGTTCTTCAATTTTACAGAAATATATATACAGAAGGACATTATTTTTTCAAATTTGCAAAAAACTTACGGATTTTAAAAGAAAGGGGTACATTATATTCCTTAAAAAATTTACAGATAAGGGGTTTTACAAACATGTCTTGAATGCACGTGATATGGTAGTTTTACACATAGTGAACCCCCCGAGGCCAATATCCATAGTGTTGGATAGAGATCCTAGAATGACCATTAATTTTTGAAAGGGTCTCTGCTGGACGGATACGCCGCGACGGACGTCAGCACAGCGAGAACTCGCCTAACATGTAATGTCAGCTAAGGACGAAGCTCGACCCGCAAGCGCGTGGAAGCAAGCATAAGGTATCAACCTACACTCGACCGACTCCTAACCAATTCCTACAGAGGTCTCTACCAATTGTCTAAGTCACAGCCTTCAAGAGTGCAAAAGAGGAAACTTCCTACAATGCTTTCTAGAGCCGAGCACCCATCAAACAATCTTGAAACACCATAGAACTTGAAGGAGACCCTACTAATACCAATAGGCCGCTCTCCCTAAGGTCTATGAACCAAAATCACGACCCAAAACACCCGATGCAGAAACATGTAGGATGTCTGGCCGAAATCTACAGGTCTTCGTTTTCGAAATCTAAAGTGCCTAATGTGTAGTTCTACTCAATGTGAACGCGTGGATATGCTGCAATGCAAAATCGGACGACGTATGCTCACCCAAACAATCAATGAAGCTCGTAGAAGGAGCTCATAAAGCCAGACCGTACACGTGCAATGTTGGTATCGGCGCATAGCTCTAGTTGGGGGCAACACGCTGCACTTCTCCGCACTCGATTCCGACCATCGTAGCACACGTAGCGTTAAGATGAAGCTCACACTCTCTCTCTCGTACACAGTACGCTCACTCACAGACTTCAAACTTGTTTTAAAATGACAAAAGGTCTTTCATTAAGGTCAAAAAGTGGTATATATACCTTACGATGTCTCAAACCCTAAAGTTTTAAAATCAACCATCTACTCAATCTAGTTATCAAAACTGGGATACAATCTGGAAACTTCTGTAAGTCCCAATATTTACAAGGTGAAAAATCGGGTTTTCCTCAATGAATGAATAATTACAAAAATAATAGTCCGCCGAGTAGTTAGATGCCGTGGGGTGTCCCCTCCTTGTTCATGTCGTCCCCGACATGGCCTTGATCAACTGCTTCATCTTATCGTTTCCCGCATCTTTAGCAGTGATTCGTACCTTGCATGTAGGTTCAGCATTGTGGGACCAAAGATATCTGTATTCATGGTGAAGAACCCCGTATAGAATGCTTCTTCAAACGCCTAGAGGTGATAGGATGGTAGAAACATGATTCTTTCGTACAGCACATGTATCACCTCCTTGGAAGGCTGACCTGATAGATCATAAGCACATCTGTATGTATCTTGGAAGAAGAATATGTTGTCGGTCACCTAGCCTGGCTTGAAAGTCTCAAACACTGTTAGCATGGTTCTGCAGATTTTTCTCATCATAATGCATGTAAGGTCAGGTGAGCCAGTGAACAACTTTATGGCGCCCGTTAGGGTTTTCACCATGTATTGGACACTTATTCTCTCACCTGTCTTCACGCCCGGTAGCTTTGGGTAATTCAGCCAAGTGGGTTGGTTTCTTTGCAAAATTTCTTGTGCCTTCCACGTTGTAACCCTTGGTAGAGGACAGAAGCTGAGGTTGTCCCTGATATGTTTAGGTGCCTCTACCAAGTGGATTAGGTATTGTGGGTACTTGGTAAGCCAAGCCTTCCTCCACTTTGGCTGAGATTCCACTATTAGCTTAACTCCTTCTGGCTTCGAGGTGTCTGCATTGTAGAGAGGTACCGTTGGCTCTTCTCTGATCCGCTTGTTGATTGTTGCTGCCTCATATTTCAACAATGGATATGGGAGAGAGGGTTGAAGCCACTCGCACTTGAGATTGCTGGCGTCGATCTTCTGAGTTGTCATAGATTTGAAGACCCTCTGCTCCCATTCGAAGGCTTCCTTTGTGCTTTCTCTTAGCTCTACCTCTATTGCCTTATGCAATTCTTCCTCCTCTTCTTGTGTTAGATCCTGTGGCTCTTGAGAGGATCCTACTATGCTTCCCTCTTGCATGGGTGTGTCCACAAGATCTGCCACATTGTCGAGGTCGATGCCCTCATTGGGGGCTGGCCCTGATCTTTCTGCCTCTCCTCCTTGCTGGCCTTTCAACTCCTCAATTTGCCTGAGGAGTGTTTGCTTTTCCGCTTCAGCTTGTCCGCCCATATTCACGAGGAGGTCATTAAGTTCAGCGTTTACTCTTTTTGCCTCCTCGAGATTTTTCTTTATGCTTTCCACCTCTTCTTGTAGGGCTTTTTGGCTGTCCTCCATTCTTGTTTGCATTATGATAGAACCTTCAGCCATCATTAACCTCTGCTTTTTCTCGAGAGTCAGCTCCTTCTGAAGTTCCTACATTTGCTCTTCATATAGTTGACTCTCAGAAATGATTTGAGCTGAGCTCATAGCTCTGACTCTAGCAGGTGATTCTCACAGCCTCTGGATGGTTTGATCTTTGACTCTTAATTGGTCCTTGAGCTCAAGGACCTCATCCAAGCTTGCTTCTTGTTCTATCTCTGCTTTTTCCTTGGCATTTATCATGGCCTCTACTTCTTTTGATTCTTCAGCCAGCTGTAGTGTCAGATTATCCCTTTCTCTTTCGGCATCTCGCAATGACTTGCTGAGCTGCAGACACTCTTCTTCAGTTGCTTGTATTCTTTTTGCTACTGCCTCATTTGCTTCTTCCATTGCTTGGCAGTTTTGTAGAGCCGTTGCCAAGCTGGCCTACATGTCATCTTCTATCTCTTTTTGCCTTTGGCTTTGTGTTTGCAAAGAATCTACTTCCTTTTTTATATGTTCTTTAGTGGCTTTGAGAGTCGTCATTTCTTCCTCTGAAGCCATGGACTGTGCTCGCAACTCGGCTAGCTTTGTCATCACCACATCCCAGTCATCAGAGGGTGGGTGCAAGTCTACAGTGTCTGTAGCAATTTCTTTAAGTTCCACTAGCCGGATGCCTTGCATCTGTTCTTTATGCCATGTTCTCGCCAAGTCAAATGCAACTGTGGCGGCTTCTTCCTTTGTATAGCCTGCAGCTAGCAGGTCCAGAAATGCATAATAGGCCTCATCTAATCCTTTTTGCTCAGAATCGGGCTTGGCCTCTTCCTTTGGCTCAGGTTCTTGCCTTTGCTCTTGCTTCTCAGCTTGCCTTTCTTCTTGTTTGTCTTCTTGTCTTCTGGTGGAGGGCTACTAGGAGGTGGTGAGGGCGATGGAGAGGGTTGTGGGCTGGGTTTAGGGCTATCTGGTAAAGCTACCAGTTTTCCCTTTAAGTCCCTATCTGCTTTTGTTTTCCTTTCCCTTTCTTGGCTTTGTTGTTCATCTAACAGTGTCTGCCTTACCTGCTCCACTTCCTCCTCGGTGAAAGGTACATTGGGAATGTTTTCCGCTGCAGCATCAAGAATCTCAAAATTCTTGATGTAATCTTCAAAGCAGTCCCTTTGCACTCTTCTCGATGATCCGGACATAGACTCAAGAGATGGCTTCCAGAGTTCGTTTAAATCCCCCTTGAGGGCTCTTTCTGCTCAAAAACTCTCCATTAACCTCTCGAGTCTTGCCGCTTTTTGTGACCTTGTCTCTTTGGCCGGCACTTGAGAAAACTCTTTCTTTCCTTTCTTCTACTGTGGTTGCTCCTCTTCAACTGGCTCTAGCCGTCTCTTCAACCTCGTAGCCACCCTTGGTGCCTTTTGTGGCTCATCTTCCTTGTCTTCTTTTACCCTTAGCCAATCATTATGAGATGGGGGGTTAGGCCACCTTCCTTTAGCGTGTAGTGCTGCATAAACCACCTTGGTTATCAGTTCTCCTGGCACTATGTAGGTTGGCTTTTTGTTGCCCATCTTCACCAAGCTATCATGTATGTATGCTGCATAGTTGATTATCTTTGGGGTGCCTTTTGTCATTGCCCAAGTAAACGTTGTGGCAATTGCACCTGGCGGCATCTTGTACTTCTGTGGCCTCTTCGTGCACATGTGGAAGTATTGGTTGTACAATTGGCTCATGATTTCCACCTTTGGGTTGGCAATGTCTTCAAAGGTGTAATTCGCCTTTTTCTCTTTGTACACCTTGACTGCGTCCCTTCTTTTTGCTACATTGTCTCCTTGATTGGAGAGGTCTAGTGCATATGCTACAACCCACTCCGTGATTATGATCTCTGTATCTGGTCTGCCTTGTAAATCTGTCACCTTGGCCACTCCATCTTCTTTGATGCTTGTTACAAACTCCCATACTCTTTTGATGTCCATCCCCTATTGGTATTGCTTCGAAGTAGTTATGGAGGTCAATTTTCTCCAAGTAGCCGGCCATTTTGCTTCGTACAAATTCATTGAGCTCTCTTGGCAGCATCGATAGCTCTATTACATTGCCTTCATTGTCTTTGAACACTCCCTGGTAGATCTTTAGGTCATTGGACTCTAACAGATCCTCTTGTATCCAGGTGGTAGTGGGCTTTAATGTTCCTTCTGGAATGACAAAGGGTTCCACCTCGTCAAGATAATCTTTGATTGTCATTCTTTTCTTCTTTGCCGGTGACTTCGAGGCTGCCATAGATCCTGTTGCACTTAGTAGTCCAAAGTTAGCGTTTTTTTTTTTCCATATTAGCTGCGAAACTGAGTTTTACCTATCCAAATGACTTGAAAATTGAAATTAAAGCTTAAAAGAAACTTGTGAAGCTGTGCATGTGCTCACAGTGTAAATCTGGCCAAAAATTTCCATCTAGACATCCTACGCGTAGGATGTCTTTTTCATCAAAATTGGTTCATACTTGACATGCAGGTAGGGTAAGGCTCATGGAACATGGCTATATGCTTGGATTTGAATTTGGATATCAAAAATTGGATTTTTGGGTTGATTCAGGCTTTAGGTCACAATTTGGGTAGAATGTCCATCATAGGTAGCAATTGATGTCCAAATGGGTTGAAAATTGGTATATGGGCTCAATGCACCATGGTATTGGCTCCCATGATGTCATTCCTTGCACAGAAGGTTAAAATTATACTGAAGACATCCTACGCGTAGGATGTCTTTTTCATCAAAATGACATGAAACTTGTTCTGTGGGTTGTCCTTGGCCTATGGAACATGGCCATGTTCTTGGATTTGAATTTGGACAAGATTTGATGCTTGTAGGGCTTTGTGAGGTGTTTTTGGGCTCAAAAAGTGTATCTTGAAGGTGTTGGGGGTCAAAAGTGATTAGAATGGCTTCAAACTTGACATATGAGCTCTTGATGATGAGGTAATTAGATATGGAATGATAAAACATCTATTCCATGTCAAACAGGTCCATTAGACATCCTACGCGTAGGATGTCTATTTCATCCTTTTTTCTCCCTGACCACACAGATTGTTTGCTGATGTTTATGTGAATGTGTTGTGCAAGTTTCATGAGATTTGGAGAAGATTTGGTAGGTCAATGGCCTATTATTGCCTCTATGCCCTAACTTTGCGTTTTTCCATGCATATGAGGTCAACTCTGGTCCAAATGTGATGAAACTTGGTGTATGGCTTGTAAATGTCATTCAGAACATGTGCATGACAAAAAATGTTGAGGTTTGTGCCAAAAAGTACCCTTGAGACATCCTACGCGTAGGATGTCTCCTGGTGATTTTTGTAGTGCTAGTGCTCCCAGTGCTTGCCCTTTGCCCCCCTAAGTCCCTTTTGAGCCTAATTTCAACAAAAAAGTCAAATGGATAGAGTATAACTCCCTGTGTGGACTTCAGAGCCTTCGAGCCGTTTTCTGACTTTTGGAGTTCTTTTTGGCGATGAAATTTCTCGATGTTGGTCTCCATAGCTTCCCGATCCCTTGGGGATCCTTGCCGTATGACTTTTGTCGACTTTGGCTTCACCAGAGCTCCATTTGGCAATTTGTTGCTGTAGAAGCACCCGTGGTTGCGTTTACATACCTTTGATTATTTGTGGTGGTCTACCACCATAGGACTTGGTTGTTGATGGTCTAGGAAAGCCGCTCGTGAAGTTTGGTGGCAAACGGACTTGCGGTTTGGCCGCAAGTGTATTTTGACGCTTTGTGTGTCTGATGCCGTTTCTGAGGTTTAGAGCCGCTTCGGGTCATTTTTTGGTCATGCGGGTCATATAGACTTGTTGAGCATGTCGAGATGCTCCTACCCATGAATTTTGGTAGCATTTGGTCGCCGTTTCGCCGATTTCCCATTGGGTGGCCTCTTGCGGGTTTCTGGGAATTAGGGTTTTTCTCGATGGTTTCCCACTGCCTTTGGACATCCAGGAATGGTCTCCTAAACGAGGGTAAACCGCCGATGAAGTCTTGTTGCTTTCGGGTTAGTCGTTAGGCCGTCGTCTCTACTTGTAGGTCTCTACCGCTCGCTTTGTGTGTGACCCCTACGCTAGTTTTCGCGACATAACGACAAACATGCACGAAAAGCTCAAGGTGGTGAGCCTACCTCTCATGTCTAGAGCTGGTCGGGTAGACGTGCGTGTCGTAGAAGCTGCTGGAAGGTCGATCCGCTCTAGGTGGTAGAAGCTCTCTCCACAAAGTCAATAGTGAGAATGAGCTAAAAATGGGGTGAAAATTTCTTATAATGGAGGTCCCCGAACCACTTTTCATGAAATTTGACATGTGCTCCTATCTTCTTGCGAGACGCGGTTTAGGCTCAAAAATTTCTTGATTGGACTCCATTTGCTCTGTTTACCAGAAATTTGCCATTTCGGTCAAAACCTGGGCAAAACACGCTTTCTACTCCAGTCTCATAATTGCACCCCCATTGTACCATAGGTTGTCCTATAGTCACTGATCATCACCATATTTTTTATTTTTCATTACGACTATTTTTCACATGCTTTTTGTATTTTTGAAGTTTTTTTGCCGAAAATTAGCAAAATTAAAAAGAAAATAGCAAATCAAACCCAAAAATCATAGTAAATCACAAACATCACCGCAACACATTATATACACTCACATGCAGTTTTTATGGCCGGATTTCTCCGTTTTACCAATATTTTGCCTGAAAAATGGCTATTTCTACTTATACACACACACCTAGGGGCTTGATTTGGCGTTTGGTCCCATATACCTATAGATTCATGCTGTATAAGGGCATATGTGCTTGGGTTACTCCAGAAAATTTCGCAATCAAACAACAACCCTTAAAATAGTCGAAAATCATGCCCTTTTTTGTTGTTTCTGTCATTGGTTCCGCATTTGAGAGTGCCTCTAGAATGCTCCCCCCTCCTAGCCGGAGTCCTCCCGGACGACAAGGTGTCGCCCCGGAGTATGTGCCATGTATAGGTTGAAAAAGTTGTGCTAATTCCTGGCCGTTTAATGTGGCCCTATTTTATGCATACTCGGTCAATGCATGGAAAAACTAATGCTGTGCAAGAGAAGGGTATAAGCAAGATGCTTATTGGCATTCGCCGTCGAGGTTTCCTGCTTTCTTGGCAAGTAACAGCTATAGCTCTACTACTCTCTGTTTAATTGTCTTTTTGGCAATAAGCAATTTCTTTGCCGACACTATTGATGGAGTCGTAGCTGTGTCTAAGGATAGAATTGGCGGGGATGTAATGGCTATGGACCTTATGGCCTTGACTTTCCATTGGTATTTTGTTGCTGTCTTTTTTTATAGATGTTTTGGCTCTTTCTTGTTTGCCATGGGTTTGTCTTTCATCGGCATCCACTTATGTCCGTTCTCCTTTTTGAAATGCAGTTGTCTGCTTTCCATTGTTGCTTGTACCGTAGGGAGTTCCTTTGGCTTTTGCTTTGGTATCCAAATGTGAGTGACATTTGGGTTATGGCTAAGCATTTTCTTTGGGATCCACATTCATTTTATGCCCTTGATTTGGGGTTGAACAGTCTTCTTTATTGGAATCCGTTTGTTACATTGTTGTTTTTCTGCCATTGCATTTCTATCCTTCCGCATCCATACTTATTTACCTTATTTTGGTAGCCTAGATTTTTGCATTCTGGCCGGTGACTTCATCTGTCTGTAATTAGCATGTTTGGCTTTTACCTGATTGTTGGTCTCGGGTTTCCTGTTGTTCTTTGATGGCATTTGTGCTTTTGGCTTTGTTTCCAGTGATTGCATGGCTTGCAGTTGATCATGCTTGTATTGCTGAGCAAAATCTATCACCTATTGTTCATTTTCATGTTGAATTTTGACCGCCTTTGATTTCCAATCTATCTGCACATTGTATGCTTTTTGCCAAGGTTGCCCTAGCATCATTGGGTGTTGTGTGCTTTCATCTGTCACCACATAGAATTTGTGTGGATAAATATATTGATGTATCTGTACATGCAATATAGTCCATCCCAGTGTTTTCAACGGGTGTGAGGTGCTACTTTCCAGCACTTGAGGAGTAGGATGAAGTTGACCTGTGACTTTGAGCTCTTGGTATAATCCGTAAGAAATCAAATTTGCTTGAGCACCCGAATCAAGCAAAGCTGTTGATTCAACTTGATTGTTGCCCACTTTGATCGCAATTATTGGCTCCACTGTTTCCTCCTCCAACTTAGTCAGTCAAATGGCATTGATTCGCAATAGTGCTCCACTTTTTTGCTATTGTCGCAGAAGCCGTCTTTTTGCAATGTGTTCTTGTGCTTCGGCTTGAGCTTCCTCCCGTACTCTCTCTTTTTCCTTCATTCGTTGTTTTCCTTGATGAATTTGTTGGAGCATCTCCTATGTGAGTGGTAGATGATACCTCTTGAATCGACATCCACTAATCCTGTTTGGCATTTCTTCACCTGCTAATGTAGCAAGCTTGACAGCTCCACTTTGTGATAGATCACTAATCACAAATGGTCCCATCCCTCGCTTTTTAAGTTTCTTGGCATGTTGTTTCAAGGTATAAACAAGTACGTAATCACCTGTTTTAAACTCTTTGGTATGCACATGCTTGTCAAAAAATTCCTTTTGTCTTCTCTTTTTAGCATGGATTGAAGCGACAGCTCGTAAGCGGAGTTCATCTAGCTTTTCAAGATCATCAATTCTTGAAGAGAGCTCATGTCCTGTCCATTCCAAGCTTTTTTCTACACGTAGAGTTGGGATTAAAAACTCTATGGGTAGTATAGCATGTAGCCCAAACACCATGTTGTATGGTGTTGTTCCTATTGATGTTTTGTAAGCTACCCTGTATGCCCATAGTGTTGAGTGTAGCTGTTGATCCCAATCTGTTCGTGATTCTGACACTATTTTAGTGAGAGCCGTGCATAGTGTTTTATTTGTGGCCTCAGCTTGCCCATTGGCCTGTGGATGGTATGGTGCGGATTTCCTATGTATGACCATGAATTCCTCTAGCAGATATTCAATGACTTCATTGAGAAAATGTGTTCCACGGTCACTGACAATTTCTATGGGTAACCCGTAACGTACAAAAACATTCTCATACAAAAATTGTGCCATGGTGCGTGCATCAGCTTTTTGTGTTTCTTTGGCTTTGACCCATTTTGTGAGATAGTCCGTAGCCACAATGATATATTGGGTATGGGTGCGATATGCAGGGGGTGAGATAGGTCCCACAAAATCAATGCCCCACTGTGCAAATGCTCTTGCTCCCATCATTGGCCGTAATGGCATCTCATCTCTTTTTATTGGCATCTTGGTGCGTTGACATGCATCACAACGCTTTACAAACTCTTCGGCATCCATGTGCAATGTAGGCCACCAAATTCCTACGGTTAAGACAATTTTTTTTGTCTTATCGCCCGAAAAATGGCCTCCACTTATTCCGCTATGCGCATGTTCTAGAATCAGCAGGTATTCTCTTTCACTCGCACAGATTCTAAGTTGATTGTCCTTTCCCCGCTTATAGAGTTGATTCCCAATTAACTGAAAGTCACGAGCTTCCAGCTCTATAGCTTTTTCCCGTGCTCTTGTGATGTTCTCAGGGAACGTCCTGGTGGTTAAGAAGTCAATGATATATTGACTCCATGCAGGTGCTATGTTTACCTGAAACAAAGTTGCGTGATCCACTGGTCGTTTGGCACTACATATAGTACAATTGGTAACACAGGAATGTGTGTCCGCATACATAGTTGGCCAATAAACCCCTAACTGTTTTAGTCTCTGGTGTGTTTTCACTGTTGAACAATGAAATGCACAACCCTGTACATGTGCCTCTTCAAGGTAGCACTCGAATTCTTCCGGATTTATACATAAGCGTAGGATTAGGTCCGATCCAAGATGATACAACCGTCCTGCTATCAATCTGGAAGTTTTTTGTTTGTCAAATTGTTTGTTGTTTGGATCTGCATTCCGTATTATCGAACCTACTTCCAAAGGAAAGAATGCTAACAATTTCCTTAGACCATTTGGGTACCATTTCAATGTTGAAAAGATAAGCATCTGGTATGTCATTATCTACCCCTTTAGGAGATTCCCCGTTGTGTATCCTTGAAAGATGATCTGCTCGCAGATGGGTTTTATCCTTTTTTACCACCACTGTGAAGTCAAATTCTAGCAATATAATAAACCAGCGTACGATTCTCCCTGTATTGCAAGGTTTATTTACTAGGTACAAAAGAGATTGATAATCTGTGAAGAACACAAATTTGTTTGCAAGCAAATAATGCCAAAATTTCTTTACAGCATAAATCATTCCTGACCCTTCCCTCTCGGTGGTTGTGTAGTTCTTTTCTGCACTGCTTAACTGTCGGCCCGCATAGCAAACCGGAAAATCCATTGTTCCGTCTCCAGGTTGAGCTAGAATACTTCCAATGGCATATGTTGAAGCATCAATGTGCACATGGAATATCTTTTCCCAATCTGGTGCCTTTAGCACAGGCGCTGATATAAGGTTTTCCTTCAGCTTTTGGAATGAAGTTTCACACTCCTCAGTCCACTCGAAATTGACTAGCAAACGATATAGAGGTTGTGCGATAACCGCATACATGTATATGAATCTTCGATAATATCCGCAGTGTCCCATGAAGGATTGCACTTGTTTTGCATTAGTAGGCCTGGGCAGGTCTACAATGACTTTGACTTTGTCTAGGTCTGTGGTTATGCCATTTCTTGAGACAATGTGTCCTAAGATTCATCCTTGCTTAACCATAAATACACACTTTTTCGGGTTAAGGCAGATTCGATATGTCCTGCACTTTTCAAAGACCTTTTGCAAATGGTCTATTTGTTCCTCTCACAGAAGAGAGTGTACACACAGGTCATCCATGTAAATTTCTAAGAATATTCTTAGGTATTCCTTGAATGCGTGAGTCATTAACCTCTGGAAAGTGGCTGGTGCATTAGTTAAGCCAAATGGCATAACTCGATACGCATACATCCCCCATTCTGTAGCAAACACTGTTTTGTGTTGATCTTCCCTTGCTATTGCCAGTTGGTTGTATCCTGAAAACCCATCCAGAAAGGAATAAGCTCGTTTCCCAGCCACTCGCTCAAGTACATGTTCTGTGATTGGCAAGGGATAATTATCCCTTATGGTTGGTGCATTCACCTTCTTGAGATTTACACACACTCGCAGTTTTCATTCTTTTTGGGAACTACCACAATGGGTGACACCCAATCTGTATGTTCAATCTCATAGATGAATTCCGCTTCCATCAATTTATCAATTTCTTCTTTGATTCGTTTCGCAAATGTGTCATTATATGTATAAGGACGTTGTTTGCTAAGTTTTGCATCCGATTTCAAAGGAATTGTATGTTGGAATATCAATGGATCAACTCCTTTGAGGTCTTTATAGGACCAAGCGAACACATCTTTATACTTCTTGAGAAGTTGTGTTAGCTGCACTTCCTCCTCAGGCTCTAAATCGTTAGCTATATAGACCGGCTGAGGCTTTTTGCTTGGTTCTGTGAGGTCTATCTTTTTTGCATTTTCAGGCCCATCGTACGATTCTTGGTTGGTTCTCTCCCTGATTAGTGGTGTCATGATGATTTTTCTGTCCTAGATAGTAAACTTCCGATAGTGTGATGGTACGTTCATGTTCCCCTTTTCTGACTCCCCTTTACCATCACTATCTTCTTCAGTAGTCCATATCTCTCTCAGAGACCGTTTCAGTTCTTGGTATTTCTATTTACGCTCCAGTTTGGTCCACTTTTGGTCTTTTGTTGTTTCTCTTTTTGATTTTTTAGATTCTTGTGATTTTGTTTCGGTTTTAGCTTTTCGTACCTGTTTTGTTTTCTCTTGCGTTCTTTCTTTTTGATTTTTTGAGAATTTTCCTGATATTTGATCTTTCACACAATCCTCTGCTTTTACAAGCATCAAATAGTGAGTTTTACCTTTTATCATGGGCATCAGGTTCTCTCTCGCTTTGTTTCCTACTCGTTTCCTCCGAGAGCGTTCTTGGCGTCTAGGGTGTTGATTAGCAAAATCATAAAACTTGATATTCTCGGCTTCATTTCCACGCTCACTTGAGGTGTCTGAACACTCAGTATCTGCATCATTATTTACTTCCAAATGTTCAGAGGAGTTGTAAAACTCTTCTTGTTCTGGAGGTTCTACCGTTTCTTTTTCTGGTACAACGCTTACCATGTAATAGGGTAGCACATCATAGCCATCCTTATCGCAAAATTTTGTTGTTGGACTGTCGGTAATGGTACAGACATCCAATGTTGCTAGTATGTGTTCCCATTCTAGAGGTTCCAAGGCATCTTCAGGGAAAGGTTCCGAAATGTACTCCTTATCCTCAATTGCTCTTTCTAAGACACAGTCCTCTCTTCTTAAGCTCCCACAATGTGAAGCTCCGCACATCCATAGCTCTTTTGGTTGCCCTAACCATGCTGGTAGTTCTGATCCTGCTACTGCAGCCGAATCAAACTCTTCCACAGGTGTTTGGTTCACATCTTTGTAACTATGGTCTTTCAAGTGTATTTTAGTTGTCGTCTCGCCATGTATGAGGTACATGTGGTCATAACCCCAATCTTGGACCATCTTCAATTGTCTCATGAATGGTCATCCCAAGATTATCTCATAATTTTTCTTTTTGTTGAAATCGATTATTGCAAATGTATGCTCATACTCGATTCTGCACGAAGTGACAATTACTTTTTCTAAGAGTCGTAGAGGCTTTTCCATGAACCCATCTGCCAATTGCAGTTTCATTCTGGTAGCCCCCAAAACTGGTTTTTCCCATTTTTTCTAGATTTCCTTGGTGGCGATAGCAACCCCGCTCCACTGTCAAGAATAGCCTTGGAGACTACTCCTTGGAATTCTACCAGTAGCGTAGTGTTTCCGTCTTCTCCCTTGCAATATTCTCCAACCTTATTCAATGGTACTGGCCTGGTGTTTAGATTAGGCCTGTCCAACTCTGTGATCCCTTCTTGTAGCTTCAAGGTGGGGTCTTTCACTCCAAATTTTTCTAGGCATTTTCCTACTGTGGTCCACATGTTTGGCCTTAACCTTAGGAGTTCTGCTAACGTGATTGTGCATGCCACCGGGGTGGATAAAAACTCAATCAATCCTTGTGAATCCATCACCTTGTTAGAAGAAAGTTTTTGAGATGGGATTGCTCTCACTTCCGACTTAGCTTCATACTCTCCCAAGTTAGAGGGTAAAGTTCTCAAAGAGTCTGGTTGGCTGTGCCCCGAACTAATAGATCCTTGGTCT
Organism: Adiantum capillus-veneris; assembly: GCF_014529385.1. Classification (NCBI taxonomy): domain Eukaryota; kingdom Viridiplantae; phylum Streptophyta; class Polypodiopsida; order Polypodiales; family Pteridaceae; genus Adiantum; species Adiantum capillus-veneris. The sequence continues at coordinate 137,896,260 of NC_140953.1, forward strand.
CCCCTTGTGAATGTATCTCAAAGTTCATCTGCGATCTTGCCTCAAATTCTTCAATAGGAGGTAAGATCACATTCTTTTCTTTTCTCGTGCTATTCATGTGGTGACTCATCCTATTAGCCTTGTTGGCCTCACGGATTTGCTTCCACAGATCATCTAGACCGAACCGTCCTTATCCATTTCTGCCAATATTTTAGGTTGGAACCCGTCACTTGCCCCATCGATGGTATTTGGCACTATGATAAGCTCTCCCTTGGACTTGTAATCATTAGTGAGTCTTTCCTTTGTTTATTCATGTTTCTCTAATGTTGGTTGGATAGGGGTTGGAGCTGGTGCCTCATGCCAATTTGCAAGTTTACCCAGCGGTTCTTCCATCAATGATTGAGCCGTCTCAATCATATTTTTACACATATCCAACCTCTGTTTTTCTATTTCTGCATATGGATAAGTCATCCACCTTTGCTCCTGGGTTTGGTTCTTTTTAAGTCGAGCTTCATAAGCTTTTAGAAGCGCATCCAACTGCTCGTTTACCTTGTCTGCTAGTACAGATCCTCTTGATCCTGCACTTTTGGGCTCTTCTATTTCCTTGGGTGCTATGGATGTTGTGGTGTGTGAGCTTAAGCTGGCTAGATCCTCTAACCGCTCCAATCTGTTCTTTGTATGTTTCAACTCCTCGGATAGGGATGTTTGCTCTCGTTCTTTCCTGGCCTTCCTACGCGCCTTTCTAGCTTTCCAAGTGCTTCTCTGATTTTTCGTTTTTGAACTTTGGGCATCGGTTTTTAGTTCTTCAATTATGGGTTCGTTCGTCCTTCTTTGGGCTTGGGCTCGTGTTACCGCCTGAATAGGTATGGTTGTTTCATTTTTCGATCCTCCACTGGAAGGTACTATTTCTAACATGTTCAAGGTGGTTTTTGCTCCTTTACTCGGGTTTGTAGGGCAATCGGGAATCAAATGAGTAATTCCACATTCTGGGCAATACGCATTGACTCTAATGATTTTATCATGAGGACAGTCTCTCAATCAATGGTCTCCACCACACTTGTAGCAGGGTCCTGGGGTTCTTGAGGTGCTCCTTGAGCTCCTCTTTGCTGGTAAGCATGTCTCTATCCACCCATGCCTCCATTGGCTATGAACATCAGTGTTCGTTCATCTAAGCTATATCTTCCTTCTCCTGTGGCCTGTGCAACAGTTGGTGGTCCTTGATTCCCTATCATGCTCCATGGTTCTAGTGTCGAGGGTTCTTCCGGTGGATAATAGTCAGGGTTTGCCGCATATCCATTGGGATCTTCATAATATGCATGCATAGGCACCAAAGCCTTTTCTTCTGATTCAGTTATTGTTGGTGTGTATCTGATATCGACTGGTCATAATCCTGGTAGGGGTGGTTGTTGCCTCAACACCGGTTGTGGTCTTTCTACACCTACAGGTCCTGGTAAGTTGCCTGCTTGATATCTGGGCATCGGTGGAACTTGAGGGGAAGCTACTGGAGCTTGGGGAGCATAAGGTCTCTCTCTCACATATCTTTTGTTATAATAACATTCCTCGGTCCCATGGTTTGTCCATTTTTATTCAATAGCACACCACTTAGGCGGTTTAGCCTGGGGTTTGGCATACAAGTTGATCTTTTTAAGCACTTCATCTACGAGCTGCTCCTAGTTTACCGCTACTTCTCCTTTCGGTGTTTTCTTAGAAGACCTGCTTCCACTTTGCTGTGAAGACGAATCATCATCAAGGTCCTTGAACTCCCCTTCTTTGTAGACCACACAATTGTCCACAAGGTATAGAGCCTCCTTGGTCAACTCATTCAACGTCGTGCTCCTCTTCATATGTAAGTCTTTCTGGAGATCTGCATTCCTTAGTCCTTGGATGAATATCAGCATAAGTCTGGACTGAGTTGGCAGTTCTTCAACAGAACAGAACTTAACATATCTTTTTAGTCTTGGGACTGCCTTTCGTACAGATTCTCCATCTTTCTCTTTGAATTTGTGGATCTGTGAGACGGTATTATGAGCTATTCCCCTTTGAGAGAATTCCTCAATAAACTCGTCAAACACTTCCTCCATCGACTCAAAGTCTCTACGCTCTACAGAGTCAAACCAAGTTGCAGCATCATCCTGTAGGGTTAGTCCAAACCCTACAAATTGGGTAGGAAAATCTAGCACCTCTTCGGCTCTAATTACACGCACAAAGGCTGCTACATGATCTCTTGGGTCTCTGTTTCCTGTGTATTTTTTGTTTACCCATTTTTGCACTTGAGAAGGTCTAATTCTGCGATGGTCTACAAATCTCATCATTGGATCACCCCGTCCCAGTCGATACACCTCCTCAGGCCTTTTGTAATAGGCTGGTTTCTATCCCAATGGTGCTCCTAAGCCATAATTTCTAACGGTTCTCGCTGGAGGTGGTTCTTCTCTTCGAACTCGTTCTATGGGTGGTCCTCCAAGTTCTATCGACCCTTGTGTCTTTGTCTTACTCTCTGTTTGATACCTTGAATAGTGTGGTGGTTCTTGCAAATCCCTGAGTCCTCTTGCGGCTTGATAACCATCTCGATTTCGGTCTGGTTCCATTGTTGCACTCTGTCAAAGCCATGCCTGCAATGATGGCTGGTTTGCTCGTTGGTCTTGGTTGTTGAATGCTTGCGGTCGGGTGGAATGTGAGGTAGTGTCATACTCATCTGAAAAAGGATTCGTTGACTTGCTTGGGGTGTGGGCGGCTCTTGGCATTTTCTCAGGGGCATATGCTGATGCTCTTGGACCTGTTGCTCTTTCTACTTCCTCTAGGAGAATACGTTGGTATTCTCGCCCGTATCTATCAACCAAAACTATGCCCTTCCCCGTAGCAGTTTCATAAGAGAATAAGTAAAGAACCTTGTCTTTGCTTAATTCGTTTACATATGGTTCTTTGTTGCGAAAGTAAGAGACTATACTCTCACCCTCATGCTTGTAGATTCCCACGTTCTCGTTATAAGTTGGAATCCTGGTTGTTTTCTTATCATACATAAAAATAGCTCCGGGCCAATCAATGTTTGGTGGCGGTTCTTGAGTTTCTGAAACCATTTTCCCTTTCGCCACGCTATCTCCATATCTGTTGTAATCTTCAAGGTTACTAACTATTAAATAGTGGTTCCTCTTTTTGTCTTGGAATCTATCTCCATCATCATAGACGGATTATCTCCAATCTTTGAGCTAGCCTCTCTTCGATACAAATGCACTTGCGGCCTCGATAGTCAGAATAGACTAGGGCTCCTCTCGAGTTTGTTCCCTCTAAGAAGATCACCGTGAGCCTGGAATCATTCAAAGGATTTTGGGAGGTGCTTCCTCCTCGCATAGGTCCATCATAGGTGAAACCTCCTGGCTGTTGACTACCCATCATGAAGAAAGATTTGTCTGACGAAGTGTCAGTATCACTCCCTTCCTCAACAATCAGTGCTAGCAGATCTAGCCTTGCGTGAGTTACACTCTCTTCGGTGGACACTAAGCTACCTTGGTCACCTGCCACCTTCTGCTCTCTAATAATGTATCTTCCTGATCTTAAATTCATCAAACTTATCAATGCAATTTATCACAAACTCAACCACTCACCTAGCAATGGGTCAGTATCTGCACAACTTCTTGCTTTGTTGCTGAATATACCTGTACACAAGCGTTTTAATTTCGGCAATTGAATCAAAGCATTTATTTGCTAGAGGTTATCTTAGTAATGATTGGTATAATTAGAGAGTTAATCTCAACCACTACTGTATTTTATACACTGTTGATGTTCTGGATTAGGTTTGCTAATCTGGAATAGTACTTCCCTCAGTTATTGGTCAATTTACGCGAAAAAGTCTGAATTCAGTCTTTGCTTCGTCAAATGAGCAAACAAGGTCCAAATTCACTTCTGAAAGAAGTTCTGGAACCCTTAAGCCAAATGGAATCTCACTGTCTATGCCAGGTCAAGTTTTCCTTGCAGTATGCCCCAATAGACATCCTACGTGTAGGATGTCTCCTGCTATGTTTTGCCTGGATTTTTTCACTGTTGTTTCCCCTTGTTGTGATGAGCTTACAGCTGCTTTTACTTTTTGATTTGGACACCTATTAGTTGGTCAATGAGTCAGGAATCTGTTCCGACGGCCTGTTGATGGTATTGATCAGTCTAATCAACTCCAAATTGGACCAAAACTGACTAGGAGGCTTGCCTTAGGCTATATAACACCTTACTATGCTCAAAGTCAAAATCTGGCTTCATTTTCTTGCATTAGACATCCTACACGTAGGATATTGTTTTCTTCAGAATGGCTTCAAACTCAAAGCCTAGACTCCCCTTGAGTTGCTGATCACCTTGGCATACTCAGAATTCAGTTTGGAGTCCCAAATCACTCAGAAGACATCCTACGCGTAGGATGTCTTTTTGGCTTGTTTGACCCCAGATTTGTCCCACAGCTTCCCCTTGATGTCAGTAACCCAGTGGTATGCTTAGATTTTGGTTTGGATGTCAAAAGTCCCAAATTTCAGCTGTTTTTTCTTTTTCAGTCAAAAGTGCTAAAGTCCGTTTTGAACCCAATTTTCTTACCCAAATGAGGTGAAACCCCTTTCAGTCACTCAATATATCATGCAAGACATGCTCATACAGCCATCTTATGGTTTTGGTTTTAAAATAATGTTTTGGCACTATTTGGGTAGGATGTCTGGCAATTTCAGTCTATCTGGCCTTATCCTGTCAAGATATGGCCAAATTTCCACTTTCCAGTTGAAATTAGGTAAACCCTACCTCCTGAACACACTGGTCAACTCAAAATCCCAAAATTCCTCCCAGATTACTCCTACCTATCATGAAGAAATGGTGATATGGTGTTTTTGGTTGCTTTTTCGCCTCTCCGGACTCTCAAGCTCTCCTCTCACCACTTCTACCACTCCAACTCCTACTCTAGAACTCGACTACTACCTAAAACTACCTAAGTCTACCTCCTCTACCTAAGCCGAAGGATCTAGGCCAGACACACGCTTCCTAGACTCCCTCTAAGACCCAGAGAGTCCTCCACCCTCTGATCCTATCTAAATGTAAAGCGAGACTCTTGGCAAGCCAAAAATCCCAATCCTCAAGGACTAGTCTCGGTCACCTACCTAAGGTTTTCATCCCCCACAGCGGCGCCAATGTTGGACAGATACGCCACGACGGACGTCAGCACAGCGAGAACTCACCTAACATGTAATGTCATCTAAGGACGAAGCTCGACCCGCAGGTGCATGGAAGCAAGCATAAGGTGTCAACCTACACTCGACCGACTCCTAACCAATTCCTACAAAGGTCTCTACCAATTGTCTAAGTCACAGCCTTCAAGAGTGCAAAAGAGGAAACTTCCTACAATGCTTTCTAGAGCCGAACACCCATCAAACAATCTCGAAACACCATAGAACTTGAAGGAGACCCTACTAATACCAATAGGCCGCTCTCCCTAAGGTCTATGAACCAAAATCACGACCCAAAACACCCGGTGCAGAAACACGTAGGATGTCTGGCCGAAATCTGCAGGTCTTCGTTTCTGAAATCTAAAGTGCCTAATGTGTATTTCTACTCAATGTGAACGCATGGATATGCTGCAATGCAAAATTGGACAACGTATGCTCACCCAAACAACCGATGAAGCTCGTAGAAGGAGCTCATAAAGCCGGACCATACACGCGCAATGTTGGTATCGGCGCATAGCTCTAGTCGGGGGCAACATGCTGCACTTCTCCGCACTCGATTCCGACCACCGTAGCACATGTAGCATCAAGATGAAGCTTACACTCTCTCTCTCTCTCGTACACAGTACGCTCACTCACAGACTTCAAACTTGTTTTAAAATGACAAAAGGTCTTTCATTAAGGTCAAAAAGTGGTATATATACCTTACAATGTCTCAAACCCTAAAGTTCCAAAATCAACCATCTACTCAATCTAGTTATCAAAACTGGGATACAATCTGGAAACTTCTGTAAGTCCCAATATTTACAAGGTGAAAAATTGGGTTTTCCTCAATGAATGAATAATTACAAAAATAATAGTCCGCCGAGTAGTTAGATGCCGTGGGGTGTGTCCAGCTTCTAACAGTCTCTTTGAGAATTTAGGAACAAGGCTAAATTTCTCTTTGGCCTATCACCCGCAAACGGATGGCCAAAGTGAAATACCTAACCTAACAATTCTTGATCTACTAAAAGCCTAAGTAACGGAAGTAGATCAAAGGTCCCAAGGTGAGAATTACTTACCCTTAGTGGAGTATGCCTACAATAACATTGTACATACTTCCACGAGAAAATCACCTTTCAAGGTAATTGAGGGAAGATAAAAAAGTCACCTGCTACTCAAAGTACACGGGAAGATCTTTGCTGCAGATGAGTACAGCGGAGACCTACAAGAATCTTCCCAAAAGATTAAGGATGCTATCTCTATCTCACAGCAAAGGCAACGGCCTGCTGCTGGTAAGCACAGAAGAGCCCAAGCCTTTAAAGAAAATGATTGGGTCTTACTTAAATTTTCAAAGGCTCGATTAAGGCACACGACGGGCAAGAATCATACGGAACACCAAAAGTACTATGCTAAGTTAGCAAAAAGGTACTATGGTCCCTTTTAGATTCTTAGGCCAATCAATGAGATGGCCTATCAACTCAAGTTGCCCAACCATTGGCTCATACACAATGCTTTCCATGTGAGCCTACTAAAGCCTTACAAAGGAGAGCCACCTCAAGAACCAACTCTTGAAGACCCACCGGAGATTGAGGACCAAGAAGAGGTGCTGCAACTCGAGTCCATTCTCCGACATGAAGACAAGGTACTAAGAGGCGGTAAGACTATCCGACGATACCTTATTAAGTTTAATAATTATCCTTTTGAAGATGCTAGATGGATGCAAGGCATACAATTAAAGGATAACCTAAACCTTTTCAATGCTTACAATGCTTCCCTGGAGTAAGCAAATGTACAAATGTTTAAAATGAACAAAGTTTTTGTCTTATAAGACTCTCTTTTTCTTTATTGTTCACAAAAATGAAGTAGTATGCATGCTTAGATCAAGTTTGCTGAGACAACGTCTCCTAAACACCAAGTAGAGCTTGTCACTCTGCTATGGAAGATTGATAGGACTAATGTGTAGACATGCTTGTGGCAGCTTAGGCTCTCAAGTGCCAAATGGATTAGTCATCCATTCTGGAACGACGTGGTAGGGTAACATAATGATCCTCTACCCGCTAGAAAAAGGATTAAAGAATAGGTTTTATCTTCTCTACCCCATAGTCAAGGAAGACTATGATTTCAAAAGAGAGATAATGTAATAATAACTAATATCTAATTCTCCTAAATGATTTTCTCATGTTAAATTGATCATTTAATATGGGGAAGTGGCGGGGGAGAAAAAGCTAGAATATTGGTTAAACTGTCAGACCAGCCACATTAGGGATCCAAATGAGATACAATAGGGATCCAAAGGGGGTGCCATCTACAAAAGAGCAAGGTGCAACAATGGGCTTTAAAGACCCTAAGGTTCAGCCCATTAAGACTTCCAAAATGCTAAGGTTCCAAAAATCAAAGGTTGTGTCCAATGGTTAAGCTTAGGAAAATTGGATGCTTTGTGTGTGTGTGTACAAAAGCCTTCATGAATCCTACAAATGAGGGGGCAAGCCTTGCAAGTAGGGGATGAGAGAGAAACACACACACACACACACTCACAAGCCTCCTTTACACAAAGGAATGAGGGACACATGTGAGCTCCCTAGCCTAGATGCCCACAAGGTGTACTCAAATCCTATTGGATGGCCATGGAGGTGGACCAATGAGAATTAGGCTAGAGTAAATCTAGTTTAATTAGTTTAGAAACACTTAATAAAAGAACCAATAAGAATTAAGCTCTCTAGAAGACTATTGGACAGTCTCCCAAGGGGTCCAATGAGCATTTAATAGCTTAATGGCTTGCCTGATTCCTATTGGCCAGGAGGCAAAGGGGTCTAATGAGAGTTTAGTTGCATTAATTAATTACCTAAAGCTCTCACAAAAGCGGAAAGGGGGACACGTGTCAGAAGGCTATCACTTATGCTACTTAAATTTCATTGGCTAAGCTGGGAAAGGTCCAATGCGGTGTGAGCATGAGCAAATAGCAAGAGGGGTCGACCAAGAGAGAGAGGGGGCTGAATTTTTAAGGGCATTATTCCACACACACTCACACTAGCTCATGTGTGAAGCAAGAAGACTCTCTCTCTCCTTCTCAAGCTTTAATGGAAAGTTTATCACCTACTCCAAGCTTGTGACAAGGGAGGCCTACACCAACAACTCTTGGCTTTGTGATGCAATTCCAACCAAGAGCCAAGCTTCAATGCATGCCTATCTGCTCTACCATGCTAATTACTAAGCTATGCTATGCTATTATGAGTGATTATGTGAGGAGATGTACATCTTTCTCGTAAGACTACTCCTTCTTCCTCTTAATCTACTCTCATACACTGCTAGCTCTCACCATCTTTGAAGGTGTGTGAGGTCTTGGGTCTGAGACCGTGAGGGAATTGATGTTGTGTTTTATAAGTGTTTTTCTTAGTCCTTGAAGCTTCCATCTTCATTGCACTAGCTAGTATTGAAGGAACACCAAGAATTGTATTGTAAAATGTCTCTAACGTGAGAAACCTATAATACAAAGCCTTTTGGAGGGGGGACCGGCTCCATGTAAATCCGGTCCTCAACTGTTGTCAATAGCTTAATTTCTCTCTCTTTTGAAGTATTTTTCATGCTATCTAACTAGGTGTTATGCTTTTTGTTGCTCTCTCCACCCAAGCACTCTTGTTATGCTCATTAGGAATCTATTCTATTGATATGCTCACTATGTTCATGCTAATTTCCGCTACACAAAAGTTACGAGGCCACTAAATGTTACACATGGATATTTATGGGCTTGCTAGATGTGTAGGAAAATTCTCCATGCTTGTTTCATCATGTGTATCATGTTGATTTATGCATACGGTGTGCTTATGATCACATAGTGCATCAAAAATGTTTTTTGTATCACATCATGTAGATGGTAGGAATTGAATCTGTGAAAAATTGGGGGAGTGAAGGGATGGATCTTTGTGCTAAGATATGTGTGAGAATGACAAGTGTTTAACTGAAATATATGAGAGAGACAATGATATACTGAAAGGAATATCTTTATTGATGATGAAGCTTCCTTGAGATACAATATTGGTACTTGCAAACTACCAATGCAGGTACTGCAGACTACCAATACAGGTACTGTGACACAGTCTTAACAGTACTAATAACAGAGAGTAAATAGTACCAAAAAGAAAGTTATGGTACTCTGGAAGTACCTAGACATGTACTCGAAAAGTACCAATGGTACACAGTATAGGTACTTCTGTGAGACTGAATGGTTGATCCCCAAACCCAAGCTAGAGTTAAAGTCCCAAGTACAATGAGTGTGTTTTCCCAGATAACAACACTCTATACAAGATGATCTAAGCCTCACAAGGTCTCTTATCTCTCTCTGTGTGTTCTCTGTCTCTCTCTGTTCTCTGTCTTTCTACTCTGTGTATCTCTCTGTCGAACTAGTGTACTGGTACATCTTTATATATCTGTATCTCTCAATGCTGAGCATAAGTCGTGGATCCCTTTGGTAGGTAGATGCATCATTATGTGGGGAACATATCTCCTTCATAGTCCAAGAAGAGATCATGGCTGTATCTCCAAATAGGTAGCTCCCAAGTTGGCAGGTTACCCTCTGTGTGCAGTCTGCAACTCTGCAGGTAGCCAACTTGGCACCTTCATCAAATATGGTAGAAGCTGAATTAGGATAAACCCTCTGAGAGGATTATACTCCACATGGAGTAGAACAATTTCTCTTTGTATTTCTCCACGAGATCACAGTTGTAGGTGGCTATTTTCATCCCTACAAATCTGCCTGTTGCACCTCCTGAATCTGCTCCTACCTTTTAGGTACCTTTCCACCTAACTGCTTGGTGGTTGTTGTAGATGCTTCAACGTGTATAGCTAATGATGCAAGGGTTATTGACCATCCACAATGATGTCAAGTCATCATCCTAAGCTACCATGTCATCATGCTACCATAGCATCATGCTTAAGCCTTTGTTCCCACCTTATTCAAGTAGATGTGTTGGACTTGTAACTTTAACAGAATCCCCCAAACCGCTATGAATCAGGTCAAACCCTTTGAATCAAAGATTAAAAACATCATTAAGAATATTTTCTCTCCATGTGTCACATGAAAATATCACACAAGTAAAGAGTTATGGCCAAAATACTGCTACACAGTCAATATTTTGGGCCCACGCTCTTTGGACCACTGTATAGATTCACCAAATGAAGGAACCCACTTAGCCAAGTCAAAACCTTGATTAATCTTGCTAATAAATGTATTTAGATCACGGGTAACACTTTGTGAGTGTGAATTATTAATCGTTTCTTGTACAGGGTTACCTACACATGTAGGGGGCCACATAGGGGGTGTACCATATGACTCCGTGAGTTGGACGAGTGGTTCATATATGTTTTATGGTTTGTTTTAGTGAGCTCATTTGAATTGTGGGATATATGCCTATTCAATCCAAACCGTAAGGGAAAATATGAATAAGGTGGCTTTCATTTGTGTCACCGTTGTTTGCATAAGTTTCATATGGGCAAAGTGATGTGATAAGGTGTTAGTATATACTATGAGTCTAAGTTTGATGCATTGGTTTGAGGTTGAATTCTTTCATTTGCAAGCCATGCACACCCAAAAGTAGCAAAAACTTATTTTTTGCATGCATATGGAGTTATGGTGTAAGTTGGATTAAAGTGGTGGGGTTGTTTTGCATCATGGTCAAATTGATGGGATGATGTCATATGATGTATAGAACTTCATGGATGGATGTGGATGCCTCATGTGCATGTGTATATTGCTTTCCACCCTTCTAGGTCAAAACGAGCTCTATGTGCTAGGGGTGAGGTAAAAATCATATTTTGTACCTTATGTGTGATTAAATATTGTCAAAATGGGATTTTGAAGCTATGTCTAGTCACTAGTTGGATTCTCTTATACATAAAAAGTTCATTCTTTAAGGGCTATGTGTGTTGGCTCAGCTTGATTGAGTATGGTCGGACTCCAAGTGTGGGAGTGGTTCAATAAGCATTATGGCTTATTGTAAAGGGTTGAGATCCCTCGTGGATTATGGTTATGAATTTTGATTGCATAAGCTGGTGTGGCTATTGGATCTTTTTTTTGGGATATGGTCGTGCTGCCAAAAGTTTTACAACCATGTCATGTGCTAAATTGGTCTTGCAAGATGGATGTACATCACCTAGTGTAGGGTTGAGTGCTCACCCATGTGATGGGATTGGATTATGATTCATTGCCTTTGGATTGGTTGATGGTATGATATTGATGGATTAGGTGGACATGTAAGGATAGAGACCCTGTACGATTTGGCTACTTGGAAAAGATTGTTTGTGCATATGGAAAATGCTATTGTGATTGGACTCATTTGTTATTTTTATCATGATAACGTCGATACAAGATTAGGATCACCTACATTGCTTAGTCTTAGATGAAAGGGTTGTTGACCTGGCGCTTTGGGAGTTCGAGGGTGTTGCCTAGATTTTTTGTTTCATTAAGCTCATCTACACGGTTAGTGCGTCAGGGGTTGAATGACCTACATGGCTGATGAGTCAGGGACCGTGTTTTGGATTTGTCTAAACACCCAATGTTGGATATTGTAGAGGTGTGGCATCTAAATTGGTATGGTTGGTGTTGATTTCCTACCACCTATTTGTATTTAGAACCCTTTCAAAGATCGGGTTCATGGAGGGAGGCAAAGCGTTTTCAACTTACATTTGGCTCAAGTAAGTTGGGGTGTTCTAACTCGCTCTTGGCAAAGTGAAATTATCTCTATCTATAGTAGAGTGTAGCTGGATGGATGGACTGGTCGATCCCTACATAGGTTCAGATGCTCTGCTAGTCATTTATATTTTTTATGTTATGGTGTACCTAGACTTTGGTATTGCATTAATTCATGGTTGCCTATTACATTTAAATGGGGCATTTAAAGATTCTCTTTTGTCATTCTCCTATGTCTCTATGCACTCTATTTCACCCTCCACTCCTCTCTCTCTCCATGCCACATGTCTCAAGAAGAATGGATGACTCATACATGTATAATTAAAGTTCAAATCATGCAAAAGAATTGGATCACTATGGAAAGTCACTTCTACATATGTGCAATAGTACCGGAATGCTCATTGCAAATGGTGTATCTTTATGGCAAGGCACCAATGACTTTACATGTAGAAAGCACAATGGTGATAGCGTGATTGACTATATGTTGTTTTCGAAAGCCACTCTAGAATGCATACAAAGCTTTACACTTGGTGAATGGAATCCAGAATCGGACCATAGGATGCTATGCATTGACCTCAAGTGTGGTAAAAGACCCGAGCATGTAGCCTCCAATCATGATGGGAATCATTCGTACCCACGTCTAGACTTCAAACGAGCACTTGTATATGCTGATATGGTGGACCAAATGTTAAGCATGACAGAGCATCAAGAGAGCCAAACATTAGAATACAAGTGGAAAGTTTTCAAAGAAGTAATTTTCTCTTGTGCGAAGGAATGCTTTTCAGTGAAACACATGTTTTGCAAAAGATCTAAGAAGGGCAGCACCAAGAAGAAATGGTTTGACATGGAGTGTAGTCAAGCCCAAAAACACTTGCTAAGGTTGGACGCAAGCAAATACAAGGAAGTTTACTTAGTTCACACACATACAAAGCACTTGTTCAAAAGAAGAGGAGAAGGTGGGAAGTCAAAAATCAACTTCTTTTAGCGCAAGAGAAAGCACATGCGTGTGGCAAGTTTTGGCAAAATCTAAAAGGCAAGCATGTTGAGAGATTTGGTGACTACTCTTGAGAATATTTATACGCATTGCAAGAACATCTATGAGCAACCCAATGTTGATAAGATGGAGTGTTGTAGCTCCCTTCTGTTTATGCCTCGCTTCTTTACCATTGAAGATGTATGTTGCACGCTTGAGAAACTTTCTACTCGCAAGGCATGGGACCTTCAAGATGTCAAGGCTGAAATGATTAAATGGACAAGCAAGAAAACACGATATTGGATACGCGATATGTTTAACCTTGCACTTCAGCATGGCATGCCTCGTGATTGGAGTGAAAATTGGATCAAACCTTTGCACAAAGGAGGAGATGTAAACAATGTGAACAACTATCGCACAATAATGGTTGGTTCTTTGATGGAAACGTTATTTGGATGTATCATGGAGATGAAGATAAGTGAATGGGCTGAAAAGAATGACAAACATACGCTAGGCAAAGCAGGTTTTTGAAAGCATCATAGCACTGTTGATCACCTTGTCAGTCTTCAACTTCTTATGGAAGCATCTTGATTGAAATAAAAAAGTTGTATTGTTGCTTTGTGGATTTCAAGAAAGATTTTGACATGGTACCGTGAGTAAACCTTTGGAGATGTATGCAAAGCCTTCAAGTGCCGAGAGGATTTATGCATGCAGTCTTTCGCGTCTACCAAAAAGTGATATGTCGACTACGTATGGGAGATGGAATTTCAGAATTTTTTTGCAAGCACCATTGGTGTCAAACAAGGATGCCCACTTTCCCCAACCCTCTTTGGGCTACTCATTGATGAACTAGAATGCATGGTTCTTGATTTTATGCAAAAAGAAGGCATAGAAGAGGTTAAGATCGAAAATGTGGTGATCATGCTTTTGCTTTATGCCGATGATGTTGTGCTCTTGGAACATACCTTAGAAGATGCACAAAAGCTTATGAGTGTCTTGGAACGCTTTTGCCTACATAGCGGTCTGATCGTGAATGGATCCAAAACCAAGGTTATGCTTGTAAAGACCCTTGATGATAAAAAACCATGCATTGTTTACAACAATGAGCAACTTGAAGTGGTAGATAGCTTCAAGTACCTTGGCCTTGAGGTTCCATCCAATCATAGATGGAAGGATTGCGCAATGTGTCACTTGGAAACCGGAAAGAGGGCTTATTATGCATTTGAGAACATGTGCAATGCTGGAGAGATCAAGTGTTGGGCTCTCAAGAAGTATCTCTTTGACACATTGGTGACACCGGTGCTTCTTTATGGAGTGGAGGTGTGGGGTGGTAGCATCAGGAAGTCTACTTGAAAAGAGTTTGAGAATGTCCAAAAGCGTTTTCTCACCAACTTTCTCCAAGTCAAGACACAAACACCCTACATGCTCTTACTTCTTGAGTCCGGATTGCTTCACATTGAGGCCTTGGGCATGAAAGGTTTGTGGAGTACATGCTTAAGACACAACGTAGCCCTTCGTATTGACTTCCTAGAATCGCATATGAAGCAAGTCAAAAGGTCCAAAATAAATGCAAGAGCAAAATACTAAGTTCGGGGTGGATGCTTGACATCAAGAAATGGTTTGGAAGATGGGATGCATGTCACTTGGTCAAGGATGCATCGATCGACTCCCAAGTTAATGAGGCCTTCTTACAACACCAATGTATCACGGCTTGGGAGAAATCCAGAGGTTCTTGCTTTAGCCATTACACCACACACATTGCCCCAAACTACAAATCTCTCTTCTTCTCTGAACACGGTAACCGAACCCATCCCTACATCCTTGAGCCCATCCCATCGAGTGCGATTTGCACCACTGCCTCCATTCATCTTAGCTCCCATTCTCTATGCTGCAAGATAGGACGTTGGGGCACTGGCAAGGAGTCTTATCGACTTTGCACCTTATGCGCTGGTGAAGTGCGAGAGAGTGAGTAAGTACCTCACACTACTTGAGTGCTCAGCTTTTGATCACACTAGGTCCTCTTTTCCCCATGTATTCAACCATGAGCTCTCCCTACATACCTTTGTCTCCCAACCACGATGTGGACTCTCTATTGCAACGCTCATTTCATCCATTTTTGAGCATCAAGAGTCACTTATGACCTCCACTCACACCATGTGACATGTTCATTTGGTCCCATAGGTCATATTTGACCTCCGAGGATGATAATAGAACTATCTATCTCTCTCTCTCTCTCTCTCTCTCTCTCTCTCTCTCTCTCTCTCTCTCTCCCCCCCCCCCCCACAATCCGGTGCATACATATATTCACCCCCCACTTGGTCATTTTTTTAGTATGCTTTCATTCATACCACCCATTTAGAGGTAGCACTAGTCCCTAGGTGCCTTTGGATGTAGACCTGCTCATGGATTAAACTCCTTGCTAGGTTGGGCATTGAGAACTCCTTCCATATGCAAACACTTCCACATATTTGATTTATATTGAAATTTTATAAAAGTGTAAATTGTGCTTGTGTAATTTATGTGTAGACGCTTGGGGAGGGGTATCTTTCATCTCGTGAATATACATTCATATAAGAAAGTGATTGTAGTTCATAGATCGCTTTTTTTTAGTGGCTCTTGCTTCATCCCACTTGGGTAGATAATCTATGGCTACAATGATATATTGTGTCTGAGTCTTATAGGAAAGTGGTTCTATAGGATTAACAAAGTCAATACTCCACTTAGAAAATGCTCGTGCTCCCATCATTGGTTGCAATGATGGGATGCTATCCATTCTAATTGGCATTTTAGCTCTTTGACAAGAATCACATCTCCTGACTTAGATAGTTAGCTTGTTCCTTTAGGCTTATGAACAAAAGTCTTCATCAATTGAGAACGAATAAGGCTCTTGCAAGTCATCATCAAGTTCCTTGGGAGGTTCCCCTGAGGTGATCCATAATAAGTGATCAGCTATTTGAAATGTGATGCCCTTCTTAAAACGACCACTATAATGTCAAAATCCAGTAAGATGATGACTCATGTTACAATTATATCAACATTATATGGTTTGTTAACAAGATAGAGTAGGGCTTGGTGGTCCATAAAGAACACAAACTTATTTGCCAATAAGTAGTGCCGAAATTTTTTGATTGCATAAATCATTCCAAGTCCTTTTCTCTCTATCAGGTTGTAATTTTTTTATGTTGTCTACTAGCATAAAAGATAGAAAAATCCATGACTCCTTCTTTTGGTTGTGCTAACATTCTACCAATAGCAAAGTTTGAAGCATCAACATGCACATGCAAATTTTTTTTCTAGTCTGTAATTTACAATCTAGGTGCTAAAGACAAAGCTTGCTTGAGCTTTTGAAAAGATTCCTCCCATTCTTTAGTCCAAATTAATGGGGATTTTATATTTTTAGCTTTTGGAATTGAAACATTATTTTCAAGCTTTTTAACACTCATATTACACTAACGATATCTTCAAATATTATTGTGGCATGAGAAAAGTGTACATTAGATTGTGCATTCCTTCAATCCCCAAACAATCAAATGTAAGATGCATACATGCCTTTGCTTGTGGGAATGTACGCCCATGCACATCTCTTATTATCGTGAAATGTAACTTTAAAAAAAGTACCATCTCTAATTAGTTTTGATTGAACATCATATTTTGAAGAATACCAAACAACATACTTGCCATGGTCTCAAAGTAACCTAGCAAATCCACTCAAGAAACATCAAAACCAAACTAGATCCAAGTAGAAATATGGTATGTATATCATACCACAAAGCAAACAACCAATCACATAATGGAGTCACACAGCCACCATAATGCCATGTCCAGGTCATGTGGCCACCATGTACATAGAACATGCATACAAAATGAAATATCTAGACAGAGCATATGTACATATTCATGCTCAACTCTAAGGAGAGTATAATTATCCATAATATTAATGACACCCACCTTAAACTTAATGTGTTGGCAAATCATCATAGAAGACTAAGAGATCACATAGAGAAAGGAAAGATACTTGGTCAATGTGGGCCTTTTCAAGATCAGTGAGTTGCAAAATGTAGGAACACACTCCATCCACCTTCTAATCATCAATCCCCCTTTATTTAGTCGCTCTTGAGACAACATATACATCTACACAATAGTAGTTTCTTATATGCAATCCTCTCAGTTTCTAGCCTTGAACCACCATGGTGAAATATAACTATAAATGAATCCAAGAGACGATGTTCTTTATAGGGAGTTCCTCAAGCACAAGTGATTGCATTCCAAGAGACAACCTTCCAAATAAGAAGCACTTTTTGCTTTATTTGAAGTACACCACACTATGGAACCATTTCTTATTGTCTCTCTAGATTTCTCTATGTCTCAAAGGCTTAACTTAAATAGTGCTCAATGCACCCCTTCATGAGCTCATGCATTCAATAAGGTTTAAACATATTTTGAATCATCTTCGCTTTCAAATTAGGAGAAATATGAACCTTGCATGGGCTTTGTAAGGAATCCTAATTTTTAGGGATTAAGGCTAATGGTGTGTAGGGTTAAGGGGACAAGGGCATTCAAGAAGCTAGTTTTGAGTAGGCTTTTCTAGCCTTTTTTTAAGACACATGTAGGATGTGGACCTAAGAGGTCACCTTCTCTCTCTAGCTTTTTGAAAGTGAAGGGAGTAAAGAGGTGTGGCCACATCATCAAAAACGTGGATCACTAAGAGCCAAAATTTGACTTTTTCAAAAAAAAGTTATTTTTACTTATTTTTGACTTAAAACTCCCCCCCAACATATATCCATATCAAAAAAGTATTTTTTGACCTTTTTTTAAACTTACAAGCACTAAAAGTCCAATTTTTTTTATTAAAAAAATTCCCCCCCCAAAAAAAAACCTTTCTTCTCTCTTCCTCCTCTCTTCTTTCTCACTCTCCTCTCCCTCCCTGCCCCCTTCTCTCCTCCTCCTCCCCTCTCTCTCCCTCTCCCCCACTGTCCCCTTCTCTCCTCCCATGTTCCTCCCTCTCCCTCCCTGCCCCCTTCTCTCCTCCTTCTCCACTCTCTCTCTCTCTCTCCCCCACTACCCCCTTGTCTCCTCCCATGTTCCTCTCTCTCCCTCTCCCCTCTCTCTTTTCATCCTTTGCTTCCTCATGCAACAGCTACCATGGTGCTCAAGGAAATCACAAAGCGTATGAATACATATTTGCTTGTTCGCAACGTTTACATCGAAGGTCGCATGTGAGGGTGAGCAGAGGTCATCCCAGGAACGTCGTACCATCGGTGAGATGAATGTTGATGGTTCTTCAATATCTTGCCAATACCATCACATATTTGAATAAAACACCCCTTTCTGCAAGGTAACAATATACTTCTTACTTTTGATTGTGTTCTTCTTATCATAAACTTTGAAATCTAAGGTGTTGCCTCTACTTTTTTTGTAGTGCTTGGCACAAAGGTTGCTTTTATGCACAAATAGTGAAAGGCTGCAGGTTAGAGAGGCCAAGTGTCACCACTTTTCCTCTAAAACAGTCTTCTTTGTTACATCTTGCAGGTAGGTGCTTCAAATCCATGCTTATTAGGGGTGGTAATCTCATCCTAATGTATATTTTAGGATTGTTTATTCGCAGTTAGATAGAAATACTTGCAAATTTGTACAACATATACTTAACAAGTGTCTTCATTATATAGCTTGCAAATGTTGAATTCATACATGTTTTTGTTACAAGGTGACCTCTTGCTATGCTAGTTCAGTGGCGTTGTTTGCAAGAATGGCTCAAGGAACTGGCATAACATGAAGCTTTTACGGTGGCACAAAGCTCTCCTCAGCGGCAATGTGGCTCCCACTACACCAAAAATCATTATGCTAACATGGAGAGATCCCTAGTAGGACAATGCAAAAACTTTTCATCAGCAGCAACACACCCTTTCCTAACATGAGGGCACTCCTACCAAAGATATTTTTATGTGATAGGTCACCCCAGGAGAATACCATGTCATGGAATAGATGTAAGAACTATGACCGCACTACTCCTTGGAAGTTGTTCACAGATGTATGTTTATCAAAGTTAATGAGAAGAAATTTGGACTTTTTTGTTTGTTGATGTGTAAGAGCACTCTAGGTCTACCATATTTTGGATTGTTTGATAAGTTAAATAAAATTTGTAGTCATTTAAAGTGTAAGTTTGTTTTTGTTTGGTAAGATTGTACATGAGAAGACATAATAAAGTATAAGAGATCTTGACGGAATAAACCTCGATTAGATTCCTACCATGCACTTGTGACACCAGACCTCTCCTTGAACCCTTTGATTTCTATCATTGTGGGAAGTCCAAGGGTGGTCTATTTTCAAATTTTTAGCAATAACTTTTTTTTAAAGGAAATTTTTGTTATTTTAAAGTTTGTACACAGTCTAGGAGTTCATTCTGATTGTTTTCCTTCAGTTTCAATTTTTGATCGAGGACACTCCTTGGAAGCCACTTTTGAAGGTGTTAGGGTGAGATTTTGTAGAAAGTTCAACACTTATAGAAAAAAAAAACTGACCACTTGAATTATGGCCATGCATAAAAAAAAATCTTGTACTGGTCATTTTAGGGCCCCAGGGACCCTCAACATGAGGGGCCACAAGGGCGCGCAAATTGGCCCCCTACTTTTTTGAGGGTATAGAGTGTGTCCACCACCCTCTTCCTATTGGTTGGCCTCTAATTAACCTTAACCCCAAAGGGCCCCTAGAGGGTTCATATTTTTCCTAATGTGTGAGAATTTTTGTGCAAAGTGTAAATACTTACTATTGCCTGAAGTGGTTATGGAGGGCTAGGAGAGTTGTACATATTGAGAAGCTCCCTTCCCTAGTTGGAACCTATATTATATGCACTCCAAGAGGCCCCAAAGTGATGATCTCTTGAATAGGAGTCCCGTCAAAAACATGCTATGTATTCATGAAACACTCTTCATTTAGTGGATATATTCACCAAAGAATTTTCAAGGACAACATTTTTATTTGGTAGCCCCTGACTTATGTTTTGTTATAGATTTGATTGCCTATATGAACTCCTCATAAATGCCAAATTACTTGTAGATACAGAGGTAGGTTATTTCACTTGAAAAAAGTCACAAATATTTGTTGACTATATCTTTGAGCATATCCTCCTACAACTGCCCTTAAAGTAGACAAGA
The DNA here is from genome assembly GCF_014529385.1 of Adiantum capillus-veneris. Lineage (NCBI taxonomy): Eukaryota > Viridiplantae > Streptophyta > Polypodiopsida > Polypodiales > Pteridaceae > Adiantum > Adiantum capillus-veneris. The sequence goes on from NC_140953.1 coordinate 137,916,210, forward strand.
TTTGGTGTATACCTCAAGAATCGTATGGCCGAAGGGGGAGGGGGGAAGATTAATTTTTTACATGGTTCATCTACCGGAAAGGGAGGAGGCTATCAATGTAGGATATCTTCAACAACATCCTCTTCTACATAGGGGTAGAATTTGGTCTCAATGTAGTGAAGTGGACTAGCTAGCAATGCCTTCATCACCCAGGGTCTCAATGTAGTGCAATAGATCTACCACTAGCTTTATCACCACTCCCTCTTCTATACGAGCTCAACAACAATCAACAAACCTACCTAAGTAGATTCTCTCATTCAAACAATGTCATGAAGCTCAAAAGAAATATGCCAATGTACTTGAGAGTGCTATGTAAATGTCCTACTACATAGCTTATTCTTCTCAAATGAGGCGGCATTTGGAACGTGGTATTTATGAGCAGCAACATCCGATGGAGGAACACCATGAAGATCATTCAAACCTAGAGTAGCATGTGTGTTCAGGTCTCTGTCTATCTCTCATTGCATCATTTTAATATTGAGACTAGAAGATGTAGGAGTACCAACAGATGCCACTATTTTCTATTTGTGTCATATAGAGCCACAGACAGAGTTACATCATATTTGCCATTGGCTGGTACATTGGACTATTTTTGCTGGATCTATGTAGGCATAGGGAGAGTCTGTTGAGGAGATCAAGAATTGGGAGGCATTCTTAGAGGGAGATCACTAACTTCTTTAGATCAAGGACTCAATAGTCAGATGAACAGGATTCAGAGCAGACTTCATAGCCCATCTACACTAGAGGTATATTAGTTGACGGAGTCATTGAGCTTGAGAGAGCTAGATGCCTACGTTGTGACGTGTTTTTAAGGAATGATCCGAACCACCTTAAAGTCTTTGAGGAATTTTTTTAAAACTCTTTTGGACCTCTTGGATATAAATAAATCGTGCTTGTACAAAGTGTACAAAGGTGGTGTGTGCCAATTATCTTAATGCATGCGGGCCTGCTGTGCGGGGTACATAGTTTTGTTGTTTTGTACATAGAAGTGTCGAGACTTCAAAGAGTGAGTTAGTGCGTTAAAAATATGAACAAAAACTGAAATTTTATCAGCTTGGGGTCATGAGTGAAGAGGGATATTCATTTGTGAAGAAGAAACTCTGTGCTGTTGCAGCCTAGTGAAGGGTGGGGTTTTTGGTGTAGGGGTTCCCCTCTTGCCTTGCGAGAGCCTGATGTGGTGAGTTGAGAGCGTCTCTCTCATCAATGGTCTAATGAAAGTGGGTGCTTAGCTCTGCATATTGACCTCTCTTCATCTTGGTTTGAGGTATGGCAACTATGTTATGTGCAGTTCCTTGTGATGCAGTTAGTCGAGGGTAGACTATGTGCTGCAATTCCTTGCTTGTACATATGCAAAAGGGCAAGTTTTTCCCCAAGTTTTCCATTAGATTTTTTATTTTTTTTGCTGAACTTTTTGGGTTGTCAAATTGGGGTTGAATTGGATGGGTTTTGATCAAGCTATGTGTATATATGGGAGCACCTATGGAGTCTCTACTAGCAGATGGAAGGGCGTTTGAAAAGAAGTGAAGCCCTTGGTTTTATGAGAAAAATTCCAGAGATTGTTTTTCTTTAATTTTTTTCTTTGGTTTTATTGATTCCCTTGCTTCCTTTAGTTCATGCAAGTATAGTGGGACTTTTAGCGGTGTAGAGGGAAGCTAGTACAGGCCGAGTGCGAGTAAGGCTGTCAAAATTTGTGAGAGAAGATCATCCCATATTATCTTGTGAGAGCTATTCTCTTCATCCTGTTTTCTTCGTGTTGGTTTGAGGTGTTGTAGAGGCCAGCCCCCCAATCCTTCACAACATCTATAAGGGTGACCACAACATTGACGGAGGCTCCATCAGAGGATCAAGACTATTCTAGCATGACATGGGAGACGTCCATTACGACTATTGACAAAGGTGTACATTGACGATGCTCTTCACAGCGATCGATGCAATACTTTTTCATACAGTACCTGATGTCGGGCATCCTCGGGCAATAATGATGATTTTAGTTTTTTGCTTTACTTCATTTTTTACTTTGTACTCAATCACTCTATTAGATCCACCAAGTTTCTAACAGTTTGGTCTCATAGGCCATTTTGTCCTTTAAACAAGGTTTAATAGTTTTTTGCTTTACTTCATTTTTTACTTTGTACTCAATCACTCTATTAGATCCACCAAGTTTCTAACAGTTTGGTCTCATAGGCCATTTTGTCCTTTAAACAAGGTTTAATATACCGTTTTGTTTCATTTCATATTTGACCTTGTTTTGCCCTCGCTTGCTCGTCTGATTTGCAGTAGCTGATGAGGGTAAAGAAGGGAAGAAGGTAGGTGCATGCACCTTCTAATCTATCCCTTTATTGCCAGTCTATAGCGCCAGTGTCGTCAAGGGTTTGTCGAAAGGCAGAAGCCATGGCCCTCCAAGCCATTGACATCGGCATCAATTTCTCCCACTTTCTCCTTCATCGCACCCACAGTCTCCACAATCGATCATTGCATGGACTCAACCTCTCTAGTTCCCACTGCAGTCTCACCTTTGATGTGACCATAAATACAAGAGAATACAACATGGCAAGCAAGCACAACAGCAATTGCGCCAAGAATCCTCATGGGAACAAGGATTGGGGCTCAAGAAGAGCAAGAAGGATGTCGAGACTTGGCAATGGTGGCTACGACAGTGACAACAAGGCCTCCTAAAGTCTGTAGACCCACCACCATTCCGGCTCATGACGCATCTTCTCCTCGCTTCTCGACATGGCTTATGTCTTCTTCTGTATGGATCAAGGTCTGACGTTATGACAAGAGAATGCAGGCACCCGAGGATCCTCCCTCTCTCTCTCTCTCTCTCTCTCTCTCTCTAGGAGAGCAAGTGGTAAGCGCATCTAGAAAAAAAGGGGGGCTCCAACCCCCCCCTTTTTGGCTTTCTAAAAGAAGCCTTAGAGTTAAGTTGGGCTAGGCATACTTTCATTGTTTTCAGTGATGGTTGAGACTTACATTAAATATTATTTCAATTTTAAAATAGAAAATGGATCTTTTTATTCCCTTTCATTTCATATCGTGACATGTCTTGACTTTTCTTGCATTCTATTGTTTTAGAATATTAAAGTGAAACTTCACTTGCATAATTCTAGTAACTCCTATGGATACACACACACACAAACACATATATATACATTAATGGGTTTTTTTTATTTTTATCAGATTGTATGGACACAACTATAAAGCTATTATGGTAACTAGTAAAACGGCGCCGCCTTTGACGGCGGCATGGCCCCTCTTTACCCCCTTGTCGACGCATCGCACTCGCCACCAACTTATTCCTAAAATCCTCCCAAATTGCATTTTGCTACTCTGTAGGGATTTACAGCTCCCAAAAAGCTACACCTATAATTAATCTCCCCAGAGAGAGAGAGAGAGAGAGAGAGAGAGAGAGAGAGAGAGAGGGAGGGGTATACGCACTGCCACCATGCAGCTCTCAACAAGCTTGCTTTGCGGCCTGTTAGCGCCATGGCTAACCTTCGTAAGCTCAACGTTCTACATTGCCTCCTAGCCGTCCACTTATTCTTGGCACCTAATATGGTGGCTCTCCTACATGTAGCCCAGGCTGCAAGCTTGTCCTACTTCTAGCACCTTGAGCTCCCCCACACCAGGATACCAGATGTCCTCTAGAAGTTGGTTGCCCCCTCTCCAACCTGCTGCATGCACCATTACGTTAGCCGCCTTTGACGGCGGCATGGCCCCTCTTTACCCCCTTGTCGACGCGTCGCACTCGCCACCAACTTATTCCTAAAATCCTCCCAAATTGTATTTTGCTACTCTGTAGGGATTTACACCTCCCAAAAAGCTACACCTATAATTAATCTCCCCACAGAGAGAGAGAGAGAGAGAGAGAGAGAGAGAGAGAGAGAGAAAGGGGGGGGTATACGCACTGCCACCATCCAGCTCTCAACAAGCTTGCTTTGCGGCTTGTTAGCGCCATGGCTAACCTTCGTAAGCTCAACGTTCTACATTGCCTCCTAGCCGTCCACTTATTCTTGGCACCTAATATGGTGGCTCTCCTACATGTAGCCCAGGCTGCAAGCTTGTCCTACTTCTAGCACCTTGAGCTCCCCCACACCAGGATACCAGATGTCCTCTAGAAGCTGGTTGCCCCCTCTCCAACCTGCTGCATGCACCATTACGTTACTTAGCTCAAAGCAGGTCCTCAACGGGCCTCCAAAGTGGGCTTCTCTCTGCATATATACCTCTCTGGCTCTTGATACCCACCTTTTAAAACTCTAGTAGTCTCACGTCTGCAATAAGTAAGATAGTGCTCTGTGTGTGTGTGTGTGTGTGCGCGCGCGTATATAACTCTCCGGCTACTCTCTCTCTCTCTCTCTCTCTCTCTCTCTCTCTCTCTCTCTCTCTCTCTCTCTCTCTCTCTCTCTCTCTCTCTCTCTCTCTCTCTCTCTCTCTCTCTCTCTCTAGCTGCATTTGAGTTGACGCTTGCGAGCGGCCAGTAGAGAGCGAAGGCGAGGCAGGAGAGAATGCTGGTAGGGCATAGCGAGCGAGCACGACAGAGTCTCTCTCTCTCTCTCTCTCTCTCTCTCTCTCTCTCTCTCTCTCTCTCTCTCTCTCTCTCTCTCTCTCTCTCTCTCTCTCTCTCTCTCTTAGGGTCAATATGGCATTTAGAAGAGGTTAACATAACATTTCATTTCAATTCAATTCTTTCTCTCTCTACCCTCCTGCAAGAGCTCTCTCTCTCTCTCTCTCTCTCTCTCTCTCTCTCTCTCTCTCTCTCTCTCTCTCTCTCTCTCTCTCTCTCTCTCTCTCTCTCTCCCCCATGGCGAGGTAACGAAGACGAAGGCGAGGTGAGCAGTTCATCGGACTTAGTGGTACTCTCTCTATAGCTGCATTTGCGCTAATGATTACGAGCGAGCAACATGTAGCGAAGGCCAGGCGGGAGAGAATACTGGTAGGACATAGCGAGCGAGCAAGGTTGGGGTCTCTCTCTCTCTCTCTCTCTCTCTCTCTCTCTCTCTCTCTCTCTCTCTCTCTCTCTCTCTCTCTCTCTATTTCCAAGTCAATATGGCATTTAGAAAAGTCTCTCTCTCTCTCTCTCTCTCTCTCTCTCTCTCTCTCTCTCTCTCTCTCTCTCTCTCTCTCTCTCTCTCTCTCTCTATTTCCAAGTCAATATGGCATTTAGAAGAGTCTCTCTCTCTCTCTCTCTCTCTCTCTCTCTCTCTCTCTCTCTCTCTCTTTTTCCAGATCAATATGGCATTTAGAAGAGGTTAACATAACTCTCAAATAGGTGACTGCACTATCCCATCTAGCCATGAGCTTGAACTCATTCGGAGTCATCTCCTAACTTAAATGCAGGCCGTTTCACTTCAATTCAACTCTCTCTCTCTCTCTCTCTCTCTCTCTCTCTCTCTCTCTCTCTCTCTCTCTCTCTCTCTCTCTCTTTCTTGACGCTGCGAAGGCGAACGCCAGCAGGGTAGCGAAGGCGAGGCGAGCAGGTCATTGGATTCAGTGGCTGGTTGGGGCTCTCTCTCTCTCTCTCTCTCTCTCTCTCTCTCTCTCTCTCTCTCTCTCTCTCTCTCTCTCAGTGCAGCCGTTTTTTGACCTAGTAGACAGCAGTCCACTCTTTTGATCATAACTTCTTCATCCGAACTCCGATTTGGGTGATCTATAGCCTCAATCGAAGAGCACGAAGTCCTCTACGCATTGATGTAAAGACAGAAATTTTCAGAGTTATGGAAGGCATTTCTGTAGCAGCATTTCCAAAGTGAACAGGTTCAACAAAATTGATTCTCATCTCCTATTTTACATACAATGTCTTCCGGCACTCGCAAGGGTTCTTCTTCTTCAACAAGGTCCACAACCATTGTGGAAAATGATCCAAAATCTCCTAAGTATGGAGATAGCAACACAATCACCCAACCAACGACATCAAAAACCATGATCATGGCGTACTTGGTATCATTGCAAGAGACCGACCGTAAACAAACAAGGCGAAGACTTACGAGCACTTGCAATGGAGAATGGCACACTAAGGGTACTTGTGGTTGAGAATGAGAATCTCAAGAGGACACTTGAGATGCAAACAACACGTTTGATGCAACTTGAAGAAGAAGTCAAGGAATGTAAACGCTCTCTTGTGGACTTGAATGCTTTGAAGGAGCGGATGAGCAAAGTAGAGCATGACCATGTATTGAAAGAGGAGAAATTTGACACTATGAGCCGGGATGTATGCGACATGAAAAATGTATGCACAAACAAGTCTTGGGCTGATGTATGTGGTAGTAATGTGGTTTCTAATTCCTCACTCATGCAAGCTATGGTTCAAACAAAGAATGTTGAGAATGTGGATGTGGAAGAGTTGAAGGAACGGGAGCGACGTTCCAAGAACATTGTTATTCGTGGAATTCCCGAAGAGAAATTAGAGACACCTCCTTCTCTTGCCATTGTTATTGAAGATTTCTTCAAAACCCACTTTGGCATGTCCGGAGTTATGGTCTATGGAGCACATAGAGTGGGGAAGCAAGGAGCTCCTCGCTCGGGAGAACGGCCAATTGTATGCACCATGCCGGATGAGACCAAGCGAAAGATTATCCTTGATAATAGTTGGATCTATTTGAGGGATACAAAATGTTTTGTATGTGAAGATCGCACTATTAAGCAACAAAATATGCGTCGCAAGGCATATGAGGAAAAGAATAATAAAAACAAGGAGATCTCTCGTGAAGAAAATGTGCCGAAGGAGGAGGCAAGTCTCTCAAGCAAATAGGGATGCGTGACCTATGAGACCGAGTTACAATTGAAAATATGCTTTTGGAATTGTAATGGATACCCATGGAATGCGGGGGTTGGCATTGATGAACTAACAAGCAAAGCCGATGTTGTACTTCTTGTTGAAACTTGGGAGCATGATACACAAAGGATTAACGGCTTGGAGGATTACAATGTACATTCATTGATGTAGTCAAAGAATCTCAAGCAACGAAGAGGACAAGGAGGATTAGCATGTATGGTTAAGAAAGGATTGGAAGATTTTGTATCAATTGTGGAAGATGACAAGTACAAACGTTATGTATGGCTGAAAATTATGACACCAAAAAGAGCACCCATTTTTGTAGCCGGTTGCTACATTCCTCATCATGATTCTCCCTTTTATGCTTGCATGGATAGAGATCAACCATTTTCTGATTTGGAAGAGGACATTGCTTATTTCAAAGGTGAAGGTGATGTTATTGTATTTGGGGATATGAATGCTCGCACAAAAACATTGCAACATGATACTCAACAATTTGATATGCCATACATTTCAAGGGAGTTGGAGGAAGTTCACTTGTATGATCGTACTTCAATGGATGAGAAAGAGCCGGATCACTATGGAAAGTTACTTTTACACATGTGTAATAGCACGGGTATGCTCATTGCCAATGGTGTATCTTTGTGGAGTGGAACCAATGGATTTACGTGTAGAAGACATAATGGGGATAGTGTGATTGACTATATGCTACTCTCTGAAGCCATCATGTATCGTATAAAGAGTTTTATGTTTGGTCAATGGACCCCGGAATCCGACCATCGCACCTTATGTATTGACCTTTCATGTGGAGAAGCAACTAAGCATGATAATCTCAGCCAAAGGAAAGAGAAGTTATCACTATGTATGGATTTCAAACGGGCACCAATGTACAATGGTTGAGCAAAAATTATGGATGACAAAGCTTCAATGTGATGCACCATTGGAAACTAAATGGGAAGCTTTCAAGAAAGCTATTTGTTCTTGTGCGGAAGAATGCTTTGCCATAAAGCATCTCCATGGTATCAACAAAGATAGATCACGCAAAAGGTGGTTTGATAAAGAATGTCAAGACACTCGAACGTCCTTGATAAAGCTTGATGCAACTATGGACAAAGACAACTATCAAAGTCATTTGCATACATACAAGGCATTGATTCAAAAGAAGAGAAGAAGATGGGAAGTAAAGCAACAAGAATTTCAAGTCCAAGAAAAGGCACATGCATGTGGAAGATTTTGGAGAAACTTGAGAGGCAAGCGGGTTGAGAATTTTGGTAACTTGAGTCTAGTGGATATGTACACACATTGTAGGCAATTATATGAGCAAGAAAATACTGAAAAAATGCCATTTTATGGTTCACTCCCATGTATGCCGTCTTTTTTTACTATTGAGGATGTATGCGGTGGGCTTGAAAAGTTGGCCACTCGCAAAGCGGGAGATCTTCAAGGTATCAAGCCGGAGATGATCAAATGGACGGGAGATTTTACCCATGAGTGGATGTGTGATATGTTCAACCTTGCACTTCAACATGGTATGCCTTATGATTGGAGTACTAATTGGGTTAAGCCTTTGCATAAAGGAGGGGATGTAAAGAATGTAAGCAACTACCGAACTATAATGATTGGGTCTCTTATGGCAAAGTTGTTTGGGTGCATAATGGAGTTGAAATTGAGTGATTGGGCTGAAGAGAATGACAAGCGTGCAAAGGGACAAGCGGGTTTTCGTCGATGCCATATCACCATTGATCATCTTGTCACTCTTCGTGTTCTCATGGAGGAAAGTCGGTTGAAAGGCAAGCGATTGTATTGTTGTTTTGTGGACTTTAAGAAAGCCTTTGATATGATTCCACGTAACAATTTGTGGAGAAGGATGGAAGAACTCCAAGTGCCAAGTGAGTTTATGCTTGCGGTTTCTCGAATCTATGAGAAGGTGATTTGTCAATTGCGCATGGGAAGAGAAATTTCAGAAATTTTTGTAAGCACTATTGGGGTTAAACAAGGATGTCCATTG